>NC_141046.1:34365692-35053192 GCF_041138505.1 Cibotium barometz
GGTGTTCAATTTGTGCAAAGTCTATGTTGTATTAATTTTTATGTTTGAGTTTGAGTAATTCTTCTCCAAGTGTCATAAATATCCTGAGAGTGGTATCAGATCTTGGGGACCACTCAAAGAGAAGAATTCTTGGAGAAAGAAAAAAATTCAAGGCAAAAATTTATTTGAAGCTTTTTGGAGCAAGGAAGGTTACTCAAATTATTTTTGAAGAATTATAAAGCTTCATCAAATCAAAAGTAAGTTTTATGGGAAATTTATGGGCCATCAGATCAAGATTTGGATCAATGGTTGGATGAGGTTTTAAGCCACCTTTATCCATAAAACCACTCTTTTTGAATTAAAACCACCCTTTTTCTTCTCAACCACCTTCATGAGTCTTAATCCTCTCCATAATCCATCAGTATGGGTGGTATTAGCACATTAAGGAGAGCAAGGGTCTAATCTCAAAATTTCTAAGCATTGTGTCTACTCAAATTGCATAATGGACGACTAAATCTTGCAAATCGTCGCTTTTCAAAATGGCATCACGAGCGGGATTACACCGATGGGTTTGGCCACAAGCTTAAGCTTAAGCAAAGCTTAACAAGCCTACCATATAGCTTCTCTAGTTACTAAGGCTATAAGCTATATCAAATAGCTTCTCTATTAAGATTTACCATAAAGCCTTCCACCATTAAAGCTTTCAAAAATCAAGCTTTAAAACCCTTGCCTTCTCAAGTGAATTAAGGGCTTCAAACACCCCTTTTTGCTAGAATTTCAGAATCTGCACCAATAAACAGAGAGTTCCAAAAAATTTAAATTTTACTTTGGTCAAAGATGGAGATAGAGGGAGTTTCCATGCCACAAAGTTTTCTTTGTCCTCCACTCTCCTATTTCTAAAATTTGGGACACAAACAAGTGTTTGGAGCTTTCACTTGCATACATCAAAGTTTGCCATCTTGATGAACCAATTGAAGGGGCTTCTTCAACAACTTTTTCGAGATTCCTCCAAGCTCAAAAAGCCACTTATGGATTTATTTAACACTTGGAGGTTGGTTCTCACTCGCTCAAGAATTGGTTCAACACTCAACTTCCAACAAATTAAAGTAAGGCCGTAAGTATTATTCCGCACATATATTGTTTGCTTTGCTTATCTTAAATACTATAAATTTTTGCAATTTTATTTTGTCTTCTCAATTTCGGATCATGAGTAACCCCCAACGATTATGGAACAACTTCAATCTATTCAAGATCAACTTAACCAAGAGAGAGCTAAAAGAATAGAATTGGAACAAATAGTCAATAACAAAAAATGTGAACGAAGTACTGAGCCCCAACCTAACATACATCATACCATCCAAGAGACTTTTCGTGTGTAAGAAGAACAAAAAGGCAAGAAGATTAGTTATAAAGCATTCACCTTTCATAATTTTGACGGTAAGAATAAACCAAAGATTGTATTATCATGGCTTAGCCAACTTGATGAGACTACTTTTCTGGGAAAGAATTTTTTGAGAAAAGACAAAGTCAAATGTGCTGCCAACCATTTGGTTGAAAGTGCATTCCTATGGTGGAATGCCATCAATAAAGGACAAGACCAAGGACTTGGAAGGAATTTCAAAAGCTCATCAAACATAATTTCCTTCCACCTCAATACAAATCTAGGGCGTGTGAACAATGGGATATGCTACACCAACTTGATTAAGACCCTATGCAGATGTACATGGATAAATTTTGGCATACACATCCAAATTCAAGCCATCGAGAGAGTGCGATCGAAGGACCAAAAGAAAAAATGCATTGTCGGGATCACTTAGGGTGGAGATTAACATGTTTTAGCCACACTCTCTATCCATTGCTATCTCTTTGGAGAACCAAGGGAGAAAAAACCACCATAGAAGTCTCATACTAACAAATTTAAAAAGTTTGTTCCTTTTAGTGAGTTTGACAGGAATACCAATGCAAATAGAAGCATAGCTCCTAAGAATGAAAAATGAGGTGCTAACAACAATAGCAACAAGAATGAAGATGTGAAGCCAAAGTAGGATTCCATACCCAAAATTATAAGATGCTATAATTGCAGCCAACAAGGACACATTGCAATATCAATTGCATGGAGAATAAGAAGCAACCCACCGCTCAAGTCAACATGATCGATGATGGTGGTGATGAAGATGACTTTTATCTCAAGCAAGAGGGTAATTCCGAAGAAGAAGATGAATACAATGATCTAGGTATGCCTAAAATCATCAAAAAAAATATCTCCTCATATGCTTCTTAAAATGAAAGGTACAATTAAAGGCAAGGAAGTAAGTATATTGCATGATGATGGTAGTACACACAATTTTATTTTCGAAAAGCTTGTGCGTGATCTTAAATTAGAAGCTATTCCTTCATGTACAAGATTAAAACTACATTCCAAGGAACTAAGTACAATTGCACTAGGGAAGTGAAAGATGTTGTATAATCCATTGCATCTTACGAGAAACCTTGCACATTTCTTGTTGCATCCTTGCATTCATATGATGTTATCCTTGGTATGACATGGAGACATGAGCATAACCCTCGCATTGATTACAATTCTCATGATTTATCATTTGTTTTTAATGGTTACTGTGTCTATTTGAAAGGATTAAAGGAATCTAGTGGATGTGCACTCCTTAGCCACACCAAGCTAAGCGAGCCATGATAAAGGAGAAGACTTATTTAGTCTTGGTTAACGAGCTTACTACTTCTAAACCAACTCCTAAGAACTCATCATACGAACATTTCATTTCACAATTTTTAGATTGTTTCATGAATGAGGGTACCACTAGGTTTGCCTAATTCGAGACCAGAAGACCATAGGATAGACATTATCTCTGGTAGCATCCCACCCATTACTTGCTTGTTTTGCTAATGCCACAAGAACCATGACATAACTCATTGTTAATACTAAGGAAAGCTATCAAGGTGGACTCTAGATGCTCCATATGCCAAGGCAACTCGGTACAACTGTACTAGTATAATTATACTCTGTGACCCTACTTGTAGAGATAAAAAACAAGAATAAGAGAGTTATGGATCTTATGAATAGAAAGACCCATATGAACATGCTTCACCCATAGACTATGCCTCTTTGTTTGAAGCCATGGTGTAATATGAGCGAGATACCTCAACAATATAGTGTGTAGGCCACTAATGCAATGCTTTTGATGCAAAGTCCCACACTGTATTCCAAAGTGCCCTTGCAAAGTCCTTGCACCAAATCCTCCGGAGTGGTCCAAACACTTGTTACCATATTATAGTAGTGATGTGTGTGAACACACTTAGGACCGCCGGGGCACTTTTTCCCTCACTAGGAGGTTTTTTCCCCCGTGCATTGTTTATACGCCCATTATCTTCTAGGGCTTGTTATCTTTCATTTTTGGCACTCATAATACACTACTGTGTTGTGCTCAAGCTTCCTCATCTTCTTGAAGTTGTGTGTGCATTCCTGCAACCCTAATTCCAACAATTGGTATCAGAGCAGGCTTCCTCCTCCCGGGCAGCATCACCGGCACCTGCCGCTTCATCTCCTCCGATTGCGACGAGGTTTCACGAGCGTCTGCAGGTTAGTATATGCCGTGGGACAGCCCGTAGGGCTTGTTCATTTCAGAATTTTGATTTGAAGTCATTTCGCCCTCCGTTTTTGCATTCCAAGTACTGCGCAGGCAAAATCGTCCTACTGTGCAGATTTTCTGTCAAGATTAAAATCTGCAGGACAGGTGCCCATTCGTCTGTTTTGGGCTGTGCTATATAGCACAGGTCGATTTTATACAGGTTTACCTCTTACAGACAGCATTTACATCTAGTAGTACAGTCATTGGCCATGGCTGACAACAATGATGTATTCCGCATGTTGGCTGCTGAGGATAAGTTGGATGGCACCAACTATCCATTGTGGGCATATATGATGCGACATGTATTGGTAGCAAAGGGGTTATGGAACATTGTGCAGGGTATTGATGCACGTCCTATTGTGGCTGGGAATGCTGCAAACACATCAGAAACAGGTACTGTTGATGATGGTGCAGGCACAAGTGCTGTAGCAGCTGTTCGAGAACCACCACTTTCAGCAGAGCAGATTCGTTGGGATGGTAGAGATGCGCAGGCTCATGCCTTGATTGCGCTGTCTGTCAAACGTACCATTATCCCACATATTCGCTCCTGCAGGACTTCTAAGGATGCTTGGGATGTACTTGCCACATTGTATCAGGCAAGAAATGAGGCTCGTGTTGCTTACCTCCGAAAACAGTTGGAGAGTGAGCATATGAACGAAGGTGATTCTATGGATAGCTTTTTGACAAAGATCAAGGATTTCAAAGAGCAGCTCATTTCTGCAGATGAAATCCTGTCAGACAGTTCACTTGTGCAGACTGTTTTGAATGGTCTACCAGATTCTTATCAGGGTTTTGCTTCCACTCTTCGCTTGATGATGAAAGGCAATCCCAATGCCTTATCATTTGAGGAGTTAGTTTCTGTTTTGCTGCAAGAAGACCAGTCAAGGCAAAACAGGAATATTATGCGTGTCGCAGATCAAGCTTTCGTTGCTAGTCAGAGAAGCGGGAAAGGTAAAGCTGGCTTTTCTTCTAGTAAGCAGAAATCTGCAAATGCTGCGCAACCAAAGAAGGAAGACAAAGATGAGAAGAAGGGTGACAAACAGAAGACATTTTGCAAGTACTGTAAGGGAAATGATCATGTCATCAAAGCGTGTCCTAAGCTGGCTGCGAAAGAGGCTAAGAAGAAAGAGGCTGGTATGGCTGTTGCAGATGCCTCTCCTTCTAACAATGAATCTGCTAATGTTGTTCAAGATATAGAATGGGCATTCAATGCGCAGTGCAGTTATGACCCATCTTTGCATGACACATGTATGTCTGCAGTAGATTCAGATGTATGGTACTTTGACAGTGGTGCCACTAAGCATATCACCTCGCAGCGCAGTTTATTCACTTTCCTTGAGTCTGCTCCCACAGGGAATACTGTCACTTGTGCCAATAACTCCTCTTATCCCGTTAAAGGAGTTGGACAGATTGTGCTGAATGTTGCAAATTGCAACACCTTTACACTTTTTGATGCATTGTATGTGCCAGGGATCAAAAAGAATCTGCTGTCAGTCTCCGCATTTGCCAAAACAGGTTTGGTTGTAAAATTTGTGGATGACAGATGTACTGTTCATGATCTCTCTTGTGGTGACATCATTGTAGCATCTGGTTCACTATGTCGAGGGCTGTATAAGCTCAATATGGATGGCAAATATGTAGAGGATTCAGCATGTGCTATTATGGATACGCAGGCTATTTCAAATGCAAAACTGTGGCATGCACGTTTTGGTCATCTGAATTTTGCAAGTTTGCTGCGCCTGCAGAAATCTGAAATGGTGTCTTCTTTGCCTAAGCTTGAGGCACCTGTCAAGCATGTTTGTGAGGGCTGCATATTGGGTAAAATGCAGCGTGCTTCCTTTCCCAAAGATGGATCAGTGAGAGCTGAACGCAGATTGCAGCTTGTTCACAGTGATGTTTGTGGTCCCATGCAAACTCCATCATTTGGAAACTACCTTTACTTCGTGACTTTCATTGATGATTTTACCAGGCATGCATGGGTATATCCTTTGAAGGCAAAGTCCGAAGTGTTTTTGTGCTTCAAACAGTTTTTGGTTATGGCTGAAAATGTGTCAGAAAGTAAGATGGGCACCCTCCGTTCAGATCGAGGGGGGGAGTATATGTCTTCAGAATTTAATGCATTTCTGGCTGAGCGTGGGATAAAACACCAATGTACAGTGCCGTATACACCACAGCAAAATGGTGTGGCTGAGAGAAAAAACAGGTCTCTCATGGAAATGGCAAGATGTATGGTTAAGAGTCAAAGTCTACCGCATGGTTTTTGGCTTGAGGCTGTCATGTGTGCCACTTATGTACTAAACAGGTGTCCCACCAAAGCATTACAGGTTGTCACTCCATATGAGGCTTGGCATAGCCGCAAGCCATCTGTTGGCCATTTACGTGTTTTTGGTTGCCTGGCATATGCATTAGTGCCTGTGCAACATCGCAGAAAATTGGATGACAAAGCTGTCAAATGTATTTTTGTTGGATATAGTGCTGAGAGCAAAGGCTATCGTTTGTATCATCCACAGACAAAGCGCATTTTGGTTAGCCGTGATGTTGTATTTGTGGAAGATGCAGTTCAGCCCTTGGTTTCATGTACTAAGGAGACAGATATCAGCTCACGTGATGTCTATGATACATTGTTGCCTCTTTTCAGTGGTGCACAGTCAAGTGCAATACCTCATGAGGCAGTTTTTCAGCCTATGCAGGTTTTAAATGATGGCACAGATCAGCCTATATCTGATGCAGATGTGCATGATGCACTTGAGGATGAGAGACAAGAGATTGAGGGCTCTAGGAACATGCCTAGATGGCTGGTGCAGACTTTGCATGACAGCAAGTTGGATGCCCCTTTGTCTAGTCGCACTCGTTCTGGCTCTCATGGTGCCTCTTATGCGTCAGATTGTTATGCATTGGCTGTTTCTAGTATGTGCGATGAAAGTGAGCCTGTTTCATTTGATGAGGCACAAAGTTCAGAAAATTGGATGGCTGCTATGCAAGCAGAATACGATGCTATTATGAAGAATAGTACATGGTCTTTATGTGACTTGCCCCCTGGCAAGAAGGCCATTGGCACTAAGTGGGTATACAAATTGAAGCGTAAGCCTGATGGCACAGTGGATCGCCATAAGGCTAGGCTTGTTGCAAAAGGTTATGCTCAAGAGAAGGGCATTGATTTTGATGAGACTTTTGCTCCCACATGTCGTATGACCACTGTTCGTAGCATCTGTGCATTAGCAGCTCATAATGGTTGGAATGTACATCAGCTGGACATAAAGACTGCGTTCTTAAATGGAGATTTGCATGAGGAGGTGTATGTATCGCAGCCTCATGGTTTTGTTCAAAGAGGGCAGGAAAACAAAGTGTGCAGGTTAAAAAAGGCTTTATATGGTTTAAAGCAAGCTCCACGAGCTGTATTTGACTGCACATGGGTTTCAGAATAGTCCAACAGAAAGCACTTTGTATGTTAAACGTGTGGATGGTGTACATCTAATCATTGCTCTCTATGTCGATGACATGCTGCTCACAGGACCAAATGAGAGTCATATTGCTGATTTTAAGGCTGATTTGAATGCCTCTTTTGAGATGTCAGATTTGGGGCATTTGCATCATTATTTGGGGATACAATTTAAGCAGTGTGATGGAGGTATTGCTTTGTGTCAGACAAAGTATATTGAAACATTGTTGCGGAGATTTGGCCTTGAAGACTGCAAGCCTATTGCTACTCCAATGGAGACAGGTTTGAAGTTGAGTCTTCATGATGCTGGAGATCACTTTGATGTCACACTCTATCAGACAGCTGTTGGTTGCCTCATTTATGTATGCATTACGAGGCCAGACATTCAGTTTGCAGTCTCACAGGTGAGCAAATTTATGCATAGCCCAGGCATTAAGCATTGGCAGGCAGTGAAGCGTATCTTTCGCTATTTGAGTGGTACTCGGCATCTTGGGTTGTTTTATCCCAAGGGGGGATCATTGCCGCCAGATTTACATGTTTTTTCAGATTCTGACTGGGCTGGTTGTTATGACACACGCGTGTCCACGAGTGGTTTTTGCTTCATGCTTGGAAGCTCATGCATATCATGGTTGAGCAAGAAGCAGCCTACTGTGGCCACTTCTAGTTGTGAAGCTGAGTACAGGGCAGCTTTCACAGCTACGGTTGAGTGTGTGTGGCTCAGACGCCTTATGGCTGATTTGGGTGTTGGGCAGCCATCTGCCACCACCATCTTCACTGACAGTTAGAGCGCATTGGCAGTTGCGCGGAACCCAGTGTTCCATGCTCGTACGAAGCACATTGAGGTGCACTACCATTATGTCAGGGAGAGACTCTCTGCAGGAGAGATCAGTTTGGCTTATGTGCCAACACAGGATAACCTTGCAGATCTTTTCACAAAGGCTCTGCCTCGTGAGAAGTTCGAAGCTTTTCGCAAAGCTTTGGGCTTACTCCCTTTTGTGGATTCGTCCACATAGCTAGACACTTCCCTATACATGAGTGCTAGCTCTTGTTCACCGCATCACTCCAGGGGGGATTTGTTACCATATTATAGTAGTGATGTGTGTGAACACACTTAGGACCGCCGGGGCACTTTTTCCCTCACTAGGAGGTTTTTTCCCCCGTGCATTGTATATACGCCCATTATCTTCTAGGGCTTGTTATCTTTCATTTTTGGCACTCATAATACACTACTGTGTTGTGCTCAAGCTTCCTCATCTTCTTGAAGTTGTGTGTGCATTCCTGCAACCCTAATTCCAACAACACTGTGAATCCCATTCCAAAGCCTAATGCATCAAAAACTCCGTACTTGTATGATTTTAGTCGTGAATTATGCACCAAACTATATCTCTTCATGCAAATAGGTGTGAGTGTTCTACTTGAGGTGTTGACTAGGAGCTAGCCTTGAGGTTGTTCTTGGTGCTAGCCCTACCACTAGTGTTGGCTTAAGTGGTTTATTAGTAGAGGTTATCCTTGGGGCTGGCCCTACCACCACTGCTAAGGTTATCCTTGGGGAGTTGGTTTGTTAGTAGAGGTTATCCTTGGAGCTAGCCCTACCACTATTGTGGCTTAAATGGTTTGTTAGCACATTTTCAACCAACCCGTCCATGCTTATGTGTTTGACTAGGCATTAGGAAAAGAGGGAACTCATTTTGGGGCCCTGTAAGAAATTCACGATTTTTTTATTTTTCTTCACCCAAAATGAGCAAAAATATTAAAGTAAGTACATGCAACTACAGAGATGGCAGGGCCGGCCAAGAAGATTCGCTGAAAAATGCGATTTGGTGTCAGTCTTGCAGCAGGTGATTCGGACATCGCCGGCGCGTTCGGAGCGTGGCAAAACCCCCAAAACGACACCGGCGGAAGTGCTGAAAACGGGCATTCGGAGGCCCGGAAAAGGCCGGAAAGGGCCGGCCACTGGCAAATGCGATTTGGTGTCAGTCTGGCAGCAGACTGACACCAAATCGCATTTGTCGGCGAATCTTCCTGGCCGGCCCTTTTTGGCCTTTTCCGGGCCTCCGGATGCCCGTTTTCAGCACTTCCGATGTCGTTTTGGGGGTTATGGCACGCTCCGGACGCATCGGCAATGTCTGAATCACCAAATTTTGCATTGCGAATTCTGCACCGAAGATGACAGTATCAATTATAATAAATGAAAAAGATATCTTCATTTAATGGAAACTCGCCGTTCTCTATCTGAATATGACTTTTATTCTTTTTTCCTCCTATTTATTATTTCCTCCAACGTTACGCTGGCCCTCCATTGATTGGTCGAGGGTTATTTTTCCTAAACCCTAAAAGGCCCCAAAATGAGTTCGGATTTTTCCTAATGGTCTCTAGCTCTACCATTGTTGTGGATTAAATGGTTTGTTAGCACATTCTCAACCAACTCTTCCATGCTTATGTCTTTGACTAAGACTCTAGCTCATGCACCCTTAGCCATTGAGGCTTTGGATGATGTGCTTGGTTTTGGGTGGATCATTTCTATATCCTTGTCTTGCTACTAGGTCTATTACCTCATGTGGATAGCAACACTCATCAAAGATGTAGCGTCTAGACATGTAGAGATGGTCATGAAGCCTCTTGCTTTTGAGATCGATCCATAAATCTATCAACGGGTTTTAGTCCTTTGCGGTGGTACATCTTGTCCGTCCTTATGTCTTTGAATAGGACTCTAGCTCGTGCGCCCTTAGTCATTGAGGCTTTGGGATGACATGCTTGGTTTTGGGTGGATGACTTCTACATCCTTGTCTTGCTAGTACTAGGTTTATTACCTCATGTAGATAGCAACACTCATTAAAGATGTAGCGTTTAGACATGTAGAGATGGTCGTGAAGTCTCTTGCTTTTGAGATCGATCATAAATCTATCAATGGGATTTTGTCCTTTGCGGGGCAGTATGTTTCATGTGAAGATACATGGCTCTAGCAATATGGTCCCCACATTGTTTCTTCCTCCTCTTGCTTAAGGTTATAGATTTGTACAACGGAGCTCCATCTAGCTCAACTGGGTAAGAATCCCTTAATGGGAAATAAGTCGTGAGTCTCATGTGAAGATACATGGCTCTCTCTCTCTCTCTCTCTCTCTCTCTCTCTCTCTCCCCCCCCTTGACTCTCTCTCTCTCTCTCTGTATCTCTTACCTCATCTATGTGTCTCTCCCCCTCACCTTGTCAAGGGTGTCTCTCTCTTCCTCCCTCTCCTTCTCTCTCTCTCTCTCTCTCTCTATGTTTGCTTTTATTATTACTTTACATGTGTTGGCGTGTCATTATACATACATACATACATACATACATATACATACATACATACATACATACATATATATATATATATCTTTTCGTAAATATAATAGAAGATATATTACCAAAATCCCTTTACACATGGCTACATGGCTGCCATGTGGTGTACTAGCTTTCCCTCACTAATTACTCCAAACCACAAGTGTAGCTTGGAGTACCCTCATCCAATATATAGTTGTGTCATTCTCCACCAAATGAGCTGACTGCAAGGAAGACTTGTTGCCCCACAATAGTATCCCTTTTATACAACCTATGTGAGTTGTAATACCAACTTTTGTATCAAATATGAAGGCATTCCTAGTTAACCAGATATGCCACAAACCTGTCCACCTGAAAAATGAAAGAAAATTGAATGTCATTCTCTCTCTCTCTCTCTCTCTCTCTCTCTCTCTCTCTCTCTCTCTCTCTCTCTCTCTCTCTCTCTCTCTCTCTCCAGCTTGTTTCTCTTCTATCCTCTCTCTTTCACCTCATCTCCAAACCTAGCTCCCTCCCTTTCTCCCTCTATCTCTCTCTCACCTCGTCTTACTTTCTCTCTCTTATCTCTCTCTCCCCCTCTCTTTTTGTCTCTCTCACCTCATCTTTGCATGTGATTGCATGCATTTCAATACTCTTTACATGTGCTTGCATTTTTTGTCTCTCTTATCTCCCTTTCCCCCTCTCTTTTTGTCTCTCTCACCTCATCTTTGGATGTGACTGCATGCCTTTCAATACTCTTTACATGTGCTTACATTTTTTGCATTTGCATAACATTACTTGCCCTTTATTATCCTTTGTATGTCATTTCATTGTATTTCATGGCATGGAATTTCATTTGCATGTTAGTGCATGGTATTGCTTCCCTTTATTATCTCTTGGATGTGCTTGCATGTCCTTGCATGTCCGCTTCTGCCCTTTATTTATCTTTGCATGTGCTTGCATAGCCTTGCATGTTATTTAATGCCTTTGCATGTGATTGCATGTCCTCTTTGCATGCACTTGCATATTGTCGCATGTCATTACATGTGATTGTATGCTCTTTAGTACTCTTTACAACATTTACATAGTTACATGCCCTTGTAGGCTTTTTCATATGATTGCATGCCCTTGCTAGTGATTGATTGCCTGCCTTTTCATGTGATTGAATGCCCTTCTTACTCTTTGCATAAGCTTGCATGTCATTAAAACAATGAACAATGTATAATTTGGCAAGGTGAATAATATACATAATTATTGATAAAAGAGAATTTCATTATAGAAAAGATATTACATCAGCCTTGCATATTGTTTCCTAAAAATAATGAACAATGTAAAATTAACAAGGTTAATAACATAGAAAATTATAAGTTAAACATAATTTTATTCTAGAGAAAAGATATTACATCAGCCTTGCATACTGTTTCCTAAAAACAATAAACAATGTAAAATTGACAAGGTAAACAACATACACAATTATAGATGAAATTTAATTTTATTCCAAAAAAGTTATTACATTACAGGTTATTTTCTAAAAACAACATGATATAACTTTATAACTACATGCAAGCTGGCTTTAGCAAAAGAGTTTCTAAGGGTCCCTAAACTTAAGTGCTATTAAGGGCTACTCTACATGCAAGTTGGTTTTAGTAGGGGAGGATTCAAAGGGTTCCTAAACCTAAGTGTTTTGAAGGAGCTCCTCCTTATCTTCACCAATGCAATTGTAACTCTACTAAGTACCAATGGTAGCTTTAATCTTCATGTTCCACATGTATAGATCTCTTGAGTTGATGAGCTCATCCACTAGAAGCTTGTCCCAAAGATCATGGGACTCTATTAAAATTTTGAGATGCTATTTCTTATCTCTAACTAACTTCTTGCATAAATCCTTATACACAAATTCAAGGGTATCCTTGAGAGTAGATTTGGGGGCGTTTGATGAAGACATGATGACTGGGTAAGGAAGATCCAAGCTAGAGAAAGATAAAAAATGAGGGAGAGGGTGAGAATGAGGGTGGCTGAGGTAGAGAATGACGGAGAGAGAGAGAGAGAGAGAGAGAGAGAGAGAGAGAGAGAGAGAGAGAGAGAGAGAGAGAGAATTAGGGTGAGATGAGGGAGAGAAAGAGGGTAAGATAGAGGGAGAGTATGATAGTTAGGAAGAGAATGAATGTGAGAAAGAGGGAGATAATGATGAGAGATGGGAGTGAGGGTGAGAGTGAGAGCTAGGGGGTCATATATATCGATAGGACATTCGAAAAGCACAAAGTTATTTGCATATGGATAATTACTATAATTAGTTAAAGTAATTGCATAGATAAATGCTATTTAGGTAAAGTAATTATATGGAAAAATTCTATACTTAAATAAATGTGCCAAGATATTCCAACCATTGATGATATATAAAATGATGATGTTGACATTAACAGGAAAAAATGTTAGTATATAAAATGATGATATTCCAACCATTGACATTAATAGAAAAAAAGTTTTTTGCCATTTCCATTTGAAGCATTGCAATACAACCATTTTGATTATCGTAGAAAGATATTAAAATATAAAAGGTATATAAACCTTTATAGAGGAAGTTGATAGTGATATGCCATCGATTGTATATAAAATAATGAATGTGTTAACATCAATAGAAAAAGAAATTTATTTTGTTATTTCTATTTGAAGCATTCCATTTCAATATAAAAGGTATATAAACCTTTATAGAGGAAGTTGATAGTGATGTGCCATCGATTGTATATAAAATAATGAATGTGTTAACATCAATAGAAAAAGAAATTTATTTTGTTATTTCTATTTGAAGCATTCCATTTCAATTGTCCTAGAAAGATATAAAAAAGTGAAAAGTATTTAAACCTTCATAGAGGAAGTTGATAGTAGTGACATGACATCAAGGCATTATATATTGGAAATATTATATTATAATATATATGTGAGTTTAACACTACATACACATTCTTATGTAAAGTTACCAAAGTAAACATTCACATTTAAATGTGAGGGAGATAAGATTAAACATAAATATATTTATTTGTCTATATACAAATGAGAGTCAATTAGAGAAACAAACAAGTGCCATTCAACTTAGATACCAACTAGACATAAATATATTTGTTTATTTACACAAATTAGAGTCAAGTAGAGGGACAAACATGTTTCATTCTAAAAAACAATCTTCTCATTAATATTATCATTCAACTTAGATACAAACTAAAATAGATCTTTTTTAGATTGTTTTAGTGTTGAACATTTTGATTAGGTTTTTCTTTTTTAGAGTGGGTTGATGTATAAACATGTTATGGTTCTCATCTAACCCAAAAATATAATATACAAAGTAGAATCTTGCACACCGACAACAATAAAGAAGGCATAAGACAAAACACCAATGAAGAAGAGGAGAAGGAAGAGAAAATTGTGCAGAGGCCAAGAAAGAAGACCCCAAAGGAGGTGGTGCAAGATGAGTCAGATGTAAAGGAAGATGATGGCGAGGTTTACACAAACAAAAATTTCATGATAAACTACTTCAATCGTCTTCAACTTGATCTTATACAAAACACCGTTGATTGTCTGACAGTAAACAAACACATTTGCATATGATAAATCTAAGTAAAAGTAAGGGTGTTGTGATCAATTATAATAAATATAGACCACATAGGTGAAGAAATTGACGACTCTACCTCTCGTTCTACTTTGTCACCTAGTTAGTAACCCTACACTATAAGAAGGGTTCACTCGAGGTACCAAAGGTTATGTGTGGAGTATTTCACGAATGGATATGTTAGGGATAGGAAAAATTTTATTTGCTCTCTCAAATCATCTAGGTATTCTATTAGAGTTTATACCCTAGCTACCTGCATATTGCCTAAAGAGCACAAAGTTAGTATTTTATCAGTAATGGTGTCTTGACGAGAAGAAGAGGCTAAAATTGTTAAAACTATTGGAATGTAAGATGCTAACTATGATATATACTATTTAACTACATTTGCGATCTATTAGGCTTGATCCAATGCTCTACGATTTTACTTTTACTTACAGCTATAGCATTGATCAATGGCATGTCTGGCTTGATCCAATGCTCTATGATTTTACTTTTACTTACAGCTAACACTGATTAATGGCATGTCTAGCTAAAAATTACAGCTATAGCACTGATCAATGGCATGTCTGGCTTGATCCAATGCTCTATGATTTTACTTTTACTTACAGCTAACACTGATTAATGGCATGTCTAGCTAAAAATTAAGGTTCTATGGCATCACATTGTGGAGTATGGCATGAAGCTCATCAGAAATAGAGATGATGTTTACAAAGTGAGGTTTTCTCAATCAAACCAAGGTTTTATCCTACCACCAATAGACGAACATAGAATGTCCTAATGCAAAATAAACTTCAAATCAAAATCAAACAGGCAAACAAATACATCCAATGGCTCCAAAATTGTATGACAATATTGGGGGTAATCCAAATAGCTTGGAATGAATAAAACATGGAGCTAGACCCTAGGCTAGTCCTCAATAGTGGCACCAAATATGCTCAAGTCAAGAGTTTACCTTAGCCTTACCAAAGCATATATCATCGAGTCTTGCCTTTTCGACTTGTAAATGCAACTTCCCATTGTGGGTACATTGGCTTATTCATTGCATCCTCACTCCCTTGATGTCACACCAAAATGCTCCTTGTTGCCAAAGGGGTGAAGGGAGAGCTCTCAATGCCTAGATGGAGACAAGAAGAGATGGTCCTTCGTGATGGTTCTCCCTCACAAAATGTAGGTAAAGAAGAATCTAATGGAAGAGGAAAACCTACAATCACACCTATTCAAATAAGCATCCATCAAGGAAGTAAGAATACAATAGCATGTAAGCAATCAAAGACTAAGAATACAATAGCATGTAAGCAATCAAAGACATGGAAGAAGGAGAGCATCCATCAAGCAAGTAAGAATACAATAGTATGTAAAGCAAGCAAAGACAAGGAAGAAGGCGAGCATCCATCAAGCAAGTAAGAATACAATAGCATGTAAAACAAGCAAAGACAAGAGGGAGAGATCTCAAGAAAATTATTTCAAGGGAATGATGGTGTCTTGCTTATTGTAAAAAATGACTTATATACTAATGACTAGTTTTTACACTAGGCCAGCCAAACTGAAAAATGGTCCAACCTCTATTACTAGTCTTAAGCAACTATGTACATACTATCCTAAACTTTCCCTATTTGACATTAAGTGTATGGTAAGGTTGCTTTGTATATTCTAGCATTGTCTTACAAAAGTTAAGTGCCCATTTGAGTGGGTAAGATGGCAAAGTGCCTTACAGTAGGTCGGGCTAGAAAAACCATGTTAACCTTTGGAGTGCTTAACATACATGCACATGCACACACACACACATACACATTTATGCCTCGTGCATGTACACACATCCATATGCATGCATCCCTGCCCACCTATGTATGCACAACTCCCCTCCCCCCAAAAATATAATTTAAAGGCAAAACTTAAGACATTTTTCAGAAATGCAACTTCACAATACATTGTAACATTGAAAACTCATGTGACTTCAGCCTCATCCAATTGTCAGTTGGCAAAACTTATAAGGTAGTCTAGTTTATGTTCACCTAGCTGATCTAGGATGCATCCAATGGCAAAGTTAGAAGCATCAATATATACATAGAAAATAATATCATGGTTTGGTAGTCGTAACATGGGAGCACTAGGACGAAGCTTGCTTTAACGTATAGGTGTATTGGCATTCTTCCGTCCACTCAAATATGATGAGAAGCTTGTACAAGGGATGTGCAATCTCAACATAGAAGAGGATAAATTGCATGTAGTACCTACATGTCCCATAAACCTTTGGACTCCCTTATAGTTTGTGGGTGGGGGTAATTCCAAGATAATTTTTATTTTACTCTCATCCATTAAAAGCCCATTTTTGGACACTATATGTCCTAAGATGACTCTGTGTTTAACTCAGAATTGGCATTTGAATGGGTTTCGAGATATGCGATAAAGTCTACATCGTTTAAATACCTTTTGTATAATAAGCAGGATAAATGCTCCTTCCATGATGAATGAACGTATAAATCATCTAAGTAAGTTTCAAGAAGTGTCCTTAGAAAATCTTTAAAGGCAGTGTTCATAAGCCAAATGGCATAACTCTATAAGTGTAAGCTCCATGTTCTCTAATAAATTTTTTTAAAGCTTGATCCTCCAGAGCAATGGAAATTTGGTCATACCCTGAATACCCATCTAAGAAGATGTATGCTTCATTGCCAGCTACTCATTCAAGTACATGTTCTGAATATGGCAAGGGATAATGATCTCGTCTTCTTTCTGCATTGACCTTCTTAAGATTGACACATACTCGCAATTTTTTATCCTTTTTAGGCACAACCACAAAATATTCGATGTCATAGATGAATCCACATTCGATGAGCTTGTCTATCTCTTCTTTAACAATCTTAGCATACTTTAAATTCATTGGATAAGGTCACTAATGGACCGGTTTAGCAATGGGTACCATGGGGATTATGTGTTACACAACCTTAGCCCGTCGATACTCCCTTCATATCATGGTAAGTCCATGTAAAGCAATCCTTATATTCCTTGAGGAGGTCAATGAGTTCAACTTCCTAACTTGGAGTGAGGTCTTTTGCTTTAAAGACTAGCTTAGGGTATTCCCCCACATTTAGCCAATTCTACTTCCTTTAGTTTGGTTGCACCATCATGGACTCCTTCTACCTCACTTGTTGGTTTTTGTGTGGCATTGTCAAACACTAACTTGTGGTCCCCAATTGTAAAATATTTACAATTCTCTGGGATAGGGTGTAAATTAGGTTTTGACTCTTGATTGTTTTCGATTGCTTTAGCTATAGCTTTTTATTCTTTCTATTTTTGGGCCAACTCTTTGTTCTTCTTCCACCTAGTAGAACAATTAATCTTTGGTTCATCGATGACATCAATTTTGGCTCTATCAACTCAGTGGGAGGAGGGTTGCAATACATAAGTTTGTGTAATTCCTCTCCCCAAAACTTGTGATGTGTATCGAATACACCAACATACTGTAGCCATTGGGCAGCAGTTGTCCTCTCTTGCAGTCTTTTATGATGATTGGCCGTATAGCATTTACGTCTCCACCATGTTTTAAGATACTCCTTGGTTTTTAAAGGAACCTCATCCCTTTCTTTAAATTGGGATTCAGTATCAAATTCATAGCTACTCCCTACAGTTTCGATTTCACTTCCCACGATTTCTCTTGATGTTATCAGCTCTTTTTTACTAGTAGTATCCGAGGAATTGGTGTCGTTTCCAGTCTCTGTTTTAGACTCGTCACCATTATTGGTCCTTGTGTTAGAGTCATCTCATGTGGACTCAAGTTCACTATAACCAATCCCTTTGACATCAAAATGCAAAGCACGAATCATGCGTAATGGCACAACCTTGGGGAGCTCTACACCATCAGGTGTAACCCATGTAGATCCTATACTTCCCCAACTATCGATTGTAGCCATCATATGTATCCAATTTAGATTATCTTTAGGTTCAATAGCTTGTTTTTCAGCATCCTTGTAAAGTGGGTTCTTACCTGCATTGATCTCTTCTCTACAAGTATAGTAGTATTGCAACGGGGCTGAATGAGTGGTGATGACAGTGGGCACATCCAGGGGTTTATGAGTCTTAGTAGTAGTCATTAAGGTACTAGGTTGTATAGTATCTGAGACTCTCACTTGCTTGGGCTTTGATTCCAACTCCTCTTGTGTTTTAGTAATAACTAAATCACTAAGTTCTTGGACTTTCTCGATCTCCTTCTGAGGGTCACGATAAGAGCCAAGTTTCATCGTGTAATTTAATTTCAAGAATTACAGGCTCCCTTGGGGCCTCCTTTCTTGTGTTCTTAGTTTTGGGTGGTATCTCCCTACCAAGTTTAGAATCGGCCATTGTGTCCAAGTCCTCATCTAGGTCCCTAATGACTGGCTCTTAAAGTGTTCCCAGATTTATCTTTTTGGTCTTTTTGTTTTCCCATTCTTAATTGACATTTTTCTCTAATGGCCCTTCTTCTTGTTCTTAGAATATGCTATCGAGGCCACAGATCGTTGCTCGAGAACATGTTGTTTCTGAGCTTGTAGTCAGGTAGATGTGATATGATCTAGATTTTTTAAGATCTGACTTTGTGTTTGATTACTTACCCCAATCGTGTTTAGGGGTGTGATAATGGGTCCCGTATGTGGACTTGTCACCATAGACTGTTGAGGCAAGATTTAATCTAATGATAGTGGTTAGCCGGTGGCATGTTTGAGGGCA
This sequence comes from Cibotium barometz, assembly GCF_041138505.1. NCBI lineage: Eukaryota > Viridiplantae > Streptophyta > Polypodiopsida > Cyatheales > Cibotiaceae > Cibotium > Cibotium barometz. The sequence continues at coordinate 34,384,343 of NC_141046.1, forward strand.
CAGTTTGGCTGAGTTTAGGAAACTTTACAAGGCATTCCGAAGTTTGATGTGGGGACCTTGACAGTGGTAACATTGAAGAGGCATTCTCCTTCATGTTGCATTGATGTCTCGGCCCCTTTCCATAGTGGCAAGTTGGTAAACTGGCTTCTCCCATCCACCAAATAATAGTCTAGATGAGACTCTGTGGGGTCCACAAAGAAGTGTGGAATGGGTACAACATCCACCTCATATTCTTGGTAATTAGCAGGCTCCTCAAAGCTTACTTGATTAAGAGGTGTCACCCTTGGTGGAGATGGTTGTGGCCCTAAGACTAGTGGAGTTATTGGGTGCATGGTGCATGCCCTTTGATAGGAGTTGTTGCGTGGATGCTTAACCATTGCTTGATTTACAAGAACAAGGGCTAGTGTTTGTGGCAGTGCCGACAAGGCTCTCTATGTTGGCAATAGTGTGTAGGTGTGCTCATAAATCTCGGGCTTCGTGACCATAGCACCCACAAAAGCCACAATTACCACTATAACAATCCCTTAATATTGGACATTCATGGTGGTGTATGTCCTTGATGACAAATGGAACACCAATGAAGCTCTCTCCTCGGGTACATGTGTACATTGCCCAAAGCTTTGTTTATCTTCATTTCCTCAAAGCTTTTGAGAAGTCGGTCCAAGTCATTTTTGCTACGGTGTTATGTTTAGCAAGTTTCGTAATGGGCTGTTGCTAATGCAACAAACTTAGAATCTGAAGCTCTGACTCCCCTTATCATCAGGTTATCCTCTGGCTATAATGTCCTTCCATGTGGTGATACCTCTAATGACCAAACCATTATAGATATCTTTATATTTAAGCGTTTGGATGAATTGATCAAGCAATTGATTGTTGGCAAAGTTTTCATGTAGAGCACAACGAGAGTTCAAATACTTGTGATATGACTAATAAAATCTCTCACTGACTCATCTTCTTCTCTCTTAGCTTTATGTAACTATGAAGCCATGCTCCACAAAGCTCCCTCACGCATAAAGTGCTTTAGGAATAAGAGTCAAATTTTAGACATTCTTCAACTCTTAGGGTCCGATATACTAATCACTAGCCTTGCCTGATTGAGTGTAAGGCTAAAGGCATTGGTCTTTGCTAGCTTATTCGTCTCACATAAGGCCTCTCAAACTTGATCAAAGACCTTGAGATGTCTTCTAGGATCACCCTCTCCATTGAACTTATACATGAGCTTCGCAATCATCGAGCGTAAGGCTAAAGGCTTTGGTCTTTGCTAGCTCATTCCTCTCACCTAAGGCCTCGCAAACTTGATCGAAGACCTCGAGATGTCATCTAGGATCACCCTCTCCATTGAACTTGTGTGTGAGCTTCACAATTTTTATAGCCTTTCCAGAGCTACTCCGTCCGTTATCTCTCATGATTAGCCATATACTTTCAGCCACTGCTCTCCCCAATGCTTGTGCAAAGGCTATTGGTTGGATCAGTTGTTGGGAGGGTTTCCTATTGGAAGTATTGGTATAGTAGGGACAACATGTGGTACGAAGGGTGCTCCTTGTGGTTATAATGACTGAATCTCGGAGGAGTAACATGAGTTCGATATATGGGGGGTCGTACAAAAATTCCCAGAGGTATCGAGATGATATATGAGCCAAGGGTGCACTGGTCTAGCCATTTGTGAGCGTGTCCCTCTTGCTCTAGGTTGCAATGGTAAAGTAGAGGGAGATGCAAGGAATTGAGGAATTTGGGTGAAGGTTTCTCCGTCTCTGTGGCCCTACTAAGTGATATGGATGTGTTAACTAGCTTGGAGCCATTATTGTAGGGATTTCTGCAACCATGGTTTTCATAGTTATGATCGAGGGCATGAAACTAACGGGCAATTTTGTTTGGTTGGTCATGGTGGGTGGTGTTGTTATGAGTGGTGTGGTACCTAGTACCACACCACAGAGTTTGGAATTGTATTAACGGCATCAAGTGGGTACCTCTCTATGGTCTGGGAATGTGAAGCCCATGCTAGCAGATTCTTGGAATCCTCTGTAACCTTGAGAAACAATAGTAGCAGGCAGCTTGGGGTTTCTTCATTGTGTAGCAAGGCATCACCACATATGTGGGATTAGTAGGGCTTATTGATGGTGTCTCCATCTCACTCAAGGTAGGATCTTGCACATTACTTGTCCCAACCTGTGTCACAGGAAGTTGCATGGGCATGGTGATTCTTTGTCTAAGCCTTTCTTGCTCTACAATAGCTTGAATACATTCCACAATTATCCAAAATCACTCTTCCTTGTTTGTGGAAGTAGAGACAGCTTGCTTAATTTTCTCCCAGCCTAACACCATAAATAAGGCCCGTAGCCAGGTCTGTCATAGTTTCCTGGGTTGCATCGAATTCCCAGCTCTTGGTTTGTAGTAATGTGTCTGAGAATCTTACACCTAGATCCATCTTGGATATGAATTCATGTGGTCTAACGCTCTCTAGGCTGTCAGTTAATTGGGCAATCGGTACACTTTGGTTGCTTGCACAATTGGTGCAGTTTGGGTCACTAAATCGTTGTTGGGCTCGATGTTAAGTTTCTTCCTCTTTCACCCTAGTAGCTAGGATTAGGACTTCTACTTCTTACACTTCCTCTTTGGTCTTGCCATCTGGCAGTAAGGTTTGGGCAAGGTTTTGATCTATAGGCATTTGGTTTTACTGATCAAGATTCGTCCCATGTGGACAAGGATTTTCATATGCATGGGGCTCATGTGTAATGCGACACTAGGTGTGGCCTTGGAGGTAACCTCAACTCCCTCATCCCCAAATTAATATGTGCCTAGTTAGGTGGAGAGGTTGCAGCCAAAGCTGAACCCCTTAAGTAATTGGTCATACGACCTATTAAGCTCGTGTGGTGGGTCTAGCATTTATTGTTTGAGTGGGGTTTTCTCCCCCTTGGTCCGGTATCCCTTCCATTGATTCAAGATCGGAGGAAGTGTCACTACTTGTTGAGAGTCTCAGTCCCTTTACCACACTGAATCTCGTTCCTGTGTGAAAAGGTTCTCGAGATAAAGGTGGGTTGATAAGAGCCTAATTGAGTCGACGCAGTTTCCTCTAACCTATCTCTAAAACGTGCCCAAATTACAACTGCATATCAGTGTAGGCTGTTTTAGGACCAGGGGGATGTTTCCGATTGTTTTTTATTTTTTTTAGATTTTTTAATTAATTTAGTTTTTACTTTATCGCCAAAGTATATTTAAAGTGGGTTTTATGCACTATCGGACACTACTATGAAAAGAAATAAATCTTTTTTCTTTTTTTTGCCAACCAAAGGTTTTCTTTAGTTATGGGTTCCTTATGTGAAATTGTAAATTTTTTGGGTCTTGTATAGGTTACGCCAAAATGATCGCAAGCCTAAAACCTATAAAACAAGCAAGTTTGTGCATGCATTTTTTCAAAAAAAATATTTTTTTCTTGCAATGGGTAATTTTCTTTTATTTTTTTGAAAATTTTTATTACTTCATATTTTTTACTTCTTATTTTTTAACTTTTAACTTTTTAAATTTTGAACTTTTGACTTTCTCCTCCCTTTTGGATTTCGAGTCCAATTATCTCGTTTTTGTGGCCAAAAAGTTTCCTGGATTACTACCTAATCCAATGGATGCGTGGTGTGCCTAACTATTGGTCTAAAGAGAGGACTAATCTTGATTAGCTCCATTAATCTTGATTAATCCACATATTAACTCTAACCCAAAAGTTTGCAGGTTTATGCAAAATCTACAGATTTCGTCTAAATTTTGATACCCTCTTACTCTAGCCGATTTGACCTTAATCAAGAAATTTCCAACTGAAGAAAGTCATTAATCCATAAACAAAAAATATAGAAAAACGATTCTTTTCCTAGAATTGAACTAAAATTTAACCAAAATACAAAAAATACAGGAAATGAGAAATTGAACTTCATTAATGATAAATTGAACTTGGACTACCCAAATGCACAAATTATAGAGATTACAAAGATTGAAAAAAAATGCATAAATTACAAAGATTGTAAAAATTACAGGAATGCAAAAATTGTAAGAAATGCAAAAATTGCATCGTCATTCTTTTGAACAAAAATAGATTGCAATAAACTTCCAAATATCAACCATTTCTAAACATCTCTTCTCTTTCAACCTAAGATAAGAACACGATTGCAGAAAACAAGCTTTCACAAGGACTTAGCAAGAGAGTGAGGTCTTGTGGCAATGGAACCAAAAGTGGAGGGCTTCACAACCACAAAATGCTATGACTCCAATATAAAGCTTCAAAAAGGCATAGCTCCACCCGAACTCTATCTACCAAGAGAAATACTATGTAAAAGATAAAGAATCTCTCACTTATCTCTCTTGCTCTCCACAATTGGGGATTCTTCGTAGCTACCTCGTTGATGGAGCATGCAAGAGCTCCACACCATTCGCCGCGTCGCATCATTGCACACCAATAGAAGCTCGACCCTTCTCTCACACAAACTTGCACACTCACTCTCTCAAGCACACAAGAGGTCAAATAAAGAACATGCCAGTAAGAAAGCAATAGCACAGGAGAGCAGAGAAGAAGAGCACTCGATGGCCCCAGTCTTGCTCTTGCTCCCTCATCACTCACTGAAGCTTTGTTCAAACATGGGGTGGTTTAATGCTCTTTTTATGTAATTATTAAGCAATAATTGGCGTTAATATTTCAATATTTGAAAAGGATGAGAATTTTCCTTGGAGTTCGATGTTGGTATGGATTGTATGAGAGGAAAATCTTTTTAGGACATGAGTAGGTGTGTCCTTACAAGTCTTCAAGGAAATTCTAATTGTTTGGTACAATATTAGGTTCATCTACCCCTAGGCTCACATCATGTCTTGTACTTAGCTCACTTCTCATATGGGTACACAAGGCATTTTTAATTGGCTGGTACACTATTACGTTACTACCTCTAGGCTCGCATCACCTATACTCTTTCATGGACGGCTTTAGCAATACAATAAAGTAGCCATAGATATGGCCAACCAATTGAAGACATCATTCGTGGTCACATATTGGTGAGGGACATATGCCTATGTGATGCTGCCCTTTGGGTTGTGCAATGCTCCAGTGTCTTTCCAATGCACAACAACAAACATATTCAAGGAATATCTCAATGATTTTTTTAGAATTTTCTTGGATGACTTTCAGGTACCAAGGGTACACCCAAGGAGATGATGTTGGATGAGCACTTGGGGCAAGTCTTATTAGTCAAATGCATCCTCTTGGGTCTTCAGCTCAATATAAACACTACATCTTAATTGAGTGTTGCCACCCACGAGGCAAAAGACAATTTGCAAGATAAGGATGTAGAAGTCCCTTCGACGAGTGTCATTCCTTGGTCAAACATGGAGCTCTCTTAGGCCTTGTGATATTAGTAGAGGGGCTATCCCTTGACCCAAATGTTGGAAGGTCGTGGCTTGGCCGCCTACATCCCACACGCTTAGAGTCCCAAGAAATGGGATCATCTATAAATAATAGAAGACTAGTGCCATTCTCATCCCTCCTCCACCAATTTTATTGACTTGGAAGGATTAGAGTGGCGGACGTTAAGCGCGCAGTGGCGTGAAAACTATTGGGATAGGTGACCTCCCGAGAAGTGGCCCCCGATTTCCAATATAGTATCGGAGTTGAGGAGGGCATGTTGGGATGTCATTAGTGGAGCTGGTTAACTTTTGCCAATTCCTCTTGGACGAAGACCGAATGCATTTATGAGCAGATGGACAAGCTTGCTGATATGCCGAGTGTAATCACGGGCCAAAAAGAAGGCTGTGTGGGTAAATCCTAAGGGTACCAACTGTGACATCATTGATAGTGCGAGAAGCCTCTGAGCCCCGTAGTATCATCAAAGTCTCTAGGTACCCTAGCCGCCAACAAGGGAAGGTGTTGGAAGGTCGTGGCCTGGTTGCCTACATCCCACATGCATAGAGTCCCAAGCAATGGGATCATCTACAAAGCAATAGAAGATTAGGGCCATTCTTATCCCTCCTCCACCAATTTTCTTGGCTTGGAAGGGATTAGAGTGGTGGAGGTTAAGCGTATAGTGGCGTGAACACTATTGGGATGGGTGACCTCCCAGGAAGTGGTGTGAACACTATTCGGATGGGTGACCTGCAACAGGTAGTGGCCCCTAATTTCCAACATGGTATCAGAGCCAGGGAGGGCATGCTGGGATGTTGTTAGTGGATCTGGTCGACTTGCCAATTTCTCTTTACAGAGCTGAACGAAGGCCGAATACGTGTATGAGTGGATGGACAAGCTTGCTAACATGCCGAGTGTAATCATAGGCCAAAAAGAAGGCTCTGTGGGTATCCTAAGGGTACCAACTATGACATCATTGACATTGCGAGAAGCCTCTAAGCCTCGTATCATCAAAACCTCAAGGGACCCTACGTCCTAGCCTACCAAGGGAGGGTGTTGGAAGGTCATGGCCTGGTCACCTGCATCCCACATGCATAGAGTCCCAAGCAATGGGATCATCTATAAGTAATAGAAGACTAGGGCCATTCTCATCCCTCCTCCACCAATTTTCTTGGCTTGGAAGGCATTAGAGTGGTGGAGGTTAAGCGCATAGTGGCATGAACACTATTGGGATGGGTGACCTTCCAAGAAGTGGCCCCCAATTTCCAACACCAAAGAAGGTCATTGTTATCCTTTGACTGTCGCCTCCCACTAATTCCAAAGGGGTGTAGGAGTTCTTGGGCATATTGGCTAATGCCGATTTGTGAGGATATATGATAATGTCTTCTTCTCTCTCTGTTTTACAGAACCATGGTACATGGAGATTAAAATATTTCACAAATTGAATAATAGAAGAAATAAACAATCATCACCATAGCATAACACAAAAGCATGAAAATCAAAGAACACAAGATTGGGTGCAATCTCCCCCCGCCGACATGTGTGGCTCCACTCCCACACGCGGTATTATCATATTATCATAAATTTAGCCATTGGAGCCATAAATAGCATAGCTTTTTCAAAATTGGGCTTTTACAAAACTGTACCTTAGTCTAATGCTTTTAAAGTATTCCATCAAAAATAAACCTTGCCCAACATATGTACAATGGGCCAAACCATACAAAATCAAATATTTAGCACACATGTGCTCGGCTAGATAATCTCATCCAATGTCCACCTTGGTTGTTCCGAACTCATGATCGATACTCAACATAGTCCACAATGTTAGTTGATAATTACTTTGGAATCACTCACAAAAATAATTCTAACAAATGGAAAACATTCACTACCATGCTTCACACATGAACCATGCATCACACATAATGAATTGGATTCACTCCCATGATAAAATATTATGAAAAATCTCACTCACGTGATAGTCCTCGCATTTGAGAAGACAACCGTCCTCGGTTGTAACTATCAGCACACATGAGTGATCAAAACACATTATTTGTTCCCACATACTCCCAATGTCCTCACACGTGTCTTAAAGTTCATCAGATTCACTCACGATCAAACTCCCATAATCTTTGCACACATTACACATGTCTTAGAGTTTATCAGATTCACTCATAAAATCAAACTCACAGAACTTTTACACGCGTCACATGTGTCTTAGAGTTGATCGGATTCACTCACAATCAAACTCCTACATTGGATTCACTCACAATGTTTTCATACGCATCACACGTATTCACAGAGTATACCACACGTTACGTGTCACATCTGGTTGGATTCACTCACAACCAACTAGGGTCACCCTCGTCAAAAATTAATTCAATAGACTTGATCGGATTCACTCACAATCAAACTCACACATTTCTTACATACGTCACACATGTCGCAGTTGGTTGGATTCACTCACAACCAATTAATTCTTTGATCAGACTTGGGTCACCCAAGATATTCTTTTTACTTATCGGGTCACCCAATAATAATATAATTATCGTAACATCCCTGTATATTTAATTAGCAAGTGAGAAGAGTCAAGATATAATATCCCGTCTCACAGATAGAATCCCTCTCGATACTAGATTGTGATAAGTTATCCGTCACACAGATAAGTATCACTTAGATTATCCGTTCACGAACATCAAAAGAGTATCCTTCACATACACCAATACGAGTACCTTTCACAGACACTAACATGAGTATCTTTCACAGACACCAACACAAGTATCTCTCACAGACACCGACATAAGTATCTCTCATAGACACCAACACAAGTATCTTTCACACAGACACCTAGTTAACCTTATTTGAAATAGAAAAGAGAATAATTTGAAGAAAGTGTTTTAAATGAGGTGTTAAAGTTTAAAGGTTGAATGTGAAATAACAATAAGTTACATACATTCTTCAGTGTGGTCAATCGAAAAACATATGTGCATCATTGTTATTTCACTCAAGTCTTAATAGTGAATGGTTTAATATGTATTTTCTTCAGCGTGTAGAAAGTACATATCAATCATTGAATGGTTTGATATGTATTTTCTTCCGCATGTAGAAAGTACATATCAATCATTGAACTATATTGACTAATATATTTGAATTTTAACTATAGTTTCTTTTTAAAAAAAATAAACAATGCATAAGTATGAGTTTTAGGCTTACCTCTCTAGTAGTAGAAATCATGATTGGGAGTACCCTCTTGCTTAGTTTGGTCACCTTTGTCTTCATTTTCAATCACGTTCACGACCGCAACTTGATTCTTTTTTTTTTCTGGGCACTCATATGCATAGTGCCCTTCTTTGTTACATTGGTAACATGTAATCACATGAGGTTTTCGATCTCCATTGTTGGTCTTCTTTGCAGTTTCAGTTTTCTTCCCATTCACTTGTGGACCATTGTGCTTCTCTACTTTATCTTTGTGCTGAAACTTCTCAAACTGTGTAGATTAAGAAAATTGAGGAATATGAGAATCTGTCACTGTAGCGTCTCTCGAAAATCCAATTTTCTTCTCGCAGTTTGTTGCTCGAGAGATGGCATTGCTAAGAGAACGAGGATAAAACATGTTCACTTATGCTCTAATAACTGGCTTCAAAAATGTTGATGCCGAGGTTTGGAGTGTGAATTTATCGAATGATCGTATATGAAACTAGTTATCTGTATCCACAGCTATAAAAGAGACCTTTCAAGAATATTATAAGAAATCGGTTTACCTCAAAAATTAGTGGATATAATTATGAACTTCTTTAACAATTGAATTAAAAATATTATACTTGTTAAATACAAGAAGATTATATTTAAAGTATGCTTACTATTGTAAGAATAATAATGAGAAGGTTACTTGGAAAGTGGTCAAATCATTCTGAAATAAATATTATTGCACATGCTATATGGTACCAAAACAATTTAAAAGTAGTTCTAGGATTCATATATCTTGAATTAATTAGTGTCAATTTTAAACACATAATGCAATTAATGAATGGGTTGAATACGTACTCATATGATGTTGGGGAAGCACGCCTTCATGGTAAAGTGTTAGATAAACAAATGTAGATATAACTGATATAATTAATATTCACGGATATGAAAATTTACCTCAAGGTATGATGAGTCGAGAATAAAACAATAAAAGTGGTGTTCAAATATTACAACAATAAAAATATGAAAATTCTCAAAGATTTGCACACTATTGTCGATAACCTGAAAATATTGGAGGTTCATAAAGACATTTCAACCTTGTTTGAGAGAAATAAACATAAACTTTTATATTAAAAACTCAAGGCTTTTAAGAAAAGAAAAGGAAAATCAAAGCTTAAATGAATTAAAGTTCAAAGGATGGAGGGAATGGTATAAGGGAAATATTAAAAATCTTTGAAGCTTTGCTTTATGTAAATTTGAAACTTTTTGTAATCACCATTTGAAGATAAATAAAAGCTTTATTTTAAGCTTTTGTGTGTTAGGCTTTTTTTTAAAACAAAAGCTTTTAAGTATTAAAGCTTTAATTAAAGCTTAGGAAAGCTTTGAAGTGAGAGATCTGGGAGCTCCCTCAAGCACCACCCTAGGTGCATCGACAGCCAGCACAAGGCTATAATTTAAGGAAAAGAAGTCGCCCCCACGAACGCTGCTGGTGATAGGCGCAGACGGGAACTTTTAAAAAAATAAAATAAAATTATAATAGTTATAAGCTTTAGTCAAAGCTTAATAAAGCTTTCAAGTAAAGCTTATTAAAAAACACTTCTCAAAACGAAAACCCACAGCCCTGCAATTTGTGTATAACAGAGAAACCTTCCACCAGCACGCAGCGCGACTTGGAGGGAAGAAAAAGAATATATATGAGTAGAAGCTCGCCATCGCCGAATTGGAGGGAGAGAAGGAAAAGAACATTAAAAAAAATCCAAATTTTGGGTTTTCAATCTCTAGGCTATGCTTCAAGCGATTTACTAATTTTGAAGAGGATAAAATTGAAAACTAGAAGCCTTACTGTTAGATAACCGTAACGCCGCTACGGGCGTTACCACGAGAGGGGACGGCCTCTGGCTCACCACCCAGCCATAGAGGAAGAATGAGGATTGCCCCTCATCCCCCAGGCTATATAGTGTGTGGCCTGCCGTCCACACTAGCCTGGCCGCCCATGACTCCGCATGGGCGTCCTCTCCCACTGAACCCCGGATATGGCCATCCGGTCTGCCGTCGGTCACAGGCTTTACAGCCTACGTGACATTACCCCCCCCTTAAGAAGAGTTTTCGTCCTCGAAAACAAACTGGGGAAACCTTTTGGAAATTGCACTACGGCGTTCCCAGGTAGCTACCTCCTCATCCCTATCTGTCCATTTAACAAGTACCTCCTGGTACACTTTATGTCGGGTCTGTCTATCACGATACTGTAGAATCTTTTCAGGTTTATGGTATCTTTGGTGGCTCTATCAAGTCCACCAAAATCTCTGGAGAAACTGCGTTCTCTAACCCGTGAACTGATTTCTTCAGTTTACTGACATGGAAGACAGGATGGACTTGAGAACTCTCCGGTAACTCAAGTTTATATGCTACGTCCCCAATCTTCTTAAGGATTTTAAAAGGACCACAATATCTCGGAGAAAGTTTATCACACTTTCCCGTTTTCATGGTTTCTGACTGCGCAGGAACCTTGAGGAATACAAAGTCACCTTCTGCAAAGGTCACCTTTCTTCGTCCTTTATCCGCATAAGTTTTAGCGCGATCCTGAGCGCTACGAATGCTCTCACGTGCGGCTCTGAGCATATCATTCATATCTTCAAGGAAATCCTTGACAGATTGAATCTTCTCCTTTTCTAGGCCTACAGCCGTTGGAGATCTCGGCTGGAATCCATACATTAACATGAATGGTGTAAATCCAGTCGCTGAGTGTTTGGAGCTATTATAGGCAAACTCCAGTAAGGGTAAGTACTCTTCCCAATTAGATTGCTTCTTACTAACATAAGAACGCAACATATCCTCTAGAATTTGGTTAACTCTTTCAGTTTGACCATCAGACTCCGGATGATCTGCCGTACTCATACTCAGAGTAGTATCCAGCTTTTTGAAGACTTCCCTCCAAAAATGACTGTTGAACTTTCTATCTCTATCCGACACTATATCCGCGGGCAGGCCATATAGCTTGTAGAGATGTTCAATAAAGAGTTTTGCCAACTCTGGCGTTTTAACAGTTTTCTTCGTGGCAATAAACTTTGCCATTTTAGTTAACCTGTCCACTACCACCCACACCGAGTCATTCCCTCGACTCGTCTTGGGTAAACCGGTAATGAAATCCATGGAAATGCTTTCCCATTTCCCTTGAGGAATCTCCAGCGGATGGAGTAGTCCTCCAACCTTAAGACGTTCATGTTTATTGACCTGGCACTTATTGCATTTCAGCACATAAGTCTGGACGTCCTTAAACAAACTAGGCCAATAAAACTGTCTTTTTACTAGTGCATAGGTCTTCTGAATCCCGGGATGACCCGCACTTGGACTATCATGACTTTCTTTAAGAATTTGGGCCCGAAAGTCACCAATAGTTGGTACACATATTCTACCCTTGTAGAGTAAGTACCCGTCGTCAATGGAGTAATTAGCATATTTCTCCCCCCGACGAAGTTTATCACTCCCCTTTGAAGCCGTGGCAGTCAAAGGTGATGAAGGGCCTACGTCAGAACTCTCCGGTTCCAAACTATACCCAGAAGACACGGCTTGTCTCTCCGGACTAACTCTCGCTTCCCTTCCCGTTGCACCTTCGGCCAGTCTCTCCGGACTAGCAATACGTGCCAACGAGGGAGGTGGTCGCGTCTGTGAAGAAGTGCGTACGCGTACAGCGCGCCAGACCTCTGTAAAAGATGGATCGTGCTCACATAAACCACGTAGGGACTCCAAGAAATCATTCTTGAAGACTGTGAAACTAAGTTCATTAATCTGTGGCATGCGACTAAGTGCATCTGCCACCACGTTATACTTACCTTTCTGGTAACGTATCTGAAGGTCAAACTCTTGTAGAGTCTCCGCCCACCGAGCTTTTCTACCCTTCAGTTCATTTTGACTTGAAAGCCATTTCAGACTTTCATGGTCCGTCCGGACCTCAAAAGTGGCACCATATAAATAGTGTCTCCACTTTTTCAATGCATGAACTATCGCTAGTAACTCTCGCTCGTAAGCCGAGTAGTTACGCTGCGCACGATCTAACTTTTTACTTTCAAATGCAATTGGGCGTCCCCTTTGCATAAGTACGGCCCCAATGGCCTCATTACTAGCGTCTGTTTCCAAAACAAACGGCTCATTTGGATCGACAATTGTCAAAACAGGTGCAGCTGCTACGGTCACCTTGAGCTTGTCAAAGCTCTTCTGTTGGGCGTCCCCCCAACTAATGTTTTTTGTTTTTGACCGTAACTGGTCAGTCAACGGGACTGCGATCTTTGCGTAGTCCTTCACATACTGTCGGTAGAACCCCGACATGCCAAGAAAAATCTGCAGTTCCTCGAGATTCTTCGGCGCTGGCCATTTAAGAATAGCTTCTACTTTTTCTGGCTCCATCCGCGTACCATCGGCGGATATAATATGGCCAAGGTAGTGAATTTCTGTTTCAAAAAATTCACATTTGCTTTTCTTTGCAAATAATTTGTGCTCTCGCAACAACTTGAACACTAGACGCAAATGCTCTATGTGTTCTTTCTGTGTCTTACTGTACACAAGAATATCATCTAGGAAAACTACTACGAATTTTCCCAGATATGGACGTAAAATACTATCCATCAGCGTCATAAACGTCGCTGGAGCATTGGTTAGCCCAAACGGCATAACCAAAAACTCAAAATGCCCGAAACGGGTCCTAAATGCTGTCTTCGCAACATCTTCTTGTTTAATTCTAACCTGATGATACCCAGATCTCAGGTCTATTTTTGTGAAGTATCTCGATCCATAGAGTTGATCAAACAACTCATCCATGCGTGGCATCGGATACTTGTTCTTAATCGTTATCTGATTAAGAGCCCTATAGTCTATGCACATCCGCATAGATCCGTCTTTCTTCTTTACCAGAAGAATAGGCGATGCCCACGGACTTGAACTAGGCCGAATAAAGCCTTTGTTCAAATATTCCGTTAATTGTTTTTCCACCTCCTGTGCCTCGGAGTGGCTTAATCTATAAGCAGGTTTGCTTATAGGTTTTGATCCTGGCATAACTTCGATGCCATGGTCTACTTCCCTAGATGGTGGTAAACCATCTGGTAAATCATCAGGAAAAACATCCTGAAATTCCTCTAATAAATTCTTTAAAGTATCTACGTACTTTTTCTTTAATGTCTCATTCACCTTGGATTTTTTCTTGTTTGAATCACATGCATGCCAAACAGGGTTTTCAAACAGTGGGTCTCGTCCAAGGTTATTTTGTTTTTCTTGTTTGTCTACGCAAACATCATTTATCGTTTCATCTACGGAAACAGAATTCAAAAGAGGGTAACAAGCATATACCTCCGCTATCTGGTCTCTGCGGACCGCTGTACACAATTCCATGGAGGAAATAAGTGGTGTGGCAGGGACAGTACGGTCGCCCTGCAAGGTGATGACTCTACCTCCATGCTCAAAACATAGCGTGTTATGTAAGTAATTCCGAACTAGACTAGGGCCCAAGCTATACAGCCACTCCCTGCCTAGATATACGTCTGCTCTGGCTAAGTGCATGACCTGAAAGTCAAGCGGAGCCTTGTAGTCCTGCATAGATAATGGGACCCCCAATACTACGGTATTCCATACCGTTTTGTCATATCCGTTGGCTAGGCCAACAGTATATTCATGATCACTCCAGGTCTCAGTCAACCCCAACTTCTTGACTAACGAATAGTTCAAGAAGTTGTGGCTAGCTCCATCATCAATAAAAACTGTGACTCTACGGCCACTTATGGTGCCATACATGCGCACCATGTCATGCGGACCTACAGTAGGCTGCCACATCGCTGGTGTCACTGAACAAGCGTGATGCTCATCACTATGACACACTGTCACCTCTCTGAACTCTGCGGAACTGAGAGGGAGTCTCTGCACTGTATGCAACTGCCTAGAAGATTTACCATCTTTCTTGGGCTCGTTGCCACTCGTGCTGGCTTTAGGCTTTGGACACTCAGCCTTCGTGTGTCCTACTTCATTGCAATTAAAGCAGCGATTTTCCTTTCGCGCTTTAATATATTGCTCTTTCTTTTGGTTTTCGGTGTCTCTTTTTTTTCTGGATGGTCGCGGTTTTTTAGACCAATGACCACCCTGTCCTTCCTGGTCCGTCCTATCCCCTTGTTTCTCACTGCGGAACCCTTTTCTTTTGAGGCCTGACCTCCTCTTTTCACTACCCTCGGCCCTGCTAGAACCACCACGCGCACTACGGCGCTTGATGTCATCGAATATCTGTGCATATTGAATTGCCTCTGCTAAGTCTTTAGGCTGTAGGGGTTCTACGTACTCAAGGTAATCATCTTTGAGGCCTCTCTTAAAGCCCCGCAATGTTTGGAATGCATCGATTCCTTTTAACTTGAGTACTATCTCCCTGTAGTTTGAGATGTACTGAGTTAGGGATTTGTTCTCCATCGAGCACTTGTCCCATAACTCCCAGCTTCTCTCTGCTTCATTAACAGGCAAAAATTCTTTTCGAAACATCGTTTCAAATTCCGTCCAAGTGGCAGGGCGAGTTGTCAGACTCATCCACCACTTGTACGCTTTGCCGGTTAAAGAGAGGCTAGCCTCTACGGGCTGTATACGGCTAGGCTGCTGTCGCAGCGCGTGCAAATCTGACCACTTCGCTAGAAACATATTGACTGAGTCCTTATTTCTCTCCTTTTCCTCGCCACCAAAACTAGGCGGCTTTAAGTCTTTTAACAACGACGAAGCTGTCGCTACGGACGGCCCCGCAGGCACATCGGCCTGTACTCCTACAACCACTGGTGAGGCTACGCTCACCCGTGCTGTAGGAGCTCGGCTACTACGAGGAGTCGGAGTACTAGCCGAGGCGGCTGTCAGTGCATCTAACCGTGTGGAGATGCTCTGTAACATCGTGACTAAATCAGCCTGGACTTTATTCATAGTGTTCAATTTGGCATTAAGATATTTAAACAGTCCACTAGAGAGCTCCGTCTCTGTCAGGACATCAGCAGGGTCTAGTAGGTCATAGTCATCGTCGTCATAATCCAAGAGGTCCTCCTCGGTCCCCTCGGCGACGTCAGTGTTCATGTCCTCTGGCTCATCGGCCAGAAAGGGGTCATCAGCCAATGCGGCCGCTGCGGGCTCGCTGGGTCCTAAGGCAGGGTCAATAGACGAGGAGGGCGCTGGCGGATCACGAGTGATCGATAAGCGCGCTCCGGACCGAACAACGGTCGGGCGTGTACGGCCTGACAATTCGGTCGGGGTCAAACCCGCGACCGAGGACAAGAGACTGGAAAAACCTAGAGAAGTAGAAGGCGGTGGAGACACACTACGCCTAGCAGACATTTTAATTCTTGCAAAAATAATGCGAGAACTCGGAAATTACTAAAAAAAAAACGCTAATAAAAATGAGCAATGGTGGAGAGAGAATAATAGTCACCCCCCTTTACGGTCGCCTGTCGATTTGTTGCGTTGCGAGCCTATACAAGGACGCTTCCGGGATGCTCCGATCCGCGAGAAAATGCCTGCAACTCATAACAAAAATTAATCTCTGGAAACACTTATCCCTTTCCGGGATTTTTCGGGGATGATTCTCCTCCCCAGTTGAGAGAGAGAGGGTCTTTGGATTTTTCATTTTTAATTTTTTCAAATTGAATAATGAAAAATATATATAATATATAAAAAGAAATGGTTTTTTTTTTTTTTTTGGTTGATTCTGGCCGCTGGTGGGCGTCTGGCGTGTGCTGGGCGTTGTGGCTCTGGCCGCCGCCGTTGGCTGGCTGGCGCCGCCGCTGGCCGCCCATGGCCTGGCTGGCTGGCCGCCGCCGCCCAGGGCTGGCTGGCGCCGCCGCCTGCTGGCCGCTCAGGGCTGGCTGGCCTCCACCGGCTGGCCTGGCTGGCTGCCGGGTATCTTCAGACGGAGCACACGCAGGTCAAGTATTTGCTCTTCACCCCCCCACGCTAATGGTCCTGGGCCTTCGCCCCACACACGAGCTCAAACATTTTTCGTGGGGTCTTCGCCCCTCCACACAGAATATCAGCTTCGCCCCCAAACACACACGGGCTCTGCTGGTCGTGGGGAACGCTCTTTGTCCCACACACACGGAAATTTCAGGTCGACTGCCTTGCTTCAACCATCTCGGCTGCACAGACACGCTTTTTAAACGGTGGTCTGTAACAACCGGGTTTCGAGTCCAGCAGCAGTCAAGAGCAGACGTGAACTCCAGCAGCAGTAAAGAGCAGACGTGAACCTTTAGCTACGACATTTACAGCCTAAGCTCATGGGTTTCGCCGCCCCACGCACACGGGCTGCTGGTGGTGGGGGTGGTCTGCCCATTCAAAACAGAGCTCGTGTGTTTCCAAGGCTCTCATGGGGCTAATGTGCGCCCCCCCCCCCACCTCTACACACAGGTATTTCCCTTGAAAACCTTCAACGCAGAATATTGCGAAGCAATTCAACGCAGAAAAACAAAGAAAACAAAGAAATTTTTGCTTACCTGCGATTGTGTGTGTCGGGGAGAGAGAGTGAGAGAGAGAGAGAAAGAGTTCTTCCCTTCAAAGTTTTGGCCCTCCTTCATCCACACATTCCCTTGTGGAGATAAGGGTGAGGAGATTGTGGATGAAAACCACTGAGTGGGCTCCGGTCCCCCGTTCGCGCGCGGACTCTGACGATCCCTTCGAACCATGCTCTGATACCAGTGTTAGATAACCGTAACGCCGCTACGGGCGTTACCACGAGAGGGGACGGCCTCTGGCTCACCACCCAGCCATAGAGGAAGAATGAGGATTGCCCCTCATCCCCCAGGCTATATAGTGTGTGGCCTGCCGTCCACACTAGCCTGGCCGCCCATGACTCCGCATGGGCGTCCTCTCCCACTGAACCCCGGATATGGCCATCCGGTCTGCCGTCGGTCACAGGCTTTACAGCCTACGTGACACTTACACACCATCCATTATGCATCTTGGACATATTCACTGGTTTAGCAACAAACCTCCTATGGAGCTCAATCACCCTTCCCTTGCTAACTACATCCATACATATGGATTCACAAGAGGCAAAAGAAATCAGCAAAAAACCGCTTTTCCATGGAAAAGTGGATTTGCAGAATTTGCCATGCTTTGATACCACTCTTATAGCACCACGGTACGTGGAGATTAAAATATTTCACAAATTGAATAATAGAAGAAATAAACCATCATCACCATAGCATAAAAACATAAGCATGAAAATCAAAGAACACAAGATTGGGTGCAATCTTCCCCCCGACATGTGTGGCTCCACTTCCACAGGCGATATTATTTAAATCATATTATCATAAATTTAGCCCTTGGAGCCATAAATAGCATAGCTTTTACAAAATTGTACCTTAGTCCAATGCTTTTAAATTATCTCATCAAAAATAAACCTTGCCCAACATATGTACAATGAGCCAAACCATACAAAATCAAATATTTAGCATACATGTGCTCGGCTAGATAATCTTGTCCAATGTCCACCGTGGTTGTTCCGAACTCATGATCTATACTCAACATAGTCCACAATGTTAAATCACAAATACTTTGGAATCACTCACAAAAATAATTCTAACAAACACTACCATGCTTCACACATGAACCATGCATCACACATAATTAATTGGATTCACTCCCATGATAAAATATTCTGAAAAATCTCACTCCCATGATGCTCTCACCCAATTTCTATACTAGGAGATTCCATTTTATTGGGGGCTGGATCAAGAGCAAGATTTTTCCATTCTCAAGCAAATGTTGGTGCATGCTCTACTACTACCCTAATTTGGTGTATCAGTTTTCATGTTCACATAAATGCCAGTGGAGTAGTAGTGGGAGAAATGGTTGGGAGTGGTGCTTACCCATTTGAATGACACCCTCAAGATGGATAGGCCTATCCACTATGGCAGCCAAAACTACACCACCAAGAGGGAAGGTTAGGCTGTTGTTCATGCCCTTCATAAATTTGTCAATATTTTTTGGGTACCCATTTTGTGGTGATTGTTGATCATCAAGATTTGAAGTTTCTTCTTATCAAGGCTTAGTGGTGGGTGGCATTTGGAGGTGGCTATTGCTTTTTCAAGAGTTTGACTTTGAGATTATGGTGCGGCCAAAGAAAGAGCATGTGATGGCCAATTGTCTTTTAAGAGTAACCAGTGGTGGGGAGCTGACTTATGGCATTTGTGATGATCTGACAACATATTGTTTATAATAGATGCCACTCCCACTTGGTATGAGGATATCGTGATGAGCACGACCCACTTCCCTGAATCAATAGGCCTCAAAGAGAAGCGCAGTCTTCTCATTAAGAGCATACCATACCAAATCATTGTAGGTCAACTGTACAAGATGGGGATGGACAATGTTGTTCATTGCCCATTGTGTGTTAACCCTCATGAGGTGAACTTAATTGTGGAAGATGGCCATGAAGTTCCACAAGGGAGCATCATTTCAAAGAAGATTATGCAATCTCTAGGTTGTGGTGGCCTTTTCTTTTAATAGATTGCAAGAACATGTGCACCACCATGATGTGTGCCAGAGGTCAGAGGTCAGGTCAAAAGCACAGAAGCATGCATTTCTCTCCATTATATGTCTCCACCACATGGGAGCCCTTTGAGAGATGGAGCATAGACTTTGTGGGGCCTATCAACCAAGCAGCTGCTATATGCATACATTCTTGTGGCCATAGATTATG
Source organism: Cibotium barometz (assembly GCF_041138505.1). Lineage (NCBI taxonomy): Eukaryota > Viridiplantae > Streptophyta > Polypodiopsida > Cyatheales > Cibotiaceae > Cibotium > Cibotium barometz. Next base: position 34,403,590 of record NC_141046.1, read on the forward strand.
CCACCAAATGGGAAGAGGAAAAGGCCACAAGGGATAACAAGCCATAGTGGTGGCCAAATTCCTCTATGAGAACATTTTTACTAGATTTGGATGCCCCTTAGAGAGATAGTCAATGAGATAGAGGGCCCCATTTCATCAATGAGGTTATGGACACCTTGCCTACTAGATACCAAGTTTGCATACTATCCCAAATGGAGAGGTGGACCAAGGTGCTATGAAAGATTGTGCTTAAGGTAGGGAGTGAACACACTCATCAAAGTGAGACCAAGCCCTTCTACCCTAGGCCCACATTACTTTCAAGGCCACCACCTTGTACACCCCATATTCTAGCTTGATTTTAGTCTAGAGATGATCATGCCCTTTCAGTTCAATGATGGACAGTGCAAGTGGGCAGCCCACATAAGAAGGATTTGGGGCAGTCGATTCGACTAGGCAGGTGTAGCTCGAGGTCTTAAAGGAGGATCGTCGCCTGGCATATTTGGCTATACGAAAGTGGAGCAATCAAGAAGAAAATCTTGGCACGATTGTCATCTTTGGTGACCACAATTTGTAGTAGGGGATTTGGTCATGGTTTACAACTCTAAGTTTTTAAAGAAGGCCCAAAAGCTCATGTATGGGTACCAAGGCCCATACATCAAATCGGTGGACATTTTTCCCAAGGAGCTCTACGATCAGCTAGCCTAAATGGCAAGGCGCTCCTCCTAATAAATGGTTCCTGGGTGAGGAAATATTGACCACCCTAGATAGCAAGGTGCTCCCCCTAATAAATGGCTCTCATATCATGAAGAAATATTGGTCACCTAAGCAGGGCTTCCCTCTTCCTTCACATTGTGTATTATTATTATTCTTTTTCTTCTTTGCTTTATTATGCATTCACTTTATATAATTTAATAATACTAATATTATTATTTGCTTTACTAAGCACTCACTTTAGATAATTTAGCAAGTTCACCTTAATTCCCCAACACATACCTAGAAAATCCAAAGTCCCACACCATCGACCACAAAAGTCCCACACCACACCCGAAGAGTTTGCCACTGTCCACCATGAGGTGTTTGCCACTGTGAGAAAGAGTGTCACCGTCCACAAATTTTTTGGGTTGGCCACTACATGAGAAAGAGAAGGAGTTGCCACCATCATGAGAAATAGTTTTGCCATTGTCACATGAGAAAGAGTTTGCTACCATCCACAATATTTTGGGTTGGCCACTATCCACCATGAGGAGCTTTTTGCCACCATCCACAATTTCTTGGGTTAGCCACTGTCCATGATGAGGAGGAGTTTGCCACCATTCACAATTTGTTGGTTTGACTGAGAGGAAGAGACCATGAAGAGAAGGTTTGTCACCGATTCCCAACCCAAGGTTGGGAATCTCCACACCAACCAAATGGCTACTAAAAAAAGGGGGAGTGTTGCTCACACCGACCAAGCAAGCCCCTTCTCACATTTACTTTAACACTGACCACCCTCTTAAAGATCACCATGGACTAAGGAAGAAGGCTAAAAAAAACACCAACCAAGAGAGAGAGGACATTACTACCAACCATGAGGAGGTCAGTGACCATGAAGAACGGAGGTTAAGTGGAGATCTCACCCAAAAAAATGTCACTAATCAAGAATGTCGGTTTCACCACTGAGTTTGCCATCAAAGTTTCACCATTGAGTTTTCCATTGACCATAGGCACCAAAAAAAGAAATCATTGTTCCTTCCGCTTTGCTTGCATGTTTCTCAAAACTTCCTCTTCACTTGTCCTTTGTTATTTCTCTTCCACCACCACTTTCTATTTTCTCTACTTTCTTACCATAACTTCAAGCCACTTTTTCCTCTCTACGCTTGCCACCATAATCTCCACCCCTCTCGGCTTTTTGCTCTCCTCCATCCTCTCAATCACTACTTCCCCCAACACTCTTGCTACTTCTCTGTGCAAAGCTCTTTTGTTCCCTCTTTGATGGTTGCCTTCTTTTGTTTTTTTCCCTCTTTATGGCCAACTTCAGTAGTTCATATTAGCAAGAGTTCACAGCCTTTGTTAACCGTGCGAGAGTTTGACAACCTGCTCTCTCCCCTCTATAGCGCCTTTTTTTAAGAGTATGGAATTTTTCCCCCCAGCCACACTAGCACCATTATTTCTACATGCTCCATGGTGATGCCCATTCACATTGGGTGGTTGCGTGTGACCCATTGGGATGCCCAATCATTACTACTCAGGATGATTTCGTTGTCATGACTATTCCACGCCTTCTGGTCCTCTTGTGACTCCGATAGCCATGGACGACACCTCCTCTGGCCCCAAGAGGTGGAGATCTTGTTGATGGCTACTTCCTTTGTCCACGACCTTGACCAGTCCGGTTTATGCAAAGAGGTGCTTTCTTATTCTTCTCCATGAACTCCCCTCCATAATATGTTATCCTCTCCACACATTCATCGTCGTTATGGTGAATGGAGCAGTGGTGGGCAGCTTGTAGATAGCTCCGTCGAGCTCCACTGTCCGTTGTGATGCATTGTCTATCACCGTCGAGCTCCATTGTCACTACTGTGATCCATTGTCTATCACCGGCTGAGATTCGGCATGATCAATCTCCTCGTCACTAACTTCTACCATTTCTCATTTGTGCATGGCCACCTTAGCCTATGCACGTATCATGGTAATATCATTATTTTAGTTTTTCCCAAGGTGATCCGTATATCGGCTAGATTGTATGATCATCTTAGATCTTTTTCCTCCTTCTTGATGATAGAGATACTACTCTTGCCCCTCCTCAATGATGGAGTTTTAATTCTCCCCCTTCTCGATAATGATTACGGTGTACACTTCGAGTCAACTTAACAGAGAGAGGCATTAGACGTTGGTTATGTGTGACATGATGCTATTGTAAGACTACGACCCATCGTGTGGTTAAGTAATGTAATAATATTTTGGTTGTGCATTTATCTATAAAATGTCTTGTTATCTTGTGCGTTTCACATAGCTAAGTGGAGTAAGAACGTAAGTGGTGTAAGTGTGTGGAATAATCAAGGCATAGGGGATTCTAGTGTAGCTAGGGTAATAGAGCATAGGGCTCAAATGAATCCAAGACTACGGATCATCCTTGATGAGTATTCCAAGAGCATAACCCACTAAGTTCTATCATTCTCTTGCTCTTGTGTGGAGTGATTATAGGTGTAGAGTGAGCTGTCCCAATGACATCTACAATGATACACAATAACATTCTAGTGTATAGTGACCAGTCTCAATAGCATCTACAATGATACACAATAACCTCCCAATGTATAGTGAAGCATATCCTTATTAACTTTGGTGCAACTGGCACCAAGACTTCATCAATACGAAAAGTGAACACACTTAAGAATAAGTTTAACACGTGGATGCTTGGACCTTGAACAAGAAGTAGCTAAAATCAATTGAATAACTTGAGAGATCACTTCTTTTTTCATCATTAACATCATCTTCTCTCTCTCTCTCTCTCTCTCTCTCTCTCTCACACACACACACACACACACACACACACATCCTCTCTCTCTCTCTCTCTCTCTCTCTCACACACACACACACACACACACACACACACACATCCTCTCTCTCTCTCTCTCTCTCTCTCTCTCTCTCTCTCTCTCTCTCTCCTCACACACACACACGCACACACGCACATACTTTCATTTTCTTTCTCTTCTTCTTATCACACTTTAAGATGATGCACCCCATCCTGTTATAGGCTACCACACCTCCAAGAGGGAACACAATGCATTCACCTAAAGGATGAGCAATAGATCACAACTGTTCGTAGGGAACTTACCATTGCTTCGAACTTGAGTTCCTTGAGGCCTCCAAGCTCACTTTTTAACTTCATCGTAGAGTCGCTTACACCGTCGCATAAGGCAACAATCACTCTCTCTCACTCTCCCACACAAGCATGAATCATACAAGCATAGAAGAGGCACAATGCTAGAATGCTCTCTCTCTCTCAATATCTCTCAAGACACAAAGAAGAGCCCTCTATAGCACAAAGGGAGATTGTGTCTTTTCATTATGAGAAAATGCCTTATATACAATTGGCCTTTATTCACACTTGGGCGTCTAAAACTTACTTAAAACTAGGCCTTGGGTGGCCAATATCTCATAATGTACAACTTTTATAGTGCCGTTTCATGACACTTATTAATGTCCTTAATTGGAGAAGCGTGCTTGTTAATCCAAAATGGGATTAACATGCCCCCCTTCTTGATGTAGGTTCTATCCTCATAACCTGTTATCGAGGTCTAATTCCGTGAAAAGTGGTTTCATGAAATCAAGTTTCGTGAGACTACAGTTATGTGAACTGAGGTTACGTGAACTTAGGTTCCGTGAACTGTGGTTACGTGAACTCAGGTTTCGTGAAACTATAGTTACATGAACTGTGGTTTCGTGAAAAGTGGTTACGTGAACCCAGGTTCCATGAAAAGTGATTTCGTGAAATCAAGTTTCGTGAGACTACAATTACGCGAACTCAGGTTCCGCGAAAGGTGGTTTCGTGAGATAAGGTTTCGTGAGACTACAATTACGTGAATTGTGGTTACGTGAACTGAGGTTAACTGTGGTTCTGTGAGACTACAGTTACGTGAACTGAGGTTCCGTGAGACTATAGTTACGTGAACTGAGGTTTCGTGAAAGTGTAGGTATGGTAGTCCCATGAAACTTCAGTGAAGCATGAAGGTGCAGATTTTTGGTAATGTATCGATTTTTCATTTTTTTTGTTATTAAAGACTGTGATGCATGCAAGTGATGATACCGCAAGGAAATGGTTAGAATAACCACCGAATCGAGTGTACAAAAATTGTTATCGAGAAGATATTGATCATAAACATCAAAATAAAAATAAAAAAAGAAAAAGAATACGAAAAAGGAAATCAGAAATGGACCAAGCTCCCACCTTAATAGACGACAATCGATTATAGCTGGAAAATTTGGGAAGGACGATACACGATGATTGAAAGCGGGAGCTCAAGCGAGTAGCGATGGACACACACTGCGAAATGACGAGAAAGGAAAGAAATTTTGATTTTATAACGCAGCCGCCAGACAGGGTGGCTATCTTAATAAAGAAAACCACATGGTGTCTTTCGATTAGCCTATGAGAAATGACTGTTTCACGGCGTGAACCTTTTCACAGCGTGAACCTTTTAGGGTTGGCTCACCGCGTGAACCGTTTTGAACTAGTTCACGACGTGAACATTTTTGGATCAGTTCATGGCGTGAACTTTTTTAGATTATGAATATGCAAGATTGATACCTTCTATTTTTTCCTTCATGCTCAGTCATTCAAACATGCACGTAATGAGTGAATGATACCCACTTTACCTTGTACCCATTGTGCAACAAATGGATACCTTCATTTTTTATTGCCATGAAAACCAAGGTGACACCTTGGCACTTCTGGGTAAGTGTTGCTGCAAAGGCGTTTTAGCTCCGTGTGGGAGTTTTTGATTCTTCCTTTCACCCAACTGAACAATGTTATTACTGGGTCTTGTGGTTGGTGGCTTTTATCCGTGTCCCTTTGCTAAACTTCTTTGTTTCTACCTTTAGGTCCCTGTTCAATTCTGACTAACATTGCTTTGGCAATTCCCAACCCATTTTGTTGAGTTGTCTTCTTCCTCCACACCAAGGTTGGCAAAATTCTCGCATTGGTTGGGAGTTGATGTTGTATGCCACTAAGAATCTTGCAAGTAAATGATCGATCACCTCATTAATAAAATGTTTTTCTTACCCTATGACTGTAAAGTCGAATTCCAATAATAATAGCAACCATCATGTGATTCTTCTTGTGGTGCAAGGCTTATTCGCTAAGTACAATAAGGCTTGATGGTCCACGAAGAATACAAATTTGTTGGCCAATAGGTCATGTCGATACTTCTTGACAGCGTATACCATGGCCAATCCTTCTCTCTTTGTGGTGGTGTAGTTCACCTCTGCATCATTTAATTGACAACTAGCGAAGTAGACTGGATAGTCCAATTTGAACTCACCGGGCTAGGCTAGTACACATCCAATAGCAAAGTTTGATGCATCAATATGCACATGAAATATGAGGTCTCAATTGAGGGGTCATAGAATTGGCATGCTAGCCAATGCTTGCTTCAATTGATCATATGCTTCATGGCATTCCTCATTCCATTCAAGGACAATGAGTAGCTTGTACAATGGTTTGGCGATTTCGGCATAGAAAATTATGAAGCGGCGGTAATACCCTACGTGGCCCATAAATCTTTGCACACCTTTGTAATTAATGGGAGGTGGCAACTCCAGTATCAACTTAACCTTGCTATCATCCATGGATATTCCATTCTTCGAGACAATGTGTCCCAATATCACACCATATTTAACCCAAAATTGACACTTTAAAGGGTTCTGGATATACGATATAATCGACATCGCTCGAACACCTTTCTCTTCAGCAAGCTAGATGGTCCACCCATCAAGAGTGTGCACACGGATCATCAATGAATACCTCCAACCACTTCTACAGGTAGTCTTTGAAGGCTGTGCACATCAATCATTGAAATGTTGCTGGGGCATTAGTGAGACCGAAGGGCATAACCTTGTATGCAAATGTCTCCCACATTGTATTGAAAGCTGTCTTATATGCTGGTCTTCTAGTGCTATGGACACCTGATTGTAGCCAGAGAATCCATCCAAGTAGCAAAATGTAAAAGCCATTGCTCTCATTGGTATTTTTTTGGTGGACTCTCTCATTCATCACGTCGACTTTACATCCACGGCTAGCCACTCTCTCCAAAACATGTTCCGTATAGGGTAATGGATAATGGTCTTTCCTAGTAGCTGCGTTGAGCTTTTTAAGATCGACACATACCCTAAGTTTTCCATTCTTTTTTGGCACTATTTAGGTGACAACCAATCCGTATGTAAGATTCCTCCCTCCAACTTTTGAGATGTAAAGATGTAAGAACCTCCCCTTCAATCTCTGTAATCATCCCCTATTTCAAAATACAAGAAAACATTGTTTTTCCTTGTTTTTGGTCTAGAGAGAGATAATAGAGTTTTGAGATATTTTTAGATATAAAAATATCCCTTTTATTTAAGATGAATTCCCCTGAAATAGAAGTTCAAAAAGAGTTTTCTAATATGCATTAGAAATTAATTGAATATGTGCATTATAGATACCTTAGCCTAAGGGTCCACATTTTCAGAAAATTATGGATTAAGGTCCAAAGAGTGTTCTAAAGGGCTAATAGGGTTAATCCAAGTGTTTTAATGATAAAAATGCAAGAATAAAAGAAAATCTCCCAAAAAGGAGTAAATTCTCACATAAGATGAAGAGTTGACTAGTACAGGTACTTAATAGTAAAAAAATGAGGGTTTATTAGTTAAAAAATAGAATTTTGACACCTCAAGAGCTCATGAAGGAGGCACCTAGAATAAGCATCATTACTCCAATTTTTTAATCAAAAATTGAGATATTTTCTCTCTCCTCTCACCTCTTTCAAACTAGATAAAAAAAGTGGGCCTAACTGGTCCAAAACTTGTTCAAATTGGATCAAATTGAAGCTGGAAGCCTCTAGATTCTGGTTGGACTTGGTTGGTGGCCTCCCTCACCTATAAATAGACCCTTAATCCTTTGTATTTTCATATTGGAGTAACTCTATGCTAGTGTAATTTTTAGTTTAGTGTAATTCTATTATCCCTCTACCTTGCCCCTCCATTGTGTTCTTCTCTTGGAGATTACCCTCTTCCCTTGGTGGCCAAGCCTTTTCTTTGGGGGCTACTCAACTTTTGCAAGGTAAAGAATCAAGCAAACCAAGGGTAAGCCTAAAACAATGAAGTTTATGCTCTCTTTTTATTGTTAATCTTCTTCCCAACCTCCCTCATGCTTGGGAAGCATTTTATTTTGTGGTTTTTCTCTTAAAATCATGCTTTTCTTGATTATGATGAATTAATGTTTATGCTTAAGCTTAGGTTTATGCATAAACTAATTCTTATGATAAAAGTGTGATTTTGAACATTCTTAATTCATAGAAAATGCGGGGAACTTATGGCAAAATTTTATCAGTAGAAAATGAAGGTTTATGCATAAATAATTTTTATTCTAAGAGAGAAACTTTGAGTATTATCATTTCATAGAAAATGCGGGGAAACTATGGCAGAATTTTCATCATTAGAAAATGAATTTTATGCATAATTAATTTTTATGCTAAAAGTGAAATTTTAAGCATTCTCATTTCATAGAAAATATGAAAAAGTTATGGTAAAATCTTTATCATTAGAAAATGGAATTTATGCATAAATAATTTTTATATTAAAAGTGAAATTTTGAGTATTATCATTTCATAGAAAATTTGGGGAAGCTATGGAAAATTTTATATCATTAGAGAATGAATTTATGCAAAATAAATTTTATGTTAAAAGTGGAGTTTTGAGCATTATTCATTTGTTAGAAAAATAAAGAAGGTTATGCACAAATTTTATAGATTCATTCAATTTATGAGAATTATGAAAATGATTATGAATATAATTCATTTAGATAAAAATGAATTAGTTTGGGTGCATAAATATTTTATGATGCTAAAAGAGGGATTTCCATGATATTTTATTTTAGGAAAATAGAGAAAAGAGGGTGAAAATATTCATAGGGGTGCATTGAGAAAACATAGATTAATTTTTAATCAGAAAGAGAAATCACAAACATAATTGACTTTTGGGAATACGTTTAGATTCTAGAAAAATAGAATCTTGGATACATTCTGAACAAAAAAAAGGATTTCTCAAAAAAAGACCAGAAACACGCTTAGTTGAACGTGAATACTTGTGACTGACTTGTTCCTAGATTCCCTGGGAAAGAAATCCGGAATACTTGAAAGGATCGAGGATCCAAAAGTGAATGGAAACTTAGATTTAATGGAAACTTAGATTTAATGGAATTGAGTCGAGAAAAAGTTGCAATTAGCTGAGCCAAGTAATGGCCGAAACTTAGGAAGTTCTATCAGTATGAAAAGTAGAGTAACTATACTTTTAACCTGATTGATTGTGGAACAAAAATTTTGATAACTAAATCAAGGAAAGTTGATAATCAAACCTAATTTGCTCAAAGCGAATCAGGTTGATTGTGGAACAAAAATTTCGATAACTAGATCAAGGAAAGTTGATAATCAAACCTGATTCGCTCAAAGGCGAAAAGAGACCATCTTGTTTGTGGGAGTTGAATTAATGTAGAAATGATGTGGAGTGATGAGAAGTGATGTGGAGTGATGCGTGGGATGTGCGGAATGAAGTGAAGTGATGAGAAGTGATGTGTGGAATAATGCGGAGTGATGTGAAGTAATGTGTGGGATGATGTGGATTGATATGGTCAATGTGGATTGATGTTTGGTTGATGTGGATTGATATAGTTAATGTGGACTGATGAGGTTGATGTGGATTGATGTGAAAATGATGTGAATGGATGTGGAACGATGTGAGATGATGTGGATGGATGTGGAACAATGTGAGATGATGTGAATGAATGTGGGAATGATGTGGGATGATGTGAATGAATGTGGGAATGATGTGGGAAGATGTGAATGGATGTAAACTGATGTGGGATGATGTGAATAGATGTGGAATGATGTGATGTGAATTGATGTGAAAAAATGAGAAATGACGTGGAATGATGTGGAAGAGGTGAAATGATGAAGAATGATGAGGAATGATATGGAAAGATATGAATTTTATTTGGAAACTGTATTTGTATGTGAAACTTGTTTTTTAAAGATTGTTTTACGTCAAGAATACTGGGGGAAGCGTTTTGACTATCTTATGGAAAGAGGTCGGGGACCTAAGTGGAAATGTTACAACAGCTGACGGAGAGTCAAAGAAGGACGTCTCGCGTGGCAAGATCAGCCCGAGGTCTTGACCAGCCTCGGTTTGATTAAAATGGTGAGCTTCCAGTACGGTGGACGAGGGACCAAGGAAGCGGCCTATGAGTGAAGCGCTAGGTCACTTGCAAAGGAACCTAGAGGATGTTGACCATATGGTGCTTGGGCTCTGGGTCACCCAGGATACCCATGCGTGCGTCCAGGAAGAAAATGAGTTGGAGTTGTTTTCTGAACATGGGCATGGATCTAGTTGATTGGCCTTATTATTCTTCAACGGATGAGTTCATGGCTCTTTTAGATGGATCTTGTTGGTTGATCTAGCTGATCTTCAACGGAGAGTCCATATGGTTTTTATGTGATTATACTCCTAGATACTATGGGCTAGGAACTATTGAAAAGGCCCCTGAGTGAGCAGGTGGTGAGCGTTATGGTTGCCAATGATGCCATAGGTACGCAAAGGAAGGAATCAATAGAATACTTGATTATATTCCTGGGTACTATGGGCTAGGAACTATTGAAAAGGCCCCTAAGTGAGCAGGTGGTCAGCGTTCTGGTTGCCAATGATGCCACAGGTACCCCAAGGAAGGAATGATTGGAAATTGGACTTGGAATTGGAATAATGAGGATTAGGATGGAAACATTGTGGTTTTATTGCAATACTGTTTTAGAAAAAGTTGAGTCTAAGAAAAGGCAATTTCATATTAATGGCGTAAGTGGTGTGTCTATTTAATTTTTGCATGAGAGCTTGCTAGGGAACCTATGAACTCTTTTCTCTGGTACCCGGGACAAAATATAACCAAATTTTTATAATGGATCCTATCAATATAGTGGTTGGGCAGTTGGCTAACCCATGGGATGGGGTTAGGCTGGATTGATGGATTCCTATAATAAAATTCAATTATGTTCAAGTTACGATAGTTGAAGTAAGTCACAGGATAATCCTTGTTCTATGGAAAAGAATCAATGTTTGTGCCTCTTTTGATGGGGAAAAAAGTGTTGGTCTCTATGAACCAAGCGCAAGTTTCTCCTTTGATTCGGCCATATGACCTGCGGGTTCGGTTGGAATTCAAAGGATAGTTAAGGTTCTTGACTACGTTAGAAGATTTTCCTGGAGGAATTGCCTATTCTTTCTGGCGGTGCAAGGGAAGTTTTTTTCGGGTCCAGTTTTGGAAGAACCGAGGGATTAGTCTCTTGTCTGGACATTCGTGGGCGAGGCCTTGAGTGGGAAGCTCTGCCTTGCATGCAAGGTTGCTACTTCCGTGCCAGCACTCTAGAGTTCGATGTGCGGGGGGCAGGGATCTCACACCGTATGTTCTATCTCATAAATGAAATCCGCAGTAATGAGCTTGTCTATTTCCTCCTTTACAATTTCCGCATACTTAAGATTCATCTGGTATGGTTTCTGCCTAGTTGGTCTTGTTCCTTCCATGATTGGAATCGTATGCTGCACTACCTCAGTTGGTACCCCCTCCATCTCCTTGTAATTCTAGGTGAAACAGTCCTTAAATTCCTTAAGGAGGGCAACGAGTTCATCTTCTTCAGCCAAAGTCAAGTCCTTAGCAATGTATACGGGTCTGGCTTCCTCCCTTGGTCCCACAATGTCAACTTCCTTGACTTCCCCTGGGCCATCGTATGATATGGATAGCCCATCCTCCTTAACCCTTGTTGTCATTAGTTGGACCACTTTCTGTTCGTCTCAACAGTGTAGGTTTTGAAGTGGTCTGGCAGCACTGAGAGCAAGTATGGTTTATCCTCATTCTCACTTTTTGTTTTAGTCATGATCTTTCTAGCCTCTCGTTCAGCTTTTGCCAAAGCTTTATTCCATTTTCGACACCCAGCTTTTGTAAGCTTAGGTGTTTCTGGCTCTAGAAGAGTGACTCTCTCCGTATGTCTTCCTTCCAATGATATCTTACTCAACTCCTCACCCCAATCCTTAGAAAACTCATCGTGTACCTTAGTGGCCTCAAGGTATCTCAACCACTAGGCATTTGTGGGTTTTCTTTGTAATATGGCATTTCATCGAGCAATATATCGTTTTTGTTTTCGCCATCTTCTGAGGCGTTGAGCATTGGTACGGCCTTGTGTTAGAGATCTCCTCTTCTGATGCTTCATTAATGGTTTGCCAATTAACCATACAGACAGAGGTCATGGGGACAGTTCTAGATTCCACATACTGGGTCCCTCTGGGTTGCATCACATCTATGGTAGCTAGCACATGCATCCAGTTTTCACTGAAGTCCGGAGGAGGAAGTGATGCATATAATTCCGTTTCCTCTTCTTCCTTGAAATTTTCCACTCTGGGCTAGCATATTTGTACAGATGTGGTCCGTTCCATTGTGACTGAATCATTATTGAACAATTGTCCTTCCATGGGATGTGCTTTCCATGTTCTCACATCTATCTTTAAAATTTACGAATCCCTACGCACATATGCGTGATCTAATGCCCAATCATGCACCAATTTGGATTCCTTCATGAAGAGTCTCCCCAATATTATGTCATATGAGTCAGGTTGGCGGTGCATGAAATCAATTACCCACAAATGTATGATGGTAGCAAAACGTAAAGAGTTTGAGTTTCACATCCTCCAGAAGTCCAATGGGCCTTGAAGATGTTCCGTCAGCCATTTTAACGATTAGATCTTCCTTTTTTAGATCGGGTTTTTCCTAGTTCTCCCAACAACGTTTTGTGATGATGCTAACCCCTGCCCCACCATCTAGGATAGCCAGTGTGCCTGGTACCTGCTATGATGAATCAGGATTGTAGCATTTATGTCGTCACTGTTGTAATAACGTCCTAGTTGATTAATTGGTATCTTAACGACTCGGGTTTTCCTTGTGTGTCTTAGGGTTCTTTGTGCCAGAGTTGACAGAACCTCCTCTATAGTATCAGCTAGCTTTAGTCTGCTTTCTACCCATTCCTTTATGTCTGTCGTCCATAGGGTTGGTGAATTGTGTACCAGTTGCCCTAATGGCATTTGTACAGGCGTGGACAGTACAGTCGCAAGAATGTCTCTGGGTTATTTGGAGATTGAGGGTCCCCCCCAGGTGTGTGTCTTGCATTCATCCATAGGGAAGGAATGGATGGACTCACCCAACGCATTTTCCTCAAACATTCTAAACATTGTGTTTGCTTGAGATCCCTCTTCTGTTTCTTCTGGAATTGGAGTAGGCATGTCCAATTCTCTTTCCCTTGTTGGCTCGTTTTGTGGATACATTGTATCCCTAACCCGGTTAGCCCTTAGCTTGGCTTCATGAAACCGTTGGCATTTTTCTACTAAGGCCTTGGCGTCTTTGAGCTTTCTTATTTCCTCATTGGCATTGGGGTACTCACATCACTGACTCCTTTAGGAGTTGATGGTTGCTCCCTTTGCTCCTCTAAGTCCGGCCCTTTGTGGTTGATCCTTTGATCCCCCTCTTCTCTTGATTGGGTGGATCCAGTGTCGATCGTATCTTCTTCGGAGCGGTCCTCTCCTTATGTTTGAGTTCATGTCCTTGCCCTTCCATTGTACCGTGGTTTGAAACACAAGTGCTGGCGTGTTATTCTGTAGGACATAGAATTCTGGTGTGACCTCCACAGCTTCTTCATAATACTCTTCGCTAAGTTCTACTTCACGCACCATATCAATATCTTCCAATGGCTCTTCAATCAATACTTGGTTGATCTTAGCCTGTCGTGGTTGTGGTGGTAGAACAGGTGGTGGTAGGGGTGAAGTGTCATGTACCCGGAACATCCCCCTAGGTAAATAGGAAGAGTTGGGTTGTCCTACAGTAGCACTGATCTGCCCAGGTGGCGCTGGTAAACCCAATGGAGCTCTAGGTGCTAGTAGCTGTGCAACATTTTGGAATCTTGGATATCTGTACATTGAAGTGTCATGATTTCCTAATTTTACACAGTGTGCACAATAGAGTAATGGCCTTGTTTAATTGTGGACATTCGGTGGTAATGTGACTCAATTTGCACATAGAAAACCACACCAATTCCTTGCGGGAGTAAAGATGGTTATGTCCATCGCCAGATGTCTCTCTTTCCTCCTTTATCTTCAATTTCTCTAGTATTGCGTTACTGAGCTCGTCCACAGTCATGTTTCCGACTTGCTTGCTCCGAGTTCCAATTTCTTGGTGACTCGAGACACAAGAAGTTATAGTTGCTGAAGATATTCTAACATCTTCTGGTTGCGGCAATTCCAGCATATTATTTTCATATTCATTGCCCGTTTGCAACATGCATCTAGAGTGGTTGGTCAGGCTAGTACCAGATAATCATGGATCTTGTGGTCTCTAACCCCTCTCCGGAAGCAAGGCAATAAGAGGTTAACTGATCGTCACTTAACCTCTCCCGTAATTTGCACCTTGAATTTAAGCATTAAGGTCAATGGTTGGATCCACCCTTGGTCTTTGAGGAATTATTCCCCCCCTTCCTAGACCTCGTCCTCTTCAGGTGTTGGCCCTTCTAGGTATCTCCGGTCCATGGGATGGTCTTGCCAGTGTACCTTGGAGTGGCTCATCATTAGTTGCCTCTGTACGCCTTTACAAAATTAAAAGTTCCATGTCCTGTAGGAACGTAGGATGATTGATCATCTGCTCAATATCTTTTTTGGTGTACAGATGGTCCTCCACTTCACCCGCCACTCTTGCTAGATTATCCTCTTCTTCTAGGGTTACAAACCCTTCCTCAGCTCTGGGCTCCTCATTTATGGGTTATAAGTTTGGAATTTCTCCCTCACTTCTTCCCATGACTAATTCCAGCTCCTTACCCCGTGATTGGAGTAGGTTTAAACTTCCCATCTCCTTTTGTTTAGCTCTCTCCCTTCAAGTATCGAGCTCTTGTTTCCTTAAGCTCAACTCTTGTAGAGCTATTGTTCCACTTCGCTCCTTTTGAGATCTAACTCTACTTCCTCTGAGGTGGGGAAGAATACATGACTCGTCCTGGTCGCACTTTCCATGTTCCGTCTCATTCGGGGGGTGCCAGTGTTCGACAACCTTAAATTTGACATTTGGATGGGCACTTCTTATCTTGGACCAAGTCCACGGCTGGTTGATGGACCCATGCCCGCAAATTGCACTTCTTCATCATGACTATTTAGAGACCAAAAAATCCGCGAGCGATATCAATGCTACCATTGAATCTGGTTGGGGAGGGTGGTTTCTCCTCTTCCCCAAACCCAGAGTACCTCAGCCTTCTCCCATGGACTCTTCACTATACTAGTTTCAACGATGGTCAGGTTCCTTAAGACACTCAGGTGAGTGCTTACTGAGTGACTTGAACCCACACTTTTTTGATAGGAAGATCCTTTGTGATTCGATGCACTATCATCAAGTGTAAGATCGTCTCCAATGAGCTTTCCAGATCTTAAGTGCATGTATGTATGATTTGATAAGCTACTTTGATGACCCAATCTAGTTTTGATTAGATTCTGTCGATCTGTTTCTAAGGCTATGAGATTGCAGAGAACAGTTCACGGCATGAAGTGTCAGAAAACAGTTCACGTCATGAACGTTTTTCTGCACTTTCATGTGTTCAAATTTTTTTGCTCTTGGGGTCATAATTCCTCGTCCTTGTTGTAGGCGTCACTCCTTTCCAGACCTTTGTAGCCTTAACTTGACTATGCCAAACTCGCGCGCTAGATTGGACTAAACCGTGAGTTTGCAAGAAAAAGTTCACGTCATGAACAAAAAAGGGTTCACGTCGTGAAGATCTTCTAAAATGGCTCACGTCGTGTGACGAATTGGTTCACACCGTGAAGAGTTTTGAAAAAGTTCACGGTGTGAACAAATTTCTGCACTTTCACGATTCTTAATCTTGTTAGACCTCATGGCATCAGAGGTGTCAGGGTAAGGTTACCTATTTTTGGCAAGGCAATCCCATGATTTACGGCGTTAATCACGATGCTGATGTTGGGAGCGGTTTGCGGCATGAAGTTGCAAAAAACGGTTCACGGTGTGAACGTCTTTCTACAGTTTCACGTGGAAACTTCTCGCATTGACTATTATGATTTTGGGTGCAAAATACTTATCCAACCATTCCCAAGATGATTGTGCCATATCTAAGGAGTGGAATACAAGTTCAAGGCACAATCTATAGCTTCTTATTTTTTTTATTTTTGTGAATTTTTGGAAAAGAAGAAAAATAGAACACCAACCTGCTCATTCACGTTGATGCTTCCAATGATGCAAATATCAAAATTAACTAGAAAAAGCAGTGAAGCTATATTCTAAGACCACTCCACCATACATATACACAACAAACACAACCAATTTCACACAATGTTTTACTTCCACACAAATCTTATCCATTCATTTTCTACACAATGCACTACTAGAATGCAAGGGCAATCATGAATCTTATGCAATGGGAGCTAAAACTCCAAGAGGAAGGAAGAAACAAAGGTGTTTTCCCGGCAGTGACGCCAAAAATGTTATGGGCTACCACACCTCTAATAGGGAACACAATGCATTCACCTAAAGGATGAGCATTAGATCACAACCATCATAGGGCATGTACCAATGCTTCAAACTTGAGTCCCTCAAGGCCTCCAAGCTCACTTGTTAAGCTCCACCTCCATGCTGTCACCGTAGAGTTGCTCACACCGTCGCATAAGGCAATCGCTGTCTCTCACTCCCCCACATAAGCATGAATCATACAAGCATAGAAGCAGCACAATGCTAGAATGCTCTCTCTCTCAATCTCTCTCAAGACACAAAGAAGAGCTCTCTATAGCACAAAGGGGGATTGTGTCTTTTCATTTATGAGAAAATGCCTTACATACATTTAGCCCTTATTCACACTTGGGTGCCCAAAACTTACTTAACTAGGCCTTGGGTAGCCAATATCTCATAATGTATAACTTTTATAGTGCCATTTCATGATAGTTATTAATGTTCTCAATTGTTGGAGAAGCATGCTTATTAATCCAAAATGGGATTAGGCTCATAAGAGGGCTAACGCTATTACAATGACTACCCTCATAATATATCCATGAAGTACATCACTTTGGACTTCATCCTAACTTGCTACCACACACGCTCATGAAGTATCTATGTGTCCTTGCCTTGAAGCTTGTTGATCTACTCATCGAGGCATAATTCTGTCTCCTCTGTCTCAGACAACACCCATGCATTTGAAGGGTGCTCGGGAATATATACCCGACCACACACACTACTTCTCCACCACCTAATACAGAAACATTAAAGAGGTCTAAGACCCTAGGTATTGTGGTCCCTATACAGTTATCAAGTGTCTAGGTAAAAGTGCCTATAAACTCCAACTCCCAGCCCATATCAAAGTCCACAATGTATTTCATGTAAGTTTGTTAAAACCATATGTACCTAGTCCGGATCATATTCTTGATGATGAACAAGTTGTAATCCCTACTCAATGAATTACAGTCAACCTAATGCAATCAACAATGCTCACCTTAACTTATTGTGGGGAACGTGTTGATGTCCAAGCTACACCATCCCTCTCCTAATGCAATGGAAAATTCTCAACTTAACTTATCGTGGGAAACTTGCCAATGTCAAAGCTCCTATCTCGGTAGACTCCAAGCTTTGCTAGTGGTAGCTAGCACCACTCTCTTGCTGCCTCGTCCTCAAGCTATCACCACCATGAGGTTGCCATTCTTCATACAAGGACATTCACTCCTCGTTACCCTCACACTCAAGGATACAAGCAAGATTAGAACATATACCAAGAATGTAGCTCTCTCATCTCAACTCTGTCTCTTTCTAAAGCACACACCATAGACAAGCAAGAGAGCAAGGAGATAAGACTAGACTCAATTAGCACAAAGGGGGGATTATGTCTTGTATTATGAGAATAATCTTATTTATATAACTAGCCCTTATTTACACTTGGGTGCCCAAAACTTAATGAAAAATGAACTAGATGTTTACAAATTACATGGTTTTGTGGCATAGCCAGCTATTCTCATAATTACATCATTTAAAGTGCCATTTCATGACACTTATTATGCTATACATCCCCCCTACTTCATCCAGATTCTATCCTCAGAATCTATTGCACAGGGCTTGCTGTATGTATCTTTGTAGCAACTTTTTTGTGTCTGGAGGACACACAATGTGCAGCATAGGGAAGTACAAGGATTTCCAGAAGCTGGAGTTGATCATATCCTCAAAAGTGGTATGCATATAAAAGGAAAGGTAGCGGCGGGAAGACAATGATAATAATACATAATGTCACTATTGGATTGCCCTTTATTTAAATCAAAACGTATAGCTGTAGACATAATCATCCTAAATGTCAATGAGAAGGATGATGAGATTAATAAATTTGACTGTGGCAAAAATTGCAAGATCTAGAATGGCTTGCAACGCATGGATAGTGGCAAGCATATATTATCACTGTTGATTGGGTGACTCGAAAGTGCCGTGCTTAAAGTATGGAAAATTGTAAATGAAATGTGAGTCACGAGCATGTCGTTCATGGAGCTCCCTAGCTACAAGTCTCCTTTTGATGGGCATATATAGGGAGTCCACACATAGATGCCATAGAGATGTCATGTAGATATCTGCATATTCTTTGATTGCGAGGAAAGGAAATCTCCAGGTTGGTTGGATACCAAATGTTGCAAGTGCAACTTGGCCATCATTATCCACTTGAATCTCCTCATAGCTGCCCCATGGCTCGTCGATGGTATGCTCGCACCTCCATTGCTTGTATGAGTGGGTGATCATGAAAGTGACAAGTCATATCTCGAGTAAATTCACCAACCACGGGTTGTCGGGTTTAGAGGCTTTTGTGACATTAGACCATAAGGTCTCTTGCTATTTCCATTTTCCCCAGTTTTGTGTTATCTGGCTAGTCACCCACTAAAGGGTACGGTACATTCACAGGCTGCAACCCTATGGCATAAGCTTCAGCTTGGATGGGAGTGGTTGGGTCAAACAAGGTTATCGAAGGGCTTGTTGCATCAAATGAGGTTTTAAAAGGGGATTCCTAGCCATGAGTATCTACTCATATTCGGGGATTGGGAGATCCAAGATGGGATCTACAGAAGGACCCGCCACGTTATGCTCATGTGTTGTGGAGGATTAGCCTCGACCTCTGGCTAGCCATCCAATGGTTTCTCGAGGGCAAGAGGTTTAGTGGGAAAATCAAAAGATGAATCAGGGAAATCTCTCTCGGCTAGTGGAGGATTAGTGTAATCCACCATATTTTTATTTTCATAAAGAGTAGATAAATAAGAAGTTATAGGACTAAGCACACCGAGTAGGTGTTGTCCTCTACATCGTCCCTCTTATCTCCATCCCCATCATTGGCAAGCAACAGTGGTTTCTTGGTGATAAATAAATTATGTAAAGCATGTAGATCTTCTTCCTCATGGAATGTGGGATATTCTATGTGCACTTGATCAAAGTCATATATTAAGGTTGTTAATAAAGATTGTAGATGTGCACAAATAATATCAAAGGATGCCATAGGGAAGATAAAGGTTGCTATCATGTAAGAGGAGGTGTTATTGGGTGTCCCAAGCCTCTACCCAGGTGTGTGTGAGCATCCAAGTTAAGATTTCCTGCAGTTTGGGAAAGGGGGGCTACAAAAGATTAGGATAGAGATGGTTTAATTAAGTCAATTGGTTCCTTCCCCCTCGCTAAAGTTAGTAGAATTAATAAGTACCCTACACCAAGATCTAGAATTCAGCACCATAGGGTGTAGGGGATATATATACATTGATTAACCCTCATATCATCAACTAGATTTGGATGTGCTTAAGGAGTTGATTAGTGACCATGGGACCAATTTTTTAAGTGATGTGGTGGAGTTTCTCTTAGAAGAATTGATGAGGGTACATCACAAGACTTCCTGATACTATCCACACAAACGATAGGTTAAGAGTACAAACAAGGTCCTATGCACTATGCTTACGAACATAATGAAAGCATTGAGGATGGATTGGGAGCAGAAGCTCTCATCCTCTTTATGGGCCTATAGAACCGCCTACAAAACCTCAACTAGGATTACACCGTATAACCTAGTCTTCATACTTGATGCTATACTGTTAGTTGAATTCATGATCCCAAACTTGATGGTAGCAAAGAAAATGGAATGAATAGGCAATGAGTTGTCTGGATGACTCACAAAACTTGAGAAACTAGACAAAACAAGGATATGCTCAGTGGTAAGCATGTATGTTGAGAAAAAGAGGAGGAAAAGTGGTTTGATGAATATCAAAACCAATAGGTTCAGGAATAGAAACCTAGTTCTACTTTATAACCTCAAGCAAAATAAAAGGAAATTGAAGTTGAGAGGGAACTTAGAAAGTACTATGGGCCGTTGTCCTATAGCCCCAAGGAACCAAGAAGTAAGTGTGGGTATCGAAGACACCAAATTAGCCAACTTGTATGCCCACCAACAACTAAAGTCCAAGAACAAAAAGCCTAAATGTGGATTCCAAAGGAGAAAGTATCCCCAAGATACCGATAAAATTTGATGACAAGCTGGTGTGGATCCCCTAAGCTGACAAGAATTAGCCAAAAGCCATACAATGATCTAGCCATACAAGGATCTAGCCATACAAGGATAGGTGACCACACAAAGGTCACTAATAGCCCAAGGATACTACCAAGAAAGAAGCCAGATCTGGGTACCAAAACAAGGATGCAATCCACACAAAGATGCAACCTTCCTAGAGCAAGAAGAGAGTAGTTAACAAAATCATCATTATGCTCAAGGACCTTGCACATCGACGAACTACACCAAAACAAGTGTCGATGCCCAAAAAGGAAGACAAGGGGCAAGCTAAGATAGAGCACACATGGACCATTGAAGAGCAAGCGAAGCTTCAGAGAGGTAAATACAAGAAATCCCAACCTCGTATGAGTAAGGCATCAAGACTATCCCATCACAACAAGGCCCAAGGACAATCAAAGCCTCATTCTTAACCTGGGCAGAATCCAAACTCATCAAGATGATGCAGACCCCCTTAACTCAAGTCACAAAGCATCGTTCTTAACCTCGTTCTTAACGTGGGCAGAATCCAAACTCATCAAGATAATGCAGACCCTCTTAACTCAAGTCACAAAGCTAAAGATACCATTGCTTAAAGGATAGTAAAATAGTAAGGGAAAAAAGGAATGAGATTAAGTATACAACCGAATCAAAGATCAAGTTGACGGAGCCAAAATGTGCCAATGGCATAAAAGTCAAAAGTCAAGTTGCCAAGGGCCAAAATGAGCCTAAGGGATAAGAGTTGAGAGTTGGGTTACAAAAGGCCAAAATGCACCCAAGTGTAATTCCTAAAAAGTCTCACATCACTTATACACATGAACATGATTTATATTTCATGAGTTAAGATGCGTGTGTTGGAGAGACAAGTATAAGAGTTCAGTTGAGTCACCTGTATGGGATGCGGTAGGCATAAGAGTCAAGTCCAACTGAGTCAGGAGGAGCAACATAGCTATATTCTTAAAATACACAAGGTGCAGTAGGAACTCTTTTAGTGAACCTTGCCAATTAGAGACTCAAGACCCTCTACTCACAACTTTGCTTGCACCGCATGCTTATTTGAAACATTCTTTTCAAACCATTTAGGCGTCACATCTAAATGACATAAGAATTGAGCACTCTTATATCCTTTAATCTCTCGAGCACTTGCAAAATGTCACATCACTCATGCACTAAACACTTTGGCTATACTACAAAACCTTAACATTCGAAATCCCATGGACCCTCACTAAGCGTCTGGCACACCATGACAAACAATAGGCATCACTAGTGCACTAACATTACACGGTGCAATATTAAGCACAAAAAGTTGTGACCTAGGCACTAGCACTTAAATAATTCTAAAAATAATTTCTTGGATCCAACTCTGAAACGATCCTACTTTATGAATCATCGATCCAACTTAAGGATTGCTAAATTTTAAGATTTCTTAACATCTGTAATCATTAAGGATCATCTCGTATCACTAATTGCCATGATCCAACTTCTTGAATCACTTAACTCTTTGATCGCTTGAAGTTGGGATCAACCAATGTGATTGCCAATTCATCATTGATCCACCTTTTGCCATGTCATAAAGCGAATATTAAAATAAATGTTGGACCAATCCAACCCTATTACTTCACTCAAAAGTCTTGATGCATCGTGCAACTTGACTAGTGCAGACAACCAACGTACTCTTTATCGCCCCCACATATCTTGAGATTGCATCTCGTGTATCAAAGGTAGGCACCATTCCAGTATCCTTGCTTTGCATAGTGGTCAAGGTCTCTTTCCATTCACAATGCATGCGCAAAGTCTTCTTGGGAAAACACACAAGTGTTGTAGGTTTTGTGTGTAGCCCTTGGGGTGCCTTCAATAATTTTGGTGGCAAGGAAATATCTTTCCTTGCACATTATGGATTCTATAGTATTAAACAAGGGCAACCCTTATTTTCTTGCCCCAAGAAGATGACATACAAGTGTATGACCCCCACAGTAGGATCGCTCGCCCTCAAGGATTGGTGGTGTGTGTAGGATCATCATGTGTTGGTGGATCATCCGATTATAGGATTGCCTGCACATACATATCATTGGGGCCAAGTTAGATCATTGATAAAGTGGGATCACTGAGCTGAGTAGGATTGCCACGATCCAAGTTCATAGTCATCCAATGGTTCTAGAAAATAGAGCCATGATTGAGTAAGCTTGGCCGTCTATTTAGTTACCCAAGAGGGTGTTTAATTTCAGCATGGCTAGGGTGGCTCATATAGGAGGTGGTCAAGGCCATAATAGAATATTGAGAAAATGCTAATGCAAGATTAAGATATAGGGTAATCAATGATACAATGGTTAAGGCACAAACTCAATAATCTTCTCATTCCTTAATCAAGTTCCATACACACATATTTATAGCCTTGGGAAGGGCTCCAATCCATGCTTTGTGTGCGGGCCTAGTGCCAACCATGTGTCCATAAATGCTCACACTACATGTGCTCCCTTGCACTTTCCATGTGCTACCTTTTTGACCTTTGACTTCACCTTTTTACAAATGATCATACAAATCAATCTTTGCCAATATACCCTTAGTATATTCCTCTATCTAATGTGTATGCTTCTTCTCTTGCTCATGTGACTCACTCCCTACCTTCTTTGTGCTCCATGGCACCACATTTCTCAACACCCCCCCCCCTTGGTGCCAAATCTTTGGGCTAGTCAAGGTGGTTGGATGCGAGGTTTTACAACACATTTTTCACTCCCCTTGATGGTGAC
Organism: Cibotium barometz; assembly: GCF_041138505.1. Taxonomy (NCBI): domain Eukaryota; kingdom Viridiplantae; phylum Streptophyta; class Polypodiopsida; order Cyatheales; family Cibotiaceae; genus Cibotium; species Cibotium barometz. Next base: position 34,426,649 of record NC_141046.1, read on the forward strand.
TTGACCTATCTTTGAGGTCTAGTAGTTATCTCTAACAGTGAGGTTACAACAATCATTACCCCCCCTTATTTCTAACTTGGTTGGGTAACTCAGAGGTTCTTTTGGCTTGATTTCTCTCTAGCTTAGAGGTTATTTTAGAGATTGTTGGGATATTTTTTTTCACTCCCCCAAGGTGCTACTTTGGGTACTCATTGGTGGTCAAGTGTCACAACATTTCAAATGATTTTTGGCCTACTCATTTGGTGGCCATTACAATGTTAGCTTGGGTAGTGAAGGAATTTTTACGCACTCATTTGGCCATGTTTCATCAAGGATTACATTATTTTTCAATTATTGGTCATGAAATTGCCTGCTCATATTGGCGGCATGTACAAAGGTTACTATATTTTTTTATGAAGGCATTTTGTCGATGATGATCCCTTTGTTGATGGTGGCCCTTGTGCTTGGTTTTTTACTGCTTCTTCTACAAAAAGAACTTTTTCTTGATGTCAAATTTTGAATCGAAACTTCTTTTAATGATGCATGAATGCTAAATGTCTTACAATATGAGTTTGGAATGGCCATGTAAACAAGCTCTAGTGCAAGGCTTTTTACACCACTTTTTTAAAAAAAAGAAAAGGTTATTAAAAAACCTTATCATCAACAAACCCATGCGCCAGGTGGCCACTGCAAATTTATGGTCATCATGTTCGTTCTGTCTATTGTTGCTTCTTTCTTCTACCGCCATCGCCATTACTTTTGCTTTCATGCAGACTATGCTGCTTGCTACTCTCTCCAGTCCCTTCACTTTCTCATGTTGTGGTCGTTGATTCTTTTGCTGGTCACAAAACTTCATGTATTCCTCAATGTCCCTCACACAGCAAAAGATCCCATCTCAACGACGCTCTTCATTTCATTTGGGCATGACTTCACCTTGTAAAATTTATGTCGATAGGGTTTTTAAGAAGTCCTGCAAACTGCCTGCTCAAAATATAGAACTCAACGAGATCCATCTATGAGAACTGTTGCAAGGCATGTGAGTATCCTGAGATTGAAATATATCATTGGACCACGAGCGGCCTGCTCAGCTGTTGAGAACTCGTTGTACTACTGAGAGCTTGAGCGACTATCTTGGCATGATCCCTGCAAGTGGTGGTCTCGGCGGCGGTGAGCTTGTAGTAGAGAAGGAAGACACCTCCCAGCATGCTCAGAGACTTCACAATAAGACTTATGATGATGCAACCCCATTGTTGTTGGGTTTTCCATCGCCTTTCTTGAATGCTAAGCCCCCCATTGCAAATATAAACCTTAATCATTAAGACAATTAGAATTAGGCCGAATGCAATCTCTAATCACTTACTATGGCCAGCCCTAGAGGCTCTGATACCATGATAAATTTCAGCATGGCTAGGGTGGCTCATAGGAGGTGGTCAAGGCCATAATAGAATATTGAGAAAATGCTAATGCAAGATTAAGATATAGGTTAATCAATGATACAATGGTTAAGGCACAAACTTAATAATCTTCTCATTCCTTAATCAAGTTCCATACACGCATATTTATAGCCTTGGGAAGGGCTCCAATCCATGCTTTGTGTGCACCCTAATGTGCCAACCATGTGTCCATAATGTTATATGCACATTATGTGTGCATATACAAGGAGGCTAACCCACATTAGGCTTGTGAGCATGGGAGCATGGGACAAGCTCTAGTGGAGCATGGGTTAGGACTAACCTTAAGGGTTAAGGTTAGGGTCAGGCATCCAAGGGTCACACATGGGAAATGGAGAGTCAAGAGTCACTTGAGGGCCCTCCTATATAATAGGGGCAAGGGGCACACTCAAGGGGGGCTTAGGCTATGGCCTCTTTATGTTATCTTGAGTCTAGGTTATGTTATGTTCTCTTGTGTAGAGGATCATAACTACTCACCTACCATTTCACACTATAGCTACATGTTGCTGGATTGGAGTTATACCTCTTGATGGTATGGGACATCAAGGTAAAGGTATGATGTACTTCATTATAATTCATGTGTGTATCCCTTGGGCTTGGGGGTGGTCGGGTGGATGAGTTTGTTGATTTGTGTTGATGATTTGCACGTGGATCATTGATATGGTAGTTGGAACACGTGTTTCTTCTATTCAATGAACGAATCGACGTTGCGGGGGAATTCTGTGAGTTTAATGCTATTTTTTTCTATTTTTATGGTTTAAAATAAGCATTAATGGAAATTTTTACCAAAATACCACATATTTTACTATGGATATTTTTTGTAGAATGGATTCCCTGAATTTCTATAATTTTTAGGGAATTTTTTCTAATTTTTTTTTAAAAAAAATTAGCATTTTTATTGTTAAAATATATATATATTTTTTATACATTTTTACAAGATTTCCCGCGGGTATGCTATCAAATTTCTGTCAAAAAAATGCAATATGGGGCAGCCAATTGATGCATTGGGTTCTCTCCCATGCGCGTAAAGTTCTTTTCTTCTCTTAAAATCCAAAAATTCTTTCTATTTCTCTCTCCCGCCTGTGTGAACACCGATTAGATGGCACGATTGGATTAAACATTAATCATAATTAAATGTTGAGTATGATTAAGGTATTTTAATCGTAGCTTAATCCTCTCTGTTGTAACATAGAAGGAGGTGGTGGTGAGAGTGAATGAATGGAGAAGAAGGGGAGGAGAGAGGAGAGAGGAGGGAACTCCCTCTCCATGGATTTTCAACGTGCAGGAGGGGGGGTTGCGCTGCAGTCTGCCGGCAAAAATTGCCCCCCCATGAAAAAATTTTATAAGCTTTTTATTAAAGCTTAAAAAAGCTTTGTTTTTTTAGCTTTTAAAAATATTAAAAAAAAGTTTCTTTTTCAAAATATTTTCAAAAATTAAGCTTGGAGAAAAAGCCTTAAAAAAGGGAGAAAATATGAAATTAGAGCAAAGAAATCTCTAAATTTTTTTGAATTTATTTTCTTGAAACCTCTTGGCTTTCCACATTCTCGGGAAACCTTTTGGCTTTCCGAATTCCAGAAAATCTTTTGACCTTTCGGATTCCGGAAACTATTGACCTTTCACATTCCGATTTTTTTTTTTTGTCTTTTCATTTTCTCGAAACTGTTGCCTTTTCGTATTCCATAAAAACCATTGGAATTCAGAAAATTTTTAACCGTTTATATTCTTATGGGTTCGGGGTAAATTAAAATTTTTAAAAAATTCCTAAAAATTAGTGAAAAATTAGAAAAAGGTTATTTTAAATTTTTGGAAAATGTAGAGTTGGTGATTAGCATGTGGTGTGTCCATTCAGGCGCCCGTGACCATTCAAATTCCTTTAAAATATATTTTTTGACCCAGAAAATTAAAAAACCCATTTAAATTATAAATTTCCATTGGATTTGAGAATTATCGGGCGGAATTGGAAATTTCGTGAATGATGGGATTCTCAAGAAAAATTAGGAATATTTTAGAAATTATTTTTAAAAATCTTAGAAATTGATATTTTTAAAATATCAATGGTATTTTAGCAATTTTATTTGCTGAAAACTTTCTGGAAAAATATAGGTTTGGAATGCACATAAGATAGATTTGGTGGAATTCAGAATTATCATATTTTGAGGCCTTATTAAATTAGGAAAAATTAGAAAAAAATCATGATAATTCTTTTTCTCGAGAATTTAATATTTTCGAGGGTTATTTAATGTTGAAGTACATTTTCTCGTGCTGACATTAGATAGATGCGAGTTATTCGTATATTATTAATATGATTATACCTCATATTAATAGTTATTTTTGTTTGAATTAATTCTAAACAATGTTTTCATGATTTTTTGTCATTGTTTAGCCATTCTTTTTGGACATGTTCCTTATTTTCTTCAAATGATGGCTAGAATTTGCATTCAAAGTGTGTTTCACCTTTGACACTTGTCCACGATAATTTATTTTGCACTTGTTTAAGTGTGGTCTATGCTTAATTTCTTAAGCTTAAGACAAATTCTATTATGGATTAGTTGATCTGTTTGTTTTGGTGGATTTTATTGGATGTTTTCCAAGTTTTATTTGGACTCATTAGGTTTTGCCTAGATCACTTGTGTCTAGGGGTTTTTTATTGAGTGCTATACACGTGTTTCACTTGCTTACTTTGGAGTTTTGTTTGAACGACACTACGATCATATACTCCAGATTGATGAGTTGGCCCCACCAATTTTAATGCTTCTTTTGGTATGATTAATGACCATTAGATGTCATGCATTGATTTTTATTATCAACTATGGTTTTCATGGATTTGAGGAGCTTCTATGCTTTTATCCATGGTTTTATAAGGATCTTTTGATCTTTTGGATGATACCATGTGCTTTGAAGGTAGTATTTGCCTTCGGTTTTTACACATAAATTTGGACTATGTTCCTTGTACTTTTGTACATATTCCAACTTAGATACCTAGTTGCTTATATATCTAGGTGAATTGCTATTTTTCTACCCTAACTTTATTGAGTTTATTGGGTAGTTATCATTAGAAAGGCGCCAATAATCCAAAATTCTTTTCTAATGATGTACTCGGAAAGAGTTATTCCTTGATGTGGTCTTAGGAATATAGAGACAGGTTTTAGTATGTGAAAGTCTAGAATAAGGCCATCTTATTCCTTTTATATAAGATTTTATTCATATTTCCTAGACGGCATACTAGGGAGTTTCAAATTAATAAGGTATGTATGGGTGGTATAATGGTGGTATGGGACGCTAGCGATCCCTCACATATATTATCTTATAGGATAATTTGGACTCAAGATTGTTGCTTTGCTTACATCACTTAGCATGTTGACCTCAACATTCAAAGACAATCTCATTTTCTGAATTCATTTAAAGTTATTGTGTGGGCATTCTCTAGATAAACTTCTTTTCTATAGCCTGCATGTATTGATGAGTGTAATCTCGTCGACATTTTCACTTGTTGAAATCTCTTTCTTTAGAGTTCAACGAGTTTATCTTATTGTGTTTGGATTAAGAAAATTTGAATTTTTCTTTTGTTGGCATTTCTTTCTCTAGCTCTAAACTTTAGGTGATTTATATAGTCAACTTGATGGTTTACGGATGGACATATGTGACTCATCGAGACATTGATGACTCTCTATGTTGATATGGGTAAGTCGGGATGCCAATAATTCCATGAGCAGATGTGGGGTACATCGGGCCACCGATGGATACCTAGTTCTTGCTGTTATAATGCTATGTTTTCCTACTTTATTCCGAATGGTTTACAACGAGGAAACTACTTTGAGTATCAATTCCTCTGATCATCCGCAGTCTGATGGGCAAACAGAGCTTATGAATCAGATTGTAGAGGATATGCTTCGTGCATAGGTCTCTGAAAAAGCATCAAATTGGGAAAAATATCTTCCAATGATGGAATTTGCCTATAATAGTTTTAAACATACGGCTATTGGTTTTAGTCCGTTAATGCTTATGTATGGGTATCAACCCAAGGCACCTATTGATGTCGGTCTTAAGAACATCGAGCTTGATGCATCAAGGGATTTCTTGCGTGATATGTAGGAAATGTTGACCAAAGCTCGGGATTCTATTAGGAGTGCTCAAGATAGGGCACGGTTCTATGCTGATAGAGGACGCTCAATTTGGTCTTTTGAACCAAGAGCGTTGGTTTATTTAAAAGTTCCTAAAGATTTTCAGACTTTGTCAAAAGGAAAATGCTCGAATTTATCTCCTAGATATTGTGGTCCATTTCGATTTATACATCAAATTGGCACGGTTGCGTATGAACTTAAACTACTCCATATGTTAGAGTTCATCTAGTCTTTCATATCAATATATTGAAAGGGAAACTGGGACGTGAGAATAGCATAGTTACTCCTCAAGAACTCATTTGAAGTCGAAGAATTATCCTATGTTCCACATGAACCTGATAAGGTACTTGAATTCAAGGAAATGAAACTTTGTAGTTGACTAATCCCTGAGGTTAAAATTAGGTGGAAAGATAGGAAAATAGAGGATTCAACTTGGGAGTCGGTTGAGATTGTTCAACGTAGTTATCCTTCTCTTCATTGCAAGAGTGTAATGTTTTGAGAGAGGGGAAGTATGTTATATGCACATTATGTGTGCATATACTAGGAGGCTAACCCACATTAGGCTTGTGAGCATGGGATCATGGGAACAAGATCTAATGGAGCATGGGTTAGGACTAACCTTAAGGGTTAAGGTTAGGGTCAGGCATCCAAGGGTCACACATGGGAAATGGAGAGTCAAGAGTCACTTGAGGGCCCTTCTATATAATAGGGACATGGGGCACACTCAAGGGGAGCTTAGGCTATGGTCTCTTGATGTTATCTTGAGGCTAGGTTATGTTATGTTCTCTTGTGTAGAGGATCATAACTACTCACCTACCATTTCACACTGTAGCTACATGTTGCTGGATTGGAGTTATACCTCTTGATGGTATGGGACATCAAGGTAAAGGTATGATGTACTTCATTATAATTTATGTGTGCATCCCTTGGGCTCGGGGGTGGTTGGGTGGATGAGTTTATGCCTGATTTATGCATGTTTATGCTTGCATAACAATTATCTAGAGAGATTTTAGGGTTTTAACACATAAATGCTCACACTACATGTGCTTCCTTGCACTTTCCATGTGGTGTTACCTTTCTTCACCTCTTTAGAAATGACCATACAAATCAATCTTTGCCAATGTACCCTTAGTCTATTCCTCTTTCTAATGTGTATGCTTCTTCTCTTGCTCATGTGAGTCACTCCTTATCTTCTTTGTGCTCCATGGCACCACATTTCTCAACAGAGGGATGCATGCTACTTGATGATAACACTGAGGCAGTGACTTTTGTGGATGCACACATATGTAAAGTGTTGATGCCTTATAGGTAACTTATGAATGTAAGCAGTGTACGACCAGCATAAGCAATTAACAATAGCTCAGTAGAGCTAAATGCAGCAGTGTAATCTCACTTTCCAGCCTCCTAGAAAGGCATTCATCTCACAATGACAATCGGTACCCTTATAAAAGGGAAGGGCAAGAAGTCGATGAATGGAAGAGAGCCAAGTGTCCCCCCCAGACTCGTACAAACCCTTAGATCTCTTTAAAGCCAAGGAAAGTTACTCAGAGGTAGCAAGCCTTAAAGCCATGGGTAGCATGATCCTCAAATTCCAAGAAGTCGACAAAAGAGAGCCAAGGGACCCTCCAGAGCCATTCAAAACCCCAGAGCTCTTTGAAGCCAATGAAAGTTGGAGGTAGAAAGCCTTAAACCCATGGGTGATCCTTAAATTCCAATGCTAGGATCTGCTAAACTTCACGTGATACTCTATCATAGTCCCCACCCCAGAATGTTAAAAGGTTGCAATAGAGGATGAATCAATTGTTGTAACTGAAAATTGGGATTCTACCCTTAATTGAATTGCCTCCATGGGGGATAGACCTGGATAGATGTTACCAGGCCATAAATTCATTTGATAACTGCACAAAATCATTCATCATGCAACTGTTGAGACCACCATGGAATAAAAGGAGGATTGTCAAACTGACTCAAGAATTGGTCAGGTAGACCTTCGACTTACCCATGGTCACCAAGGAATGGGATTTTAAGTGAAGAAAAGGCAGCCTACTTCAAGACAAATAAGTATAAAATGCATTGGGAAGATGTCATTTTGCTGCATCTCATCATGCCTTGTAAGTTATACTATACCTACATCTCTTTTTATAAGCCACATCGTACAACCCAAGTGGATGTAGGGCTGCTCACATGCTTTAATAGAGCTCATTTATGCCCAAATCCTAAGCATGCAAAAGAAAAATGGGCCAATCTTATCTATGCAATGATTAAGGGGTGTGTGCATTGAAGAACCGAAAGGAATCCTACCTCATAATAGCTCTCTTGCTCTGATGAGAGTAATTTATCAAGTCACAGACTCCCTAGATAAGCTCCCACCACCATTAGCATCAAGAAGATTGGTGTCCAACTGAAGACACCAACCAAGGATGAGAAGTACAAGAGAGGACCTGGGGGGCAACAGTGAGCAACCACCTCCCAAGAAGTAAAAATTCTACCGATGAGCAAGTAAACATCACTATTGAGTCTAGGACAAAGATTGAGACTAATATTAAAGCAAACAAAGAAGCTGAGATGAAGAAAGAAAAAGGCAAAGGAAAGGTAGAAAAGGGGAAGGAGATCATGGCCAAGGCTAAAGAGGAACAACAAAGCACATCAAAACCGTAGCCTAGCCCCATAACCCACAACACAACTACCACCACCACCACTATGTAGAGCCACTCTCTCAACATTGTTCCTGTCAATGCAATCAGTCAGGCACTTCGCTAAGCTTTCTAAAAATTCCAAGCAGATAGCTTAATTATTGGATGTAAGAGATGTTGTCGATTTTACAACAAGCCGAAGGCTAGAAAATGGGTGTACAAAAGCAATAGTGTACAATAAATTGTAGCTTTTACAGTCACATACAAAGAAAGTGCAAATGTATGAAATTGCATTGAGAGATGTACGAAGCGTAGAGCAAAAGCATTCACAAGAGGCTAAGGCCCTTCATGTGGAACAAATTGGGCTGCTTGAACACTAGATGCAACAACTAAGGGCTGAGGTTGAATTAAAAGAGAAGGTGCCTTTTGAGCTCACATAAAACATAGCCCTACTAGAAGAACGTTAGTCAAAGTCAAATAAGATGGTACTATAGAAAATTAAAATCATGCAGTATAGATCTCACAGAAGCATGCTCCATGTCTAACAAAATGCAAGTTAAAGCAGAAAATATGCAAAGAGTCATGGATCAGAATACAAAAGATATGCTGCAACAATAAGTTGAAGCTCAAGGAATACCGGGTGAAGGCATTGGAGGAGGAGTTGCAATCCCTAAAAGATGCAGAAAAATAGTGTGAAGTGCCTTCAACACCTTTCACTCTTGTCGACAACCATGAGGAGGGGGATGTAGCTTTAAAAGACGTAGCTTTCTCCTTGACCTCCTATGAGATCCCACACCATCGCATGAAGCTAATTAGATATAGCTTGGGCCTCGCATTTATTTGCCAAGGGATGTCTCTCAACAAGCCCCTCTCCCCTTTGCAACTTGCTAAGCCATGTAGGCAACTACCCCAAGCACTAGAAGCCCATGTCACCATGTGTTCTTCCAAAAGGAACCTTAGCCTTACAAAACTTTGTAGATTTATATCAACCTAAAATGCACCCCAAGATAATGAATTTCCTTGCGTGGGTATTCTTATTTGAAAAGGCACCTCTGGATTTAGACAAAGATTGCATTAGGTTCCATAACTGCGGAATACACGGCTAGAGTGCCAATGGATATGGTAGGCAGATCTCAAATAGCTTAAAGTCATAGGGAAGAGGTTGACCGCCAAGGCTTATTGCAAGTTAATAGAAATGGCATGCCCATCCTATTTGAGGATCTGGAGAATTTAAAGAAGCACAAAGATAACTAGGAAGATTTAGGCAGCTCCAAGGAAGGGGAAGAAGAAGAGGAAAAGGACAAAAAGGAAAAAAGAAGAGGATAAGGAAAAAAAGGGGCATAAAAAGAAGAGGACAAGAATAGAAAGGGGTAGGAGGAGGATAACAAAGACAAAGAGCCCTTACACGCCAAGAATAGTATGACACCTCTATAGAGGAAAATCAAAAGCTTGAAGAACACACAAAGAAACCAAAGGAAGGAGGAGGATAAGAAAGATGACAAAGAGCCTGAACAGGTCAAAGGCAATAATGGCCAAGGGTCAAGGGGGACCACACACCCAATGCTGAGATGATAAGGCCCCCAAGCAAGACTAAAAGAAAGAGAAAGACTACTAGGGCCAGCAAGACAAGGAACAACACCCAGAAAGGGGCCAAGGCCAATAGCAGTATGATAGGTCTACACAGGAAAATCAGAAGCTACATGTCCAAGCCATGTGCAATATCTTCCACACATTGGCTACTTGCCTCGAAGGATTCAATGAACTGAAGAGCTCTTGGGAGTGATTCATTTATCATGAAAGTGAAGTGCAATTATTGATTTCACCATCGACCTAACTCTGAGGTAGATAATACGACTACAAGCGCATCCAATACCTACCGTCCCATCATCAAAGGTTTCTAGTGTGGCAGCATGTCAAAGATTTTCCAACCCTTCTCTATAATTCCCTTCTTTGACATTATGCCATTAGGAACTTCTCTCTCACACCGCTCGCCATACAATAATGCTTCCAAGGAGGATGGAAGCTATACTAGGCTAGGGGGTTTTGTTACTTCTTTTCCATTCACTTTTTGTAATCCCCACCCTAGCTTGCATATTTCTATTAAGGCTAAGAGATAGCTTCGAGGGAACCACTCATCTCAATGTGTCATGGGGATCTTTTCAATGGCTAAGCTCGTAACCCTTAAGGTCTCCAAGCTCAACACTACCATGGGTAGCTTACCATTCACCTTATCTCACATAGCGTTGTCACACCCCATCATGTTGCACTACGAGCACTACTCCATTCTCTCACCTAAAATCACTCACACTCCCTAGCATGCATTAGAGAGAAGATTAGAGAGAGGTTTAGCAAGAGGGAACGCTCAACGGTACAATGGGAGAGTATAATTGCACTATGAGAGAAACTGCCTTATATACATGGCCATAAGTGTTCACACACACTTAAATTGTGGTGGTCAGTAGGTGCCCAAAGCTTCTATTTGACCTATTTCTTGTATTGTTTCATCACATAATACATTGATGCATTATAACACTAGGGATAACATCCTAACTCTCTATCACATGCTTTTAGAGTAGGAAATGCCATTAACTACACATCGGATCTTTATGTGGGCACCCATCCAAGTTTGAAAATTGGACACCATTTCTTTATGGCTTATTTGTACATGAGTTTGGTATGTCCATCCTTGACATTTGATCAATGTAGATTACTCGTGTGCTTTGGCATATAATTGGGTGTGGAAAACCTTATTAACCCTAGAATGGGTTAACATCCCCTCCTTCCTGATGTTGATCACGTGATGGATTGAAGACTTTGTCGAGCGATAGATGTATGATTTGGTGTTAATAATTAGGCATTGCATGTCTTTGATCCTCTAAAGGGATGAAGAAGAAGCTGGTTAGTAAAGAAAAATGTTAATAGCTAATGAGATCCTGATTGGGGTGGGGGCCATTGCCTATGATTGGTCTCTTTATTTTCTTTTTTTTAATCACATGTAAGGTTATGATATTTATTGAGGCTAGTGGAGATTCTGTAGAGGTTAGCAATGGAAGAAGAGAGGAAGAGGTCCGGAGGAGAATTGATAACAGGCAAGCCCTATAAGCACATCTTTTTAGTTTAATGTGTTTCTTTGAGATTGTCATAGGATTTTGTAGTGACCTAACTTGCTTTATTTCCCATGTGCTTTTTTATATATTAAGAACAACTAGGTGATCTTTGACCATTGGTCAACCTGATATACCATGAAGTATAAAAGGAGTGAGTCTTTAAACTCTTATTGGAGCTATTACAGTCAAAACTTTTGGAGAGGATTGAAAGGTTTAGTTGACTTGCGAGGTTGGGGAGCCATTTGTTTTGTAAAGGGGTAGATACTATGTGGATGAGATCATTGGTTGCTAGTGGCGAGACTAAAATTTAAGAAATTCTAGGTGATAGATCATACCATGGGTCAGGCATACATCCACCATGGTCCCCCTATCCAGAGATTCACCTAAAAGATGTCGATGAGATGAGGTTTTCACCAATGGGTGAAAAAGTGTACTCACTAAGTAGCTACTTCCTTTGATTATAGTGGCAAGGTTGATTGGCCTATTGAAGACTATTGTTTTTATGAATAAACCACAAGTGTGATTCTCAACTCACGATGGTGAAATATCTATGAAATTGCAAAAGAATTGTTCCTTGGATTAGCAATATGATGAGAAAACATTGTGGCCATGTGGTTGCACATTTGAGTGAGTTTTAGCCTCCATGATTTTACAGGTGGCAGAAATCATGGGTGTGAATTGCAATGATGAAAAACCAGTGTTTACACTAGATGGTGATTGATATGTATTTAGAACGAGGGAAATACATGTTTTAGAGATGGTTCTGATGGAATTTGGGATAGCCAAGCTAGCATGCTTATGCAGAGACAAGAATCATGGGCGTTATTCTTGAAAGGATCACAGTGATAGTATTGCATATATATTGGGACGAGATGACTAATAGTGCAAACATGATGAGAGAATGCCAAAATACCATGCATTTGTGCATTTAAAAGAAGATTGGTTGGCATGATTATGAGGAATCACGGGCGTGATTCTTGGAAAAATCATTACCATGAGAATTATGGGCATGATTTTTGAAGAATCACGGTGGTGAAAACTCTTGGAATCATTGTTTGGCCTCTATCACTTGAGATTTAAAGTATTTGATTGCTAGGAGTTGCTAGGAGTTGGACACCCATCAATCCAATCTGATCCTTTATGTTGATCTTTTGTTGTAGCAGCATCCATTTGGCTATTGTGAAGTCTTTGACCTTTGCACCCTTTCTGATGATGATTCACAAGATTGTATTTGTGGGAGGTTCTTGTGGCTTTCTACCTTTGTAGGTAATGGTTCTTGTGGCTTTCTACCTTTGTAGGTAATGGTTCTTGTGGCTCCCTGGTTATTGTTTTACACAAGTTCTTGTGTCTATCTCCATTTTTAGAAGAGTAGGTTCTTATGTCTACCTGAGCTTCTATAACCTCAACTGTTAGTTTGAAGAGTGGGTTCATGCAGATGATCTATGGGGAGACAACTCTAATTGTATCCCTTCATTGGATGAAGTGATAGGAAATTCCTCTTCGTGTGGGTAAGTAGAGTTTTCCATATGGCTAGGCCGTTTTTTCTTTGGTCTCCACACCATTTTGGGTTCTTTGAGTTAAAGTTGAGGATGAAATTTAATTAATTTGGATAGCTTTAGGCACCCATATGATGGTATTGCCCTCATAGTATCCATCAACTTAAAGAAGGTTTGTGGGTTGCACCTTCATGATGTCCTTGGGCTTCTTGTAGTATTACCTTTGGAATCCATACTTCCTCTACTTTGAATTTTCTTGTGTAATTACTTTGAATGCCATAGTTGAGGCTTCCTTATTTGCTTCTTCTTGTCACGCCTTTGAAATTTTCTATGTGAATGTAGCTTAGTTTGACTAGATAGTCAAATAGGATTGCTATCATCATAGAGTCCTTATGATTGAAGCAGTCACTTCAAGCAGTCCTTGTGCTTGAAGTAGTCACTTTTCCACCACCTTTTGATGCTTTGGAAATATCTTGATGGTCTTCTTGTTGGTGGAAAACAAGGTTTCCTTACTGGAATTGAAACTTTTGTAAATGTTTTGATATAAGTTGGCAAGACTTTAATTATTGGTTTTAGCAGCATTGATGACGAAGCTAGGGTCTTCCATAGAGGAGGGACTACCAAGGTAGAAGCTATGTGGTGAATTTTACCAAATCCAATCGTGGATTTGATCTCTTTTGTGATTGTAGACTTAGGGACTTTAGCCAAAGGGGTTGTCATTTGACAAGCACACGATGATAGCTTTTCCTTTGTTGTCGCAGCTGGAGTGATAACCTTGGTTTTTATGGTCAAGGGTTGTGGAGTTAGCAATAAAGGGGCTATTGATGTGATGAGGAACCCTTAGTGCCAATCTTTTCTTTTGTCGGTGATGTTGATCGTGGATTTTTCCTTATAGTAGAATTTTCATCCTTGGGTTCTTTATTAAACATAGATTTGACCACTAGTGCCTGGGAAATGTTTCTAGGAATGGCTATAATCGACATTTATGGTTGAGACCTTGTTGCTTCTTTGTTGATCGTGGATTTTTCCTTACAGTAGAATTTTCATCCTTGGGTTCTTTATTAAACATAAATTTGACCACTAACGCCACCATTGATGATTGGGAAATGTTTCTAGGAATGGCTATAATAGACATTTATGGTTGAGACCTTCCTGCTTCTTTGTTGATTGTGGATTTTTCCTTATAGTAGAATTTTCATCCTTGGGTTCTTTATTAAACATAATTTTGACCACTAGTGCCACCATTGATGATTGGGAAATGTTTCTAGGAATGGCTATAATAGACATTTATGGTTGAGACCTTGTTGCTTCTTTATGGAAGAGGTTCTTAAGGCTCAATGAATATATCTTGGTGGGTAGCTCTTCCTTCAAACGATGTGGCCCTTAATCTGAGCTTTGGTAAAATAGAATCGTCACCTTCATGGAGATTTGTAGGTTGAGGACATTGAATATGTAGATTTGGGACTGGTGCTTCTTTGGGGAAATGGCTAATTTAGAGAGTCCATCACAAAGGATCTTTGATGGAGAAGGTGGGTCTTCATCAAAAGTGGTTTCTGATGTAGAGGCTATTTTCTCTTTTGGACAAGGTTATAAAGAGAGTTGTGTTATTTCATCCTTGTCACATAATGGCTTGTTAGAAATCTTCATGGCACATGTTTGGCTGATGAAATTTGGTATAGCTTGCACCAAAATAGTCCAATCCTTTCCTAGTTTCTGGCACATAGTCTAACACACAAATCTTAAATTTCAAGGGGCTAGACTCCACATAAACTATGCATTCAAAAGATCCTAGACATGGCACACATTGGGTGTGTCTACCCGCGAAGTCCATTCATAATCCTACAAGCTTGGCTCACCTATACAAAGCCATAGCTCATATGTCATGATATTGTTTCGTCTCTAAGAATAGATTTGAGAGTGAATGGTTTGGACCTCATCGCGTAGAGGTGAAAACACAAGAGCTTCTATTGCCGCTCATCATATGTCATGATATTTTTTTGTCTCTAAGAATAGATTTGAGATTGAATGGTTTGGACCTCATCGCGTAGAGGTGAAAATGCAAGAGTCTCTCCTGCCGCTCATCGTATGAAGAAAGGGTCTGCTGAAAAACACAGACATTTCAAAGCCAATTTCTATTCTAGTCCATTTAAATGGTTCAGGTTCTGGAGTATTAGGTTCTGAATCTTCAAGTTGTTGAGCTTTCAACTATTTTGACTCTAGTAAGATGAGTTTAGACTCTGTAGTCTCACTTTCAAGTAAGGGTTCCTATAGTCATCATAAGAGCAATGTGAAGGATGTTTTAAGGGTTTTTAGGAAGATGGTTTGCTTGCTTTCATTAATGGAGTACCAGGTGTCACCAACCAATCACCTCTTCTAGCTCCTCAAGGGTAACTTGAAATTCGCATTCGATGTTATCATCCTCAATGAGAATTGTGTGTATGAGATAGTCCCAGACTTCAAGGTCTTGGCCATCACCATCTAGCACATTCATTTGCCTGGGAGTGAGCATGGTTTTGGCCTAAAGATGCCCAAATTCTTCTCAAAAAAATTTTGTAAGTAGCATTGAGGCTAATCACTACTTGTTTTCATTGAATGTTTTTGTCCACTAGGCAATCTAGCCAAATGTTGATTGGATCCTCAAGAGGTAGCATAGATGCAGTTATTAACTCCCATTCACTTTCAGATTCATTCATTTGATTTTTAGTTCCCAGTTCATATTTACTTAGATCACTTTCAGGTCTACATTTATTTGTTAAGGTTAATCGAGAGTTTGAAAGTCATTACCTTGGTCCATAACACTAAATGTGTACAAAGACGTAGTCAGTTGTTTACCCCTTCCCATTGCTTGTGTTGTTAAAACTTTTGTCTCATTTTCATGGACACTTTTAGCCTCATTTTCTTCTAGCTTGCAATAAGCCAATGACATCGTTCCACCTCCGTACTACACATTGAGTTCTCTCTAGTCACCTTGTCTTAGCGGTTGAGTTTCATTTGGCAAATCTAGCTCATTTTGAAAGGGAAATTGATAATCCTCGGGTTGGTCTCGTTTCTCTTACATGAACATTTGGGAACTCGATAGGGAGGAGTCAACGGGTGACTCGATCCACCATTCAACCAATTTTACCATGCTCTCCCCCGTTTCACCCTTAGAATTATTAGTTGGAATTAATTCTTAATCATTTAGTTGGAAAGGTGCACATGCTTCTAATCCCTTATTTTCCCATATGCTGGCATAGGATAAAGTTTTGTATTGGGATTTTGTTTACGTCCCTTCATGTACCATTTGCATCCCAATCTCTTTGTCTGCAAAAAAGGAACTTACTTTTTGCCATCAACATCCATAGTTTCACATGCAAGTTTTGATGTTTCTTGTGTAGCAGATATTCACGCTTGAGAGTTGACTTGAGTTCCTTTGGTGAGACTATTTTGATTTTCCTATCCTCATTTGAGCTTGTTTTGACCTCCACCTTTTGCTTGTCCTTAGTTTTATTTGGTTTTTGAGGTTCTAGATCCCTTTTTTGTGGTTGAGCTTTTGGTTGGTTCGAGGCTTGTTTGTCTCGGTTTAGTTTTTGTTTTAATTTTTTGGACCCATTTTGAAGTTTTAGCATTGGAGGATTTTGTTTTGGTTTGCACCAGGGCTTGCAGTTGTGTTAACACATTAATCAATGGTACGGTGGTTAATAACCGTCCGTTATGCACACTAACAATGTCGAGTGGTGCAACTTGTATTGTGTTTGGTATTGTGGTGTTTAATTTCGGATAGTCTTTGAACAAGTGGTGTAACGCACATTGCTCACATAGGGGTTTCTTAGTGTTGACAATAGCAGCAAGTTGCCAGTTTCAAAGTGTCTCCAATAGGCTACTGGAGACGGGGTATTCTAGACATGATAATCTACTATCTTATGTGGTCTAGGACAGTAAAAGCACTAGAGTGATGGTCTTATCATATTCGTAACAATTTCAGTCCCTTGTTTGGTCTCATTCTGGGCCAAGGGCATTAGACTTTCTAATGTGAGTTCTTGGATTTGTAGGGTTTGAGTATTTTGTGTCTTGTGTTGATTCATTTGTACACTATTTTGTCACTGAGCTAAAGATGATGTACCAATGAAGCAAGGTTGGTGTGCCATACTTGTGTTTATGATTGATTTGGTTCATTTACATAAAATTTAGGATAAAGTATGGTTTCAAGGCCTTGTTTGTAATGATTTCAATATAAAAGTATTGGCTTTATGCTCCCTAGTGAAAAAGGTTTTAGATTTTGTTCATCCCGAGTTTCTCTCCCCATTAAAGTGGGAAAAGTTGTCGAGAGTAGTGAGCTCTGAAATCAAATTGTTTATAACCCTTTGGTTGGTTGAGGGATTTTCCATCCAATCGGATAACCTCTTTGCAACATTGGACAAAGGTCTTAGGATTTGATATAAGGGTCGAATTGTGCAAGCCATTTTTCTTTAGCCTTATCATAAAACATCGTTTCAATTAAGCATCATTCAATTGTTTCCATCGCTCACATTGTAAATCCAGAGTTTTTATCTGGAGGATAAAATCTCATATGCTTTCACCATTTTTCCACTCAATTGAGTAAAGTTCACATGATGCGCACTACCAATGACCTTGTCTTGAGAACCTATGAAAAAAAAGGCCTCTTTTAGGATTCTAAAATTGGCCTTTATCTTTGGCCTTAAAGTTTGAAACCGCTATCTTGCTCTACCTTCTAAGCACAAATTTAAAGCTTGCACCTTAGTGGGACAATCAAGACTTCTAAAAGCCTCACAAATTTTATCAAATATTTGGAGATACTGAAAAGGATCTCCACTCCCATCAAACTTATCCATAAGCTTAGAAATTTCCACTAAAGTATTTCTTGTTGGTTTTGTAAGGTTCAATATGTGTGACAACCCTTGTGTCACCCCCCTTCCTAGAGCTCTCAGCATGGAAAGAGTTTGTTCACTAGAGGATAAAGAGGGTTAAGAAGTGATAAGAGTTGAAATTAGTATTCTATAAGGAACTAGAGATTGGCAAAATTGGGGTTACTACAGGTTTAGTGAAACCTAATGGAGCACTCATGTGTATAGTGTTAGTCCAATGTGGGTATGAAGTCTCCAAAGCGTGTGATGTGTCATGGGCCTCAATGTGTGGCATATGTCTCAATAGCTGCCCAAGGCTGCATGTGTAGAGGTAAGCTTTAACCTCCTAGACTTGCTATTCTTTCCTCTTTTGATGTTTTTCTAATCTTGTTCTTGTAAGCCTCTTGGCTAAGGAGCTCCCTTTTCTCTCAGGTTTATGGGACCCCTCTTGGATAAGGAGCTGTTTTTTCTCTCAGGTTTCTAGCACATGGGACTCCTTAGTCACAAAGTCACGCATGACTTTGAGATACCTCCGGGTGATAGAGTTCGAACTTTGAGATACCTTCGGGTGATAGAGTTTAACCTTAAACTTGCATTAATTTTTCATAGAAAACACAATTACCAAATTTTCATTTTTTGGTGCAAGTAATTTAGAAGTATTGCACTTGTCGAGGTGGTCAATTTGGATTCCTAGATGACTAAAATTGTACTTTTGGGTACACAACAGGGCCTCTTGAAGCTTTTAGACAAGTTGGAATTCTTAAGCCAAAGTGCAAGCTCCTAGCTTCTCAAAAGCTTCTCCCCACTCCCTTTTACTATTTTAGGCTCTACCTACCTTCTTTTGACCTTGTTCTTACATCGTGATTTTGTAGGTTTGAGTTTTCATGGCCGTGATTTTGTAGATTTGTTCATACACCGTGATTTTGGTCATACTGTGTGATTGTTGCTACAGACTACAGAATCACATCGTTTGTACACCATGATTTGTCCCTTTTTTCGTTTGCTCTGCAAAAGCACATCAATTTTTATTGTAACTTCAGAATCACGTCACTCATACATCTTGATTTCTCCGCGTAGAATCACATCGATTTTTATCGTGACTATAGAATCACATCGATTAAGACAAGATAAGGTTTACTATTTTTGGCTTTGAGATCTTGAAAAATTACACGGGAATCTTAGGAAGATAATCATGGCCATGATTTTGTAGTTTTTACACAAAAATGTGATTTTGTACAAAAAAAATTCAAATTCAATTTTTTGGGAGGTTTTTGATGTTTCTACTTGATCAAATTGTATAGTATGGATCTCCTATGCAAGAAGATCATGAATATGTGCTCAATGGAGCCCAATCAACCCTCTAAACTCCAAATTTTTATGATTTTTGTCTCTTGACTTCACTAATCAAGAAACTAGTGTATTAGTGAAAAATAGCAAAAAGTAAAGAGTTTTGTTTTGTTTTGTTTTATTTTGTTTTATTTTGTTTTTTATGATTTTTTGGTTGATTAAGCTACCTAGTATGAATGCTAACTTGCTAATGTAATCAACTCCAACAAAAAAACCTAGTTAACATACAAAAATTAAGCATCTAGGCTCTATGTTAACACATAAAAGAGAGCAAAAAGAAAACAAAAACCACACCATTTCCACAAAAATCTCCATTAAATCCCACTCTCATTCATGGCACTCCACTATTCAAGAGTGTGAGCAATGGGTAAACCATAGATTAGAGAAAAACAAATGATAAAGCCAAGGGATTACTCCCTGGTAGCGATGCCAAAAATGTTAAGTGTGGTGGCTTGCATCTAGCTTGGCTAACTTAAGCTGCAACGCATCCTCCACAGCGTTTAGGATGGCGGGCCTGCTTGAGTGTATTACCCAGAATGGGTAGTTGAAGCTTGCTTGGTTGGGTGAGCAGTCCTAAAGCACCCACATGTTTAGACACCAATGCTAGGAGGCTGCAGTCCAGGTAGAACTACAGGCTCTCAACCTTAAGCGTGCGTTCATGGATGAACTTCTTAGAGTTGGTCAACCAGCATCTCACCCACCCAATGAATCTTGTTCAACCGCCTTTCCATGCGGGTCTTAGGTAGCACACCCACAATGACCCCATAGGTATTGCCTACTAAAGAGAGCGGTGGCCACTAGGTTGTAGGGGGACTTCTCGTTGGGTGCTTAGAAGGTGGGCACCGCAACTACAGGCATATAAGGATGCATGACTCCAGGTTGTTCTCAACAAGGTCCTTGGCCACACACAATGCTGCCACACTTACGTAGTGACCATGTAGAGCATCACATGGTTAAATTTCCTAGGATGGCCACACCTATGAGCATGGCCACGACAAGGTGCATGATCTTCGACATGCGGGGCGCCCCCACTCTACAATCCCCCACTCTACAATGGCTGCTATAATAGGTGCCTCGTACACCAGCTTGGACACTTCTTGGGCAAAGATGGAGTTATGCTCCTCTTTGCTAAGCTATCTAGGCATGTAAAACTTAGGGTGGGCATTGAGGAGCTCCTTCGTCAGGATGGAGTAGTGGCTCTAGATACCCAAATGGTCACCTAGTTGAATATAAAGCAAGTATTAAATAACGTACATTAGCGTATATTAACGCATATTAGCGTAAATCGCCGGTTGCTAGTGTGATGTTCACCCTTGAAGGAGAGAGAGGAAGAGAGTGCCATGCGGCATCTCTAGGAGCACATAGCGTGAAGCTCACACCTCTCCCCCTTGTGGCCACATGTCAGTTTCGAACCACCCTAAACTTGCCATGTCGTGTTAAGGCTAGTATTAGTGAAAATAGAAGATACATAGATTAGCGTAAATTGCGCTGCTAGCGTGAATTTCATGCTTGAAGGAGAGAGAGGAAGAGAGTGCCACATGGCATCTCTAGGAGTGCATAGCATGACGCTCACGCCCCTCCCCCTTGTGGTCACGTGTCAATTACGAACCACCCTAACTTGCCACGTATTAGGGCTGATATTAGCAAAAATAAAAGATACATAAATTATCATTACAACACAGGGCGACCAGGCAGGGCTTGGAGGCCTCATGGTCGACCGGCAAAATGCAGTACCATCGATGGGATTAGGGAGATTTATGAAGGTTAGGTGGTTTTAGAAATAAGCTATTTTGACACGTGCTCCTTACTTCAAAAAACTCACTGAAAAGTTTAGTAAATCCAGGCTGCCTCG
The DNA here is from genome assembly GCF_041138505.1 of Cibotium barometz. Taxonomy (NCBI): domain Eukaryota; kingdom Viridiplantae; phylum Streptophyta; class Polypodiopsida; order Cyatheales; family Cibotiaceae; genus Cibotium; species Cibotium barometz. The sequence continues at coordinate 34,447,479 of NC_141046.1, forward strand.
AGTGGTTTTGGAAAGCCAGCATGTTTAGATGGTTTAAGGCAGTTCAACCAGGTTTTTGACATGTGATCACCGGGCGGGCACTTGTTTTGGTAATTGACACATGTCTTTTTCATTGCTTCTCTATGAATGTTTCATTGGCCTGTGATATCTCTAGATTTCAGTGGCTCACCTTATCTTTTCACAAATCCACCTCATTTTTGCTTTTTTTTTTTCACCAACCCACCTTTTTCTCAAGCACATCCAGAGTGATTTTCCCTTATGAATCTTGCATCTTGGATTGCTTATTATGCTTTAATTCACTTGTGTGGTAGCCATCTCCATGGCCATTATCCAATCCTTCTTACCTTTTTCCCTCTCAATGACCCCATCTTCAGATTCATCTAGCCTCCTCATCTCCCCTCCAAGAAGGATATTGCCTTTGATTCTGCTAACCCTAACTTTCTTTAGTGCAGGGGTCACTTGGTGCTGTCCCCTTGTCCTCTTTGCTGGCTTGTTATGGGGGGAGTTGGTTACTTGGTGCTGTCCCCTTGTTCTCTTTGCTGGCTTGTTATGGGGAGTTGGTTACAGGTTGGAGATGATTCGAATCACAAGAGGCTGGAAGGATTGGCCAAGAAGTATGGGGACATCTTTCTACATATGGGTCTCAGAAAGATTATGGCAATTTCTTCTGCAGAGCTTGTGAAGGAACACAGGGGGTGGAGTTTGCATCCAGGTGGGGGAATTTGGTATATGAAATATTTACAGGGAATTTGGTATATGATATATTTACAGGGAATTAGCATAAATTGCCGTTTGGTCCTCTTTGTTGTGCGTATGTTGGCAACAGAGGATGCCTTATATTAGCTGTCATGGGCTTCCTTGACATGCTACAGCCTCCTTAGATGCCTTCTATTGGCCAACTTGAAGATCCCTAGGAGAGCTACCTAAGAGATGTGTTTTGTACCGATCTATGGCACAGGGGTGTCTTGTACCGATAGATGTGTTTTCTTTCACGTTATGTAGTTGTCGCTTGGTGCTGCCCGTACACGATAGATGTGTTTTCTTTCAGGTTATGTAGGGGTCACTTGGTGCTGCTCCCTTGTCCTCTCTGTTGGCTTGTTGTGGGGAGTTGGTTGCAGGTTATAGATGGTTCGAATCACAAGAGGCTGGTAGGATTGGCCAAGAAGTATGGGGACATCTTTCTACAGATGGGACAGAGAAAGATTGTGGCAATTTCTTTTGCAGAGCTTGTGAAGGAAGTGCTACATACACAGGATGAAACGGCCACTGGATCGCGCTTTGCAACCAAACGCAGCCTTGCATGACCAGGGGGTAGCATCAGAAGGAGGAGGAAGTGGCGAATGGATCACAGCGTACTTTTCCTCAAGCGCCACGTGTAATAGTGTACATAATATGTCAACTAAATTATCCACAACTTTAAAAGTATCCTAACAAATTGCATTACTATTTACATTGAAGTACAGAGCATGTAGCTCTGTATCTATACAAGATTAAGGGAGAGTGGCCCTCCCTCCACGTGGGCAAAGGAGGGGGGCCTATTTCAAAATGGCCACTCCTCCTTCAAGCGTGAGGAGGAGCCAAATCTCACATCTTCCAAAGCAATTTTGAATTTGAATCTAAGAAGATCTCATCTCACATCTATACAAGATTAAGGGAGAGTGGCCCTCCCTCCACGTGGGCAAAGGAGGGGGGCCTATTTCAAAATGGCCACTCCTCCTTCAAGCGTGAGGAGGAGCCAAATCTCACATCTTCCAAAGCAATTTTGAATTTGAATCTAAGAAGATCTCATCTCACATCTTTCAATGAAATCTTTGTATACATGCTTACATACCTATAGATACACACACTTATATATATTATGTATGTTTGTGTATCTATAGGTATGTAAGCATGTATATCTAAATAGTGTACATGTGTGTGAGTGTGTGTGTGTGTGTGTGTGTGAGAGAGAGAGAGAGAGAGAGAGAGAGAGAGAGAGAGAGAGAGAGATTACATGAAAGATGCATTTATTTGAGAGTGAGTACACCTCACCACTCATCCCTACCATTAAAATTTAATCTAAAATTTAATTAATTAAAATTATATATATGTGTAAATCTATTTAAGTGTATGTGTGTGTGTGTGTGTGTGAGAGAGAGAGAGAAAGAGAGAGAGAGTTTTTATGTGAGAGAGTGTGCGTGAAGAGAGAGAGTGTATGTGTGTGTGTGCATGAGAGAGAGAGAGTGCGTGAAGAGAGAGAGAGTGTGTGTGTGTGTGTGCATGAGAGTTTCTATGTGAGAGAGTGTGCGTGAAGAGAGAGAGAGAGAGAGAGAGAGAGAGAGAGAGAGAGAGTGTGTGCATGAGAGAGAGAGAGAGAGAGAGAGAGAGACTGAGAATTTCTATGTAGGAGATAGTTTGTGTAGGAGAAGATAGTGTGTGTTTTCATTAGTGTATGTGCGGTGTGTACATGTGTGTGTGTGTGTGTGTGTGTGAGAGAGAGAGAGAGAGAGAGAGAGAGAGAGACGACATATAATTTTTACGTAGGAGATAGTTTGTGTGGGAGGAAAGAGTGCGTTTAGATTAGTGTATGTGTGGTGTGTACATGTGTGTGTGAGAGAGAGAGAGAGAGAGAGAGAGAGAGAGAGAGAGTATATGCATGCATGTGTGTACATCTACATCTATGTGTAGAATGTGCTTGAGAGAGAGAGTGAGATGGGGTAGACCTAGAGAGAGAGAGAGAGATGTAATGAGGGAGGGTGAAAAGAGAGAGAAAGAGAATAAAAAGTATCCTTTAATAAAATATAAATTAAATAGAAAACATATATGTATATGTGTATACATGTGTGTATGTGTGTGTGTTTTTATTTACATTTATATATACATACATACATATGTATGTATATATATATACATATATATGTTTGTGTGTGTGTGTGTGTGTGTGTTTAGATGTGTGTATGATATATCTATCTATATATTTAAAAGTGACCACAACTTATCACCCATCTTCGCACATTAAAATTTATTCAAAATTAATTAAATTATGTCGATGTTTGTATTTATATTTTTAAATACATGTATATATGTATAAGTATATGTGTCTATATATAGGTTTATGTATCCAAAACATAATATTGTAGGGGAAAATAGTATTTTTAAAGATAAAATGCACGTGCTTTTGAGAAAAAAATAAAATATTTGATCATTTAAAAATGTTCCTAGAAAATGAAACGCTGTTTTTCTTTTAACAATTATGCCTCAACAAGATCGAAAATAGTTAATTACGACGAAAGACTCTCTCTTTTTTAAGGCATTTAAAGAAAAAACATGTATATATAAATAGTGTGCATGTGCATGTGCATATAGGCAGTAGTAGCCATTAGGGTTTTTGAGTGTTCAAATTTATAGGCAAGCATTAGGCCATTAGGGTTTTATATCTTAACCATGGACATTAGGTATGAAAACCCTAATATAATGATTAGCTAAATGAATTTTTATTTATTTCTACACCTATTTGTTTTATACATTTTCACCTATAAGTATTGGCCATATGACTTTTTGATTTATGTCTTTACCTATATGGTTATGCATGTAAAAAGACTTATTAAAAAGAGTTGTCTAACGATAAAAATCTCATAACATCAATTATTTACATAAGATAATTAACAAAATGGACATTGAGTCATATGTTTATGGTTGTAGTCAGTCACCCACCCTAACCTAATCACAAGGGATAAAAAATAGTTGTTTGATGGATGGCATCATGGGGCTAGGAAGGATCATCCTTGGTGCACACCATTTACGAGAGACAATGTCCAAGTGTACAAATGTTAAAGTAAAGTCTTTGATGGTAGTCATTTGTGAGGACCATAGATGTGAGTCGTTTTGGTAGTCATTTTGTAAGAGCACAAAATAAAAAAGGTTGCACTAGCCATTGAATGGTTTGCTACTTCCACAATGTCATTGGTGGAGTATAGATAACTTTATGGTCTATTACGATTATAGGTGGATGTATGAGTTGAGTTGACAAGATAATTGTATGGTCTATTACGATTATAGGTGGTCTATTACGATTATAGGTGGATGTATGAATTGAGTGCGTGTGTGTGTGTGTGTGTGTGAGAGAGAGAGAGAGAGAGAGAGAGAGAGAGAGAGAGAGAGAGATTACATGAAAGATGCATTTATTTGAGAGTGAGCACACCTCACCACTCATCCCTACCATTGAAATTTAATCTAAAATTTAATTAATTAAAATTATAGATATGTGTGTAAATCTATTTAAGTGTGTGTGTGTGTGTGTGTGTGTGTGAGAGAGAGAGAGAGAGAGAGAGAGAGAGAGAGAGAGAGTTTCTATGTGAGAGAGTGTGCGTGAAGAGAGAGAGAGAGAGAGAGAGTGTGTGTGTGTGTGCATGAGAGAGAGAGAGAGAGAGAGAGAGGCTGAGAATTTCTATGTAGGAGAGAGAGAGAGAGAGAGAGAGAGAGAGAGAGAGAGTTTCTATGTGAGAGAGTGTGTGTGAAGAGAGAGAGAGAGAGAGTGTGTGTGTGTGTGTGTGTGTGCATGAGAGAGAGAGAGAGAGAGGCTGAGAATTTCTATGTAGGAGAGGGTGTGTGTGGGAGGAGATAGTGTGTGTTTTCATTAGTGTATGTGCGGTGTGTACATGTGTGTGTGTGTGTGTGTGTGTGTGAGAGAGAGAGAGAGAGAGAGAGGCGACAGATAATTTCTATGTAGGAGATAGTTTGTGTGGGAGGAGAGAGTGTGCGTTTAGATTAGTGTATGTGCAGTGTGTACATGTGTGTGTGTGTGTGTGTGTGAGAGAGAGAGAGAGAGAGAGAGAGAGAGTGGGAGGAGAGAGTGTGCGTTTAGATTAGTGTATGTGCGGTGTGTACATGTGTGTGTGTGTATGTGTGTGTGTGAGAGAGAGAGAGAGAGAGCGTATATGCATGCATGTGCATACATCTGCATCTGTGTAGAATGTGCTTGAGAGAGAGAGAGAGAGAGATGTAATGAGGGAGGGTGAAAAGAGAGAGAAAGAGAATAAAAAGTATCTTTTAATAAAATATAAATTAAATAGAAAACATATATGTATATGTGTGTATACATGTGTGTGTGTTTTTATTTACATTTATATATACATACATACATATGTATGTATATATATATAGATATTTATGTTTGTGTGTGTGTGTGTGTGTGTGTGTGTTTAGATGTGTGTATGATATATCTATCTATATATTTAAAAGTATCACCCATCTCCGCACATTAAAATTTAATCAAAATTAATTAAATTATGTTGATGTTTGTATTTATATTTTTAAATACATGTATATATGTATAAGTATATGTGTCTATGTATAGGCTTATGTATCTAAAACATAATATTGTATATACTATATATTTACATATGTGTATGTGTGCGTGAGAGAGAGAGAGAGAGAGAGAGAGAGAGAGAGAGAGAGCGCTTCTATGTGTGGGAGAGTGTAAGAAGAGAGAGGGAGTGTGTGCATGTGTGTGTGTGTGTGTGTGTGAGAGAGAGAGAGAGAGAGAGAGAGAGCAGGTGTGTATATGTGTGTGCATGTGAGAAGAGAGAGAGAGAGCAGGTGTGTATATGTGTGCATGTGAGAAGAGAGAGAGAGAGTTTCAACATTTGAGAGTGTGTGTACGTGGCAGAGAGAGGGAGAGGGTCATGTGCATGTGCATGTGTGTGTGTGTGTGTGTGTGAGAGAGAGAGAGAGATGGTTGTAGACAGGGAATAGTTCTTTTCTGGAACCTTGGTCGGCCGCAGCAATGCGCGGGTGCAATACTAGTAAACGTTACCAACGAACTTACAGCAATCGCCTCTAAGAAGGCTTTTCTGGGTTTCTTCCTATACGTGCTATCGTTTCCTCCATTGCTCATCACAGTTCTCCCGGTCCATCGACTCCTCGCATATCTTTATTATTGCTGCTTTCCGCCATAGCCGAAACCTTAGCTCTGGAGACATCTCCACCTAAGACATTTCTCGCTTCTCAGCTCGGAACAATGAACAGTTGTTGTAGCGTTTGCTTCTTCTTTTAGCGAGGCTTTCTTCTTTGAAAACGCGTATTCGTAGTGAAGGGCCTTTTGGCGAGGCTTTCTTCATTTACGGATCAGAAATTCGTTAGATTTTTATCACAGGATCAAGGTTAGGGTTAAGGTTTCACAGTTTTCATCTGCTTGCAAACAGTTCGATCTGCGGCTGTTGAGATCGGTGTCACAGGGTTAGCGTCAGAGTTTGCACTGTTTTCATCTTTCTGGAAACGGTGCTGTTGAGAGAAGAGAATCAGGGTTAGGGTATCTTTCTGCCCCAAGTTCGATCTGGAGGTCAGAGAATTCAGGGCTAGGGTATTTTGCAGGTTTCATCTTTCTCTCCGAACATTTTGATCCAGCGATTTTGTGACATCTTGATCACGGAGGCTTGGCGTTTATTTCGACGTCTTGAATAGTTCAAATGGTGAAGCTTACCATGATAGCGCGTGTCACGGACGGATTGCCCCTAGCAGAGGGGCTAGATGATGGCCGAGGAGAGAAGGATCTGGAGTTTTACAAGCAGCAGGCGAAGACTCTATTCAAGAAGCTCTCTCAGAGCCAGCATGAACCCTCCCGCATGTCTATCGAAACCGGTCCAAATATCTTTCAGTATCCTCTGCTCAATATTCTTCGTATGATTGAAACTTGCTGTACTTTTTTTGTCTGTGATTCTTGTATTTCTCTAGTAAATAAAAATGCATTCGCAATGGTAGTTAGTATATCAATTCTTTGATCATAAGAGGTGTGTGTATAATTTGATGGTTTTGTTAGCTTATCAAACCTTGACCTTTTATGCGTAGACGCTAAAAGATAAGTATCCTGGCTCAGATTTGTCTAGTTAGACTTGCATTTGTAAACAGAAGATTTTATGATTTTGGAGGTTGTTCTTGACATGCATTTCAGCTACATCATAGAGGGTGGCGTATGCTACCTCACAATGTGTGACCGATCTTATCCTAAAAAGCTAGCATTTCAGTACCTTGAGGATCTGAAGAGAGAGTTTGAGAAAGTGAACCGATCTCAGATTGAGACGGTTGCCAGACCTTATGCTTTCATCAAATTTGGTAGGATTTAATATGTTGCTTACTGATAGTGTATTTTAGCATCTTATTTGCTTTGCTACATGTGTTCATGACATCTTGTGTGTTGATATTTCTGAAGATACGTTTATACAGAAGACCAGAAAGTTGTACCTGGATACACGGACACAAAGAAACATATCAAAGTTGAATGATGACTTGTATGAAGTGCAACAGATAATGACACGAAACATTCAGGAAGTCCTGGGAGTTGGCGAGAAACTAGATCGTAAGTTTAGTTTTTTCTTTTTAAAATTACGAAAAGTCTTACTAAGCAGCGTTACCTTGGGAGTTTTTTGTTGTGTGAGGTAAATTCTAGTATAGACTGTTATCCTTTTAAAGAATGCCTCATTGCCTAGTGTGGGTTCTTTAGGCCCATAGGTGTCTTTCTTTGTGGATGGGAAATATTGTGTTAGTGGTGGAAGAAAAGGAATTTTTATTGCAAAAATCTTCTAACCTTAGCTAAGACAAGTGTGCTCTGTGAGGGCCTTGCAACCATGTGTAAAAGATTGGATTAAAGCTGCAACCATTACTAAAGGTTTGAATTGAAGCTCTTGGAAGTTAGTGACCAGCCATTAATTGAAGTGTCAAGGTGAAAAGCCAAAAGGGTTTAATCCGTAGAGGATTTACTGACCACATGGCAAATGGTCTAGCATATGTAGAAGCCGCTAATTGTGAAAATACCTTATTGGGATTTTGAAAAAAGAATCATGCAGAAGAGATCATTCTATGGTTGGGTGGTTAATTTGAAGAAGCAGTCCTCTGCTGTAATTTTGGGATTTAATCTAATTAATGTTTGATTGCTGATTATTAAGTAGCTGGTGTTGGATTAGGGTTTTGGGCTGCATACCGGTGCAGGATGAGAAATGTAAAGGTTGCATCTCCAATGCTGCAAGCTGGTCTTTTAGTCCATGAAGGCGGTCTTTAATGGTGGCATTATTTTGTTGGAGTAGGGTGATTTCGTGCCGCAGGAAGGCTGCCCACTCATTTGGTGAGTGGCAGGAAGTGAGAGGAGTGCTTGTGTAAAAGAGAGCTTCTTCTTTGCTTTCTCCACTGCCTATTACAAAAGTTATGCGCTCGTGTAGATGCTGGCCCAGGTTAAGAGTTAGGGTCTAGTGTTTTTGCGTCAGGCTTGCTACTATATATGAAACACTACTTATAAATGAAACCCTTAGAAAACCTAAAGATAAGGTGTGTAAGGTGGTTACGTAGCATTTCACCAATGGTTGCTGCAGCGTTTCTCATGGAGGCCACGAGCGACCACAAGATGAGGTGCAGATCAAGAATCATTGGCAAGGGCATGTGTTGATTACCAAAGTGGCATTGCTATTGTTTGTGAAAACCTCTCCATTGCTTGCAGTAGCTAAAGAGAATTGGAGTGGATGACAAGGGCCTTGAATGTAGCGTTTGGAATCAATGTCTAGGGCCTTGGGTGCTTAGAGAGGTGAGATTGGAGCTCCTCTTGAATAGAGGCGACCTGAAGCTCACTTGGGTTGCTGAGCTGTGTTAGCACATTCATCCCCAGATTCTACCCATTTGGTCCCTTTTGCATGGCCCTTGCTTGTGGGCTGGCCACCCCTTTTTCTAGTATTTTTCTGGGATTTTTCCCAGCTTTTCTGGCATTTTCCAGTCGGCCTGTCCAGTAGCTCCAGTCGACCTGTTTTGCAGCTCCAGTTGGCCAGCTTACCTCTACCATAAATAGTGGGTGCTAGCCTCTCATTGTTCATTTAGTCTTGTACATATTTTGCTCCCTCACTTATGAGACTTGTAGTGTCTCTTGCTTGGGACTGTTTTGCTTCAGTATATTCAGCATAGTTTTCTGCATATCTCTCTCTCTCTTGCACTCTCTGTTCAGCACATTCTAGTGCCACTCTGCTTCCACCCTATGCACACTTTCATGGTATCATCGCTCCCGGTTTAGCAACCTCTTTGCTGCCCCAGATTCAGCACTGTTTTCTGCACCTCCTCTGCGTTTTCCTTCAGATCTGCAGCTCTTTCATGCTGTGTTTTCTGGATTGAACCTGGTCACTTTGCCTCCGCGTTTTTCTCTCAGATCTGCAGCTTCCTTTGCTGCGTTTTCTGGACTGAACTGGCTGGTTGCTGCGCCCTTCAGTTTGGCTTCATCAACACAACCTTCTGGTACTGTTTGACCAGTTTTCTTCTATTCCACGTGGAGGGACATAGGCAGCGTGTTTTCTTCAGGACAGCAGCTTCCTTTACTGCGTTTTTCCTCTCCCGTGGGTTTACTCCCTTGTAGAGGGGGTCTTTGGTGTTGCAGGCTTTGGTGGCACTCTTGGTACCTGTGGAGGACACTTCTACTTCAGAGTTTGTGCAATTTTTTTCTTGAGATTGAGCCCAAGCTTTTGTGATGGCTGCACCGACTTCTCTTCATATGTTTGTTGAGTCTGCCAAGTTGGATGGTTCCAACTACACCCTATGGAAGGTGAAGGTGAAATCGGCCTTGCGTGGCGTGGATCTTTGGGATTGGCTTGTTACACCGGTCAATGCCACCCCTCCCACCCTTGCTTCTGGTAGTGCGACTCGGGCACAGATTGATATTTGGCAGTCGAATGATTGACGCGTTTTCTCCTTTCTGATGTTGAACTGTCAGGATTCTGTTCTCTCTCATGTGCGTACAATAGATACTGCACATGAAGTTTGGAAGGCTTTTGCAGATCTCCATGAGATCAAGTCTCCGGGTTGGATTTTGGCGTTGGAAAAGCAACTTATGAACTTATCAGTTTCTGCCTTTCCATCTTTATCTGCTTTCATCTCGAAGATGAAAGATCTCCGAGACGAGCTTGCTGTTTGTGGCAAGGACAGCTTCACAGAGGACATGGCTATTCGGCTGCTCTCCAAACTTCCAGAGAGGTTTGATGCATACTCTCAGTCTCTTCTTTCTTCTCCTTGTCCTGTTCCAGTGACTTGGGAGGAAGTTCTCCCCTCCGTTATGCAGATTGAGTCTCGCTTTCAGGAGTGGACTGGCACCTGTGGTGGCCCTGATGGAGCTTTGGCAACGCGAGATAAAGAGAAGAATCAACAAAAGAAAGGAAAAGGGGGTTTTGACAAGAACTCCAAGGATTCCGACAAGGATAAAGACAACAAATCTTCAAAGAATTTAAGGACATTGAATGTCGTTATTGTGGCAAGAAGGGTCACAAGTCACCCCAATGTCACAAGAAGAAGCGTGATGAAGCAGCAAAGAACTCTTCCTCAACGGTGGCGTCTCAACCCAAGAAGGATGATGGCATTCTTCTCTTAGCAGGTACTCGGCGTATACTTGCTCTTGTGACTTCTTAGTCACGGTCTTGGATTGTTGATAGCGGTGCTACCGCTCATATGACACCCCATCAAGATTGGTTCGAGGACTTCACTGCCAGATCAGGTGAGATCACTTTGGGTGATTCTTCTTCTGTGCCAGTGCATGGACATGGCTCTATCCCCATCTTCCGTTCTGACGAGGACAAGAGGTACTTCTCTGACGTTTTGTATATTCTAGATTTGGCTTTTAATCTTTTGTCAGTGAGTACTCTTACAGCTCAGGGTGCGGAGGTGATCTTTTCTCGTTATGAGATTACCATTCGTGATAAGGCGACTGGTAGCATCTTGGCTCAAGGAGTCCAAGATAGTGGTCTCTACAAGTTGACCGCTCTGCTTTCTTCTGGTGCTTTTTCTACTCTTTGGCATGCTCGGTTTGGCCATTTGAGCTATCAGTTTCTGCAGCGGCTTCGAAGAATGAATTGGTTGAGGGATTACCGACCATCAAGGCTCCGTCTTCTGCCTGTTTCTCTTGTTTACAAGGGAAGCAACACCGAGCCGCCTTTTTGAAGGAGGCGACACATAGATCTTCGACATCACTTGCTCTCATTCATGCAAACTTATGTGGTCCTATGAGTACCGCGTCTTTGAGTAAGGCGTTGTACATGCTCGTGATGGTGGATGATTTTACCAGATATACTTGGGTTTTCTTTTATGGAGACCAAGGATGAGACTTTTCAGCACTTCTGTGATTGGAGAGCTGAGGTGGAAAAAGAGACCGGTCACTTGGTCAAGGCTCTCAGGACCGATGGAGGGGGTGAGTTCACATCCTAAGAGTAGAGTTTAAGCAATATTGCAAGACACATGGCATTCGGAGACAGCTTACTACATCATATACTCCATCACAGAATGGAGTTGCCGAGAGGAAGAATAGGACCATTATGCAGATGGCCCGTGCTATGATTGAGCATTCTTCATTACCTCGACGCTTCTGGGCTGAGGCGGCTTCCATTGCTGTCTACATTCAGAATAGGTCTCCTACTGCTGCTCTTCCCGATAAAACTCCATATGAGGCTTTCCATGGTGAGAAGCCCTCCGTTGTTCATTTCCGGATATTTGGGTGTACGGCGTATCTTCATGTGCCTAAGGAGCATCGCTCCAAGGTGGACTCGAAGTCTCAGCGCATGACTTTTCTCGGATACAGCACGGTGTCCAAGGCATATCGTCTTTATGATCCTCAGGCTGGTAAAGTTGTTGTGAGCCGTGATGTGGTGTTCGACGAGACTCCTACATCTTCAGAGGGGAGTGGTGAGCTTCTTCTTCCTTCACCTCCGTCTCCGCCGCCTCCTTCTCCTCCTCCTGCTCCTGTTGCTTCTGTTACACCTCCAGTTGAGGATACTAAGTCAGATGATGATGACCCTGCTCCTCCTCCGACGAGTTCGAGCAGATTTGTACCTGGTTGGTATTATCAAACAGTTCGTGATTCTGGGTTACGTGAGCTTCCTTCTGCTCCTCCACTTGGTTCTCTTTGGCGTTCTTCTGGAGTTACAAGGAAACAAATTCATGAGGGCAACATGTTTGTTAATTATATTCTTATGTCTACTATCATTAATGGTCCTTCTGATCCCACTTTTGCAGACGAGGCTCTTTCACATGAGCCTTGGCGTCGTGCTATGCAGGCAGAGCTGGATGCTATTGAAGGGAATGGCACTTGGATTTTGGTGCCTCGGCCACTGCAGCGTAAGGTGATTGGTGTCCGTTGGATCTTCAAATCAAAGTTCCGAGCTGATGGCAGCTTGGACAAGCACAAGGCGAGGTTGGTTGCCAAGGGTTATGCTCAGCGCCTTGGAGTCGACTTCGATGAGACCTTTGCTTCGACGGCCCGGATGACTACCATTCGCACCGTTCTTGCACTTGCAGGATATCATAGATGGCCCGTTTTCCAGATGGACGTCAAGTCAGCTTTCCTGAATGGAGAGGTTACACAGGAGGTTTATATTGATCAGCCACTAGGATTTGTTATTCCGGGCAAACAGGATCATGTGTATCGGCTGAAGAAGGCTTTATATGGTCTAAAGCAGGCTCCGCGGGCTTGGTACCAGCGGATTGATGAGTTCTTTCAGAAGCTCGGCCTGCGCCGTTCTCACGCAGATTCGAACCTTTATATCCTCCTTGAGAGGGGCTTGATTGTTATCATTGTGGTCTATGTTGATGACCTCATCTTTACAGGTTCTTATTTTGTGTGGATCCATTCTGTTATGGATGCTTTGGAGACAGAGTTTGAGATGACGGATCTTGGCCTCTTGCATTATTTTCTTGGCTTTGAGATTTGGCAGACCTCGAAGGGCATTTTCTTCTCTCAGCAGATGTACACTCGGGAGATTCTCGACAAATTTCAGATGACTGGGTGCAAACCAGTATCTTCTCCTATGGATATTGGTGAGAAGCTTTCTTCACTTGATGCTTCTCCAGGGACTGATCAGGGACAGTATCGGGTTTTCGTCGGTTGTTTGGTATGGTTTACCTACTCGCGATTAAACATATGCTTCGCAGTTAGTTTATTGAGTTCCTTCTTATCCAAACCTCGTCAGCAGCATTGGCGGTGTGCTCTCAGAGTTCTTAGGTACTTGCGTGGCACTCTGGATTTTGGTATCTTTTATGGCCAAGGACGCACTCTTGTTGGATGGTCTGACTCAGACTAGGCTTGAGATCTAGATACATGGCGTTCGACCACTGGTTGTGTTTTTTCACTTGGGTCTGGAGCCATTTCTTGGAGCAGTAAAAAGCAGCCTACTGTGGCGCTTTTCTCTATCGAGGCGGAGTACCGTGCAGTTTGTTATGCTGCATGTGAGGCGATATGGTTGCGGAGATTATTGGAGGAGCTCGACTGTCCTCCTACCGGATCTACTCTTCTTTGGTGTGACAATCAGAGTTGCATCGCCATCGCCAAGAACCCTGTGTTTCATGCTCGTACGAAACACATTGAGATTCAGTATCACTATGTTCGCGAACAGGTTCTTGCTGGAGATTTGCGTTTGGAGTATTGTCCTTTTGCGGAGAATGCTGCAGATTTGTTCACCAAGCCGGTTTCTCAGGCTTCCTTGGCTCCTAATCTTCGGATTCTTGGAGTTTGTTCAGCATCTGGTGTTGAGAGGGGGTGTTAGCACATTCATCCCCAGATTCTGCTCTTTTATGGTGTCCATTTGGTCCCTTTTGCATGGCCCTTGCTTGTGGGCTGGCCACCCCTTTTTCTAGTATTTTTCTGGGATTTTTTCCCAGCTTTTCTGGCATTTTCCAATCGGCCTGTCCAGTAGCTCTAGTTGGCCTGTTTTGCAGCTCCAGTCGGCCAGCTTACCTCTACTATAAATAGTGGGTGCTGGCCTCTCATTGTTCATTCAGTCTTGTACATATTTTGCTCCCTCACTTATGAGACTTGTAGTGTCTCTTGCTTGGGACTGTTTTGCTTTAGTATATTCAGCATAGTTTTCTCCATTTCTCTCTCTCTCTCTCTGTCTCTCTCTCTCTCTTGCACTCTCTGTTCAGCCCATTCTAGTGCCACTCTGCTTCCGCTTTGTGCACTCTTTCAAGCTGGAGCTGGGGTTCAATGTCGATTAGCTCCCATGGCTAGCACGAGAGAGAAAGAGAAAGAAAGAAAGAAAGTTATATTAAATGTCTTCAAAAGACCAGTGGCTCTATGAGAAGTGATACAATAGTGTCCATGTAATCTCATCATGGTATAAAAGAAAACAAAGACTAGAGCTAAGAGCTGGGAATGTCAAATCCGAGCCATATGATACAAAGTGGGACCATCATCATCATACAAGCTATGGAGCTTAACCCCCTAGGTAGGGGGAGGGGGCTATCAAGGATATCGAGCGTGGGGTTAGCTTGTAGAAGGCTCTGCAGATTCGCGGGGTGTGGGAAGGTGGTTGTGTGCCTCTCTAGGATGTCCTCAAGCTGGGGCTAATGTGAGAGAGTATTGAACACTATCAAAGACCTAAAGGGTCTATGAGTGTATATGATCCATGAATAAGTGGGTGTCGGAAACATGAAAAATAAGAAACATCTACCAAATAAAACGGGCCCACGTACTGAAAGAGGCCTAAGGGCTATGGCACGGGTACTTAGCTTATCTTCAAGAAAACAACAAATTCAGATGTAAAACCTTGAGGAAACTTGAAAATAAACAAAAGAGAGAGAGAGTAGAGAGAGAAGACACCACAATAGGGCTCGGAATAGCCTTGGACTGAAACACCTCCCCCCCCCTTGTAACGGGAGGCGGACGCGTGTATTGGAATCGTATAAATGTGAACAAGATTCTGAGCACTTAACACTTGAGCATTACAACCACAAAGCTGAAAATGACAGTACACCACATAAAGGGGCCGATGATAGGCTGACCTCCCCCCCCTTTAGGTTATATTACCAAAAGAGTCTGCAAAGTACAAGATTACGGATGCCTGGGGATTCACCACCAGCCTGCACCTGATTCTTCCAAATACATTATGAATGAATACATTTCAAACAAGAGAATCTATAGGTACATCCGCCCTGCACAAGCCTCTTCACAGGTACATCCGCCCTGCACAAGAGTATCACAATCCTCACAGGTACTCCGCCCTGCACAAGATGTAAATGGATCTTTAGGCCCTGTTTCCACGCGAGAAACTGATCCAGAAACCTGTGTTCTCCGCGAGCAAGTGTCCCCAATGCTTGCCCTAAGCACCTGCTATACCAGGAATCCTTGAGACACATCCATGCTCACATATTCCATTGTTGTCCGGCCTGTTTTGTGCAATAACCAGTCCAAAACAGCAACTTTCTGTCGCGAGAAATCCACGTGTAAAGGGTCCTACAGCCTTGTGGAGGTCCCTAGAGCTGTCCTGTACTGTCCAAGTTGACTTTGGACACCTGTAACCAGCCCAAAACTCGCAATAACCAGAAATTGCAGGTCTGAAATTTACCAACCAGCCCTTTAGAAGAGTGTGGGGATCGTTGTCCAAGCTTGTGTGAGTCCGGGAAGCAAGCAACCAGCCCTGTAGCAACTCCCAAAGCTCCAACCAGCTCTCCAATATGTTCAATAATGAAGGCCTCTTGAGGGAGGCGCCTTTTTCAGGTGCCACCTCAGGGGCCTGGTGGGTACACATGCTGGCTGACATGTGTCCCCATAAGGTGTCCAGGTAGGTGTCCAGCCCATAGTGCTCCATTTGTCCTGTTTCTATAAGTTTAGGTCCAACCAAATGGGAAATGGCCATAAGCTGTCCGGACTTCATTAATTTTGGTCCAACCAAATGCGAACGCATTATAAGTTGTCCGGCCACTTATTAATGAGTGTGGACCTGCAAACCAATAAACCTTAGTAGTAAGTGAAGTAAGCTGTAAATTGAGTGTGGACGCACTTACCACATGCAAAACCCATAAGCCCACAGTTTTAGGCCCAAATAGGAGTGCACACACGTGTCCACAAGGTGCTCGGGCGTCCCCGGTTCCTCGGACTTCACAAGCCAAAATAACAAGCATTGTCCAGGCAGCAAGACAATGTCACACAAAGTAAAATAAAGTTATGGCATGCATCATTTATGCATTGTGCACATGTAAACTTGGAGAACCACCTATCATCATTCTTGTACTTGAAAATATTCCGCCTGCCATCATAACACACCATGTGTGCATGGCCGGAATCCACACGGGCACCGCCCGAAAGTCCACAAATGTCCTGCCATGTCCTTGGACTCATATGCATCCACTCATATGATCCATACACATGCCCAGGTATAATACATACATGCATTCGCATGTTTCTAGGCCTGACACGCATCCGCATGTCCCTAGAATATAGGGGTTTGTGACATCCCCCCCAGCTTCTAATCAGTTGACCGCAACTGAAAAGCCTCTAGATAGGCCTTCAAAAGATCTGGGTAATCCTCGAAGTAGGCCTCATCCATCCATTTCGCATCCAAAGCTGAATAATTCTTGAACTTCACAAGGTATCTACGAACAAGTTTGCCTCCCGCAAGCTTTCGTTCCTTGTGAAAAACAATCTGTTCAGGTTGAAGAATCTCTTCCAGCTCATCCACCTCGGGTGGGTCTTCCAAAACCGGCTCAAACGGTGTCGGTCCCACACAAGGCCTCAATAGGCTCACATGAAAAGCATTATGCATGTTCCAATGATCTGGGAGTACAAGCCGAAATGCAACATCATTGATCTTCTCCAAGATCTGAAAAGGTCTATAGTATCTGTTGGAAAGCTTAGGGTACTTTCCCTCTTTCCCTGGCCTCTTCCGAAGGCGTGCCTTTTCAAATTTCAGCAAGACCCAATCACCTTGTTTGAATTGTACATCCCTTCTATGCTTATCAGCTGCCTTTTTATTCTTGGTTTGAGACCTCTCTATGGCTGTCCGTACTCGTGCAAATGCAGTATCCAAGTCTCTGACATACTCATCTGCTGCAAAAATCTCATCCTTTGTACGAAGGATGGGTGGTAGTACCACCTTGCCATAGATAATCTCAAAGGGCGCCTTGCCCGTAGAAGTATGTACCGTATTGTTGTAGGCAAACTCCACAAGTGGTAAATACTTCTCCCAATCCGATTTGCGGTCGGATACATAAGATTTCAGCAAGTCGAGGACGGCTGAATTTGCTATTTCACTTTGCCCATTTGTCTGTGGATGGTAAGCTGATGAGAAGTTCAGCTTTGTACCCATATTGTCAAACAATGCGTGCCAAAATAAGATTGTGGTTCTAGGATCTCTATCCCCCACAATAGATTTAGGCATGCCATGGTGTTTGAATATCTGTGCCAAAAACATCCTAGCCATATGATCTGGCTTTATTGTCTTGCGCACGGGAATGAAATGTGCCTGCTTGCTAAACCTGTCAACGATGGTCCAAATAGCATCATTTCCCTGTGGCGTCCTTGGCAAATCCATAATGAAATCCATAGCAATGCTTTCCCATGGTTCATTTGGTATAGGCAAAGGCTGAAGCAATCCAGGTGCTTTATGTCGGTCAAACTTGACCTTTTGACATACCATACATTCACATACATATGCTTCAATATCCTTGCGAATATCTGGCCAAAAGAAATACCTCTCCAAAGCTTGTGCTGTGGCCAAAATGCCTCTATGACCTGCATATGGAGGAGCATGGCACTCATCCATAACCTTATGGCGAAGGTTCTTTACCACACACATACGATTTTGCATCATGAGATATCCATCTCTTATGACATAAGATGGGACACCAATACCCTCTTGCAAATCAGCCCATACATGTGCAAAATCCTCATCCAGATGATAAGTATTACGCATATCCGATAAGTCCTCATGGTATGCAATTGTAATAGCATGAACCTGTGGTCATCTAGATAAGGCATCTGCCACCACATTCTTTTTCCCTGGAGTGTGTAAAATCTGAAAATGAAACATTGAGAGGAAATTTGCCCATCTCATATGCTTCTCTGAGAGCTTACTTTGAGTCAAAAAGTATCTCAAACTTTGATGATCAGTTTTGACCATAAAATCAGCCCCTAAAAGATAGTGTTTTCAAATAGTAAGGGCATGAATTACAGCCAACAACTCCTTCTCATAAACCTGTAAGTGAAGCTCTGCATGTTGCAAGCGTCTGCTCTCATAGGCAATGGCATGTCCTTCTTGGTTCAAAACAGCCCCTATGCAGTTCCCACATGCATCACATTCCACCACAAAAGGTTTGTGCAAATCCGGAATAATGAGTACCGGTCCTGAGATGATTGCACTCTTCAACTTTTGAAAGGCATCTCTCTCTTCTTGTGTCCATTTAAAGATTGCTTTCTTCTTCGTTAACTCATGTAACGGAGCGGCAATGAAAGCAAAATGCTTGACGAACCTCCTGTAGTAAGCACATAAACCAAGGAAGCTCCTCACTTCATGGACTGATTTCAGCTCTGGCCATTCTTGCATGGCTTGTATCTTTGCGGGATCCATGCACACACCATCCTTTGATACAATGTGACCAAGATAGTGAATCTCTGGGAGGAAGAATTCACTCTTTTTTGCATTTATGTAGAGCTGATTTTCCTTAAGCTCTTTAAACACAATAGCCAGGTGCTCACGATGTTGGGCTTCATTCTTTGAGAATACAATAATGTCATCAAAGAATATACCCGTGAACTTTCTATGCTTTCTGAACACCCTGTCCATCATCCTGTTGAAGGTAGCGGGTGCATTTGTAAGGCCAAAAGGCACCACCAAAAACTCATAAAGACCAAAGGCTGTCCTAAATGCAGTCTTGTGTACATCTTGAGGTGCCACTCTCACTTGATGATACCCACTCTTGAGGTCTATTCGGCTGAAACATGCCGAACCTTCAAGCTTGTCCAAGATGTCATCAATGCGCGGAATCGAAAACCGATTCTTGATGGTTATCTTATTGAGGGCACGGTAATCAACACACATCCTGTAAGTACCATCCTTCTTTTGAACAAGAAGTACCGGCGAGCAATATGGCGAGGAACTAGGCCGAATCAAACCCTTTTCCAAAAGTTCATTCACCTGTGCCATAATCTCTTCTTGTTGACTAGCACTCACCCTGTATGGTGGCCTATTAGGTGGAGAGCTACCGGGAATTAGATCTATGCAATGATCTTCCGGCCTCTCGGGTGGCAACCTTGCTGGCAAAGCATTCGCAAAACAATCTTTGAACTCATTCAAAAAGTTAAGCTTGTCTTGATCTAATGTACTAACATCAACACTAGAATGTTCAATGGTATCACGTACAAAAACCAAGTAAGAACAAGCTGATTTCTTTATTGCCTTATTAATTTGTACATGGCTTACAAGAGGTATGGTACTTCCAGTAGTACTAGCATCTATAGAGTGCTCACGGCCTCTATACATCGGGTACAACATTCACAAGAGGCTTTTCCACATTAGGCTCAACATTCTTAGGATTTTGTGGGCATTTAGGATATATATGATCTTTACTGCCACACTTAAAGCATTTTCCAGCCTTCCTGTACTCTTCCAATTGCTGTTTTGAGAGCCCAAAATTGTGGCGTTTACCCCCCGGCTTCTTTTCGGAGTCATCCTTTGCATCTCGGCCATCTTTGGGAGCATTCTTAGGTGGCCGTCCACCCTTTTTCTGGTCATAACCAGCCCTGAATTTGCTCTTGTTTTGACCTGCCAAATGGCTTATTTGTGGGTGCTTTCATGTGCAAGTTCTCCGCAATCATGGCTGAGTGTATAAGCTCTTGTATGGTCTTATTTGGGTACACTCCCAAGCTTTGTTGGATGATGTGATGGAGCCCCGATTCAAACTTTCTCTTCTTCTCGTCCTCTCCAATCTTCATGAAGGGAGTAACCTTGAGAAGGACTTTCCAAAACTTTGCTATGTATGAAGCAACGGACTCTCCCTCATCTTGGGACAGCCAATCCCACTCCTTGCGTACATCCTTTGCAAAGTTTGGTGGTAAGAATTGATCATAAAACTGAATTTTGAAAGAAGACCAAGTTGGGGCAGCACTTCCATCAAGTATTTTTGCAAGCCACCAATCACGAGAATGGATATGTCTTCTTGGAGCAAAGCGGGAATGAGTAGAGGATCCCTCATCCTTACTCTTCTCTTGACCTGCATCAAGCCTAGCACCAGGGACTCTTGTCCTTTCAGCATTTGGCACTTGCTGTGCTCTTCCTGCTTGTTGTGCATCATGTGCACCACCACGGGCAGCCATGAGGGGTGGCTTCTTGAAAGCCAATCTACCATCTGCTTCGGTGTATACATCACCCTTAACCATTAGGTATGCAAGTGCAAGCTCACGGGGTTTCTCAACATCCATTTCCTTTGCAATTGCTTCAAAAGTGACTTCATGGACCGAAGCCTTTGCCTTTGCAGCCAACACCCTTTGTACATCCGGGTCATTTTTCAATGACCTGAGCTCTTCGGTTTCAGCCCTATAGCGTCGCACTTGACGCCTCAAAGATTCCAAATCAGAATGCATAGTGTCATGAGTACCTGCATCTCCATAGACATCATTGCCTGCAGCATCTCTTACATCCCTTGTACCATGAAATTCACGGTCCTGTGTGTTCTCCACACTGTCAGAAATGTGGCTGTCCATGACACTCAAATCAGGTCACCAGTTATGATTCCAAGCCTCAGACCGTTTTCCAATGAGGGGAAAAACTGAGCTCTGATACCAATGTAACGGGAGGCGGACGCGTGTATTGGAATCGTATAAATGTGAACAAGATTTTGAGCACTTAACACTTGAGCTTTACAACCACAAAGCTGAAAATGACAGTACACCACATAAAGGGGCCGATGATAGGCTGACCTCCCCCCCCTTTAGGTTATATTACCAAAAGAGTCTGCAAAGTACAAGATTACGGGTGCCTGGGGATTCACCACCAGCCTGCACCTGATTCTTCCAAATACATTATGAATGAATACATTTCAAACAAGAGAATCTGTAGGTACATCCGCCCTACACACAGGTACATCTGCCCTGCACAAGCCTCTTCACAGGTACATCCGCCCTGTACAAGAGTATCACAATCCTCACAGGTACTCCGCCCTGCACAAGATGTAAATGGATCTTTAGGCCCTGTTTCCACGCGAGAAACTGATCCAGAAACTTGTGTTCTCCACGAGCAAGTGTCCCCAATGCTTGCCCTAAGCACCTGCTATACCAGGAATCCTTGAGACACATCCATGCTCACATATTCCATTGTTGTCCGGCCTGTTTTGTGCAATAACCAGTCCAAAACAGCAACTTTCTGTCGCGAGAAATCCACGTGTAAAGGGTCCTCCAGCCCTGTGGAGGTCCCTAGAGCTGTCTTGTATTGTCCAAGTTGACTTTGGACACCTGTAACCAGCCCAAAACTCGCAATAACCAGAAATTGCAGGTCTGAAATTTACCAACCAGCCCTTTAGAAGAGTGTGGGGATCGTTGTCCAAGCTTGTGTGAGTCCGGGAAGCAAGCAACCAGCCCTGCAGCAACTCCCAAAGCTCCAACCAGCTCTCCAGTATGTTGAATAATGAGTAAAACAGCCCAAAAGGGCCTCTTGAGGGAGGCGCCTTTTTCAGGTGCCACCTCAGGGGCCTGGTGGGTACACATGCTAGCTGACATGTGTCCCCATAAGGTGTCCAGGTAGGTGTCCAGCCCGTAGTGCTCCATTTGTCCTGTTTCTATAAGTTTAGGTCCAACCAAATGGGAAATGGCCATAAGCTGTCCGGACTTCATTAATTTTGGTCCAACCAAATGCGAACGCATTATAAGTTGTCCGGCCACTTATTAATGAGTGTGGACCTGCAAACCAATAAACCTTAGTAGTAAATGAAGTAAGCTGTAAATTGAGTGTGGACGCACTTACCACCTGCAAAACCCATAAGCCCACAGTTTTAGGCCCAAACAGGAGTGCACACACGTGTCCACAAGGTGCCCGGGCGTCCCCGGTCCCTTGGACTTCACAAGCCAAAATAACAAGCATTGTCCAGGCAGCAAGACAATGTCACACAAAGTAAAATAAAGTTATGGCATGCATCATTTATGCATTGTGCACATGTAAACTTGGAGAACCACCTATCATCATTCTTGTACTTGAAAATATTCCGCCTGCCATCATAACACACCATGTGTGCATGGCCGGAATCCACACGGGCACCGCCCGAAAGTCCACAAATGTCCTGCCATGTCCTTGGACTCATATGCATCCACTCATATGATCCATACACATGCCCATGTATAATACATACATGCATCCGCATGTTTCTAGGCCTGACACGCATCCGCATGTCCCTAGAATATAGGGGTTTGTGACATCCCCCCTTCCACGCGCGAGTTATATTAGATAAAACCCCTTGGAGAAGTCTTGAATACAAGTTCTTAGAGGTAGAGAGCTCTCTTGTCTTTTTACATGTCTCAACAATGAGATAATAGCTGAATTTATAGTTCTTGCCCAAAAGCACTTGAGAAAAGCGCTTTAAAACTCACTCATAGCCCAAATAGCATCTTTTTAATAATAAAAGCTCCTCTTTTTAGTATTTAAAAAGCTTTTAATCTTTTGCTTTTCAAAAGCTAGTCGCATAATTCCAAGCCTATAAGGTGGCCTTGCGTTGTTATCTTGCCACATCAGCATTGCTGCATCTTTTTTTTTCTTCCAAAACTCTTTTTTGGGGGTTTTTTTTTGTTTTGTTTGTGTTGCGTTGCGTTTTTGCATGTCAGCAACGTGTATTTTGATGTTTTGGTGACATCTCCTCGGGTACTTAGCTTATCTTCAAGAAAACATCAAATTCATGCGTAAAACCTTGAGAAAATCTGAAAATAAACAAAAGAGAGAGAGTAGAGAGAGAAGACACCACAGTAGGGGTTGGAATAGCCTTGGGCCTTCCCCCCCCTCCCCCCTTTGATTTATATTAGATAAAACCCTTCTGATAGTGGGAAAGACTCCGTTGGACACCCACACGCGTAATAGCACAACTTAATATCACAATTTGAAATGGACAACTTAACAACAACTTGAAATTGAAATGAAATGAAATAGATGGACACCAGCGGTGGGGCCGGAACGGGCCGACCCCCCCTCAATATATGATATATTTATTGGGAGTATTTAACAAATACAATGCTCCATGGGTTCAAAGAACCAGATGATGTCCATGTACAAATGAATACAGTACCAAACAAAAGGCTCGACGTAAAACATAAATCCTGGTCTTCCTATGGAGTGACAGTTCCATAGGTAAGACACAGTTCCAGGCACGAGCCTCCCTATGGTGTGACAGTCCCATAGGCAAGACACGGCACGAATACTGGCTCTTCCATGGCGTGACAATCCCATGGATAGAACACAGTCTAGGTCATACACGGGTGGCACCAGTCTGGCTCCCGTCCATACGACACCTTCCTGCTAACACACGGGTGGCACCAGTCTGGCTCTTGTCCATGTCAAGCAAGAATACTGGCCTCTTCACATGAGACACCGGCCTGGCCTCAAGTGAACGAGACACAAAAACTGGAGATGGACCAAATGGTCGGCCAATTGGTGACAATTAGTCCCTAACCCTGAGGGCTAGTGCTAGGTACATAACACACTCTACCAAATAGGCTACATGCTACATTGGACCGTTAGCTAATAATAGTCTAGACGTGGAGTAGGTAGACTTTACTCTTGGACACCGTATCTTGGCATTACGGGGGACCAAGATGAGCCTGGGTGGCCGTTATGGGAGGTGGGAGTCTACACCACAGATAGTGGCACCGACTATGATTGCGGACCTACACGGTCATATCATGGCTGCCCTGCGTATACAGGTCCTTGTAGATACATGGCCAGCCCCTTCTCCACACAGTTCATCAGTCATCATTGTGAGTTTACTCCCTAGCTTCCACTAGCACACAGCCTTCGTCTTAGCAATTCGAGATTAGCCATCAAAAGGAGTGGGTGTGGGGCTTTGCCATCTATTGTATCACTTCGTGAATATAGTATTCTTCTCTCTCTCTCTCTCTCTCTCTCTCTCTCTCTCTTATTGTGCAATTTGATTTTTAAAGTTTAGTGTTGTGAAAGTTCCTACTTCTTGTTGTATCATCTTACAAACTCTTCGTGCTAGGTTTTTGAAAATGGGCCTAAAAGCACTGTCACTCTAGCCAAGCCAGTGCAGCATATCCACTTGCTAGGTGGGCATGGGCACACGGGCACGTGGTGAAGATAGGACCGGTAAAGATAGACATATGAAGCAACTATCTCCACGGTCTCACCTCTATAAGAGAAAGAGTGTCTGGCTGCCTCCTTACATGAGGTGTTGAAGAGCATCATCTTGGTTTTAAACCAAGATTCATTGTGGATCTCTCCTCACAACAAGTTCGAAGTGTGTCCAAATGCCTAGGCAGCCCCTCTGCTGAATTCAAGGTAAGGACTATACCATCTGCATACAAGAGGATGGGACTACTGTTTGGACTATTTGTGATCTTATAGACCTCAATCTGTCAATAAAATCCGAGATCTCATGAATGTATAGCTGGAGAGAGTGGGCATCCCTGTTTGACTCCAATGGTGCTACGAATCTCACATGACTTGCCGGAGCCCGAATCTTGCCTGTCACTGACTCGTACAATGCTAGTTTCCCCCACATCATTTGAGGTGGAAAGTGGAGTTCTATTTATGTTCACAAAATACCAAAAGGTCTATGAGACCAAAAGTGTTACAATGTATCCATGAAAAAAAATAAAGAAGAAAACCAACTAGAACTGAAGAGAGAGAGAGAGAGAGAGAGAGAGAGAGAGAGTATGCAGTTTCTTGTTTAATGCTTATTACTAACATTTACACGCAGAGGTTAGCCAAATGTCTAGTCGGTTGACGTCAGAATCTCGAGTTTATGCGGAAAAAGCAAAAGATCTCAGCAGACAGGTAATCCCAGTTTTGTCTTGTTTATTAAACAAGGATGGTGCTATGACTTTTTATATTTTTGTCTACTAAGACTGCTGTAGATGAATTGCTATTCATAACATAGTGAATTTATTATTGACAAGTTATGTATTATCACATGTTAGATGTTTCAGGTGATGTTGGCTAAAGAGAAAGACCATCTTAGTAATATTAAGTCGCAAAACAAATCACAGTATGGATCTCATGTTTTTAGTAAGCTTTTGTTGGGCTAGATTGATATACATTTAAGCTTGATATTGTGTGAAGCTGTTTTATCATGGCTGTGTACCACCTTCAGAGAAGTGATAGATACGCAGTATGATGATGATTTATCTGTGAGGATTTGTCCACTAATATGGGCATATCCTTATGCATGAATGTGCACTTATGCTTGGGCACTAGGGAGGTGAGTGGGGATGTCATATAGAACATAGTCTTTGCTATGCCTGACAGAGCTTGATGATTGAAAACTTTTTTGGCTTTCCAAAGGGATATATGCGAGAAAATTGCATCGAAAAACTTTCAACTTCTTTCTGAGCTGAATATAATGAAAGAGTAGTGTTAAGTACTTTATTTTTGTTCAACTTTTCATGTTTTTTTTTTTGCTCATTTGATGTTGACAAGGGCATTATCAATTTTCTTCATTGTTGAATATCATTGTAGCTCACTTTTCTTTGTAGACTTTTTTTTGTTTTTTTGGGTTTGTCTAAGGTCTTACTCTTTGTTTCTTTGTTCAAAGTTGATCGTTGTGAGATTTCTCACATGGTGGTATCATTTGTCCTTGATTTTGCGTGGGTTAGATTGACCCTCCAGTTGACCTAAGGTTTGACCTTGGTGTTTATGTGGGGTGTGGTATGACTGATCATCTTACGAAGATTCAAGATCTTCGGGAGCAAGGTACCTAATATTAATGAGGTCATTCTTGAAAGGAACTAGTATTCAGGACATTACTGTCATCTCTGTTTCTTGTCTGGGACACTCTATGCTTCGGTATAGTTAACCTCTAGTAACTGTGAGTTGTCAACAAGATAAGGGACTTTCTTGGTTGTATGAGCATTGGCATGCCACTAACAAGTTTTATGATTCATCAACTCTCTCGTGATGGCCAAATGATGTTGATGCATTTTGATGCATGAGGCTACCTTAAAATTATACATGAGAGAGGAGAAGTTTGAAACTTCTCGGTCTTAGATTGAACTTCTAGACTAGTTGAGGGTTGGACGGTTTGATGTAATGACTTTGTGAAGTATATGTGGTACTCAGAGGCTAGTAAGCATGGTTCAGAGGCGAGTGAGCATGGCTCAAAAGGCTCAGAGGCTCAACAAGCACGGCTCAGAGGCTTAACAATCATGGTCTTTGTGAAAGACTCAAAGATCAAGTCCTGCCTGGTGGACAAAGACAGCCTACATCGGCATACCAAAACAACCCCCCCTTTGCCTAAAGTAGGGACAAAAAGGGAATGATGGAGAGGAGCCTTTTATAGAAAAAAGGCATTACAAAATCCAAAAGGATCCAAAGTATATCACTCAGATTTTGGGGGACTACCCGGGCAGAGAACCCATGACGGGACTAGAAAGCCCAATCATAATCTTCCTCCTTAAGAGAAAGATCCCTCATGACAGTGAGGGCCTTGTTTGATGTTGTTGTAGATGCTTCAACTGCCTCTTTACTTTCTAGTTCTAGCATAGATTCACATGTTATGGCTTCTTGTGGGTGATGTAAAAAAAAAAACGCACAGCAGAATGGTGGCTGTTTTTCAGCAACATTTGGGAGGAAAACACAGCATGAGAGGCAGCTGAAAGTGCTGCTTAGAGGAGGCGGCTTAAGGGGACTGGGCAGCAGATACAAAAATTAAAGTAGACAAAAAAACGCAAGGATGAAGTGAGGGAAGCATGGCGATGGAATCAGCCAGGCTCTGATACCATGTAAGAAACCATGGTGTTAGGCCCAGGAGGGAGTGAGAGTGGAAGGAAGAGATCAAGCCTTAGTGTGTGGGAGCATAGACATGGAAGGAAGAGAGAGAGAGAGAGAGAGAGAGAGAGAGAGAGAGAGAGAGCACAAGAGAGCAAGATTGCACGACACAATGATGAATGAATTATATGAATACTTTCACCAAGTACATTGCTTTTATAGGCACCAAGGCCTTGTCTTTTGACCTTGAAAAAGAGGGATGTTCACACCTAGTGTGTTCACACCACTAAGGACACTTGATGATCAGACTCTAGACTAACTCCGAAATACCCAACAATTGGATCCCACAATGGTTAGAGATACTCTAGGGTGTACGGAGTTCTATGGGGCTATTTTGATTCTAGGACTTTGGGGTCATATGGACTTCTTACTTGTGCGATGCGATGGGATGTAACCCATGGAGATGTTAGGGGTGGAATATGTTGTCCTTTAGGATCTCTATTAATGGGATTGTCTAGACCTTTGGTAACCTTAAGTTCATTCCATTTTGGTGTGGTGAAAAGTAGCCGGAAGCCATATGTATTCTTTTGGCTGTTTGAGGACATGGGACATTCACAGAAATTGATGGGGAGCTTTATACTTGGCCTAAAGTAGATGTGAGTATCTACTAGTAATGTGTGACAACATAATCTCCATTCAGTCTTAGATGAGGATTGGATAGGGGAGACTAGGATGTTTGTGCATTAAGTGGACTAGTGTTTGCCAATGAGGTGATGGGTCAAGTAGTAAAGGTGCTTGTCTAGGTGTAGTACTCAGGAGGTCCTGGGTTCAAACCCCACAAGGTGCTTCCTTAGTGGCATCGCCTACGGACAGTTAAAAATGATAACTTCGGGGGATCTTGGGCCTAAGGTTAGTTGGGAAAAAAAGTAGACTAGTGTTTGCCGACAACTAATGTAGGATGCCATTTGGTATGACAGTTGAGTTGTGATGTGGGTTGATGCTAGGGTTGTTATGGTAGAGCTTGTTGCACTTTAAAGACTGGATGTCCTATTGGGATTCAGCTCTTGGATGAGAGTTGGATCGATACTAAGTGATTGGATCTTTGTAGCAAGGTATACAAGAGGAGTCTTACCTTGGCCTAGGTAAGAGGCAGTAGACTAGAGTAGATGATATGGGCAGATGTCCGGATCCGGGAATTCTCTTACATAGGCTTGTCTTCTTATGCATTCATGAGGACGAACTGAACAGAAGGAGAGAAGTATGTTACGTCCCGATAGGCCCAAGGTTAGGGGCTAGGGACGTGGGCTAACCTAGGTTAGGGTTAGGGCTTAGCTGGGGCGTGGGGACCTACAAGGTTCACACGTGGGCTAAGGGTGCTAGCAGGATGAGGTCTAGATTGGCTAAGGGCTTATAATTCATAGCCTAGGACTAATAATGGCAAAAAGCTTATAAATAAAGCTAGGGCCAATAATAGCCAGGTTATTGCTATGAAAGTGACCTTTTGGACATTTATGAGTTATTGAGGTGTCCACGTGGTAGACAAGAGGGCTACCAGGGGTGTGCAAGACCTCACGGCCATCGAGGTGCAAGCTGGGTGGTTCAGCCTAGTGGTATGGGATGCTAGGTTGGCCATTGGTACCAAGAAGGCTCGCGAGAATCTGTCCTCAGGCTTGGGGGTGAGTTGGAGGACTCTACGGAGTCACTAGCCACAATCTATTGTGTTCATGTGATGTGTGTACAATGTTGGGTACCAAATCTCCAAATCTGTAAGGTCTCTAGGAGACCTTACAGATTTGGAGATTTGGTTGCTAGTGAACCCTAAGAGCGTTTTTCGGATTTTTGATCTTGTGAAAGAGACTTCTCAGGTTGTTGCACCACTTGTGTCTGTGAAAGTACCAGTGACGACCTTGGGCGAGGAACTTTGAAGACTCCACGTACTGTGTGGAGTGCGAGGAGCTTGACCTCTCACGTAGGGCATGAGAGATCACGAGAATAGCCTTGGATCCTTATGCGCAGTGCGGAAGGATCTCAAGAACAGGAACTAGTGAGCTTTGTTGTTGGGAATCACAAAGGTCGTATTGCTTGATTTGTATTTATTACACGCACTTGGAGAATTAGGTGTAGTCTGGTGATGATTCCGAGGCACCCGTGATCTTGTACTTGGGAGCAGGTGGTGTGCAGTTTATTTTAGTTGTTTGTGGTTGTGCCATGATTAGTGTTTAATATTGCTTACTGTTAATTGATTCCAAAGTAACACGGTCCACCCTGTTGAGCCATCCCAATAATTTGTCGTAATTTTAAGGTCCACAATTTTTTCTATTTGTCAATCTCTTTTGAGTTGCACCTTTTGTGACATGCCCATGTTGTTGACTTTTTGTTAGAAAGTTTTGGGCCATTTGAAAATAAAAAGATTCCAAAAATGGCTTTAAAAAAAGGAAACTGCATTAGTATGCAGGGATTTTGTTCGGCATTAGAGTCATGTGCCTGACAACCATGGTTGTTAGTCATTCCAGCCACCCGTGATCAAAACAAGGTGTGCTACGCTACAGGACCACAGGTTGTCCATGAGCTGGAAAACAAAAAACAAAGAAGCATGACAAATATTTTAAAAAAAAGAGGGGCATTGCAGAGGGAAAAATAAGGGAGGGCAAAAGAAAGGAGAAAAGGAACTGTTTCCTGAAAGTTCAGAAGCAGCACAACTGGTTTGCTGATAGGCTTTGTGAGATTGTTTGGTATTAGTTCACAGTACAGGCATAGTGTAAGCATTGGAATTTATTTGATGCAGTGACATTCTCATTTCTCATTGGGATTAGATGATCATATGATCATATATGTATGCATGGACTGGTTTCTTGACACACTTTGTTTTTCCCACTGGCCTATATTAAGTTCATTTATTTCAGTTTCTTCTCATCTCATATAAATCATGTTTTGTTTGGCTCTCCCTCAGGCATTGATTCGGAAGTGGGCACCAGTCGCAGTTGTCATAGGAGTTGTGTTGCTACTGTTATGGGTTCGGAGATCCTTCTATCATTGAATTTCATCATATGCTGAGAAGATGCTTTACTCTAAGCCTGTAAGAGGACAAACTAGCAGGACTATACTTTTTGAATTCTACCAGTGCAATTTTTGGTTTGGTATCCTTAGGGTACCTTTATAAGAGGGAGTTCATGTCAGCTTATCTGAGATTCTTAAAATCATTTTCATTTGTACCGAATCTCCAGCTCATTGGCCTGTGGCTGTGACAAGCTCAAAAGCAGCCATTGTATGAGGTTTAACTTGTTTTTAGGCTTCGAATGTTTTCTGAACTTTGTCGTATGCACGAACTTACTCGATCAATGATTTTTCACTTCAACATTATTGTAACGAATTCATTATGAAAGCCACACTCTCTATAAGCTCTAAGGTATGATTCAGACGCTTTAGCTGGACGATATTTGAAATGACATGGTGGCTTGCGATTTTTCCAAAATGGGTATTTGGAGAGAAGTTTCACAGTCCGCTCCATTTGCTCCAAGGGACAATGGCAGGCAGACATGCAAAGCTGATTTTTGTCCGACCTAGACAAGGTAGACATGTGCAAACACTTGATTAAATATTTCACAGGTGGGGCCAGGGGGACTTGAAGCTGCAATCTTCACCCCCTAGAAGACCCATAACCCCTAGGTGCTTTGATTGCTGAAAAGCATCCAGGCCTTGTGTGAAATACCGTTGGACAAGAAAATGGACAGAATGGTTTTTTCATGGTCTCTTTCAGTCTTGTATGAAGCCACCTAGGAAGTCACAGCTTTAGAGACACATCAGGAGAGCAAGGGAAAGAGGGGTAAAGGTGATAAGTTGCTTAGAAGAAAGAGAGGGAGGTGGTTTGTATCTTCTTTCAAGAATTGAGTGTCTTTGTCTGCGATCTCTTGGAACTCGTGAGCCTGATTTTGACCCCCTGAACCACGTCCATGTCGCCCAAATGATTGTTGCAATTTCAGATCAAGCTATCAGTAAAAAATGCTGAAGTGTGTAATGGTGCAGTGAACCAGTCCTTGAGGACCAAAGGCCTAGTGCAACTTATAACCACTAGCTGAAAGGGGGAAGAAAATGCAGGAGTTTGTGATCATATCAGCGTCATCCCAGCGTTTCTAGCACTTCCTTTCCTAAGGCTTTGGCAGTTCTCTGATCCACAGTGACACCAAGCTGAATCGTCCGATTCGGAGCTTGGGAATGCTGGCCATCAAGTGGCTTCTAATGGTGGAAATGTCAGGGTGCTCTTCTTGGAGCGTACAATTGAGGACATTGAGCATCAACAAAAAAATGTAGAAGAAATTGCACCTTGTAGTTGGTGAGTGAAGAGTGCAAGTTTACTTCTTCGCTCTTTATAATAGTGAGCAATGCTCCGTATAATTTTGGCCATGACTTATCCTTTGGAAATCCACCTCACATCATGCATTTTTAGTAGTCTTGGTTTCCCATTTTTACCAAGACCAAAAGCTTGCACCACTTCAACAAGAATTCCATGCTGTTTGGTAGATTTGCAAACCCATTCATAAAGTCTCCTTGCTATTTGGTCTGTGAATTTGAACTCTTTGAAGATCTTAAAGGCATCCTAGTTGTTAATCCTTGTTGGAGACCTCTATGGTGTCAATGCTGACCACCACCATATCATTTTCACGTCTTTTGGGCCCTAGGCATCGGAATGATCGGAATTCACTTAAAAGCCTTGTATATTTTGCATGCGTGCTCGTCGCTTGTCTATGAAAGGTGCATCACAAGATCAAGAAGTTTAGGTTACTACCTTTGGATGAGTGTTTACACTAGCCTAGGAGGTCTAGGATGCCCAAGGACCTATTTTTTATGAAAACCGATCGGACTGGCACATGAAGCTGCATTCTGCATTGTGGACATTCATAATGTAGTCTTATGTATTTTCATAATGTAATCTTGTGTGTGTGTGTGTGTGTGTGTGTGTTGAATGTGTGTGTACTATGTGTGTTTGAGAGAGTCCTCATATTGATGTTGAAAGTCTTATAATTTGAATAGCAGTAAATATTTGGAAGATACTAATATTTTAGTTATTCAAATCCGAAAAGTTTGTGTGTATGTGTGTGTGTGTTTTTTTTTTATTAATTCTGTTGTTGTAGGTGCAAGGCATGTTATATAGAGTGTGTGGGTGTGTGTGAGTGTGTGTGTGTGAGAGAAAGAGATAGAGTGGAAGTGTTTCAAAATATTTTAGTCATCCAAATGGGAAAAGCGTGGGCGGGTGTGGAAGTGTATGAGTGGGATTGTGATTTGAATTGCATGTAGTTAGTATGTGCGTTAACTTTGTAGTATATATTGTGTCAATTACGTTCTTATATGTATTAGTAGTTTAACTTCTTACACACACACACACTCACACACGCACTGAGGAAAGGCTTTGATTTACATGTATTAATTCAAACACACATGTGCATACACATAGTAGTTGCAATTTGTTTATTTACACCAATGTGCATGCATAGATTAGTTATAATTAAAATTTACACTCACGCACATAGTAGTCATGCGTCTACTTATATGTATGTATATATGATTGACAGAGATGGAAGAAGTTACTTGCATATTTTTTGAGCACATGAGGAGTACTCTTTCCTTTGAGGAGAGGTTAAATTTGGCTGCTGAATTTGAGCATCGTTTTTTCATAGTCCAACTTGGTATGGACCATGGCGGCCGGTTGAAGCTATTGGATGGAACGATGTTTATCAAATTAAGATACGTTTAGATTTAGACAAATTAGATGAAAATATTACGCTTATGATTATTAAAGAAAGCTTGGGCTTGATTGATCGTTTTATAAAATAGACTCTATCGTCCATGTTGAAAGAGATCAAGTACGACAAGTATTTGATGAAGTTATTAAATGTATCCCAAAGCATAAGCTCCTCCAAAAATAAAATTTGTTGTGTTCTTGAATGGATTTGGTTCTAGATTGCTTTTTGTATTTGAATGGATTTTTATTTTTTCTTTCTTTTTTTATAATCTCCCTTTGCTAAATATAAAAAAGTTCATGATTGTTATTAATGTATAATTTGATTATGTTTTATGCAGAGACATGTCATTAAATATCTTAAAGTTGACTTATGAACAATAATAAATTGTCAGATACTGTCTTCTTTGAGGAGATGCCACAATTGGGCTTTTTTTGAATCCCAGCCTAGCCCAAAATGGGAACTCCTTGGATTTGATGGGTGGGATGATGTTAATCCTCGGTATATTTATATAGTCTTGGACCCTTATAGGCTAGATGACAATCTCAAGCTCATCTTAATCAAAGAGGCATTGGGATTACTAGATGGCTTTTACATTGTGGGTAGTAGATGTAGGAGCTCTGAGGAAAAGCGTTTCATTTTTAGTGAAATTCTGAAGTGCATTCCATTAAGGAAGTTGGTAAAGATAATGTAATAAGTTTTTAGATTATTGATGGATGTCTCTTTCTCACTCTCTATCTCTTTCCCTCTCTATTTGTTTGTCTTTCTCTCTCTTTGTCCCATACAATCATGTAATATACAAATAGTTATTGTTACGTTTTATTGTGTATTTGGATTAGAAAAATAGAGAGATCATAAGCTTATTACTTTTTTGGTTTTTTCGTGTGATTGTGTAGAAGGAAGCACAAGGACGATAGCATCAAAGCTGGTGATTCGAATCCAATTCTCTATTCAGCTTGAGGTTGGTTTCCTTGTTGGCATTTTTGTCTTTATCTATTTGTGTGTCTATTGTATGGTTGGCTAGATAGAGAGCAAGATATATATATATATATATATATATATATATATATATATATATATATATATATATATATATATATATATATATATATATATATAGAGAGAGAGAGAGAGAGAGAGAGAGAGAGAGAGATAGAGAGAGAGTACATTAGAACATTCTCTATTTCTCTTTTAATCTCATTGAGTGTGTTACCACGTTTAAACAATTTACAATATTGGTGTGCTTAGCTACATAAGCTATAAACATTCCATTTATTGGACTATTGCCTTTGAGATTGTAGAGAGAGTTCTAGCGAATAGTTGTTTTAACTTCAGAATGTTCTTAAAAAAGTTTAGGATTTTTTCAATACATAAAATAGAGAGAGACACTTATATGTATCTCTATGATAGTTTACTAGGAGAAATCTACATTTGTATAGGTAGGTTTATAGGGCTGGTTATATGTTGGCAAAGATATGAAGAGAGATTTGTTGAGCCTTAAGATATTAATTTTAAATTTCAGCAAATGGAGATTTAGAATGATAACAACCACTGAAGAGATGTACTGTCTGTGAAGGATTCTTCCAATGAAGAAGTAGCTTTGTCTCCTCCACCAGAGTTGATGAATGTTCGAGCTGTAAAACACCTTGCTAGGTCAAGGTCTCCATCCAAACAACCAAACTCTAAACGTTTACAAAATATTACGGACATATGCGAGCGGTTTGAGAAAAATCAGGTTGCTTGCAAGGAGTACTTAGAAGCCCTTTGGGATGAGATCCATGGAAGTGGCAGCCAAAGGGGAGATATGCTAAGAGACCAGTTGTCTCATCATCTCCACCGCGTCCTTGACAGTAATGGTCGGATGGAGGCTCTAACCAACTAGACATGATTTCTTTCATGGATAATATGCATGTGGAAATTGGGGAACGTCAAGGCGGATGTAATGGGCAATGTAAAGAACAGGCGGATTATCTAAAAGAGCAAGTACATACTTTAGGTGTGCAGGTATTGAGTCTTAAGATATCTATTAATTGACTCAATGCTATTATGAAAAAGATGAGTCGTATGTTAGAAGCCCGGGGAGTTCCCATTTTCTCAAATTAAATACTTCTCTCTTATTTTTTTCCTCTCGCACTTTTTTATTGTGTCTCAACTTCTACTTCCTCTGTGTGTGTGTGTGTGTGTGTGTATCTACCTTTGTGATTGTATATGTTATTACCCTTTATCTTTGTAAGAGATGGATTGTATATGTTATTGCTCACTTATTTATCTAGGAAAAGGGTTGTATACGTTATACTCATGTATGTATTAAAAACTTCTCTATGAACTACATTCTTATTGAGTTGAGTCTATTTGGAGCAGGGTCACATGTGTGATAAATGGCTGTTGAAGTTGAATATTATGTTGGTGTTTAAAGTTAAGAATGTTTTAAAAGGAAGTTAGTATTCCCTATTTTGTATTTTGAAGGAGATTTGAAGATGGTTAGGAGCTGTTTATACTTGAGTTTAAACCAAGTTCGTTGGCTTCGAGTTTTGGATGCAACATGTGTGTCTCGCCCCATAACCGTTCAAGGTCAAGGGCTTGCATTCGAAAACAAAATGTTGCTAATTTAATGAATTACGTTAATGAAAATGAAGTTGGAACATTTGGAAGGGTTGAAAATGGAGAGGAACATAGAGGAATACATGGTGGAATCCACTTACTCACAAGAAACAGAGCAATTGCCAATGCTATGGTACTTCAAGAACCTATCACACAATGAACGTCAAAATGCACAGCCACAGAGAGATATAGAGCGAGCCTCTTTTTCATTTGATTTAAATGAGCTTCCTATGGATGATAATTTTCTTTCTATTTGTTGTGTTGTTGGTGATGTGAAAGATATTAAATCCAAATGTCACTCTATAAGGCATGTGTTTTCATTTCCTCGGAATGTTAAGCACCCAACAACCATGGCGGTGTATTCCGGAGATTGCACTCTTCACTCATTAGGAGCTCTTACTTATAAGTGCCATTTTTATAATGCACTAATTTGGAAATGTAAGGCATCAAGAAAGCTCAGGCAATATGTAGGAAAATACTGTTGTGAAAGTGGGAATATCTCTTTGCTACCTTTGGAAAACCCACCTCTTGCATTGGCTGAGTTGCTGCTTGGTAATGATAACACAAGTAAGGAATACAAAAGGAATATCTGCTCTTACAATAATGCCTTGGCATTTGTTTCACATGGTGCTCAGTTGGATAATCAGTTCACTAGGGGGGAGGAGTATTTAATTTTTGAATCCATGGTACTACCTATCATCGTGTTAGTTCTGTAATACCTGATGAAACATGAGATGCGGCTCCTCGATTTGCCCAACTATATGTGTATGATACAGAGCATGAATTAGAGAATAGACTTCATAGGATGCCTTCTTTAAATCATAATGTACTTGAGAGGTTGCAAATAATTATGGATATAATCCGTATGCTTGTGCTCTTCGTACAATGAGAGAAATGTTGCAGTCAAGTCCACATGTAGATCTGAGAATGGTCATCACTGAATCGACGATCAACTTCAAGGCAATACTTGGTTCCTACAGGAAGTGAGGTAGCAGCTATCATGCCGGGTCAAGGGGATGATTTACATGTGGGGCATAGAGATATTCAAATAGTGTCGTGCACAGGTGCTATAAAAAATATCAAACCTGCACCGTTCGTATATGCCTCTATTATATGTTCTTTTATTTGCTCGAGGCGAGGATGGTTGGCATGTTGGAATTCCACTGAATGGTAGGAATAGACAAGGTTCAAATGAGGAGACAAAGATCGTAACTCAACGGCAATATTATGCATGTAGACTACAAATAAGGGAAGATACAAATGCACGCCTACGCAGTGGTCAGCTATTGCAACAATACATCGTTGATGCGTATAGTAGCATGGAAGAATCGATATTAGTATGGATACGTAATAATCAGAAAGCATTGCGTGTTGAAGTATACCAAGGTCTTGCAGATATGGTTAATTCAAGTGATGGGGTTAATAGAGTCTCTGGGGGCATTGTTGGGCGAAGGGTAGTTCTACCATCTTCATATACCGGGGGGGCTAAATATATGCATCAATTGTACCAAGATTCAATGGCAATTGTTAGGAAGATGGGTAAACCTAACCTGTTTATTACCTTCACTTGCAATCCTAAGTGGGATGAAAAAACCAATGCCTTATTGCCTAGTCAGGTTCCCTAAGATCGACCTGACTTGACAGCTCGGATCTTTTATGAGAAACACAAGGACATGATGCACTTATTGGTGAGAAGAAAGCAATATTTGGAAAGGTGTTGGGATTTGTGTCTGTTATTGACTTTCAAAAAAGAGGCTTGCCACATGCACATATATTATTGATATTAGAAAGTAGAAGTAAACCGGTGGAGATTGCACACTATGATATGTTGGTATGTGCTAAACTTCCTGATAAGGTGATGTTTCCTGGGTTGCACACCATAATTAGTCATTGTAACATCCATGGACCATGTGGGGAACTAAATATGCACTCTCCTCACATGGCCAATGGGAGGTGCAAACATCGGTACCCTCGAAATTTTTGCGAGACTACTAGCGTTGATGACAATGGATATCCAACTTACATGCAGAGAGACATGGTAGTTTCATACAGATAAAGGATCAAAGGGTGGGTAGTCGATGGGTTGTTCCATATAACCCTTTTCTCTGTCTATGAGGTACAAAGCCCATATTAACATTGAAGTATGCTCTACTATTACTGCCCTAAAGTATTTGTATAAGTATGTATACAAAGGATATGATACAGCTACTATAGAGTTGCAAGACTCACACGGGGTTATTGATGAGGTTAGTCAATATTTGGATGCGCAGTACTACGTGTTGCAGAGGCATACTGGCGCATATACCAATATGATTTGCATGCTGAAAAGCCTAATATACAAAGGTTGCATGTCCATCTCCCAATGCAAAACAATGTGATATTCAATGATTAGGATGATTTGTGTGATGTGATTAGTTGTAACAGAAACCAAACAACATCTTTGACTGAATGGTTAAAAGTTAATCATTTGTATATGGATGCAAGTAGCCTGCTATATGTTGATTTCCCTTGCAAGTGGGTGTGGAATTCAGCTTTGCACTCATGGACTAAAAGGAAAAGGAAAAATTTGATCGGATGTATGTATAATGTTACTCCGAGTGCTAGTGTGAGCAATATTACTTACGCATGTTAATTACTGTGTGCAAGGTTGTAAATCTTTTGAGGATTTATGAACGGTGAATGGACATTTGTATCCCTGTTTTAAGGCTGCGTGTGAAGCCAGAGGAATGCTTGAGGGCAATGAGGAGTGGTATATGTGTCTCCAAGAAGCTGCATTTCAGAAAACAGGATTCCAGCTGCGTCAATTGTTTGTCATTATAATGGTTTTTTGTGAGCCTATATCCCATGGACACCTTTGGAAGAAATTCTCCACCGAGCTTTCAGATGATTTTTTCCATACCTTCTTGCAGTAGAGAGGGTGTACATATGTTAGAGTTTATAATCTATAGCAAAGAATCAAGCTCTATTGCAAATGCAAAACCTCTTATAATAGTATGGAAAGCGGTTGCATGATTTTGAAGGGTTGCCTGTTCCCAATAGATTAAGCATTGCCAGTGTGAAAATGGTTTGCTGATGGAAGAGATGTTGTTTGATTCTGTTCAGCAGGCTGATTTGTCCATTTCCATGGATTGATATGTAAGCAATTTCACTCAAAGGTGATAGAAGCAAAAATCATTACAGGTATCAGCATTGGAGACATGGTCTTTATTCCCAGGATAACATTCATACCTACTATGCTGCAATTGCCTTTTGACATGAGAAGGAGACAATTTCCTATAAGGTTAGCCTTTGGTATGTCAATAAATAAGTCCCAAGGACAAACATTGAGTGTATTGGGACTTTACTTGGCCACACAAGTATTCACACATGGACAGTTATACGTTGCTATGTCACATGTTAGATCATTATCATGTGGAACAGGAAAGCAGCATAGAAGGTTCAACCGAAGTCTTCACAACCAATGTTGTCTACAAGGAGGTTTTCCAAATGGCATAAATCAAGATGTAAATTTAATCTATGCCCAAAATATAGAGAACAAGCTACTGATATAGTAGCTTATAAATGCTGGAGACTACAATCATAGATATATCCATATCAATGAAAAAAATATTTCCAATGATGTAACATTTGTAATCTATGTTGTCTTTCTGTGCAATATTTCACATTGATGCTTCTCTCTTTGGTATTGTTGAATTCATGTGTATAAATCTACTTGCATTTAGCTAAAGATACCATGTAGATCCACAAAAGAGAGTGCCACGTCATTGCTCAAGAGGTGGTTCTAATTGTTGAGATGGCGGATGGGTGTTGGTGAGTTCCTATTTGTTATTTTTGGACATTTGGATAACCAAACATTTACTTTTGACTTGCTTTTATTTATTTTTCTTGCTTGGCACAAAATACTAAACATATTTATAGACAGAGAGAGAGAGAGAGAGAGGGAGAGAGGGAGACTTAAAGTGTTATGTAAATTATTGGTGTTGTGAGTGTTATATTTGATATTAGGGGCATATTTCTTAGGATGGAGGTGGTAAGGAGATCATTTTCATTTGTTTATGGTGATGGCCAAGATATTGAAGGTAATTATTTTAGAGATTGCTATAATTTAGGTATTTTTGTTTTCCATAATCTATATAATATTCATGGCTTTATTGTAGACCCTCCATTTTGGGAAGGAGAAGCAACATCATTTCTAATTATCAAATTGTTAGAGAGCACTGATGTTTTATGGTATATATAGAAACCTATTTTTAATGTAGGTTTTGCGTTTTGTTTAATGTATTTATATTGCTATTGATACATTCTTTTCGCAAACAACAGGGAATATCTTTATTTTTTAGAACCCAAATTATTGTTGGGTTTGTATGGTCGAGACCATTATTTACAACGAGAGCTTTGGACTACTTGGAATTTACAGTATGAGATTACAAAAGATCGTAGATCAACTTCATCTACATGTAATGTTTTTGGACTATGAAAAGCCTGATAGGTTAGATTTTTGAGTCATAGGCACTGGACAATACATAATTTTTTTGGTTTGCTGTCTATAAGCCTGTTCAAACCCCATTTGCCTCAAATATTGATCCACCAAATGAGTTCTGTAAGGTTTTGTTGTTTTCCTTCTTTTTTTCAATGAAAAGTTTATCTTGCACTACCTAATGTTTTTTTACCAGATGGAGGCGAGGAGTATAGGCTTCCAAGGAGAGATAATCCAGTTGTCTGAAGATTATTTTAAAGCTTCGTTCAGGTGTGTTTAGATTGTCAACATTATTTTGGGTTGAAATGCTGGCTGTCTATTTATGCCAAGTTTGGTGCTTTATTTAATGAGATTAAGTGCCATCGCTTTCGTAATGAGGGCTTGAACCCGTGATCTTGGGACTCTAGAGCAACACCTCTCTCTAGTGCACACTGATTTGTGATCGATAAATAATAATACTTTTGCCCATCAGGGATGGGTCAAGCCACTAGTATATACTTATATGGGAACCTCCTCAAGAGCCTTAATATATTAGCTATATTTTTGAATATAGCAATATCCAGGCTGAACAGACTAGCTGTTGCACTTCTTCCTCGGATCCTTTTCTTTGCTAGTATTACAACTTTCCTACTAGATTCTTTTTTGATGTATGCGATTTGAGCATTTTAAAATTAGGCCTCGAGATTCTTTTCTTTGCTAGTATTGTGCGGCTTTCCTACTAGCTTCTTTTTTGATGTATGCAATTTGAGCATTTTAAAATTAGGGTGTGCATGGCTTCCGGCATCTCGTTTGTCCTTGAATGCACTTCCCATGGGCACTTTGGATTTGGCATCAGCCACCGATTTCGTCTCCACATACGAGGGCTCTCTCATGCAGAGGGCAAAACATCACTTTACAATCCACAAGAGTTATGTACTAATGATATTCCACATTTTTGTTTGGCAATTGGACGTCATTTCCTTTGAGCATATATGTGCATCTCACAGGTTTTCAATGGCCACCCAACATGGCAATCCTGTGTTGCTTCTATAACTAAGGTTAGTCTTACCTTAGGCATAGGCATTAATTATGCATATACTCGTACGCCAACAAACTCTAGATTTAGGCAGTGTCGTGACTCCATTCCATGTGGCTATACTCAATTTGTTATTTTTTTAAGTTTCTCAAAACTCTCTCTCTCTCTCTCTCTCTCTCTCTCTCTCACAGTGTTAGTAGAGGGTTCTACACTCTCTCTCTTTCCTCATCATCTCTTTCTATTGCAAAAAGCCCCCTCTCTATGTTGGTGGCAAAGACCCTTGTCCAGGTGAAATTAATGGATGGCATTGATCAAGATCGTGACACCTTTTTTGGGCCATTGTGGATAAAGTAAACTCAAATGAGTAAACTACAAAAAATTAAGAAAATTTTATCTTAATTTACTTTGCAATTTACTAAGCGATCATGGTTTACTTTGTAGTTTACTAAATAGGCATAGTTTACTTCTTAGTTTACTTCGTAGTTTACATCATGGGATGAGGTGAATTTGGGTTTGGAACTTACAAAAATTTGGATCAAGATGTTATGTGCAAAAGAAGATTTAAACTCAAAACATTGGGTCACCATTGGAATCATCTTACCACTACTCTATGCCTTCAAGCAATGAAATCATGGGGTTTTAAGCCATAATCTTCTATGTTTCTCACTCTATGCCTTCAAGCAATGAAATCATGGGGTTTTAAGCCATAATCTTCTATGTTTCTCACCCTTAGTTTATTTCACGATGCGCCGACATAATTTACTTGTCTGAGTTTACTTTGTCCGATGGCTAAAAAAAAACATCGTGATCTTGATCAATGCCATCCATTGATTTCGAAACGTCATGATTTTGATCAATGTCATTCATTGATTTCACCTAACAAGGGTCTTTAAGACCCCATGGAAGATAGTGTTGAGGCTGGCAAAGGAGGATACGTACACTGTTGCCATGTATGATGGTGATTTGTTGGTTGATGATGAACACGAAGTAGGGAAACTTGCCACAATCAAAGTTGCATTGCCCATTGCATGATTGCATAGTCCCATTAGACGAGGATGATTTCTCTATAGCGTGCATGTATATATATGCATGCAAGTAGGCATAGAAGAAGGGAAAATAGTAGGATTACATGAAGCTGCTATAGACGAGAGGAAAATGGGGACGTTCGAAGAAATGATGCGATGACATCTACTCACCTTTTCTATTATGGTCATCGTTGTAACATTTACCGACTGCATCTACTATGTGCATGCTTGGGGCTTGGGGAGACAAAGGGAAATAGAGTTGGAAGGGGGATCTCTCAAGAGTAAGTAGGATACAACTACAAGGAGTAAGCCACTTTATTTGCGAAACTAAAGCAGATCCAGACACCCTCCCAGCATATCAAGCCAAGTGACAAGGTGTTGGGATTAAGGAATGTGCGACTGTATAATCTATTGCTCATAATGAAACCCACATATTTTGATCAAGGATGTGCATTGTCTATCCACCTAGATGACAATAGGAAGGAGATAATTCAACAACCCTCCAAAACATAACAAGATCAAAATAGAAATGAGGGAACTCCTATCCAAGAGAATTGTCTCAATAGAAAAACCAAGCAAATTGTTGTTTGAGCAATTGAACCAATATGTGAGGAGAAGG
Source organism: Cibotium barometz (assembly GCF_041138505.1). Classification (NCBI taxonomy): domain Eukaryota; kingdom Viridiplantae; phylum Streptophyta; class Polypodiopsida; order Cyatheales; family Cibotiaceae; genus Cibotium; species Cibotium barometz. Next base: position 34,489,626 of record NC_141046.1, read on the forward strand.
ATGGAGTGGGACTTGCATGTACTAACCCCAACCATACTTGTGGTTTGGTTCATGGTGTGTCATAAAAACCACACTAGTGTGACCACAACACTTCCTAGTGTCAACAACCACCCAACCACAATATCCTTACATTCCATCAACATCAACGCTAAGGGCATGGCACTTGCCAATGCTTATTGAGACCACGAACACTCCTCTACTATGCATGCTGCAAGTGAGTGGGTGACCACAACACTTCCTAGTGTCAACAACCACCCAACCACAATCTCCTTACATTCCCTCAATGTCAATTGCTAGCAATGCCAACACCAACACCAACACCAACAACAGCACTAAACACAACTGTGGCCATGGAACTTGCCAATGCCAATAAGGTGGAACAAGGCACTAACAAAGTTGAAGGGCTACCTTTTCACCACATCTAGTCAAACCACCTCTATTGTGAACACCATGAGTCACACTAATCAATCAAGTGGTGATGGAGGATAGGCTATGTATAAACCAAAGAATGCATAAGGGTGGAAGCATGTGAGTGGACTCAAAAGCAGTGTCCAGGGACATTTCTTTTTGACAATTTGTACAAGCACCTTGTAAATTGGAATTTTTGGACGACATTGCTTTTTGACTACTTGTACAATCACCTTGTAAATTGGAATTTCTAAAGTGGTAGTTAAATTTAAAATGAGCCAAAAAAGGAAAAAAGAAGTAAAAGCCCCGCCATCTCGTAACATCCATGTTTCCCTCCCCCCCCCCCCCCTCTCTCTCTCTCTCTCTCTCTCTCTCTCTCTCACGGTAGCTCTGTGTGTGTGTGTGTGTGTGTGTGTGTGTGAAGATTTACTTTTCATTAGTAGTGAGAAGATTTACTTTCCTTTTGTGCATTGATCCTTTTGATTGAGACTACCATGGGGGCCTTAATTGATGTTTTCTTTTTCTTTTTTGTAGGTCTATCTAATGGAGTTGACCTCAGCACACCCTTCTATGGAAAACATGTGTTAAACATTATTAGAGACTATGAGATTGCAAAGAAAAGGAAGCATCGACAAAAAGCAAGGATGAGGAAGCTCCAGGACATCAGGTCATTGACATAGTCAACATGGAGAAAAGATGAAAGATAGTCAATGAAGTGGTGTCCTAATTTCACAAACAGACAAATGGAATGGACTGAACCACCACAAGAAAGGATATCTTGGAATAGGTCCTCCTTCATCCCACCCTCAAGGATTTAAAAAATTCCAAAGACTCAGGAGTTGACTTGCAAGTAGCAACTTTATCCAACATTCGCAACACCTTAACCCATGTCGAATGTGCGATCGGGTTTTCTTGAAAAGATCTACCATGATGATGGTAATAAATTCTGATGGCTCAATAATTCAACATTACAAAAGCTTCTAAGCTTCTGGGTGTCCATAGGAGGAACTTTTACTTGGTAAAATCTTTCTTATTGATTGAAGATGAGGGATTGTTGTAATTATCCTCTCGTTGAAGACAACAACAAGGTAGCCCCTTTACAAAGGACGTACAAGACATTGTTTTTGAATTTTGACTCAGGGGACACGGGTGTCCCCCAATAAGAAATATGTCTATCGCAAGAAGATAGGTAGAAAATGCTATATATCTTCTCGAGGAACCTCAGGTTTTGTTAATTAAAATCCTTTGAAGATGAAACCGTGGTATCTTGTTTTTACTGATATATAGCATTCCTAGGACTTCTATTGACTACTTTGTAGTAGTAGACACGTCACTACTTATGACTCTTTTTGATTGCCTTACAGTGAGAGCATTGGTTTTCACTACCTTTCAGTGTTTGTTGCAGTCAGAGCACTGCTTGAATGCTTTGTAGTATTTAAAGCATTGCTTTTTTGACAACTCTGAAGCACTCTAAAGCACGCCTTTTGATTGCATTTTAGTAGCTAGAGTAGTGCTTTTGAGCTTTACAGTAGTTAGATAACTGCATTTGATTGCTTTGTAGTAGTCACAGCACTGCTTTTTACTGATTTTCACTAAGTTAGACTTCTTTTGGGTGCTTTTTAGCAATAATAGCACTGCTTTTTACTACTTTGTTATAGTTATAGCTTGCTTTTGACTGGTTTGAAGCAATTTTAACACTGCTTTTGTAGTGCTTTTGATTGATTGATTTACTAGAGTTAGTACACTGTATTTCATTACTTTGTACTGCTTAACAATATTTGACTACTTTGTTGTAATCATTTATTTTTTACTGCTTTTGTGGTGCTTTTTAGAGAAATAATAGCACTACTTTTGAGCAATCATAGCACTGTGCTTTGAAGCAGTTATAGCATTGTTTTTATTGCTTTTTAGTATTTTGATCACTACTTTTAGCACTGCTAAGCATACTAACTAGTACTATATATTTTGGGAGTGTATGCCCATATCACTGCTCTTGATTACTTTGCAACAATCAAAACACTACTTCAGATTGCTTTGTATTATTCATAGCAATGCTTTTCATTGCTTTGTTTGTACATTGGCATAGGTTGAGCTCTTCCAATGATTTAAGGCAACCTATCTAGAAATCAAAATTTAGCAATGGTCATTCGAATGCTTGAAGCCCTATTTCGTTCGCAAGCTGAAGGATAGATACACATGCTATTGCATTTATCACATGCAGATGTCTTTCCTCAAGGATGCCACCAATCAACTAAGGATTCATAGTTTTGGCCTTCATGGAGTATCCTACAACCATGATTGTTAGGTATGTGGAAGTGATGAAAGCAATTGTGGCTGCACATCTTTGCAACATTTGGGAGTCCGTGTTGTTCCACAAACCAGTTGAAGCCACATTCCACCATCATAGATGTCTTTTGGGTGAATGCAAAGAATGTAGTACTACAGACAAAATGCCATGTTGTCCATGCAAGATAACTTGTGATACCAAAAATATGATGATGAATGTCTTTAAGAATGTGAAAGCAAGCACCAAGGTGAATGGGAGAAAGAAGCAAAGGAAAGACATTGTATGCAAGAGATGCTTTGCAAACTATCTTTTATTGTTCTTTAAGAGTCACCTCAAAAAATTCATCATGCATAATGACATTTGTAGGTGGCAAGATAAATAGTTCAAAGAGTGCGTACTAAGGTTTCCTGAAGATTGGTAGTGGTATTGGTGGAATTCACTGCCGAAAACTACTCTTTCAAGGAGAAAAATGAGATTCAATTCTAGCCAGGTTATAATTTTTGTGCACATAACATATGTCCGTAGAGTGGAAATGAGGTCAAGAAGACAGTTCAATTCTTTATTTCAAATGACAAGGTGCATGGCACCCTCTTTCATTGTTTTGTCCGTAGAGCAGAAATGAGGTCAAGAAGACGATTCACTTCTTTATTTCAGATGACAAGGTGAATATGCTACATCTTAGGTGGTTGATAGATCAAGGGTTGGAACTTACCAAGTATTGGGTTTGGTCAAACGGGGTAGCCTCCCCAATTCAAGGCTAGGAGACCTTTCTACTTTGTTTTAAGATTTGGAGGGCTGGTAGGTTTGCAAATGACATGGAATTTCTTTGGATCAAGGCATGACCGGGGTGAGCATGATGGAGTTGGGGTTGTTATAAAGAGAGCATTGACACATGAACAACGGATCAACTTGTCTCATGGGGCTCAAGCTAATTGGGTTACACAAGGGGATAGAATGGCACTAGCAACCACCAGAAGGTTGTCATGCTACTGCAATGTGTGTATCCAAGAGTCTTAGAAACTACACTAGCAAAATTCATGTTTCCAACTAGGAATACCACATCCTTGTTCCTGTTTTGTAGATGAAGTGAATAGTGATGAGGAGCTCATTGATGAGCCTATGTATACAGGGCATCATGATGCACTTAGTGATACTCTTTGCATAGGAGACAACTTCGCAATCAATGATGAGGTAGACAATGAAGAGGGTGTAGATTTCTACATTGTCAAGTGTACCAAAACTAAAGAAATGAGAAAAAAGGCACAGAAGAATTGTTGGGGCAACCCAATTGCCGTAGGCTCATATGTTGTGAAGGATGGCCAGCAAGGTGACTGCTGCTATAAGTTTCTTGATCGATCTGAGTTTTTTTTAAAACTCACATCTTGTAATGGGCAATCATGTTTCGGATGGAACCCATTGAGGGAGAGAGCAACTTATAAGGGAGAGAGCAACTTATACGTCCTTTCACTTTAAGTGTACGAGACAGTCTACAATAGTATGCCATATGAATTTTAAATTGGGTTTCTATCAATTTACTTCCCTACCTTGCTTTCATATTACTTCCCTACCATGCTTTCGTATTAGGCATAGAAGTGCTTTCATATTACCTCCCTACCTTGCTTTCATATTAGGTAGAATAGTGCTTTTGATTGCTTTACAATAGTTAGTGCAATGTATTTGACTACTTTGTAGTAGTCACTACTTTTTTACTGCTTTTGGGTGCTTTTTTTAAAACGATTTATGAAATCTTTTGACTGCACTATAGTAGTCATTCCTTTTTCACTGTTTTTGGGTGCTTTTTAAAACTATTTCTGACTACTTTTTAGTAGGTAGAAACTAGCCTCCTACTTGAGGGCACTAGCCTGATGCTTTTGATTTCGCCTAGAAGGTGACAATATGCCTGTAACACATGTTGTCTTTGTTGCGCTTTAAAGAAGGCTTCAAAATCTTGCAAAGAAACTTGGATATTTGACTAGTCGCTATAATGGAGCTGGACCCGATATGGCTACTTTTCTCAAGAGACTTGGTTCTGGTAGCATGCCAGGTCTTGCTTGTTGTGTTGCCCATGTGGTGCAAAGAACAGTTGTGCTGGTACCCCTATGTTTGAGGAGCCATACTTCATGGTGGTGATAAAGAAACAGTGCAAAGAAAGAAGAGGTTAAACACAGAGAATAGCTTACATAGACCAAGGTATGTAAGAAGAGGTTAAACACAAGGAATAGCTCACATAGACCAGGGTGTGTAATGGAATCAAGGCATTGCAAGCCACGCGAATGTCCACGAAAAATTAGCTTTGACACAAAATTGTCAAACTAGTCGCTGCATCCACACGAGACAGTTGTTTGTTTGGATGAATCCAATGAGGATGATGCAAAAATTGGAAGAGAATCAGATGTACAAATGGCACCCGACTCTAGAGATGTAATGATAGTTGTCGAGGAAAATGTGCACGACTTTGTGGGCCATTAGAAGAATGCCACCTCATTGCAAAAGAAAGTGTTTTGGATTGATACAAAGAAGAAGGTGCACAAACATGATGGAGGGTAGGTCACGAGGACTAGTGACCCCTTCTTTATGGTGTTGGAAAGAACATATGATGGAAAAAGTAAATATCTCAATGGATGTGGTTTTGTAATCATGATGTAGAGCATACATGAGGTGTGGACAAACTTTTCAAGCATCTACCAGAGATGCCATCCAAATGGCTTGTTGATCTTGGCACTAATGTCACAAAAGAGGAGTTGGAAAGTCTTAATCAAGCAGGGTTTAACTTGAAAATTGCATCATCATCACCATTTTCAGTAGAACTAAGATGACAAAGTGTCATGTAGGTGGGACACAGTGACCATTCCCTTCCATCTTCTAGAAAGAGAAGCAAAAAGTGGAGGCACGGGATATAAAAATAAGTCGAGAAAAGGCTTGCTGCAGTCGATACTATGAATGCAACACTAGTGGAAGAGAAAACATTATTGGCAAGGAGTTATGTGATTTTTTGCTTGATAACATAGAATTTCTATGATGTGCATCAGGGCTAAACCTTATTGTACGTGTCAATATTTTCAAAGGAGAGAGATGGAGCACAAACCATTTCTTGCATGCAAGCATATGTACTATGTTTACATGCATGTCTTAGGCTTGCAACACAATCAGCACATGATTATTCATCAATCAACTATCTCCATTAGGGATGTTTCCTTCATGCTTGATTAGCCTCATTTTATCAAACCAGCATCAGGCCCATAGGCTAGCTAATTCACAAGGAGCTATTTGGCATTTTAGTATTTCCTAAACATATTTATTTAATCCTCAATAACATGTATTGTCATGATGACAAAGCAATGCTCACAAAACCCGATGTATAGTGTAAATTTTCTAGCCGAAATTTCAAATTCCCGGTTAGAGTTTTGCATTGCCCTTATTTTGTTGGTCATGTTTTGGGGTATTTTAGTTATACATCCTAGCATATGTGCAATTTTGAGGGCTAAATCCCGGTTTATTCATAACATTGCCTTTATTTACATGGTTGAAAAAATAATTTTTTTGAGCACTGATGAGACAAGTTTAACATTCTTTGGGACTTGACAATTTGCACCATTCTTATTTCTGAGTGAGGAGTTTTATTTGTGAAGTGATAAATTACACTTATTTCTAACATGACGAGTTCTAGCCATTATTTGTGAAGTGACAAGTTTTGTGCATTGAGTTGTAAACATTTAGTAATGATGTTTATCTATTAATGTGATGGCATGTACACAAGGTAATTATATACTTCAAAACTTTGGTGGTGTTGTCACCTCCTCTGGGTGATCATATGTGAAGTGAAGCAACATTATTGAAAAAGCTCACAATTTTTCCATATTGGGACTAAAAGATCAAAATTAAATACTCGCATTTTTATAACCCCCTCCCACTATACCAGAATCCACTTGCCACATGAATGTGACCATATATATGTGAACAATATTGGTTGTGGTTTGGTAGATATGGAGCCATCAATTCCCCTTACCCGCACCCTCACCTCCCAACTCATTGTTGATAACATACATTCTACAGCCATAGCTAGCTTTCCATACACCCCCCGCTCCAATGCTAAGCCTCGGGTAGGTACCATGCCCCAAAATGATTGGTATGATGATGAGTTCTACACCACACGTGCTCGTCTTGTGAGAGGTAGTGACTAGTAAAATCCTTGAGCGTGTTGCTGAAAAGAATTAACCACTCACTCACTCACCATATGAAATGAGAGCATATGTTATTACAAAATAATGGGAGATATAGCGAAAACTTTGAGGAGGCCTCTAGGTAGGTTGAGGGAATGATTCCCACCCACACCCATCATAAATCCTCGCTTCTGGCACACTTATGCACTCACTTTACCATATTCCCAATCAGCCTCCAATCCCACACCCACCCGAACCTCGCCCCACTACATCCACGTTCTTCACATCTTCTATGGTGGAAAAGGCCATTTGGAAACTCCAAAATGGCTGCTCCTAGGATCATGAGGGGATTAGATTGGAGCACCTATCAAGGCATAATTGTGTCTATTCTCTTATATGATGATGACATAGTGTTTATTGTTGCAGACTCACAAAGGGACTACAGAAGCACATGGATGCCCTACGAGACTTTTGTTTATAGAGGGGCTTGTCAGTTATAACCTTGATTCATGGTCTTCTTTACTTCCCCTACTGTGAGGAAACATACATAGAAAACTCATATGTCTACTTGGGGGTCACTTTCACAAGCTTCGACAAATGCTTCTCCATGAGACAAGTATCACAGAGTAGATTGACTATGGGATATGATGCACTTGCCCTCCTAGAACCATGCATCACAAGGTAGATGGACTAGTGGATATGTTGCACTTTCATGAGCTCCAACAGATGCTTCTCCATGAGACAAGCATCTCATAGGGTAAATTGACTAAGGGATATGTTGCACTTGCCCTCCTAGAGAGACAGTGCCACCAAACAAACTTCCAAGAGCCCAGGATAAATGGCTAGCTTTTTGACACACTAGTGACTCCGACGATGATGTATGCATCCCCATACTGGGCACCATGATTATCTATGGTAGTTTATAGAGCATCCACAAATTTTGATGCTATCGATATTGATACGTAACAAAAACCATATATTCCTCACCATATCATTCGAGCAGAGTTTGCTATAGCAGCTATGATGGTAGAGTCCCTATCCCACACTATCATGTACATACAGAGAATATTAGGCATGTATTTGTCATAGTTATTATACCTAGCACTACAGACTTCTCGGGTGATAGCGGAGAGGGGTGCATCCATCCTAGTATGCTTTAGTCCTTACATGGTTCGGGAGATTAGAAGAGAGGGGGTGTATCCGTACTAGTATGCTTCTATTCTCAGATGGCTCACCATATACGGACTACAAATGAGATGAATATCCCCATTCCAGTATGACCCAGACTTTGCCTACACCAAGCTCACACTTGTGGATAGGAACTGGGTAATTTGATATGACTTGCTACACTTGCACATTTGAGATACATGGATTAACCCAGGGATCCCCTGCCGCCCAAGATGTAATATTACATTGACCATTTTTTGAGGCTTTACAAAGGATGGAATCATATAGAGACCAGGGTACCTGGATTTTTTCATGCCACATGCCATGAGGATAGCACTTGCTCACCTCAACCTCTCACCCCATAGGCAAGAGATTGAGGTTGGCAGAGTAGTAGGGATCCCTAGAGAGAGTAGACTCTATAGATTGTGTCAAGGAGGAGTAGAGTCTGAGGAGCATTATATTTATTAGTGCTCAATGAATTATGAGATCAATGGAAGATTCCACAACCTATTTAGAGAGGGGTTTGTGCCATTATTTGAGTTATGGAGTATCTAGATTAGTGTTATCTCAGACTCTTCCTATTGGAGATCCGACGACATAGAGAGTTACTATTCAGAGATCCTCGACCTAGGCACCCAGCCTAGTCTACCATCCCCAATTTTTAATGTCTCCATAGGAGGAGGCCATAATAGCAATGAGGGACCCACCATCTTGCTCCTTGACTGTAGTTACCCTACCTCATGCCACCTCACTTTGAAGAGCCAAACAGCCTCACCCTCTTGGACCTCGAGCACCCTAGGCTCACTAGCCCTAGATTGATGAGATCCTTTCTTTCCACCACCACTAGGCATCTATATAGCTGGCTACCTCATCCCAACTTCTTCTTGACCCTATAGATCTAGGGGCTCTCCTCACCCCCCTCGTCAATGCTAGACATCCTTCATGCACACCTACCAGATGGATAGCTCCCTCTCCATACTCACATGCCTATATCCTCTACACCCACTTTATATCCACGATGATAAGGATGGTGGACCTCCATGATGAGGATGAGGATGATGATCCATACATATCTACATTTACCTAGGGATTAGTGTAGTTCTTCTTGTTATGTTGTCTTTTTTTCCATGCTGAGATTCCATGGACACATTGTACACCTTTTGTCTCATAAACATGTTGGGTATTTTGCAAGATGTTAATATATCTTCTTTTTCTTCTTAAATTTTTTTAATTACAAAAGAGTTATTCTTATTAAATTTGATTTTTATGCATAGAAAGATGCATAAAGGAATTTTTTTAATTACAAAAGAGTTATTCTTATTAAATTTGTTTTTTATGTATAGAAAGATGCGTAAAGGAATTTTTTTATTACAAAAGTGTTATTCTTATTAAATTTGATTTTCATGCATAGAAAGATGCATAAAGGAGTTTTTTTATTACAAAAGAGTTATTCTTATTAAATTTGATTTTTATGCATAGAAAGATACATAAAAGAATTTTTTTTATTACAAAAGAGTTATTCTTATTAAATTTGATTTTTATGCATAGAAAGATGCATAAAGGAATTTTTTTATTATAAAAGAGTTATTCTTATTAAATTTGATTTTTATGCATAGAAAGATGCATAAAGGAAATTTTTTTTTAATTACAAAAGTGTTATTCTTATTGAATTTGATTTCTATGCATAGAAAGATGCATATAGGATTTTATTATTATTATAAAAGCGTTATTCTTATAAAAATTAATTTTTATGCATAAATAGATGCATAAAGAAATTTTTTTTATTTTAGAAGTGTTATTCCTATCAAATTTGATTTTATGCACAAATAGATGCATAAAAGGACTTTTTTTATAAAAGTGTTATTTCCATTGAAGTTGATTTTTATGCATAAATAGATGCACAAAGAATTTTTATATCAAGATTAGAATTCTTTTAAATTCTATGTTTAAATTCTATGAGTATTTGATAAATGAATAATTAAATACTCTAAGAGAGAAATTTCTATCGTTTTATATTCGCACGGACTATAAAAAGAAAATTCAAGAAATCTATCGAGATCTTAATATTCAGATAAATGATTAATTTATTCCTCATTGGAATTTGTAACTAATTTAGAAATCAGTTAAGAGAATATTCAAAGAAAGAAATTCAGTAAAATAGTAACTGAATTACCAAACCTTTTCGAGAAAGATAGTTCAGGAAAAATCTTATCCGACTCAAACCTTGAATCAGACTATGACCTATACCAAACTCTTTCGTCCGTTTTGAGGAAAGAAGGTGTAACCTGTTTAGAAAAATACCCTCAAAACTCCCGCCAAATCTAAAACTAAGTTTGAGACCCTTCGAATTGATTTGTGGATCAAGGTTATAGAATTCGAGGAATTCTGGTATGAAATTCAAAATTTCGATCAAGAAGTTTTGGGGATACAGATTCAAGAAATACTCCTTGTAATCAAAAGAAAATCAAACTGAAAACTTGCATAGAAATGAGATGCGATGTGAATCAGATGGATGTGAATGTGTATGTGAAGAATGGATATGGATGTGTATGTGAAGAATGGATGTGGATGTGTATGTGAAGAATGGATGTGGATGAGTATGTGAAAGAATGGATATGAATGTGTATGTGAAGAATGGATGTGGATGTGTATGTGTATGTGTATGTAATGAAAATGGATGTGAATGTGTATGTGAAGAATGGATGTGAATATGTATGTGAAGAATGGATATGGATGTGTATGTGAATAATGGATGTGAATGTGTATGTGAAAATAGATGTGAATGTGTATGTGAAGAATGGATGTGAATGTGTATGTGAAAATGGCTGTGAATGTGTATGTGAAGAATGGATATGGATAGCTCCCTTTTAAAGATTCGTGGCCAAAGCTAATCTAATGAACCTCACCTAATTGTGAGGTTTCTTAGTGTGTGAAGATTACTAAAAGTCTATATGCTGTAAATATTTAACGTCTCGTAGTCTTGTAGTTTCTTTTTTGGAACAAAATATATCTTATATTTATAAGATAAAAGCTACCATTTACAAAAGACCTCTTTTTACATTTGCCACAACCCTTTGCTCCCAATCTACTATATCAAGTAGATTACAAATTTGTCCCACCTCTCCTCTCCTCTCCTCTCCTCGTCCCAAATAAGACATGAATGCTCTTTAGATACATGGGTCCAGGCTGCCAAGATGTTAGCACATATTAGGGTAACCTAACAAATTTTGATGTGGCAGGGCTACACAGGGAAAGATCTGAAAACAAAGTACCCAAAATTTGGATCTAAAACTAGAAGATGGTATTAGAAGGAGAAGCAATCGGTGCACACATTTCTAGCTCTGATTGAAAACCCTTTGGGCATATGACCAGATGTGAAATTTGGGACTATTTGGGCGAGGAGACTCCCAAGGGATATACCACTAACTCTTGCTTGTGGCATGTATGCCTTTGGGTTATCACAATATCCCAGCTTGTAAAGCCTAAACCATCTTAGCAAATAAGTTATCATTCAAATTATTTACATAGTTTATAGACCACACATCTATACATCAACTCCAACACATCCAACCCTTGAATAGACCCTTTTGAAACATCAACAAGATCCTGGAGTTCCAAATCTCCTAGAGACAACAATGTATAATAAGATTAAATACTAGATTAATAGCTCCTTTATCTTCATTCAATCTCCCCAAGAGCCAGTTCCCCAAAAAGTTCCCTTGACCCCCATGCAACATAACAACCATTTGTCAATCCTTTCCCAAAACCCCCTAATAGCACGGCAACCCCAAAAGGCATGTCTGCCATCTTCAATTGTTGTTTTGCATCTAGGAAAAATTCCAGATGTGAAGTTCCTATGTAGAAGTTTGTAGCCAATGGGAAGGGCCCACATACAGACCCTCCACAAAAAGGTCTGAGCCTTCATAGGAACATCCAGCTCCCATATCAGTCTCCATTTCTTCATCCAAGTGTTCAGGTTCCACCTTACTTTCCAAATTTTGTTATAGTAGTACAACACATTAACCTCACTCTTGCTCATCTCTTCATGCAAGACCTTAGTAATCACCCTATCTAGCTTAACTCCATTGAACCAAGACCAATCCTTCAGCCCCAACAGGCTTCATTGTAGGCAATAGAGACCTATCCCTCCTCAATTTCCTCCAGGGCATGGCTTACCACCTGTAGATCTCTGTTGTATCCCAAACTCCTCCCCAATCTATTCCAATTCTTTTCACCCATCTTGAGAGTAATCCCAGCCATCCCCCAGTCTTCTCAACTCTTTATTGTTCAATCTGGCAAGCTATTCTTACGTTGGATTGAGCCAAAGGAGGAGTGAATTTGTGAGTCCACCAAATGCCAAGGTTGAAGAAAGAATTCCCTGATGGCCTAGTACATCCATCCTACTTCATCAAGCCCATCACTTCCTTCTAGTTCAACCACAAGAACTTGCAAAAGGGAAAGCTCACAATTTTCAAAGGAGCATAGGACAACAATTGATCTTTCCAATCCGGCCCAAACCACCTGCCTTTGATCTGGACATCAAACTCTTCAATCACTTCTTTGACCATTCTAGCCTAGATCAACTCCTGCTCTGAAGACATTCAGGTAGACTAGTTGCTACCCTTGCTTTAGCACGAATAAGCAAATGCAAAATCCCAAGTGCTCCCACCTTTTTAGGCAAGCTTACTTTCTCCCGAGCCAACCAAGCTAAGACCTTCCTACAATTTTTCCACATGGATTTCCTGACTGGGGCCATGATCCTTTTCCAACGACACTTTCTGAAATCTATCACCGGACAAAGAAACATAATGTAAGCATTTAAGACTCCGTTAGCAATGCATTCTATCACGAAAAGGTATTGTGATCAGTTCCCATTTCTTTATCTTGTCAAGGACCTTTCAATTTCCCAATTAACCATGTCCTTGCTTGCCACTCCAACTCCAAAGGGAACCCCCATATGTCTAATGAGCTGCCCCTTCTTTATAACCTCACACCCCCATCTCCCCATGTCAAAGCTATCCTCCTCAGTTAAGCTAATAATCATGGACTTATGTATGTTAGATCTAGATCCAGGAGTATCAACAAATAACTGAACTATTTGCAAGGCATTCCTTAAATTCTCACTATCAAACTTCAAGAATAGAAGAGAATCATCAACAAAACATTGAATCACCAATTGCTCCCCCCCATCCTTCAGCTTCAGCCCAATCACTAGCCCTTTTTCACAAGCATCCTCCAGAGCCACTATCAAGGGATGAGAAGCAATGACAAAAAGCAAAGGGGCCGAAGGAAATCCTTTCCTCATAGATCTTTTGATTTCAAATCCCCCCCACTAATCTTCCATTTAGCAATAGCTTAGAATGACCTCCAGTAGCAGTAAGAGTGTAAACGCAAGTGGCCATCTTGTTTTTCCAAAACCCAGTGGTGGACCTTGTCATAAGCTTTCTCCAAATCCAATTGAAAAATTACACATTTTTGACCAGTTCTCTAAGCCACTTCCTTCCCTACCATGGCAGAAAGATGCTGTTCATAAATGGATCTTCTTTTAATAAACCAATATTGCTTGGTGGAGATCACTTCTTGCAAAACTAGACTGATTCTTAATGTAATGACCTTTGCTAGTACCTTGTAAATCATAGTAAGAAGGGTGATAGGTCTCCAATGGTTGAAGCTGTGGACAGACAGCCTGTTTAGGAATTAGCTTCACAATTCCTTCATTCAAATCCATCCTTCTTGTGTGGCGAAGGCATTCTTACATGTGGACCACACCAAGTCCTTGAGAGAGGGAAAAAAGCAATAAAAAAATACACTGATAGCCCATCCCACCCAGGGGTCTTCTTCTTCCCAAGCTTCTATAGAGCCTCCAAGCATTCTTCCATTTCCACATCCCTTTCCAACCACCTAGCTCTATCAGCCTCCACGCTCTTACTAACCATGCCTAATAGCCTACTTTCTGCCTAAAACCTTTTTTGGACCCATCCTCCTTCAGGCTCAAAGTGACCCCCAAGAACGCAACCCATTTTAAGGCAATCTGATTAATATCCCCAATCTCTTGACCTCTCTCATCCCTAATATGTCCTAATGCTTCCATACTCCCTTTCTCCTTAGCTAAACAAAATAGGTACCTGGTTGGCTTCCTCCTATTATTGCAAGATTTCCATTTGTCCCCCCTTTCTCTTTCCCTAGCTAGCTTATCATCTTCTCTCTTCAAATGAGCCTGGCACTCAATATATTGATTAACCTCTGTCTCAAAAAGTCTCTTCCTTTGTAAATGCTCCAATAGTTCACCCCATACCTTCCTCTCTTGTCTCCTCTTCTCCTCAACCCTTAGCTTACTGACTCTCCTGATAATACCTTGCATCTCATTAGCAAATTTTCTCCAGGATCCCTCCCTATCCCCCTTATCTCTCAATCTACTACTAGTAGCCTCTTTAGTAAAGGAAAGTGAATAGCTCATTCTTAAGTAATAGGTTATTCGCCCTAAACTTCCTTAAGGGAAATTTTTTGAGCTTATCTTCCCCCCAATCAGCCACATGTCACCCCCATTTAAAAGGCATATGATCTAATAAGGTGGAGAAAGAGTCCACTTTAGTAGAAAAGGTATGGGGAACCCATGAGGCTTGATGACTAAAAAAGTCCCTATCTATTCTTGAAGATGACCTAAAATATTGAAGGCTAAAGTAAGTATGTCGAGGTTCAGATCCTTAAGCCCCCAATTCCCAACCATCAACAAGACCCATCCTGCCTCTAAGGCTTTCCCACTTCTTTTTCTCTTGACCCGTCAACACCGTGCTCCCCCCACACCTATTAGCATGCTTCTCTACCATATTGAAATCCCCCATAATAATGCATGGGCAGTGAATATCCAGCTTAGCAATCCATTCCCACATCTCCCCTCTAATCTCATGATTATGAGCTCCATATACATTGACTATCCACACCTTCTCCTCATCTACTCAAAACACCACTAAAGCCCGAGTTCACTCCCCCATACAAAACCATCCAATCCACAAATCTCTCCTTTCTCCAACACTTCATACCAAACAAATTATGTTCGTGAATAGCTATCACTGACATCCCCCAAAACTGATTCTGGTTCCAGTGGTTAGATTGACAACAGTGCTTCCAACTAATTCGGCATTTCTTATGATTTTTAGACGAGCAAGGATTCGTCTAGGCATTTGGCCCCTTGCTCCCTTCCCCGTGAATAGCTATCATTGACATCCCCCAAGCCTCCCCAGCTGATCCTTCCCTCCCCCCTCCCCGCGCGGCTCCTCATTAGATATCCCTCCATACTGTTTCAACTTGCTAGTTAAATCTTCCCATGGAATATTTTTCATTATTATCTGCTCCTAGCGGGCTAAATGAATTAGAATAAATAGAGGGACCCGATTCGTTGAGGCATTTGGCCCCTTGCTCCCTCCCCTGAGTTTTGATTTGAAATTTGCCTCCCCTTTAACTTGCCTAAGACTACATCCCCCTTTAGCTCTATCTCCTACCTTCGTCCACCCTTGTTCCTTAGACCCCCCTTCCTCTGTTACCATCTTCCCCTTCCCCTTTTCTTCTTTATCACTAGGTTTATCACACTGGTCTTGACTTTTCTCCCCCCACTTGATTCCTCTTCCTTCCTTCCCTCTCCACCCATCTCCACATTTTAATCCAAGCCACAATTTCTGGAAATGTGGCCAAAGCTTCCACATCTAAAGCATGCCCCTAGAAAACCCCCTAATTTCAATTTTAATTCCAACTTCCCCAACTCCCCTAACTCCAAGTCCAATACTTTAGGTGTCTCCAACAGAATATTCTAGGAGATACAAACTTTGTTCATGTGGTGCCCATTTTCCTCGTCCCTTGGGACAAACAGCACATGACCTATTTCTCTAGCCAAGTCTCCCAAGGCAAGCCTTAGCCAGCCAGGGTGGAAGTCCCAAAATTTCAACCCACATCGGACACTCCTCACCACGGAGGCTCTTGTTTACATTAAACGTGGGGTTAAATGGCATTGCATGTACAAGATTTGGTCCCATAAACAGTGGAGATCTTGTAAAGAGGTCAACTACAATCTACCTTCACAAATAGAACGTCAAAAAAGGCTTTTCCCAAATAAAACACCTACGACACAACTCTCTCATGGAATACTTCATCCTACAAAACCACCTCCCGAGCTCTGCCTTGCTCGACGGTATCCCTGGGTACAAAAAATAGCACCTCACATAGAGAACAACCCTATTGAGAAATGTGGTTCCATAGAGCATAAGGAAAATATAGGGAGTGAGTTGAGTAAGCCAAGAAAGTGTAAAGTATAGCATGAAGCCACATGAGCAAAGCATAATTATCCCACAGTGATGTACAAGCCCAAGGGTGTACCTCATCTTATAAAAGGGGGCCATTCTAAGTAATGAAATCATATAACTTGTAGTTATCTCAAGTCTCTTTATGTATCCAAGCTAATTCATCTTTGGTGTCTAATTGTACTTCAGTGAAATTTAATTAACACACACTCATCTCATCATGAGTTCACTTAGGTATCACCTAATTGTGTTATCATTAGAGTAGGATTATCATATGATTAGGTAGTTGATTGTCATTAGGAGAGCTTGATCCATGATTCTCAACATGGTATTAGAGCTAGGGTGAGGCTCTCTCATTGGCTAGATTAGCGTAGGTTATGAAGTTTATGGAGTTAAGGTTCTCTTATCTTGCCATTAGAATTAGGTCTTTCTCTCCTTTTCATTAGGGCCATTTTTTCCCTCAGCAGCAATACAACTACAACATGTAGAGATAGGCATCAACATGTGTGGTGGCATGTAGTGGACAAGGCAGAGCACCACGAGTGACCTAGACATCTGTAGTAAGTAGTGCTTCTCCAACACACAAGTGGCATCTTCAAAACCCTTCTACGGCATGGACGTAATAATCATTTGATTAGGCAAGAAACAATAGAGCAACACTGAAGAGATAAAGCACCCTTATAGCAACAATAACGGCACAACTAAGGGCGACAACAGCCAAGGTGAGAGAAATAAAGGCGTAGCGACGATGAGATTCTACAACGTAGGCCAATAATATAGGTGGTGCATTAGTAGGCGTAGGAGTGCTTTGGTGCATCAACAAGTAAGCTGAATAAGAGGAGGTTCTTAGAACTATGCTCCTTTTTCGATGATGGAGGTGAAGAAGTAGTGGTGGTAGAAATCGAAGGTGGTGAAGGGCCCTCCCGCGCTGGCATTCACTACAAGAGAAGCAAGCATTAGTGGTGTTTATTTGCAGCGTTTTAGCGATGTTTTACGTTATGCCACTATAAGCACCATTATAAGCGCTATTGAGCAGCTCTAAAAACCATCGATATAGCTAAAAGTGGCGCTGTATAATCGCCAATATAAATGCCGCTCAACGATGCTATAAAAAAACATAATGTTAAACTTGGGTGGAAATTAAAACTTAAAGTCCAAAAAGCTTGACAAACATCCAAATCTTTTTGAAATAAAACAACAAAATCACCAGATCGTTTTACAAATCAATCAATATGTAAATATGTTATGATGATATATATATTTAATTAGTACCATCATCAAATCCATCTTGGAATAAATCCATGCATTCCAATTAGTCTATCTCTAAATCTACTATTTCGATGGCTCCTATATTGATACAAAGTCCTCTTCCACTACTTGAAGAAGATAAAGAGGTATTATCATCATGGTTATGACACATAAGCTCATTGATTTCATTTGATGAAACCAAAGGCAGTAGATCTTCATTTGTATTGCATTCCTCAAATTCTGAATGGGTTTGTTCTATTTCTTGGTCCTCATGTTGGTCATATTGATTGTTAGTTGTATCTTCCATTGATTGTCCCCACCATGCATTTCTTCTTCAACATCTTGATCTTGAAATATACGTTTAGATCAAGGAGTGACTTGTATTACATATACCACCAATTAGGATCTCTTTGGTCCGGATGAAACATTAGGCGAAATATGAACTCTCATTTTTGCCCCTTAAGGATTTCCACACCTTCTCTCTCTAGAAAAATAGGCTCATGGTGAAATTTTTGCAAATCAAATCAAAAGTTGGTGGAGATTGCAAATTTGGAATCTACTCATCAAGACCTTTCCAATTATATATAGCATGATGGGAAATATTGATTTTGCAAATCAAATCAAAAGTTGGTGGAGATTGCAAATTTGGAATCTACTCATCATCAAGACCTTTCCAATTATATATAGCATGATGGGAAATTTTGATTATTCAAGAAGTTCCCAAATTAGTGATGATATGGCATGTTACATGCCATATCTCCAATTTGGGGACTTCTTGAATAATCAAAACATGCCACATCATCACCAATTTAGGGATCAAAATTTCACATCATGCTATATATCATTGAAAAGGTCTCGATGAGTAGATTCCAAATGTGCAATCTCAGCCAACTTTTGATTTGAATTGCAGAAATTTTACCATGAGACCATTTTTCTAGAGAGAGGAGGTGTGAAAATCCTTAAGAGGAAAAAATGAGAGTTTCGCCAGATGATGCACAACCTAAAAAGAAGAGCCACAAAATATTTATATGAAAATATATACAATGCTTTCCTTTTATCTATAGATTCATCAAAATTAAAAATCAAGTACAAACCTATTCACAATGTTGTGGTAGAATGTATGTGTCTCTTGAATCTGGACATAATTTAGTTGAGTTAATTGCAAAAAATCCGCTTGGATGCTTCTTTTGGTGGTTGCTTGAGTGCCTCTATATACCACTTTGAACCACTTAACATCAAAGATGAACGCTTTGAAAGATCTTAATCCAATCTCCAAGTTGTCTTCAATTGAATTCAAGTTTCTCCACTATAATGTTATTATCTCTTTTACTAGCTCAACTATCTTGGTTAAAACTTGCCATTACACCACAATCATATGTGATTCTCTTGGAGTTGAGTGCGAAAATACCAACCTTCTGACCACATTGCATTATGCACTTTATATTGCAACCCAATAAAAAATCTTAAATATAGCTTATATGTAAGCAATTAGTATTCAACATTATATATCTTAGCAAAATACAATATATGTTAGTTAAATATCAAAACAACTTTACTTACATGGTAGTCGCATCCCCTTACATACTCCCACTCTTCTCTTGTAATCTCCTCTCCCGTCATTTCAGCTTACTGTAGGGTATCTCTAAGCCATTCAATATTGCAATCCTTCGCAAGAGCCTTTAGGTTGGGTGGGTATGCTATGTGCCTTTGTGTTGATGTCTTAAATGTTCTTCTCTCCTCTATCCTTCTCTTTCTTACATCTTCATATTTATCAATCCACTTTTCCATCACAGAAGTGTTAAGGAGAAAAAATGTAATGACCTTTTTGTGCATGGACTCATCCATCTTTCAAATGCGGTCTTTTCCATGTGGCACATGTGACACCATTCGTTCATCCTCATCGTTATGCATGAATCTAGGCATAGATGTATCAATTTGTTTCAAATATTCTGAGATTTATAGGAGGGATTCTTGCACTAACCATTCCTCTGCCATGCTTCCTTCTGGCCTTGCCCTTTGCCTCACAAATCCCTTCAAGGTTTTCATGAATCAAGAAAGAACATCCACTAGTTACGAACAATGCCACATATAGACACCTGATCTACCAAATGTACTAGAAGATGCAATTTAGTTATGAGTATGCTTCTTGGAAGGCTTTCTCTTCAATCATACACACCGCCTCAATTGACTCAACTCGATCCTTCTCAATGGAATCTTGATGAATCTCCTTTGACACTATCCACCTATTCAACAAAGAAAGAAATGATAAATTAAAGAAGAATAGATAATTTCAAAGCTATATGTTATACCAAAAGCACAAATCTATAGTTTTGACTGGAACTCACCTTGCCAGTTCACCTAATTTATAGATGGCATTCCGAGCTTTCTCTTCTCTGCACCCACCAATTGATATTGGAAGTATGAACTAGTGTAATCAATTTTTTAAAACAACAAAAGATCAATATAGAGTCCACATAACATATTAAATCGAGGAGTTTCCAAAAAATAGATATAGTTATGTACGTACCTGCATCATCTTGTGTCAATCATGTGATTTGAGACCATGCAATTGATGCTCACCCTTCTTCTTTGTTATTGTAAATGCACTCTTTAATGAGTCCACATCATGTACCCTTTAATGACTCCGTATAGCATGGAAAATCATGCATAGTCCACATCAACCCTTGACCATCGCGTGACATGAAATTGGACAAGAAACATCATGCACCCTTATGCCTCTCCATAATAACTCGAGCTCATTAATCAGGGGCTCACGATATACATCCATATTCTTTACCTTGTGCTTCTCGACAAAAGAAGCGCAAGCATCACATGACCCTTCTTGATAGACATCCATGGAGGAATATTGTAATTCATAACAACAATGGGACATGTGGACCATGATGTAGACCTCAATCCAAATGGGTTCACCCCTGTTGAAATTTGAGCATAATGATGAGCTATGGTGGATCAAACACTAGAGTCAACATCATTAACAAAGTGATTAGCAAATGATTAAGATGTAATTAGTGAATAATTAGCAAATAGATTAATGTAGGCATGGATACTTAAAAACCAGTAAATTCTCATTAGGGCTATGCCTCAATTTATAGAGTTTACATCAAGCATCAAATCCCATTGATTTCTCCATGATTCACTCCCAGAATATCTCCACCTCTTGCCTGATTCTCTCCACCTCTTCTCTTTTCCCTGAATATCTCCTAGAATAACTCCACACTCCTAAATTCTCTCATGCTACCCTTTATTCTCTCCCAGTAGATTCTTCTCACCTTTTCACAGGTTCTTTCACAATTACATCTCCTCTTTTACAACCTCTAACCAAGGGCTTGTTCCCGCACACACCCTATTCACTTGTATATTTCAACACCTCCCCTCAAGTGAATACTCCTAGTACACCTAGACCCTATACCAAGTTTGCCTCCCCTTACTTGGTAGTCCGCGACCAGTGTCTACTCCTCCCCTCAAGTCATCTCAGCACACCTGGACCCTGTATTAAGTTTGTTTCTTACTTGACAATCCGCGACCAGTGCCTCAAGTCCCTAAACTCCATAGTCCTTGACACACTCTCTCTCTGTGTCCAAGGCTACTATAAGTGCCCGCGACCTTGACTAAAGTGCTCACACATACATCTACCACGTGGCCTACATCATCGGTGGCTCAGAGGTGGTTTTACTTTATTGGGGCAGGTTACATTGGGTTGTGGGGTCTCTCTCTCTCTCTCTCTCTCTCAGAGACTTTCACATGGCACCTCACTCTTTGGAGCCTCACATCTTCTCTTGTCTTCAGTCTTCTTCTCGTGGCAGCATCTCTCCACACGTCTGTCTCTTCTTTCAGTCTTCTTGGGGCAGCTTCTCTTCTTGTGGCAACTTCTCTTCTTGTGTCCATGTCTTCCTTCAGCTTTTCTTCTTGGTGTGGATCCTCTTCTTGGGAAGAGATATTCTTCTTCTTTCATGGCTGGGGCCATGAGCTCGTCCGTCAGGTCATTTTGCTCCATGTGAGCAACATGTTTCAATGTTTTGCTGACAGTTCCTTTGGGCTTTTGATGTTCATCTTGTGTCATTATGCAATGCAAACCCAAATTTATGCGGGAGGTCTTACCTCTTGCCTTATTCTGGACAAGGACAGTGTCTGTTCCCATTTTTACACTGATGTAATGTGCCCAATACATAATGCGTATAGCATCCATTCTCATGCACATTCCAAAATGCAACTCTGGCTGTGAATAATCTTGATTTTGAGTGAGATTTACAGGCATTAACCAAGGGTTGAATGCAAAATGATGATTTTCACAATTTTATCAGCACAATTTTTCCAGAAATTACATTAAATCAAGGGTAACCAATTTGTACGAGATGGTTGGAGTATCAAACCAACTCCGAATTGCAATATGAAGTTATAGGGATCTGTATCAGATACCTAATGGTTAATTTGAACCCTCAATTGCACCAAAATACAGTGATTAGCATAGTTAATTTGAACCCTCAATTGCACCAAAATATAGTGATTAGCACTGATTAGCAAATTAATGCTCTATTTTGTGTGCAAAAAACAGAGTATGCGGGGAGTCCAGATCTGGTGCCTTCCACTTCAAATGAGCTCAAATGCTTTCAAAGGCATCAATAGCAATGAGTCTAGTAGAGGATTAAGCCAAGAAACACAAGATTTGACCAAATATTGAAAGCTTAATCTCTGTTTTACCAAAGTCACCTGCAGATTTGATGAAGAGCTTGGATCTCACTGTAGACTTGATGAAACTCAATTCTGTCTTCACGAGCTTGTAGAGCATGCTTGAATACATCTTGGGCTAGGAGGAATTAGAAACATTTGATTTGAGCAAGGAGAAATCTTCAATTCCCTTCAGAAAAACGATGCCTGCAAATCGAGCTCCCGCCGGCGTTCTGCGCTGAATTGGCCCACATGCTTTGAGGTGTGTGTAGCCCTATGAGTCTACTAAGAGTACCTAAAAGGGCTTAGCCTAATGTTATGTGTGCAAGGAGAATGGAGTCCTCCACTGGCTGGGGGTGAAGGGGGAAGTGAAAAACTAACTAAAAATTTGATTTTTTTGCTAATTATCTACTAATCCTAATTAATTAACTAATGGGCTCATAAACCTAATTGATTCTAGGCATGGCTCTGATACCATGTTGAAATTTGAGCATAATGATGAGCTATGCTGGATCAAACACTAGAATCAACATCATTAACAAAGTGATTAGCAAATGATTAAGATGTAATTAGTGAATAATTAGCAAATAGATTAATGTAGGCATGGATACTCAAAAACCAGCAAATTCTCATTAGGGCTATGCCTCAATTTATAGAGTTTACATCAAGCATCAAATCCCATTGATTTCTCCATGATTCACTCCCAGAATATCTCCACCTCTTGCCTGATTCTCTCCACCTCTTCTCTTTTCCATGAATATCTCCCAGAATAACTCCACACTCCTAAATTCTTTCATGCTACCCTTTATTCTCTCCCAGTAGATTCTTCTCACCTTTTCATAGGTTCTTTCACAATTACATCTCCTCTTTTACAGCCTCTAACCAAGGGCTTGTTCCCGCACACACCCTATTCACTTGTATATTTCAACAACCCCATCCATACCCAATCCAAGCCGTATATTATGGCACTTATCTTTAAACTCCGGCTATTCATGCTCAATGTGATTCCAAGCTGGTGAGTTGGCAAGAGTCCTCATCATGCCATCAGCTGAATGCGTCATCATGCCATCAGTTGAACGCGATGGTTCACATGCTGCCATGTCATTAACTCAGTTAATGGATTGACACCTAAATATATGTTGAATGCGAGGTATAATAGGAAAGTGTCTCAATACCTTTTGCAGAATTTTTACACCCTATAAATCCGTGAATGGTATATGGAATGGTTTGCTGTTTGGAATTTTTACACCCTGTAAATCCGTCAATGGTATATGGAATGGTTTGCTCTTTGGAATTTTTCCAGTGTTGCTATGATATAATCATCGCTTAAGTATCACTATAAGTGTCTTTGTAAGAGTCACTAAAGCGTTCACTGGGCATCGTTTATAGCGGCGTTGGGGAAATAACTTTTCAAACCTGTGGTGCCGTCAATGTCGATCTTTCTCCCCAAAAAAATCCCTCCACTCCTTTCTTTTGAAGGACTGGACTAGCTCCATCAACTCCATCAATATGGCTCTATCACACATGCATTTATACTCTTCCTCTTCCTCTTCCTCTTTCTCTTCCTCTTCCTCTTCCTCTTCCTTTTTCTTTTTCTCCTTATTCATCACTACATGGCTATGGTGTGAGCTCATGAAGGTATTCTTCTCTTATGCTTGACCCTAATGCATTTGTACTTCCTTCCTCTTCCTATTCCTCTTCATCTTCCTATTTCTCTTTCTCTTTCTCCTCCTATACATTACTCTACAAGTGATGGTGTGACCTAATGAATGTTTTCTTCTATATGCTTAACTCTAATGCTTAACAAAGTACATAATGAGATTAGGGTTAAAGTTTAGAGTTCTAACCTTCTTTTAGCTTCTTCTCCTTCTCCTTTTTGTAAGCATGCTTAATGTGTATTGGTCTTTTGTATGTCTCTTGTTTTTGGTAGGCAGAGTGCATTAAATGTGTTACTAATCACTCTTTTACACAACAACACATGTGTGGTGTGTTGAGACAACGTGGTGCTCATGCTAGATTCAAACATGTGGAGGAGAGAGACCCAAAATACAAGAAGAGATCTTGCTTATTAAGTTGCTTAGACATACAACTTGGCTTTTTTTTGCTCTATCAAATGCCTTCTAGCTTTGCCTTTAAATAGATGAGCTAGTGGACCATAAGTCCATTCACACACACACCCTTCTCCTACCCTTTTACATGACCTTACTCTTTTAATACCCCCCTCAATACCAACTATGAAAAAAATTGGAATAGGTGGTATTGGACAGAGGTTGCCTTTATAACATTAGGCGTACAATGTTAGGAATATAGGTGTTGTTACATTGAGATTTAAAACAATTTCTCAGTGGAGTTAGAGGCTGATGCAAAGTTAGCCTTTGACTCTTTGTTAGGACATTTAGAAGTGATATTCCCCATTTGTTTACACTTGTTACATTTCATCTTGTTGGGATATTTGATCTAACAATTATTTGCCAAATGACCTACCTTTTTGCAATGGGTACACCTTACTTTGCTCACTTGATGTGACAAAGCTTATTCGATATTCAATGAAGTCGATGCATTTTAAGATTCAGCTCCTCCCTTTGGTCTCTTTTCTTCATCACGGCAAGATTGAATGACTCCTTCAAGGGTGGGATTAGGTATGTTCTTCAGGGTGGTGACTAAGGTGGGGTACACCTTCTTGACTGCTTTTAACAAAACAGCCACTGCATCATCTTCATCCATTCTCGCATTCAGTGATGCAAGTTGAGCCATAAGGCCCTTCAAGTGAGAGATAAAGGCTCCAATTCCCTCTCCCTCTTTGATCTGCAAGCTAAAAAATTCAATTTTAAGTGAGATCTTGGAATTCTTACCACGAGCTCCATAGAGCTTGTCAAGCTCATCCCATTTCTCCTTTGCAGCCGGAAGCTGGTCCACATGGTGAATAAGAGCCTCATCAAGATGGAGCATGATGATGGCTTGTGCCCTTTCATCATCTTCAATATATTTAGCCTTAGTTCGATCAATAACCTTAGTGCCGGAGATGAATGGCCAAAAACCTTTGGACATCATCTTGTACTTGACAATAACTTGCCAAGTGTGGAAGCCCTCTCCTGAGAACTTCTTAATTTGGGTGTTTTCTTTTGACATTGGGTATTGAAGGGAGATTACAAGAGTGTAATGGGCTGATTTATGAAGAAGAAAACCACAAAATTTGTGATGTTTTGGCTTAAGTAGAAAGAGAATGACTTATGAGAGTGCAACAACCCTTAATCAAGCCAAGGATGTTGCATAAAAAGGAGATTAAGTTGATGAAGCTTATGGTTTAGCACTTAGGGTTTGTGCCCAACCATTAATTCTAATGGAGATGGGCTTCATTAGTGTCAAAGAACACTTTCTTTGGTGATTAAGATCCCCATTAGTGTTTAGCAACACTATTAGTGCTTAAGAGCATATTTTTAGCATCTAATGACACTTGCATTGGTGATTAGATTCACCATTAGTGTTTAAGAACACTCTTAGTGTTTAGAAACACTCTGTAATGTCGAGAGGCTCCCCTTTGCTGATGGCTACACCCACCAATAGTGTTTAGCAACACTTTTAGTGCTAATAAGCACACTTGGGAATGTTGAACACTTTGATGAAGCTTGATGAAGTTTGATGAATGAGACTTATGAACACCTCATGGTGTATGCCAACAACTTCAGAGAATCTGGAGCAAAAACACTTTCAAGAAGCACTTAAGAGATTTTGAGCCAAGAAGAGAAGATTTGTGCAAAAAAAAACACTTGATTTTGAAGCTTTAATGGAAGCTTCAATGGCTACCACAGTGGGTAGGCTTGGTCTTTTGGCTCTAGCCACCGCGTTACTACTCCTCGTGGGCTGA
Organism: Cibotium barometz; assembly: GCF_041138505.1. Taxonomy (NCBI): domain Eukaryota; kingdom Viridiplantae; phylum Streptophyta; class Polypodiopsida; order Cyatheales; family Cibotiaceae; genus Cibotium; species Cibotium barometz. Next base: position 34,515,738 of record NC_141046.1, read on the forward strand.
AACTCGAGTAGGAGAGTCTTAAGACTATGGGCTTCAAAAGCCCTAAGCCCTCTAAGCCCCCAATCGCCTACACACGGCAAATGAGTGTACGAACTGAGGAGGTCAGCAAAAAGACTACATCGGGTTGAACAGACAATGCTGCAGCGATTTGAAGGAGAACCGCACAATTAGCAGTACAAAGTGAAGCGCCCAAATGTCCTCTTGAACTTTTTAGTTGAGAGCAAGCCAAGATTCGACCTCCAAAAGCTGCTAGAGATCCTCCATTGGCAGGGTGTTCAAATCCACAAAAAATGATAGAAGCAGTCCTAGCCTACACCACACAATATGAGACCAAATCTACCCAAGCTCTAGATACCATGTTGAGACAAGGTGGTGCTCATGCTAGATTCAAACATGTGGAGGAGAGAGACCCAAAATACAAGAAGAGATCTTGCTTATTAAGTTGCTTAGACATACAACTTGGCTTTTTTTTGCTCTATCAAATGCCTTCTAGCTTTTCCTTTAAATAGGTGAGCTAGTGGACCATAAGTCCATTAACACACACACACCCTTCTCCTACCCTTTTACATGACAGTCTTTTAATATGGTGGCACACAGTGGACAAGATAGAGCACCATGAGCGACCTAGACGTTTGCAGTAGTAAGTAGTGCTTCTCAACATATAAGTGGCATCTTCAAAACCCTTCTACATGGATGCAATAATCATCTGATTAAGCAAGAAACAGTAGAGAAACATTGAAGAGATAAAGCACCCTTATAGCAACAATAACGACACAATCGAGGGCGATAGTAGCCAGGGTGAGAGAAAGAAAGGCAAAGTGGTGGTGGTGAGATTTTGCAGGCATGTCAATAATATAGGCGGTGCATTACTAGGAGTAGGAGTGCTTTGGTGCATCAACAAGTAAGCAGAAGAAGAGGTGTCTCTTTATGTATCCAAGCTGATTCATCTTGGTGTCTCTTTATGTATCCAAGCTGATTCATCTTGGTGTCTTATTGTTCATCTTGGTGTATCTTTATGTATCCAAGCTGATTCATCTTGGTGTCTTACTGTTCATCTTGGTGTATCTTTATGTATCCAAGCTGATTCATCTTGGTGTCTTACTGTTCATCTTGGTGTCTAATCCCTATCTCAAGTCTCTTTATGTATCTAAGCTAATTCATCTTGGTGTTTAATTGTACTGAAGGAAACTTAATTAACACACACTCATCATCATGAGTTCACTTAGGTATGAGCCACCTTAGATTAGTCATGCGAATTATGTTGTCATTAGAGTAGGATTAGCATTTGATTATCATTAGGAGAGCTTGATCCATGATTCTTAACAAACCCTATCTACTTCCTTACTAAGTCATGGGAGATATTAGCACATACCTTCCCTTTGCGGAGGTTTGCGGAGGTTCGCGGGGGGGTGTTTAGTCGCGAATCCAATGTTATTGCAACTTCTTTGCCTCTCTATCACCTTCTTGCTCCTCGCAACTCCTCGTCTGGCTCCCAATCTCCTCACCCACCATCTCCCGACTCATCAAGTTTCTCCCATGTATTTGCCATCCTTTGATTCTTATTGCCCCGCCCGCCTACATGCGCGAGATGCACATCTGCCACCCACCCTCATACTGAAGCATGTAGTCCCACCACATGCAGATTAATTAACCTAGGACACCCCACTGCGCGTCATTCTCTCTCCCTAGCCTTGTAGTTTCTTCTTCTATAACCTTGTTAACAAACCTATCATACATTTTTCCCTTGAACTGTAGAGTGATCCCATTTATCTCATTTTTTATACGAAGCTACCACATTTGGTTGTCTTTGGAACTAAAACTTTACTTCTTAACCGCAAGTCCCTTGTATGTAAATAGATTTTTATGAATTTTATTTTCATAGGATAACATACCTCAAAATTCACATAAAAACAAAACTCCTTATGTTACATGCCCATGCTACTAACCAAGCCCCTAAGTGTATTAATTGATGCATGTTGGCCTACCTACATGTGTTGCATGGATGTTAGGGGCAAGGCTTCTTGCAATATCTTGTAAAGAAGTAAATCTATTCCTATAAGGATGCCAAGAAGTGTTATACGTTAAGAGGATACCAAGGTTGATTGACCAGGAGGATACCCTGAGTGTATTAATTGATGCATGTTGGCCTTCTTACATATGTTACATGGATGTTAGGGGCAAGGCTTCTTGTAATACCCTGTAAAACAAGTAAATATGTTCCTATAAGAGATGCCAAAAAGTGTTATGCTTTAAGAGGATACCAAGGTTGATTGAATGTTTCACTACCAGGAGGTAATGTAGAGTACCAAGAAAGGTATGGAAACACTTCCCTCCCAAAAACCATGTCTACAGTAGTTCTAAGTCTCCAAAATTAGCGATGTACATGGATTAAATTGTAAAGAATCAAAGCATTGATGGCATGTAGAATAGATTGTGAAGCATTTTGACAAATAGAGGGAAATTGGCCAAATATGGAGTTAGGATTTCTCTTTATAAGATCAACATCTTCCCTCCACAATCATCTAAATGGCCTTCATGGCCCATAGCACTCACTAAGAAAAGTATGTCTCCCTTTTTTTGAGCATAAAAAAAGAAACTTTCTTTTGAGCTTATTAAGAGAAGTTCCAAACCATGTCTACAGTAGTTCTAAGTCTCCAAAATTAGCGATGTACATGGATTAAATTGTAAAGAATCAAAGCATTGATGGCATGTAGAATAGATTGTGAAGCATTTTGACAAATAGAGGGAAATTGGCCAAATATGGAGTTAGGGATTTCTCTTTATAAGATCAACATCTTCTCTCCACAATCATCTAAATGGCCTTCATGGCCCATAGCACTCACTATGAAAAGTATGTCTCCCTTTTTTTTGAACATAAAAAAAGGAGCTTGCTTTTGAGCTTATTAATCTTGGCATTTCCAAAGCTCTTTGTTGTGTTAAGCTACATATTGCTACTCTCTTTGATGTGTCAACGTTACATATTGCTAAGATCTCTTTGGAGCTCAACTTTGTATGTGTATCTTTTATAAAAAAGTAATGGTAGATAGTCAAGATAATAAATGTCTACAACGCTCCTTTGCTAGAGGATTTATTAGAGCTATGGTTTGGCTATGAAACTCTTCCCTTTTCGCACTCTTTCAACAATAGAAAACTATCTTGCATGGGATAGCAACCTAGACAATTTAGAACTATCTAGGCTTAGTATGTTGTTTCGAGGTCTTAGTATAAAGGGGCATTTTGCATGCCCCAACTTATTTGGATTATAGATTTTGTAAGAGTTTCAAGATAATGGTATATCCACATCATAGTAAGTTATTTTCCTTAGATAATCCATTTATAATAAGAGAGAATATTCTTTACTTGTTTTATAGAAGCTTGAAAAAGCCCACGTAAAGTGATCCTCAATGATTTGTATAAGAGGTGGCAACTTTTAAAGGACAAGCCTATACTTGAAATCATGCTATACCTAGGGATAATTAAAGCAAATGACACACTTCATTTATGAAAATTACGATAATAAAACTTAACTAAGAAATGGTTAATCTAATGACATACTAAGATATAATCCCAAAAATTAAGGTCTTGCAAATGAGCATCACATTAAATAAATTTATAGCTTTCATAAAAGGAGCATTTAATCCACAATCTTCCCCATCACGCACATCTCCATAATTATCTCCATCACGCACATCTCCACAAATCCCTCCTTATCCCATGATTCTCTCAATCTCTTAAATTTCCTCCAGTCACGTCTACCTATTCCCCTTTTACAATGTCACCAACAAAAAATAACATTTGAATATCACACCTTAATATTCCCCAAGGTCCTTTAGACCTCCATGCCTGTTCATTGTGCACCCACATAAGGCTCACTAGTTGGGAACCCATGCTATGCACGTCTTTTGAGGCTTCCAAAATCAAATGCTACCCAAACCTCCTCCTCCCCTTCTCGAACCTCCAAATTCTTGCCACGTGGAAGCTTTGTGAAACTCTTCCTCAAGATAATATAGAGAAGAGATGTGCTGGACTCGACAAACACACAACCATCCATCACCACAGTTTCTCTTACATCGGTGCGTGCCTGCCCCTATACTTCATAACATGGCTCAAGTAGACTAGGTAGGCAGACTCCAATTCCGATCTCTCCTGATTGGGGTTACTCTTTACATGTTTGTTGGGAGACATGGCAGACATATGAGGTAGGAGCCATGCCCTTACACATTTACTTGACCATAACAAACCCAAGAGCACAAACTCGATCTCTACACACATAGCACATGATTACAAGCATTTTGACCCAAAAATTTGAGCTGGGCACCCAAACACAACTGAAACATGGGAGTCGTAATCTCCCTTGATCACAAAAGTTATTGTTAATATATCTTGACATGCTCAACTAAGAGCTTCCAGAATCCAAACCAAGAATGGTTGACTTGAAACATCTTCATGCCAAAAGGCTTTGCCAAAGTGTTGATACATCTTACAAATGCGGGCCAGATGGACTACTCAAACATGCTAACACAAGTGATGTGTTTGTCAAGATGATTAGATGGACTACTCAAACATGCTATCACAAGTGATGTGTTTGTCAAGATGATTACAAATCAAAGGTTGTGCCATGATCCAATTTATTGACCTTGCAACCATGATCATGGTAGTGCCATAATGAGATCGTGCTCGTGCCATAATGAAACCCATGATGATGAGTGCATACAATACCTTTTATAAATCAAGATGTTACAAGGGTAGATGCATGTGAACAGGATCTTATCGTACCCTAAGTTTTTAAACCTTACAAGAAGGTAAGGTTTTCAAAGTAATCACACCAACCGGAATTTAAACCTTACAAGCTAAGGTTGTCAAACTAATCACACCAACTGCAATTTTAATGCAAAGATAGGCCGGGTGATGAGTGCGGGGTGCACCAAAGAACTGAAGAAGCGTGCGGCGCAGAGCTTGGATATTGCCGTTGGGCTGTTGCAGGTGGGCCGTTTGCAAGAATGAATGTTTCTGGCGCTGTGCTGATGAGTTCAAATGCTTGCCGTCCAGCTGAAGGGAACTGATGTACTTCAATGGAGTTCTCGAACTGAATATATACCCTGCTGCGCCGAGTTGATTTTGCACCCGCTGATGTTGCTTCGTCTCTCTGTTGTTGAAAGGCAACCGGGACGTTTGACAGCTTTTGATGGAGCTGATCATACTTCCGCCTTTTGAAGATCGGAACCACCAGCTTCTACTATGTTCGCTCACAGCCGTTTGGACTCCTTGTGGGTGGTTGCCTTTACGGATATGCAAGAGATTACGCTGGTGGTTGTCGCTTGCTATGAGAATTGGGCCTGCTATTGCTGCGTGGGATTGAGCTGCACAAGAGCTGTCGTTCAGCGATGGAGCTGCTGAGAAGGGCGCTAGGTTGACGAGATGCGTTGGTCTGTTGGCTACGCAAGAGGCACAAAAGAATGCCCTTCTTGTCTACTGTTCTGCAATGAGACCACTAGGAAGGTAAAGCCTTTACTGTGATTTGCTGCTGCTTATCATGCCCTTCTTGTCTACTGTTCTGCAATGTGACCACTAGAGAGGTAAAGCCTTTACTGTGATTTGCTGCTTTATCATACTGTGACTACTTTGCCACTACCCTCACAGAGTATTGGAGTTGCTGATGATCTTTGATTTGCTGCTTATCATGCTGTGACTATACACGCTCACAGAGTATTGGAGTTGCTGATGCTCTCAAATCTAATAATACAGAGGCAGCATTGCCTTGCCCACATAGAGACTAATAAGCCTCACCACCTTTCTCACTGAAAAAGATAATATTTAGGTGATTAGCAACGCAACCAATCATTTCTTCAGAATGCAAACTCAAGTATATTCAAGGTTGCATGCCGTGCAAAGGCGATTTAATGTGCACATTCATACGATTCTTTCTCCTGTATAGAATAAATTGTCCAAGATTTTTAAGAAACCTATGCCAATGTCCTTCTTAACCCCATTTTGGGTTAACTAAACATCTCTTCTCTACACATAGAGATGGCTTGTAATAAGTGTCATGAGTGGCACTATAAAATAAGGCTTTATGCATTAAGCTTGTGCATAAAGCCATATGCATAAGGCTTCATAAAGCCATATGCATAAGGCTTCATGCATAAAACTTGTGCATAAGGCTTCATGTATAAATATTGTGCATAAGGTTTTATGCATAAAGCTTTATGCATTATGTTTTTATGCATAAAGCTTGTACATAAGACTTTATGTATTAACCTTGTGCATAAAGCCATATGCACAAAGCTTTATGCATTAAGGGTTTATGCGTTATGTTTTTATGCATAAGGCTTTATACATTGAGCTTGTGCATAAAGCTTTATACATAAGGTTTTATGCATAAAGCTTTTTGCATTAAGGATTTATGCATAAAATCTTATAAGTAAAACCTTATGCATAAAGCCATATGCACAAGCAGGGATTTCATTAACGTCTTCACAATTTCGTGGTCACGTTAACAAAACCTAGTGTTAACATATTAAAACTTGTGATCACATTGTATATTCACATGACCTGAGAAATGACCTGCCGGAACCCACTAGTCCAGTAACACCTCCGGGCTTCTATCTTTCCCGGCGGGCCCGCCGGGGTACAGAGTTTTCCCGACGGACCCGCCGGGAAAGATAAAAGCCCGGCGGGCCCGCCGGAAAAAACAAGGAACACCGGCGGGGTATTATTCTGTATATAAACACTGCCTACACTGCCCGACACCCATCGTACAACTTTTGGGAAGATAGTCCTTGTTTTGGGGGCGTGATATCTCTCCTCAAAGTACTTGTAGAGCTCTCGAGTTGCTAGAAGTCCAGCGGAGTTTGGAGTGTCATGAGAAATTAGAGCATTCAGTGGTGGAAAAGCAATGGCGTGTACCATTCTCCAGTAGACAAAGAAAAGTTCTGTTGAAGTACTTTCATGCTAGATGGATTGGAGCGCATTCACCACTGCACAGTGCTGCTTACATGTTAGATCCTGAATATTGGAATATGGATTTGATGTCCAACGTTGAGGTGGTGCAAGATTTTTATAAAGTGGTAAACACTTTCTATAATAATGATGATGATCGTGTACAGTGCATAAAGGAGATGACCTCATTTCGGTTGAAAGAGGGTTTATTTTCCAACTCCCTTGTTCAACAAATGGCTAAAGAGCAACCTACATGGAAGTGGTGGATGATGAATGGTGGTGAGCATTATGCTTTATTGCGCAACCTTGCGATGAAGGTTCTAAGTCAGTGCTCTTCAAACTCAGGCTCAGAAAGAAACTGGAGCATGTATAAATATATTCATAGTACTATTCGCAATCGACTTCTTGCAGATCGAGCAGATAAACTTGTTTACATGTACTGCAATGAAAAGATCTTGCGAGACATTGAAAGCAAAGAGTATGAAGAAGATATGCCCAGATGGATGTACAATTGTGATGATGTAGTAGACGAGAACTTTGATGTTGGACGTACGTTGTGCACCACCCTTGAGATAGAAGACAATTTAGACATTGACTTAGATGAGCTTAATTTAGCAGACGAGAGAGTAAACGGTGAAAGAATTTTGGAGCAAGATACTGACATAGAGGAAGAAGTCACTTCATTAATTTAATAAAAAGTACTTGTACAAATGATCATATTTGGAGAAATTATCAATACAAAAGTAGAATTTGTTTTTCTTAGCTCTCATCTTGAAATAAATTGCGAATTGCACTAGGAGTTGCATCTAAAGGTCCTGGTGGTTTATATTCGCTAGCCATGCCGAACACTGTATAAATACCTTGATTTATTGGGACATTGCACAATGCACATGTGGAAGTATTTTGCATTTGTCTCACTAAACATATTAAGTGGTAGTAGTGTCCACATGGTAGTATATATTGGCCGCTCCACCCATCGAATACTTTGTAACATACAGGACATTGGGAGGTGGAGGAACTTGTAGCCTCAGCAGAAACTCCCACAAGATCAGGATGTATCAAAAAATGAGAGATGTGGTTTCCTTGGCGCACAGGAGCAATACGTGAAGAGATGCTCTGCACATCTTGGCTGATCTTTGTTAGCTGCTCTTGAATCCCTCTATTGGCCGGGGGAGGAGTTGACGCTTGAGTTAATCGGTCAGCTTCTTTCTCCTTCTCTGCTAGCTGTGCCCCTAAGCTTTCTTTGACCTGGTTTAACTCCAGTCCAGCGCCCTCCACCATGAGAGCAAGTTCTTCTCTTGTGAATGTCACTGTCTCTTCACGTATGTCGTGGGTGTTGACAGTGGCCTCTCTGGAGGCGAAGTCCACTGGAGTTTCTAGGATAAATTGAGCATATAGCATTTTAGCAAAATAGAGTGGAGTGTCGGCGTTATGGAGAGGACGACCGTACACCTCCAAGAAAATGCGCTCGGCATTAGTTTTGATATCATTGTGAGTGCAACGAGAAATCTTCCATCTTCCCTTCTTAATCTCGCCATCTGGACATGGCCATATTTCCTTTATCATCTCTGTGGTTACGCGTTTGTTTATGTCTTTCCATTGGGCATAAGTTGGATTTGTCTATTTCGATAACCTGCATGCTGTTCTTGTAGCTTCGCGGGCTGTCAGGCCATGTGCAAGGGCCTTCATTCGCTCGTATGCCTTCTTGGCTAACTCCTGATGCTCGTTCGCTTGCACATAAATGACTTTAGGATTTTAATGAACTGTAAAGATCAACGTAAGATAAATTGACCATTACTCTCAAAATCTTGAAGTCAAACACCACGAGAGGAGATATGTATTGCAAAGACTCGATGAGAAATATCCACTTGACTCCAAAAACACTTCAAACAATGCTCGCACATCAAATTTTGAAGAGAAAACATAAACTTAAACACCATAAGAGGAGAGAGATATTGCAAAGACTCAATGAAGAGAGAAACAAAATTTTGAAACATTGGACACATCAAATTTTGAAGAGAGAAACAAAATGCCATTCCTGAAACTTAATCTCTTGATACTGTTCTGCCAAAAGTCATATAAAGTTTGTAATAAATATCCCAAGGCAAAAACATCAGATGCAGGAGTGTATGCATCTGCCAAAAAATGGATCATAAAGCTCTGGGGCTATCCACGGCTGTTTATTTCGCTCTCTGTCTGCGTAGGAGACTGCCTGTGCCACCTTCTCAGGGTTCTTGTCTGCTTCAAATACAAAATTGAGAGACACCCGTTTTTTGGGCGCTCTCAACAGCAACCCCCAATCGATAATACCTATGCGTGGCTTTAGCTCTTTTGTATAATCCAACACTACATTGAAAGGATGTAGGTCGGTATGTACAATACCTGCCACCATATGTGCTGCCGCTAGGCCTTCCACCAGGGCATGCATAATATGTGGCATGTTTATTACTATTTGTTTTATTTTTGAAAGTTCTAGATGACTTAAAGGGATATTATCAGGCGGGGGTTGTCTCCATCCTCGATCCAAACGAAAAATTGCTCTGGTGAACTCACTGAATCTGAAGGGAACCTTCAGAAGAGTATCACCAAGAGTACCGCCATTATAGTGCGGGAAAATTGTGATCCAAGGAGCCTCTTTTGTAAAGGCAATGCATCGGACAATCGATGGATGTAGCACTTGCATACCCTGCTCTGCCTGGAAGCTCTCGAACTTCGCGCTGCCTTCTCCTTTGTAGTGCTTTCCGCAAAAAGTGATGTGCTCCAGTAAAAATGATATACCTTTAATTGCATACTCTTTTACTGTTCCAAAAACACCGGAGCCTATTGTTCGCCCTTCGAACAGAGCCTCGTGCGGGATGCCAATAAGATGTGTGCACATAGAATTGTAGATGGTACGATTAATGACACCTGTACCACTTGCATCTGCCTGACTGGACGTTGCAACGACGTCCTGGGCAATGCGCACTCTTTTGGGGAGGGACTCTGCATCCAACGCCTTCATGCGCTTGCTCTTGGCTCTTTGCTCGCTCCATACAACGTCCCATAACTGTAGACGTTGCATATTGGCTTCAGGCGGGGCAGCATCTCTAAGATCACTGCATGCTACATGCATGCTCCCCAAAATGGTTCGTGTTATGTGCTGATGGTTGAAATCTGCTATCTTCTGTCTATCTAGCAACTCAGCGTTGCCTCCGCTTCGAAGCCGACGCTGTGCATTTTCCCATATTTGGTCTATTAGATCTCGCATGAGTATCTCAGACTCATTGATCTTTTTGATGACATCATCAGTACATTGTGACACTGTGATGACCGCTTCAATGCGAATTGCTCGCAGAACGATTTTGCGCTCTTCGGGGGAAAGCATGTTGATCGTCTTCGTAAATCTAGCAAATATCACTAAACACAAAAAAACAGAATATCAAACATTACTGAAATAAACATCAAGCAAACGTGAGAGAACAACAACAAGTATATCAATATCGTCAATGTTCATACAAAAACGGAATATCAAATAATTTTAATGAACTCAACATCATCCAATACATCATCAAACGTGAGAAAACAGCAACAAGTGTATCATTACTTATCAATGATCAAACAAAAACAGAATATATCAAACAATATTACTGAACTCAACATCATGCAATACATTATCGAACGTGAGATAACCGCAACAAGCGCATTATTACTTACGAAGTGTATACATTATCGAATGAGAGAGAGAGAGAGAGGGGGAGGAAGAGAGAGAGGTATGACAGATAGAGAGAGGAAAAATTAAATGACATTTTTTATAGTTTTGTGAGTTCCTAAAGAGAGAAAAATAATGTTTTGTAATCGTAAAGCACTCCTCATCTACATACCTATCGTGATAGAGAGAGAGATGTGAAGTGTATCATGAGAGAGAGAGAGAGAGTTGTGAAGTGTATCATTGCGAGAGAGAGAGAGAGAGAATTGTGAAGTGTATCATGAGAGAGAGAGAGAGAGAGAGAGGAGAGGAAGAGAGAGTTGTGACAGATAGAGAGAAGAAACATTAGATGACATTTTTAATGTTTTTGTGAGTTCCTAAAGAGAAAAATAATGTATTGTTTTAATTTTTAAGTAAATAGAGGGAGAAAAAAGAAATTATTAAGAATTATGTATATTTTAAGAGAAATAAAAAAAAATCATTATCTACACATCTATCGTGTTGTGAAGTGAATCATGAGAGAGATAGAGAAAGAGTTGTGAAGTGTATCATGAGAGAGAGAGGGGGTGAGAAGAGAGAGATTCATATTTTTCGAGTTACGAATCACGATATTATAAAATAAAACGTTTAGACAATATGATGTAAACTTTGATCCATGAAATACTAATGCCGCGTTAGCAACCAAGTATCGCATGGGTCAAACACAATGAAAACAATACAAGTCAAATCAAACAAATTTACGACATTTATTCGACCGCGTTAACGATCATATGCCGAAATACGCAAGCAAATTTACGACACTTTTTCGACCGCGTTAACGATCAAATGCCGCAATATGCAAAAAACATTTTATGCACTAGCGGACGACACCAACTTGCCGTGTTAACGATAAAATGCCGCCCGATTCTATGGGAATACCAATAGGATACGAACATACACTGGCCGCGTTACCGACCATATGTCCGCATTTGACAAAGGGAAGGGAAGGGAAGGTGACATCGCCATAACGATACTATGCTTGCCGCGTTACCGACTAGTACCGCTACGGCGTGCCATACTTACCATAGGACACAGACTAGCCGCGTTACCGACTAAGTGCCCCAGGGTAAGCACCATTCCGAAGAATGGCCTTACACACACACCAGTCGTGTGGCGGGCCACCCAAATCCTGCCGCGCATTGCGACAATGGGCGGCTGCCCGCACGAACTCACCCACACACACATCCCTCGTGTGGCGGACCACCCACATCCTGCCGCGCATTGCGACAGTGGGCGGCTGCCCGCACGAACACACCCACATACACACACACACACACAAGTTTTCATTACCTGTGTATGCTGTCAGCAATGAAATCCCAAAGGGCCCCCCGGGCCCATATATATAGAAAATTGTACCCCGCCGGGCTATATGACGACCCCGCAGGGACCCGCCGGGCTTTGCTTTATCCCGGCGGGCCCGCCGGGTATAGCAAAAGCCCGGCGGGATTTTTCCCGGTTACCAGGTCGCTTGCCACCGGCTTTTTTGAGAACATGTTAACATGTGAACATGTTAATAACATGTTAACACATGTTATTAACAAAAAAAATTTTGTGATCACGTGAATATAAAATCAGAGTGCACAAGCTTAATACATAAAGCTTTATGCACAAGCTTAATACAGTAAGCTTGTGTATAAGGTTGTTTGATGTGGAGTGCTATGTATGGATGGAGATAGTATAAGCTTTCTGAATGCTTATACTCTCTTATGCATATAGCATATATATACATGCTCTCTTTTTCTATGTTTAAGGTATACTCTCTACTCATAGAGTTTACATGCTTGCACGAGGCTCTCTTAAGCTTGCCTATGCTTGCATAGATGTATAAGGCTTTTATAAGCCACCTTGCATGATATGTGCATACGCATAGATATGCCTATGCTTGCATATAGGCTTGAATAGAACCATGGCTTGCCTAAGCTTGCATCGGGCTTACCTTTCCTTATGCTTCCCATGTCTTGCATCCTCCCCGCTTCGACGATGTGGGTCTGCCTCTCATAATGTAAGAGAGAGATGGGATTCTCATCGAAGTAATGGAAATGGGTGTGGTTTTTGTGTTTTGGTGGGTCTTCTACTAGATCTCTACAATCAATTAGCTCAAACACATAAATCGAGAAATGCTTGCCTTTGATAGGTATCATCCATTAAAGTTAAGTGAGCCCTCTCAAGAGACAGAAACAAGAAGGAGGCTCTTTCCCCATTATGCCCAGCACTTGTCTTGCCATGTGGATAGGAAGCAAGTAATGGAAAGAATTTAGTTTCTTTAGAGATCCCCTATTGTTTTAAGAGTTGGAGAAAGATGAATGAAATGTCTAAGCAATACATGCTAGATGTATAAAGAAATGAGATAATGAGGCTCTCCCTATCTAAGAGGAGAAACCATGTGAGTAGGTGTGCATGAGAACATACGAGCAAACCGGATGCATGTTTTGCCTGTCCTTAAGATGGTTCATGAGAAACCATCTCGAAGTGAATAACACTCGGAAGCAAGCTAAATAAGGATGCAAAAGTGGGGTGCTTCCCACTTTGGGCGAGGAGGAAAGCCGGCATTTATAGCACACTTTGTGAGTAAAGTTGCTAGTTGAATTCTTTTATATTTCAAGTCTAATATGTTTTTAATATATTAAGTTAAAAATTATCTTCACTTGCTTGATATGTAGAAAGAGGTTGTTGGTCATTCACACCAACAAAGGCTGAGTATCTGATTTGTGGCAATGGCTCTATGAAAATGGTGTGGAGCTTAATGAATGCATGTTGCATGATGAGGTATAGATATATTGTTTTGTTTGATCACATTCTAATTCATGATATTAGTATATCTTTTCTTGCCACATGATAGCTATTGATATTTGATTGTTTTCTTGACATGTAGAGTGACGATAATGAAGATGATGTGACGAGGATGATGAAGATGATGAGTAGCTATTGCAACCATGGAGTGGTTGATGGCAACGAGCCAGCGAGACCACTCTGTGTTTTACCCCTTGTGTAAAGTTTTGGTCCTTGTGCTTTTGTGTCTCTGCATTTACTTTGTATGCCATTCTTGACCTTGTGGTCAACCTTCCTTACTTGGTGATCCACTCTAACTTGGCATCGCAGGTACCCCTCATTCGTGGACTATATGAGAAATGTAAATATACATGATCATGATATCACGACAAAGTCTAATCTATATAGGGGGGGTGAACCCTATGTTGCTATCTCATGAAGACACCCATGATGGACTTGGAAGAGGAAGGAGTGCAACAATCTTAATAAGGGCGGTTCGAGAAAACTGACCAAGAGGAATTGTAAGACCTCCCCACATGTAACAGTCTCATAACACCCAAATATCTGAAGGAATAGCATTAGGAACTCAATGGAGTCTTTTTGGGCCCTTTAATTTGCCATGAGGTTATGGAAACGTTTAACTTTTTGACAAATAGGAGCCCGCCATGTAAGCAAAAACCATGGGTGATTAAGAGAGGTGTAAGAGTGGTCAAAGGGTGCACTTTTTTCCCCAAAAAGAGGGGGGGGGGGGGGGGGCAATTTTACAATTTTCGGACCTCCATAACTTCTACATACAAGCTCCGATTTGAGCGGAGATTACAGATCCGTGATCTACGCATCAAGAGCTTTCCATAGATATGTTACATGATATGGTTTTATTCGCTAGATTTTAAATTCCATTTTCCCTCCAAAATTCAAATTCGAATAAAGTAACCGTTTTGAAGCTTCAAATTAGAAAACGTTTCTTCTTTAGAGAAAAGGTTTGACTTCCTTAAACTGCCAAATAAAAGGACCCAAGAAGACTCCATTGAGGTGCTAATGGGAAGGGGGTTATTAGGGAGTTGGGTATAGCTCTTCCACCTCCGAGAGTTTCAGAAGCTAAACCACATGTGACAAAGCTCATGTAGAAATTTATAGGTGATGGTGATGCCATACAACACCTCAAATTTTTTGAATTAGAGTGAAAACTATGGACCCTTGAGCAACCACAAATACAACATCTCTGTACTTCAAGAATCCACTTGATAGACAGGATGATAGAGACAGTAACCTTTACTGTTGGAATTACCCCAACCGCTCTATCGATGATTCCTCCTCCATAATCTCAACTACTACTTAACAAGCCTCAAGCTGGCATAGCAACTCGATCAAGTGGAAAAACATATTAAAAGTCTGACTGTCGATGAACTTAGCACTGCATTGCTAGATAAATTAAGGTTAAGTTAGACCAAGGAAGGTCCGATTAACACATACTTTCAAATGGTTCAGTAATAAGAAGAACAATGATTTGAATACCAAGACTGAAGAGAATACTTCCAAATAAAGACGACCAAAAATGGTGAATCAAATGCTTTAAGTGCAACAAGGAAGGCCATATCGCTCTCAATTATCCAGAGAGGAAACACACACCACAAACTAAAGTAAACATGATCGATGAAGTGAATGAATGATGACTATGTGCCCGAGCAAGAGGGTTATTCAGACTATGACAATCTTTAGAACCACGGAGGTAATTCTAAACCCTCACATACCCATTTTGTTCTACACATGTTATTGAAAATGTAAGGTAAGATAAAAGATAAATCAATCACAGTCTTACATGACGATGGTAGCATCCATGAATTTATTTCTGAAAGTCTTGTGAATGCAGTTAATCTAATAGTCACACCATCCAAATCCAAAATCAAATCATGTTAAGTAATAAGGCATAAACACAGTACATCAAAATACACTAGCATAGTATCAACATGAAAAATATCACCCGCAATATAGAGTCACTAGTTTGGCCCCTGAAAGATCCCTGTCCCCACCATGCAACGAATTCTGGGGTGCTAGCAGCGGAAGTAGCACTTCTTGCGCGCAGAGCAGTCCCTCACTCGGGGCCTCGCCCACGTATATCCAGACAAAAGACTAATCCCTCGGTTCTTCCAAAATCGAACCTGGAAAAACTTCCCTCGCCCGGAAAGCACGGGTGATTCCTCCAGGATATTTTTACTCTAACGCAGTCAAGAGCCTTAACTAACTGAACTGATCTGACCGAACCCGTAAGTCCCATAGTCAGATCAAGGAAATGACTTGCACTTGGATCATAGAGACCAACGCTTTTTTCCTCATTAAGAGGCACAGCCATTGATTCTTTTCCATAGAATAAATTTTTTTTGGGATTTACTTCATCTATCGTACTATAACAGAATTGAGTCTCATTTTAGGGATCCATCAGTCCAGCCTAATCCCATCCAGTCCCGTGGATTAACCAACCGCCCAACCACTGTAGTGATGGGATCCATTTAAGAATTTGGTTAGATTTTGTCCCGGGTACCAGGGAAAAGAGTTCCTAGGCCCCTTAGCCAAATATTCATGCAAACTTAAAACTAGTCACACCACTTATACACCCAATATGAAATTGTCTTTTTCACAGATTCAGCTGTCTTTAAAATAATCTTTTAATGAAACTATAGTATCACTGATCATAATCCTCCAAAATATCCGGTTGAATTCTAATTTCTAATTTTTCCTTCATCGATGTACCTATGGCATCATTGGCAACCAGAACGCTCACCACCTGTCCACTCAGGGATCTTTTCGATAGTTCTTAGCTCATAGTCTCGGCAATATATTCACTTATAAAAATCAAAATAGAATCTTCGTTGAAGATCAACAAGATCAACCAACAGATCCATATAAAAGAGCCATGGACTCATCCGTTGGACCAATAAGGTCCTCAACAACGGATCCATAGAAAAGAGCCATGGACTCATCCGTTGAGGACCAGTAAGGTCCTCAACGGATCCATATAAAAGAGCCATGGACTCATCCGTTGATGGACTCATCCGTTGAGGACCAGTAAGGTCAATCAACCAGATCCATGCCCGAATTCAGAAAACAACTCTTACTCCTTGTTTCAAATCTTCCACGACGTACGTGTGGGTATCTTCGACGACCCAGAGCCCGAGCACTGTATGGTCAGCACCCTCCTAGGATCCTTCGCAGGTCACCTAGCGCTTCACGCATAGGCCGCTTCCTTAGTCCCTCATCCACCGTATCGAAAGCTCACCATTTAAATCGAACCGAGATTGGTCAAGACCTCGACCGACCTTGCTACGCGAGACGTTCTCTATTGACTCTCCGTCAACAGCTGTTGCAACTTAATCACATAGGTTTCCATGATCTCATCCACAAGATGGTCAAAATGCTTCCCCAACATTCTTGACGTAAAACAATCATTTAAAAGCAGGTCATAAATAGTCTTTATAACGAACTCTCGTCTTTCCACATTGTTCCATATCAATCCTCATTTATTTCATATGTATTCCTATTCTCATCACATCATTTTTCATCTCATCACATCTTTCCTCATTTATCTACATTAGATCTCATCCACTCGCATTTACCCATATCCACATCTCATTCATTTATATCTCGATCCACATCACATTCATTCATTCATATCCATCACATTCATTCTCATCACACCATCCCATCACATACATTCTATCCACATTATATCATATCATACACATCCACATCCATTCTTCACATACACATTCACATCCAATTTCACATACACAACTTAACTTACTCCCATAAGGATCGCCATAAGTGGTCGTGAGTGGAAAAAAAATCAACACGAAATCATCAAAAGTAATGAAATTTTTTTATTTTTTATTTTTGAAAAAAAATGAACAAAACCACTTAGTATTTTTGTTAAACGGCCTTGCAAAACTGCCATAGCATAGTGGAACGTGCACCTACTTTTCTTGGAAGTGTCATCTTTGCGTGGCCTGAAGCCCTTCGTGTGATCTGCCTCTAAAACGGGTGGAAGAAACTAAAGGGTGTGTGAGTAACAACTCCAAAAGCGACCTGAAGTGAAAAGACAAATGCATACAAACGTCTTATCCATGAGTCCTGAAACCCAATCTAACGAAATATATATCACATATTATTTACAATATATGGGCAGCTAGTGCTTCCTCAAGAAATGAAAGGGAAAACAATAGCCATAAAAAAACGTCAGAAAAGTGCGCAGATGGCCACCTAGATTCCACGTGGAATCAATTGTGGGCCCTCCTCCACTCTCTATAGAAGGAATTCATGGACGGGTAAACCCGCCCGGTCGACACGTCGGTGTACACACGAGGCGAGGGGGAGCTGTGCTGTTGCACGGGGCCTGACGTGGCGACGGGAGATTCGAGGGCGAGCTTAAGGTCGTAGCAGGCTCGCTTCTGTGGGTCGGCCAGCGTGGCATAGGCATCGTTGATTTCTGCGAAGAGCTTGGTCGAAGTGTCGAGCTGGTGAAGGGGGCAGACGTCAGGGTGGTGTTGGAGGGCGAGTTTGCGGTAGGCCAACCGGATCTCTTTAGGGGAAGCCAAGTGGGAAACACCGAGAAGGGTGTAGTGTGTTCTGTGGGGGGCCGCCGCCCACTGCTGCTGCTTTTGAGACGGCTCTGCTGTAGTGGCTGCGTAATTTGAAATGTTCAGCGCAGGCGGCCTAGATCTGGCTGCCGGCGCCGGCTGAAGAGGAACACTGAGCTGCTTCGGCGAGCTCCAAATTGAAGATGAGGAGGAGGAAAAGTTCAAATCTGGGAATCCTGTCACAATTTTATGGGGGCAATTGATAGAAGGAGTGACTAAGGGGCGTGGAGAAAATGTAAAGGAAGATGAAGTAGGAGAGGAACGAGGAGAGGAGGCTGAGGAACTAGAGAGAGGCCTAGGCGAAGGCGAAGGCAAAGGTGAGAAGGAGAAAGGAGCAGTAGAAGATGAGGAAGGGGAGAGCAAGCTCGCTGTACTGTCCATGGAAGAAGACAGAGAACAACCACGTGAAGAAGGCACCAAAAAAAGGAACACCGGGCGGCGAGAGGAGGAAAGATCAGCTGCAACCCTTTTTAAGAATCGGTATCTTCTCCACATCATCCCAGCCTGTAATTAGGCGGGGCATGTCCATTGACTCAGCACTACCCCACGTGGGCCCTACCCCTGCCAATCCTATCCTCTTGCTGACGCCGCGACCCGCAACCTCCGTTTCGTGGGACCCCGATCTTCCTTCCACTCCAATTTCCAAAATAGTACTTCAAGTAAGAAAGAAATACAAAAATAAAATAAAAAGATCCTCAGCGTACCTGCAAAGCAGTTCTATGTACTGTCCACGAATGATCAATTCACTAGGACCTTTTCCCACGCACTGCTCCAAAACAGCAACAGATCAAAATAAGGACAACTCTTAAATCTAACCTATTTTTGTTTCAAAAGCTCGGTTTGGCAACTAAAAATATGAAAAATCATTCCTTTTAAAATAAAGGCTACTTAAAATCTCAACCAGTTTTTTTAATCCCAGTTTTTGGCCTGCCTATGGCAAAGGCCTTAGCATTGTGTATGAGGGGTTGCCTTGCTGCCCATCAAGCATTGCTTTCTATGAGTTAATGCACCTTTGCTTTCTATGAGTTAATGCACCTTTGCTTTCTATGAGTTAATGTTTGCCTTTCATGAGTTATGCCTCACATCCTCTAAATAGCCAAATTTCAAAAACTCTCTCTAGTCCTCTAGTTTCATTGAACATTCCCTTTTCAACCGTTGCTTTCTATGAGTTAATGCACCTTTGCCTTTCATGAGTTATGGGCCTGACATCCTCTAAATAGCCAAATTTCAAAAACTATCTAGTCCTCTCATTCATTGAACGTTCCCTTTTCGCTATTGGTCTAACCATTCGATTACCTACATTCTTATTCTTAAGGTAGGCCATCGTGATTCCTCACCTTGTTTTTAATTCTGGCCAGTAAAAATACACTAGAATGCTGTTTTCTTTTTTTGCACTTAAGCCACCCACATTTTTCTCCACGAATTTCTAGACCCATTCCCACATAAACAAATCAGGCAGCCTTACTTCAATGTACAAAACAAAGAAGATCCCAATGTGGACTGTAAGGACAGAACTTATTCGAAAATAGATCTTCAATTAGCTAGATTCTTTAGTGTGTTTCAAAGCTAAGATTACCTATTTAATGTAAGCATGCTAACATGAATGTATCCTAGTCACACTAAAGGGTCCGCTTAATGAACCTGGTATTGCGTTACGCCAAAAAAGTGATTAAAACATTAAGCAACCACATCTCTTCCTTCCGTGTCGCCCTCCTCTACTCATCCAGAGCCACATCCCTTACTACCAAGTTCCAATCTTATAGAAGAACATCAATATTCTTATTTGATTTTAGTTAGTGGTTAGCCACACAATCATAAGGATAGAGTAGAGAAGCAACAGCAAGACTCAATGCTTACGAATGGTATAATCTCATAATACATCCATTGTCATGTCGACTTGATTATCATCCATTAGGTAGTACATGCTCCTTTCTCTCTCACCTATGGTAGCCACACAATCATAACGATAGAGTAGAGAAGCAATAGCAAGACTCAATGCTTATGATGGGTATAAACTCATAATACATGTGTGAAGTACGTTCACAAGGGATTCATCCTAGCTTGCTACCACACACTCTTCGAGTGCTTATGATTGGTATAATCTCATAATACATCCATTGTCATGCCGACTCGATTATCATCCATTGGGTAGTCACACGCTCCTTTCTCTCTCACCTATGGTAGCCACACAATCATAAGGATAGAGTAGAGAAGCAATAGCAAGACTCACTGCTTATGATTGGTATAAACTCATAATACATGTGTGAAGTACGTTCACAAGGGGTTCATCCTAGCTTGCTACCACACACTCTTCGAGTAAGAATTGCCATAAGTATTCTGGTGGACCAATACATATGCCCATCCAAGTTGTACATTTGGACAACATTTTTTTCATAGCTTCATCATACATCCTTTTGGTGTGTGCTTAAGCTAGTGGCACCAAAAGGATTCCAGTGGACCAATACAGGTGCCCATCCAAGTTGTACATTTGGACAGCATTGCTTCATCACTTCATCATACATCCTCTTGGTGTGTCCTTAAGCTAGCAACACTATATCAACTGATAGTAGGAAAACTATATAAGTTAAGTAAAGATGATATTTTTAGAAGGTGTGTCCATGAGGATGAATTTATACATGTGTTTAAGGATGCACACTCTCAAGTTTTCAAAAAGTTTCCATGATGTCTTTATACAATGGTTATGTTAAAGAAAATGAAATAAAAGCTAATAAAGAAGATTAGATTTAGAGTCAGCAGATAAGATGGACGAGAGTAGGCGAGAGAGTTCGCACTCATCGTGGGGAAGTGACAAGTCTAGGGCCTGCTGACTAGCCTTGACTCGAGTCCTTTGTTTTGGGTTGGGTGACATCAAGATTAGTAACCTTGGGGTGTTCATGCTTGCTAGTGAGCGGCCCTCAGGCAAAGCGCCCCCCTCACGACGACAATGATGCTCCTTGGCTCAATTGACCCCATAGTCCAAGCATCGTGAAGTAAAACAAGAGAAAAGAGGAGTGTGGTGGCCAACATACTAGCCTATGGATGGGTGGGCCAGATGAGTTCGATGCTTTCTTTTTGGAAGAACCTTGCACATGAGAATGTTGTACAAAATATAGCATACTTGCATCGTTGTTTGATTTTTCCAACTTTCTATATTCTCTTGTGTAATGAGAATGAATGAAATCAATGCTATTGAATTTTTGAGTTTTGGGCCCATGGGGGTTCTTATGCTATGTGATTACCCCCTTAGCAAGCGGGGTTTTGGGCCCATGGGGGTTCTTATGCCAAGCAGTTGTGGACCTAAGGGCAGGCGAGCCATGACCTCATTTGAGTGATTAGAAGTCTAAGACTGTTGGCACACAATCTGCATGTGTTAGAAGCTTGCTTCACACTTGTCATGCTTGTCTAGCTTCTTAGTATAAATTAGAAGTAACTAAGTTGGTATGTGTTAGAGTCTTGCCTCACACTTTTCAAGTTAAATTAATGAATTGACGTGTTAAAGTTCAATTCGCACTCATTAATTTAGTTGAGTGAATAGCACTCTAAGAATGTTAGCACACACTATGTATGCATGTTGGGTGGGGCGATGAGATCTGTACACTATATAATCATTTTTTCATGATTCAAAGTAAGGGAGTGGAGGAGTTGTTATCTAAGTGAATAGCACTCTAAGAATGTTGGCACACAATCTATGTATGCATGTTGAGGGGGATGAGATCTGTATGCTCCATATGCTATATAATCATATTTTCATGATTCAAAGTAAGGGAGTGGAAGAGTTGTTATCATGAAACAATGAGCTTATGAACCTTCAAGGTAGCCCTTTCCTTATCATTGACCTCCTTTAGAGAAAGCAGTGGTTTTAGTGGTGGTGAGCATGTCTTAAGACTTTGGTCTTCTATTGCATACTACCAACCCTTGCTCTCTACTTTGACTCATAGACAAGATAGATGATTGGATCTGACATTGGCCTCTGTATACAAAGACTTTCAGCACTCTTGACATACAGACTTCATGCACTCCTGACATGCATACTTAGTGTCATACTTAGTTGCATTATACATCGAATAAATAAAAAAGTGATCTTATGTTGCACTTATAAATAAAAAAGTGATCTTATGTTGCACTTATTCATCGAAGCAATGTTGTATAGATAAGTAATGCTATTTGTAAGATTGGCTATTATTTGTAAGGTTTACTGCTATTTATAAGGATGATTACTGCTATTTATAAGGATGATTATTATTTCTAAGAATGATTGCATCTTACATTATACTTGTTCAATCTGAGCAATGCTGATATATATAGATAAGAAGTGCCATTTGTAAGGATGACTCCTTGATTGACACATGATGTAATAGTAGAAGATGAGGATGACTTGTTGGTGCTTGTGTGCTAGTTGAAGGTGGAGGTAGTGAAGATGAGGATGACTTGGTGCCTGTGCGGTGCTAGTTGAAGAATAATGTACACCATGAAGTACTCGAACTTTGTATTTATTTTTTTTAAGTAATTGATAGAGATAATAAATAAACTATGCCTTAGGCATGTCAAATAATTTAACACTACATTAGTAATAGTTACATCATGAGTATCATGTCAATAATATCGTTGGATTAAAAATAGTTTTACTTGGTGCGAATCATGTAAAAAAGATCATTATATCATTGAGTGCCATATTAAAAACATTGCATCATGAGTATCATGTCAAAAAGATAATTACATAAAGTGTCATATCAAAATAATACATTTGATTCATTGGGTTTCATGTTCTATCTACTTTTTAGAAGAAATAGGATTTTGAGATACATTTTCTATTATTTCATTATTTTTTATTATGTCACCAATGTCAAATTGAGTTGAGGCGGTGATTTTGAATTTGATAATGCTCCAAAAGCAACTCCATATCTTCTTATTCTAGCTCTTTAATCCGTGCTTCTTATCATATTTTTATTTATGTCACACACTCAGCAGTATTTCCCCTGGCTTAGTAGAGCTACACCTTGATTGGCAAGTGTAACAATATTCTCATATGCATATGATGTGAGTATAATAGGTTGAGTGTGATCCACCCCGTGGTATTCTAGCATGGTACTCTCTTCTGGCAGTGGCCCTCTCAGGCGGAACAACTAGTTCAAATATGTAACTAGAGTGTTGCACAGTAGTTCAAATAAAACAACTTGAACATAGCTAGAGTGGTCACACCCACATGTGTGACTAAAGTGCACACAACTAGTTCAAATAAAACAAATTGAACATAGCTAGAGTGGTCACACTAGCCCCACATGTGTGACGAGGATGCACATAACTAATAAAACAAAAACATATATTATACGATCGCATTCAAATAATACACAAAAAAATCTTGGTCAATTTACATTTAAAAAATTATATGACTCGTATAATATATGCACTTAAGGAAGTGGCATATAACAATGAGAACATTTTCCTTAAGACTTTGATGCACAAATTTGTACAACACATGCATGTTGAACTCATTCAACATGACCACCCTAGTCTTTTCTTGCATAAGGTGTCATAAAATCTATTTGAAATTATTGGTTTTCATGGACTTTTGTAATGAAAATATTAGTTTTCCACCATTGTTCAAGGTAACATCAAATTCTTTTTGGGAGCCTTAAACAACACCAAACTTTCATAAAGTTTCTAACAAACAAGAGGGATATGTGTAAGCACATTAGTACATTAAACATTACTATGGCCCCCCCTCGCAACAAAAAAAATAAACATAATGGAAAACAATAGTGAGGCCCAAATTGCACCTAGCACAAAAACTTCCTCCTGCACCCATCATTGGTGTTTTCTTTTGTTTAAAGCCATCAGGGGTCTAAAGTTGAGAAGAATAGAAGTTGGATCCATTTGCGCTACAACTTTTTAAAACATAAAGTGGGTGGGAGAAAAGGGACCATGGCATTGGTGCTAATGCCCTCCATTCCTCTCTTTTTTTTAAAGAAAATAGAAAATTAATATAAAGCAAACGTAACTAGGGCCCATTTTGGCTTAGTTTTGTAGAAAAGAAAAAGTTGGTGGTGGGATGGGAGAGGTAGATGGCATTGATGCCATGGCCCTCCTCCAAATACCACCCCGTTTCCTTTTTTAAAAAACAGTGAGGCCAAAATTGGATTCAAATATGGGCCACATGAGAAATGCCAAAAGTGGGCCCATTTGGGTCTGAGTTTTTGTAAAAGAAAAAACAAAAGTAGATAAAGCCAACCGAGGAAGGGGTGGGGATGCTTTTGGGAAGCATCCTTTCATCCCCCCCAATGCACCCCCACCCCCCAATGCACCCCCACCCCCCCTTCCCCCCTTCCCTCTGTGCCCTCTTTACTTTATTTAAAAAAGGTAGGCTTGAATTGGGTCCAAATCAAGCTAAATGAAATTTACCAATCCAAATTAACATAAATCTAGGCCAAATACAAAATCTCAAACTTGGACTTAAAAAGAAATGGGTGGTGGGCTCAACATTTGGTCCGCCACCATATGGACCCTACTTAGCCATGTATGAATTATACTTAGGATTGGTGTGTTAACCCTATTTTGGGCTTAACAAAGGCTCCCTACTACACACGTGAGTAGCCCAATAAGTGTCATGTAAATGACACTCAAAAAGTTATACATATTATGAGAAAATCTAGCAAATGACCAAGCTTAGTAGATTAGGGTTAACTTTGGGCACCCAAGTGTGAATAAGGGCTAGTTGTATATAAGTGAATTTCTCATAATGAATAGACACAATCCCCCTTTGTGCCAATTGAGTTGTGCATGTCTACTTACTCTATCTTGTGGTGGAGAGAGAGAGAGAGAAAGAGAGAGAGAGAGAGAGAGAGAGAGTTGAGAGTGGAGTGTCTAATTCTTGGTACATGTACCTCTTGTTTAGTGAGTGAGAGGTGAGTTGCAAGGAAGTGGAACAAGGAGGAAGGCATTGGAGCTTGGAGCTAGCAACCATTGGTGGAGATTAGAGGCTATGAATCCCGAGTTGGAAGCAGAGTAAGTCCCCTACGATAATTGTTGTTTGTTTCACTTCTATTATGACATTCATAGCTTCTCCACCAAAACTCTACCCATTAGGGGAAATTCAGGCTCCAAATGGGCCCTTTTAGAGCCTATTAAAATAATATAAGGCCAGATACCAATGAGAGTGCTTGGATTCTAGCTCCATGTAAAATGGATCTTTTTTTGTTAGAGTGGTCCCCATAATTTTGAGCTCAAAAAAGAGGAATAAAATATATTAGCATAAAACTCAAAAATAGAAGAATGTCATGCCTGAATACCACCTACCAAAATGTATGCTAGTTGGAATATTAGGAAAATAGGCTAGATTGATTGAAAGCTATTCTTATTGAAGACTTTCTCCACAATTTGAACTTAGTTCTCTTCGTTTTCCGCCTCTCTTACAGCATCACTTGTTTTCACCATATTTGCTTCATCTCTTCTTCTTCTTCTCTCAACCTCTTTTTTCTTCCATCTTAATAGTTTGGTAAACTTCAGTAAGCTATGTTGCTAACCATGATTTCTTTATGATTTTATTTTGTTTGTTATGTTCATTAACCTTCCTGGCCATGATGTTATTTGTGAAAACTTACAGGGTTATTTGTCAACTCGACTGCTGTGCAAGAAAATGGAATGCAAGATTCATAACATTTCTTTAAAGTTTTATTTTCGTTATTTAGATTGTTAAGCCCAACGAAATGGTCATAATGTTCTGTTTTCCCTTTGTAGATGAGCTCTAGGAGAAAACACATGTGCATTATTGAAAGTGTGGAGCTTTTGAATAGGAAGGATACTAATGGCAGCACAACTGGATCCCGTGTGGTTCAAGAAGTCAGACTAGATCACGACGATGAGACCCAGCACTTAAGGAGCATTCAAGGTAAATGAAAAAACATTGGTGATCGTAACAAGCATTGGAAAGGTAGGATCGTGGAGTTCTACAGGCAGATGCCCAAATGGTGCAATCGAGGTCCTTATGCAGCATGTTTATACACACACATATATAATGCTACATCACCACAATGAAAGTACAAGATCTAAGACAAACAATAAGATTCAATAAGTAGTCTATGTTTTTTTATGTTCAATACCTAATTGTTTTGTGCTCTATAACTAAGCATTAAAATTTTCTTGCAGCTTTATATCCATTGAATGTGGAGGAGTGGCAAAATGATGAGTGCATCAGTGGAAGAATCAATGTTCCATATAGAGATAGGCACATTGCTATATGATAACCCACCTAGCCATTTAGCAACATAGGGAATCTTCTTTTATAATTCCATATATGTTTTGGCTAATGCAAATGATAATGTTGGTAGACTGGAGTCTATCCCACTACCACCATTGTCTAGCCCCAAGAATGGGTTTGTTCTTACACAGACATCATTGCAATATACAAGAATAAGATAAGAACAAATATGAATGCATATGAAACCATCAACGAACAAGTTCTAAGGATGTCCATCTAAGTTGGTTTATACCATTTAACGCATTTGCACATATGTTTGCATCATGTGAGGGTGTCAAGAAAACAAAGTTAACATATCAAGTGAGGTCCCTTGATAATGATTGGATGAACCAATTTTTGGGGGAGGGATGAGATGTAAAGAGGACCTCTGTAGAAGATACCATTGAATGTAAAGTAACAATGCCATATGTTACATTTAGGTGAATTCAAAACATAAAGTTTGTTTGTGTTTATAGCAAATTCTATTAGGGTGACATTCCTTACTTTTTAGCATTGATTATTTTTATAACCAGGTATTTCATTGGGAGGCAAACATTAAGCATGCGATTTTGTTATAGAAGATGGTGACTATGGACAAGCATCTGGCAAAGCTTGGATCAAGACATGCGTGATGAAACTCACTCTTACATCATAGATGTTGTAATCTAATTACAAGGTCGAGACCTATTGTGGTCAATCTAGAAAGCCATTGGCCATTGGCCTTACTTAAACAAGATATCCAACAATTGATGTGTAGTGATGCACCGAGGGATTTCTATTTTAAGTTAGATGGTAGGAAAATCGGAAGCAAGAGTGAAGCTTCCAAAACTTGCTCTATTTGTATCGAGCCACATATCCTAGAGGTTGTTGAATCACCTTGAGAGTAACATTTCCATCGATAATAAAATTTCAAGAGTTCTCTTTGGTCTATGTGTTGTTATATAAATGTTACTTCTTTCTTCTTCTTTTTTGTATTTTTTTCTTTCTATTTGCTTCAATGGCAACCACATGTCTTGGGCATCCCTACTTCTCTATCTTGAAAATGTCTAGATTTCAACATTAAGCCATAATAGGCTATTACTTATATACATTACTTTGAATTATAGGTACTGTGGGAGAACGAAAGAAACATTTTATGTAAAGACATTACCCCGTAAAGCAAGTTTTCTTAGTGCTACCGACTATATCATTGAGATCATCATTACAACATGGAGATACAAAAATGCCTTGTTTAGCATTCGGGCGTGACAAAATTTTATACATGGTAGGCCATTACAAAGATCTGGGCTTGGTCCAAATCTACATGCCTAAACCATGGAAATATATCCATGTAGGAAACCTCCTCTGAAACCAGAAGCGAGAATGTAGGAGAATCCAAAATATATACCTTGTGCTGAGCTTCCCATGGTAGAGTTGATAAAACCACAGTTAATTCACATAGTATTACTTTGAGAAAGAATAACACTTTAAATTAAAGTTTACTAGCATGGACATAGCAAACCTTAAAATAGCATGCATAACTCTATCGTTGACCTCCTTATGCATTCTGGAAAGAGCACATCAATCCCCTCCACGTTGAAAGGGAAGTGTTGACGAGTGTTTTGCACTGGCAACCTCACAATGAAGGAGGGAGCGAAATACCTCAAAGCTTCAACATTAGAATCATGTAATTCTAGAAAGTCAACTTCTCTCCTCGCCCTTTCAATACTCTCCCTATTTTTGGGTATTTTGTATGTTGTGCCATGTGTCACGCGAATGATTAACCTTTGTCTCTTTAGTGACAGCAACTGTTTCCCCCCTCAGGGGAGGGATCTCTAGGATACCTTTCATCTTTGTGTCAGTGAGGTTCACTGGCTCTAAGGTCTTATCATATCTGAACCTAAGTATAGCGAGTACATGTCGTTTGACATCACTGTTACTCTGTGTGCATGGGCAGCTAGAATGTAGCTGCCCTCAAAATGCTCAATGAGCCAATCCTTGGCAACCTCCTGTGCAAGCAACCTAGCACCGAGCCCTGCCAACACATACCATAGTGGTTCCTTTTGCAAATGGATCGGACAAAGAGATGGAATGAGAGCTTCGAAATTGCGCTCTGCATGTGCCTCTGCACCTTTTGTAGTTCACGTAAAATGGACATGTCGATGAATCTTCGAGTCCTCATTAATTGAAGACTGGATATATTATTTCTTGGTGTAACTTTCTGACTTATTTTTAGGATCCTTCGATGAGGAGGCCCTTGCAGTCCACTTTGTCCACGCCATCTATACCAAAATCGGACTAATGGCTCAAATGACTAACCAAGAAAAATTTTGGATAAAAATCACTACAATGCGATATGCAAACAACCAACACATTCAAACCCATACATTGCGTTGTACTGCATTCGTTGTACTGCATTCACAATCAAATAAACTCCAACGTGCAAAATAGGCTCAAACGACAAACAAGGAAAAAAATTCAGATTAAATTCAACATGATAGGAAGACTTCCAACAGATTGAAACCCCCTGTATCGCATTGTATTAAATTCACTCTAACACAAAATTGGCTCAAATGACCAATAAGGACAAATTTTGAATAAAAATCACTGCATTAACGCTATATGCAAACAACTAATAGATTCAAACCCATATATCGCGTTATACTACATTCATAATCAAAGGAACTCTAACACACAAAATAGGCTCAAATGACAAGTAAAGAAAACATTTTGGACAAAATTCACTACAGCGCGATAAGAAGACATCTAACACATTAAATCCCCCATATTGCGTTGTATCAAATTCACAACAATGAAGGAAACTCCAACACGTAAAATTGGCTCGAATGACGAATAAAGACAAATTTCGGATAAAAATCACCATAACGCGATATGCAAACAACCAACATATTCAAACCAATACATGGTGTTGTGCTACATTCACAATCAAAGAGAATCTAACTCACAAAATAGGCTCAAACGATAAACAAGGAAATAATTTTGAATTAAATTCACTACAACGTGATAGGAATTGGAACCCCCATATCACCTTGTATTGACTTCATAATGAAGGAAACTCTACACATGTTAAACACCTATTTTACAAGTACGTGTACTAATCAATACAACGCTAGATGAGAGCTCGTAAGTGCGCTATCATTGCATTGTAGTGATCATACTACAGGAAGAGTGGTGTTGGAGTGCTACTAGAGTGAATTTCTGCCTAAAAAGATAATGTTGCAAGCTTTAAAGCATACACTATTGCAAGTCTTTCTCTAAGTCATGGACATCATAATGTCTCTTGTGAGGCCTCAACTTTTGGGATTCATATGCTATGGGGCATCCCTCTTGCATTAGGATTTCACCAATAGCAAATCCATTAGCATTACTAACAACTTCAAAAGGCTTGCCAAACTCTGCTAAATAGGATTTGTTACCAACATAAACTTTAACTTATCAAAGGCACTCTAGCATATAGGGCAAAATGGAATATCCTACTTGTGAGATGAGCTCCAAGTATCAAATTGATATCATGATCTACTTCATGACTTGGAGGCATTTCAATCAGGTCCTCAAGAAATATATAAGCATATTTACTTAACCATTTCGCATCAAATTCCTTACAAGATTTAACTTAACAAAATAAATTTCTTGTTTCTTCCTCAGTCCCTTTAATAGATTAGATGTGTTTACAAGTTATAAGGTAGGAGCTCTAGTTACTCCAATTCTTCCTTGCAATAGTGAGGATCCATGAAAGAAATAGTTCCAAGTTGCAGTGGTGGATGTCAGCCTAATTTTGGGTAAGCCAATCCATCCAAAGAATTTTGTCATATACTGTAGGGATAAAATTCTAAACTAATAATCAATCATGTTTCCATCTAGGGAGAACTAAATTGAACTAAATCATGTATGTCTCATGGCATGTGAAAAGAACTTTCCTAGCCAATTCCACTTACAGTCAATTAGTAATTCACACAAGCATCTAGGCAAAATGCATTAATGAGTACTTCCTAAATCAACCAAAAGCTTAAAATTAATGGGTAATAATTTACACAAGCATCTAGGCAAAAAAATTTAATAAGTTCTTCCTAAATCAACCAAAAGCTTAAAATTCCTCCCTTGGTAATTTGTTGGGGACTAGATTACTAAAAATTATTGATTTTGACCATGGCTGCATGAATCCCCCCTCTCTTTCCTTCCTCCTAGTCACCCAACAACAATGGCATTAGATGCAATTGGATGAAATTAGCTAGGTTGGAAATTTTCTTCTTTAATTTTCCTAATTTTGAGGTGGAGTACCTTGGTTACTCTGCACTGAGGCTATCGGTCTTGAGTATCGGGGTCCTAGGGCACGTTGAGTTGGAAAATTGATAACAAGAGGAGAGTTCAAGTAATCACTGAGATGCTACTATATATAGCATTTGTGATGTAACTCAAAGTACCCTCTTAAAGTACCCTAGGACCCCAATACCAGTGCCGACAGTCTCAATGCAACACGATTTACGATGGATGTTGGCAAGTGAAGCTTGATATTGTGCTGTGCTGAATCAAAATATACACGGTCTACGTTGCACAAATACACATTAGAAGCTAGCGATACTATAACTTTCCATTACAACACAACTATGGGCCAACCAACAATCCCCTGTAACGTTTCATATTCAAGATATACTGATTTGCGTTGTTGAAATTTAAGCAAACACAACCATGAGATAGAGATATGGAATAGGGTTCCATATTCAAGCTGAAAAGACCTTTTATGTTTCAAGTCAATACAATGCGATTTAGGTTGGACGTTGGTGAGGGAAAGCCTAATATCACGTTGTGCTGGCTTGCAATATACAAGGTCTATATTGCACTAATATGCAACAAACAGGCCTGTAAAGCTCATGATACTATAGTTTTTCATTACAATGTAGGGTTCGATCGTATGGTTTCATTTTGCACAAATATGCAACGTAGGTGATCGGACATAGGGTTCCATATCCGCGCTATGCTGACCACGTATATTGCAAGTCAGTATAACATGATATAGGGTGGATGTTGGTGAGTGAAGCCTTATATCGTGTTGTACTAAATTACAGTATACAAGGTCTATATTGCACAAATATGTAGAAAACACTAAAAAGCAGCTTCTAAAGCTCATGAATCTAGCCTATTTTTATTAAAAATGCGAGTATGGGATGGCGATCACCCATAGGGTTTCGAATTTGTGATATATTGACCTTGTATAACGCAAGTCAGTACAACGCGATTTAGGGTGGACGTTCTCGAGTGAAGCGTTACATCACGTTGTACTGACACTCACAATCATTTTTCAATTATTTGCATAGGTAAAGGAATGACACTCACAATCATTTTTCAATTATGCATGATTTGCATAGATAAAGGAATGACACTCACACAATCATTTTTCAATTATGAAAAAGAACATTCTAAGACCAATAAGACTTGAGAACTCACCTTAAAATTGCCAAAGGGTTGGAGACTGTCACGGATCAATATCAAAAAGATTATCACCTAGGACAATTGCCAACATTGGTCGCACCATGCAGAGGAGCAAGCAAGAGCAAGAAAATAGTTGCACGGAAAAAAAAGGTAAGAGTTTCGAAAAATCATGCTATAAATAATGTGTGTGGGAGTGCAGGCATTATCCCAAGGTCTTTACATGTGGTAGAAATACATCGACGGTCGCTCACATTCTTTCACACGAGTGATAGACACGTGTCACTCATGTAATCGATCATCATTACATGCCACGTGCACCTGACGCCATTACTTTTAACATTATCATGTAGCGTCACACCTACTTAAGGTGGGACCTCTTTTCTTAAACCCTTAATCGTCAAATTAAGCTACAAGTTTTTCATAAATAGTAGCTTATTTTTATTGATTTTTATCGAGGTGATTTGATTTTTGTCATCTATGCCATCTCATCCCTTCGTGGACGACATTATGTTAACGAGCAAGTTTTCATTTCTCAATCCAATGTTTATTAACTTGCACCGTGTCTTCTTCTTCCTCTTCTGTGTGGACTTCTATGAATATGGAACCTTACGGGGGGGGGGGGGGGGGGATCGCTAGTTGGGCCCATAGTTGTGTTGTAATGAAAAGTTATAGTATCGCTAGCTTCTAATTCGTATTTGTGCAACGTAGAACGTGTATAATTTGATTCAGCACATCCATCATAAATCATGTTGTGACGTTTGCACTGTAACTGTAAATCTCCATTATTCTTTCATTGTTGTGTAGTTAGCAATAAATTTGATCTCTTTTTCTTCTTGTAGATGCACCCATTTGAGATCGCGCTCGAACCCGATATTGGGTTTGAATAAATGCCTAAGGAGAAATTGTTCAATTTCTTTCACAAAGTTTGCTAGCACCATCGCCAACCTCAGATATCACATATGTTTTCTTGTAATGTCTCCATTAAGAGTATGATCTTGTCTGGATGCTCATATCTCCAAGAGAAAGAGCAACAATACTAGAGGACAACTTCGAATGATGTAGTCATCCTAGAAAATGTTCAGTACGTACATGTGGATGATTTTGTTTCTTCCATATCCTCAAGAGATAAGGTAAACATGGATATTTCAAAGGTGCCAGAGGATAAGAAGAAGAGACACAATAAGTGCCCAATACACAAGCGTAAATGTCATCTTATTGACTACCACTATGGGTTTATTTGCTATTTGCATCTGTTGCTTGAGGATGAGAAAGTTTTAATAAAAGGAGGTGAGGAGAGGTCAGAGGAATCTTCAGAGTGGAAGATGAGGTTCATGAGGTCGCCGGTTAGATGTAGTTGACAAGGTTGGAAATTATCTTCTCTAACTTTCCCAACCTGAGGTGGAGGTCCTTGATTACTCTGCATTAGGCTGTCAGCTCTAGTATTAGGGTCCTAGGGTACTTTAAGAAATTATGAGGTTGCGGTTAGATGTAGCCGACTAGGTTCAAAATTATCCTCTCTAACTTTCCCAATCTGAGGTGGAGGTCCTTGATTCCTCCACCTTGAGACTATCGGCTCTGGTATTGGGGTCCTAGGGTACTTTGAGTTACATCACAAATGCTATATATGCTAGCATCTCGGTGATTTCTTGAACTCTCCTCTTGTTATCACTTTTCCAACTCAAAGTGCCCTAGGACCCCGATACTCAAGACCGATAGCCTCAGTGCAGAGTAACCAAGGTACACCACAAAAATTGGGAAAATCAAAGAAGAAAATTTCCAACCTAGCTAATTGCATCCAATTGCATCTAATGCCATTATTGTTGATGACTAGGAGGAAGAAAAGAGAGGGGGGATTCATGTGCAACCATGGTCAAAATCAATAATTTTTAGTAATCTAGTCCTTAACAAATTACCAAGGGAAGAATTTTAAGCTTTTGGTTGATTTAGGAAGAACTCAGCAATTTTTTTTGCCTAGATGCTTGTGTAAATTAGTACTCATTAATTTTAAGCTTTCGGTTGATTTAGGAAGTACTCATTAATGCATTTTGCCTAGATGCTTGCATGAATTACTAATTGACTAGAGACAAGGTAAACTAATGTAAGTGGAATTGGTTACTCTAGGAAAGTTCTTTTCACATGCCATGAGACATACATGATTTAGTTTGATTTAGTTCTCCCTAGAAGGAAGCATGATTGATTGTAAGTTTAGAATTTTATCCCTAGAGTATATGACAAATTCTTGGGATGGATTGGCTTACCCAAAATTAGGCTGACATCCATCACTGCAACTTGGAACTATTTCTTTCATGGATCTTCACTACTTCAAGGAATAATTGGAGTAACTAGAGCTCCTACCTTATAACTTGTAAACATATCTAATCTATTAAAGGGACTGAGGCAAAAACAAACAATTTATTTTGTTAAGCTAAATCTTGTAAGGAATCTGATGATGCGAAATGGTTAAGTAAATATGCTTATATATTTCTTGAGGACCTGATTGAAATGCCTCCAAGTCATGATGTAGATCATGATGTTAAGTTGATACTTGGAGCTCAGCCAACTGCACTTCTCACAAGTAGAATATTCCATTTTGATGGAGCCCTATATGCTAGAGTGCCTTTGAGAAGTTAAAGGTTATGTTGGTAACAAATCCTATTTAGCAAAGTTTGGCAAGCCTTTTGAAGTTGTTAGTAATGCTAATGGATTTGCTATTGGTGGAATCCTAATGCAAGAGGGATGCCCTGTAGCATATGAATCCCAAAAGTTGAGGCCTCACAAGAGACATTATGATGTCCATGACTTAGAGCGACTTACAATAGTGTATGCTTTAAAGCTTGCAACATTATCTTTTTAGGTAGAAATTCACTCTAGTAACTGATCATATAAGAGCGTAAAGTGGATCTTTACTCAGAGTGATCTCAATATGAGGCAAAGAAGATAGATGCAAACTCTTCAGACTTTGACTTTGAGATAAAATATAGATCAAAGTTGGAGAATATGGTCACAAATACGCTTAGCGAAAAATCCTCCTTACTCGTGATAACTATACTTTCCAATATTAGTTGAATTATTTTTTCCCTACTATCATTTCCTTGCTTAAGAAGTAGAGCATGATGATGAAGAAAATTCAAGGGTATAGGTTAGAAGATGATTGCTTGTACTTTAGAAACCGAATATGTGTTCCAAAGAAGGAGATTTGAAGAGAAGAATATTGAATGAGGCTTATGACAACCCTATAGCAGGACAACACCTTGGGTTGCATGCTTTGGTAATTCCTCCATAGATGAAATGATATCCTAGTAGTGGTATAGATTAACAAAGATTGCTCAGTTGTTCTGAATAAATTAGACTTATACATAGCTTTAAATATTGCTAAGATTTTCTTGAAGGAGATATTCAAATTGCATGGATTGCTTAGTAGAATCATAAGTGATAAAGATGGCTATTGGGAAATCGGAGCTTCATGTGTGTGTCCATGTATGAGTGTACCATTTATGTGTGTGAACAGCCTCTAAGGCTACATATTATGTGTGTGTAAGTGTAAGTGTAAGTGTGTAAGTGTGTGTGAAACCACTCTTAGGGTGGTTAAAACATCTAGATATGATACCTATTTGCCATCAGTGCTTATGTCATCTAGATGAACCTCTAAAGGCTATAAAAAGCATTGTACTTGGTGAAGGCTTGATTGCAATCTAATCTACTAATTATTGAGTTGTGTAATCACTCTCACTTGAATATTAGTCTTTCTTCTTTCTCTCTCTACAAACAAGCAGCCATGACATTTTTGTTTGAGCCTCCATAGCCTCTATCTCTGCACTCCTAATGCCCTAAAACCCAACATTGGTATCGGAGCCTGGGATTCTTATTTTTTTTTAAATCATGGAGAAAATATTCAAATTGGAGCTTCAACAACCACCCAATTTTAGAGCTTTCTCAAAATTTACCTTTTCACATCAAATTGAAGCATATGCATCAACTTGTGCTTCAGACTTGTGCATTACAGGTTCTCTACCACCTAATCTCTTCTGCTTTAGACTTATGCCATTCCAGGTTCTCTGCCCTAGCTCCTAAGCCTAAAATGATGACTCAAGCTTCCACTGTTTGGAAATAACTTTGCAAAAAGGGCGACATCATCAGCAGCGAGGGGAGAATCTTCATCGAAATCCTTTTTTAGCTTTTATATGTGTGTGTGGGTCATGGGCCCTCTGCCCAAGTCGTCCCCCAAAAAAGATATGTGATAAACATGTGTTAGTTGTTTTGTGTGTGCGTATTTCCGTGTACATGACAATAATGCTCCACTCCCACATTGATCCTTGTTTAGGTTGAGGGGGGATTTATCTGGTAAACCAATGTAGGTTATCACTTTCAGGGTTTTCTTTCCACTTAGTTCTAAACCAAATAGTCCAAATTTGGAGAGTGAGGTCTTGCTAGGGCTAGAGTGCCAAGGAGATGCTACTGCCAATGTAACTGGGGTGAGAACAGGGTTGGGGGCATATAAGTTAGTACAGGTGTGACCAAGCTATGTAGCTTCCCATGGTACTACTGCTAGGGATGAGGGTCATGAACTTGAGGGAGACATTGTTGAGTGTGATCTTTTTAAGGTTCTGTCAAACATCTCCACCTTTGCTCAGAAGGGGGGTTCATTGGGAAATCATAGCTTCATGTGTGTGCCCATTTATGAGTGTAGCGTTTATGTGTGGTAATAGCCTCTAAGGCTACATATGATGTGTGTGTGTGTGTGTGTGTGTGTGTGAAAACACTCTTAGGATGGTTAGAACGTCTAGATATTATACCTATTTGACATCAGTGCTTATGTCATCTAGATGCACCTCCAAAGGCTATAAAAAGCATTGTACTTGGTGAAGGCTTGACTAAAATCTAATCTATTGATCATTGAGTCATGTAATCACTCTCACTTGAATATTCATCTTCTCTCTCTCTCTCTCTCTCTCTCTCTCTCTCTCTCTCTCTCTCTCTCTCTCTCTCTCTCTCTCTCTCTCTCTCTCTCTCTCCACACAGACAACCATGGCATTTTTGTTTGAGCCCCCATAGCCTCTATCTCTGCACTCCTAATGCCCTAAAACCCAACCATGCCAAATTTACATCTCGATTCTAGACTACATTACTTAAAGCTATAGTAGGTACCTCTTTGGATCTTAGCATTGCATACCATCCATACAAAAGGGTAAACTAGGTGATCATTTAAGAATTTTGTGGATGAGAACCCAAAAGGTGGATGAACTATTTGCATCTAGTGGAGTTCACAAATAATGCTTCTTAAATCATTGAAGCATTGGGATGAGTTATTTAAATCCCTATATGGATAACACTACCTAATGCCATTAAATTGGTCCGACCCACTAATTAGAGTGAAAGTGTTTAGGGGTTGAAGTAGAGACCAAAGATAACACTACCTAATGCCATTAAATTGGTCTGACCCACTAAGTGTTTGGGGTTGAAGTAGAGACCAAAGATAAAAGAGAAGTGTTGTATAGCTCCCTAAAAGTTCATGATTTTCTCTAGGGGTCCCCAAGGTGCTTCACAAATCCTTCAGGATTTATAGTTGAGGCACCGAAAGTGCAATATAATAATTGTACTAAGGATGTGTAGGTGTTGAAAATGATGAAAATTACTTTTTCTTCTCCATGAAAAATTCATGTATTTCAAATGAGCTAGGGTCCTTTTACACTTGAAAATGATGGTAGGGTACTCCACATGCTCCATTAGTTAAGGTTTGTAACCCACGATATCCCATGCAAGTAGATCTAGGATGCATGTAACCATCCATTTTCCATGCACCTACCCCTTTCTCGTGTAATTAACCCTTACTCTTGGTAAACTAGCCCTTATCAAAGCACAGTTCACTCCAACTAATAGTATCACACATATCTCCTCATTTATTTAATTTCTTTAGTCACACTTGTTAGTCTATCGACCTTACCCATTTAAACTTAGATAATTTAATGTACACATTCTATTTTTCAATTATTAATGCCAATATCTATACACCTACACATGGTTTACCTTTTAATGTGTATGGTAATATTTTATTTATCATTTTTACTCTTTAATTTACTTATAAAAAATTTATTAATATTTTCTTAAGGTATTTTACCTCTTTAATGTGCTGGGGAGTACCATGATATGTGCACATGAGAGGGTCCCTTGAATAAAAATGTGCACTCTCATTGCCTTGAACTAGTTTGCTCAGAATTAACCCTAATCATTTATCTAATCTTATTTTCTCGAGGTCTTGAAGAGCCTTCCCTCGGGGGGGGGGGGGGGGGGGGGGTTGGTTACTCATAAATATGTAAGCATAGCATGTGGGTTCAACAAAAGGGATTTTTAAATTCCCTTTTTTACACATTTTTTTACATATAGAAGGGTACCATTTAAAGGGGCTATTCATATGTTGAATAGGAAAAGGGTATGTTTTATTCATGGAAAATTCATAGATAAGGGATTTTTAAAATAGGCCTTGAATACGCATGATACAGAGGGTTTACTTATAGTGAACCCCCTCAGAACCTTCCTCACTAATTCAACACTTTTCTCATGTGCACATGGGACTAACCCTTGAATAAAAATATACACTCTCATTGCCTTAATCTAGTTTGCTCAAAATTAACCCTAATCATTTATTTACTCTTATTTTCTCAAGGTCTTGAGCATTCCTCACTAATTTGACACTTTTCCCTCTAGTCTCTCTCTAGAATATTTACCTTGTAGATTGGAGATAATCCTTCATCAATTCTTCCTCTCTCTAGCTAGATACTCTTTTAGGATCCTATTTCTTAGAGGCTTTTCTTTGACATAAGATTGCTTCCGGTTCCACTTCTACTTGTCCTTGAGCTGGAAAAGATATTTCTCATCATTCAAAATATGACTAGGATCTGGGACATACCTCTTCATCAATAGAGAGACTAAAATATATTTGATCTCTACTTCAACCCCCAAAGCTAGGCCAAAAGGTACAATCAACTCTCATAGTCAAAAAATGTTATTTTCTTGCTATTTATCTACCCCTTAGGGTAAGGTTTTATTAAGGTTGTGTGACTAGAAAGGCTTTAATAGCCCATTGGTTGGGGAGCTGTGATGCCTCATCAAGCTTGTGATGGTTTTAGTACTTTGGTCATGTGTATGATGCATGTTTCTTGATGTCTTGAAACAATAGTTTAGACACTGTATTTATGAGATATATATGTGTTGGTTTGTTTGCGGAAGGTTGTGAAAGAACTACACAGGTTCATGTATTATCATGTGGATGTCATTTGCCTACGAGGTGCAGCACATGAAGGCAATCATCTGAGACCTATACCCTCTCAAACGAATGTGGGTGTGCTCTTAGCATGATTGGTGTGACAACCAAATTGATTCAGGCAAGGTGGTGCCTCGTGGCTAAGTATGTAAGATGGTACTAAACATATGTGTCCCTTGGCAGGTACTAGGGTGTGCTAGCTTCTAGAATAGGTGACGATTGGTACAAGTTTCTCCTAGGATAGTGGGATTTCATGACTATGGTGGATGTGAGACATGTGGTCTCCTCTATGTGCTAGTCCGCACATAGATTCAGGAGTGATCGAGCTCAACAATTCGTGACATCTTGTCTAAGGACCACACTCATGGTGCAAGAAGATACTATGATGATGTTCAAACTACTTAATGTTATGTGATTGTGACTAATTTTTGGATATATGAAAATTATATATATTGTGCGACAAATTTAGTATGATGTTCATCTCAAAAGATCTATTTTCAAAGGAGTGTGTGTAAACTGTGTTAACAGATGTGTGTGAGTTAAATGGAAATTTCAATGGAAATTTCAAAGGAGTGTGTGTAAACTGTGTTAACAGATGTGTGTGAGTTAAATGGAAATTTCAATTATGGGTGTGTGAGTTCACACCGGCTCCATAGACCCAGTGGTTGTGGAAGGGGGAGAACTGGTAGAATAGCTAAGCATTAGGACATTATAATATGAGGCCTTGAGTGAGTTGATCAACCCTTAGTATGGTTTTTATTGCTAGATTATTATGTATGGATAGAGGAATAGGAGTCCCCCACAACTATTATAATTAGTCCCCTCCCACAACTATTATAATTGTGGGTATATAGCCCCAAATCATAACAGAACTATGATGATTACCTTAATTATGGGTATAAAGCCTCAGGTTATGATGATTTTTATGATAAAACATATGTTGTTTTATGCTTCAAATAACATGTTTATGTTTTTGAAGCATGTGTGAATGTGATACTTATCTTAAAAAATGTGTGTGTACATAGTTATTTTTAAAGGTGTGTGTGTGAGTGAAAGCAAAAGTACTTGATTATTACCAAATTGGCTAATTGTGTGGTAGGTAACCCATGGGTTGGGCACATTCATAATGGATTTGGATGGTAGAGAGAAGTGAGGAGATTTGGGAATAGGAAAGAAACAAAACGTTAGTTTAGAAGTTTTACTATACTGGAGGGACCAACTATAATTTTCAAGTTGAGAGTAAAAGTACTTGATTATTACCAAATTGGCTGATTGTGTGGTAGGTAACCCATGGGTTGGGTACATTCATAATGGATTTGGATGGTAGAGAGAAGTAAGGAGGTTTGGGAATAGGAAAGAAAGAAAACATTAGTTTAGAAGTTTTACTACTGGAGGGACCAACTATAATTTTCAAGTTGAGAGCTTTCCTAGTTATTGAGGCTTGGGGAGCCGTTGGGTTGGTTACCCTTCAAAGTAATTATAGAAGAAACCCCCAGAAAAGCACATAATTACTTGGGTGAATCACATGCATTACTTGACAAAGGGATTTTCTTCAATTGAGTCTCGAGGAGTTGATATTAGCCTTAGCCTTTTATTCGAGATAATGTTGGGGGAGGCCTCGAGTGAGTCTTTGTACTCTCTAGATTAGTTCCCAATGCTTTTATACTCTAGAATTAAGGAATAAGGGGGTGGGGGTCTCACAATTGGTATCAAAACCAAGGTTTTTGTGGATTGAAATGGAAACTTACAATAATTTTATTGAGTCCTTTGTAGATGGATAGACCTCACTTGTTTGAAGTCTTTACACTTTCTATCGAAGATGATATAATAGCATTCATGCTTGAGCATTCTTACTACACCCAAAGGGGTCACTGTGAGTGAGTAGGTTTCCCATGCCAAGCATTTTGAGGATCTTTATTTCTGCACCCAGTAGGCTTGTGGCCTGTGAAAGCCTCCTCTAGAGAGTCA
This sequence comes from Cibotium barometz, assembly GCF_041138505.1. Classification (NCBI taxonomy): domain Eukaryota; kingdom Viridiplantae; phylum Streptophyta; class Polypodiopsida; order Cyatheales; family Cibotiaceae; genus Cibotium; species Cibotium barometz. The sequence continues at coordinate 34,556,687 of NC_141046.1, forward strand.
TGCCATCCATTGCTTTCGTAAGAGAGCGATTGAGAAGATAAACTGAAGTAGCTATAGCCTCACCCCAAAAGGAGGAAGGTAGCGTCACATGATGTAAGAGGGAGTGGGCCATTTCCTTCACCGTTCTATTCTTTCTTTCAACCACACCATTCTGCTGAGGAGTGTAGGGTATGGTGGTTTGTCGTTGTATGCCTTTTGAAGCTAGAAAATCCTCAAATGCTGTAAACTCACCTCCATTGTCAGTCCTGAGAAAAGATACCTTTTGACTTGCTTGATTATCCATTTGGGCAAGCCAAACCTTGAAATGAGAAAGAGCATCAGACTTCTTAGGTAAGAAATAAACCCATGATTTGCGAGAGGTCATCCACAAGAAGCATATAATACTTGGATCCACCAAGCGATTGTAATTCCATAGGTCCTGCAAGATCAGCATGAATAAGCTCAAGTATGCGTGTGGCCCTATGAGTAGCCTCCTCTGGAAAAGAAGCCTGATGTTGCTTTCCTTGAGCACAAGAAGAACAAATGTGATGCCGAGGTTTCTGAAGCTTTGGTAGACCTGTAACCATGTCATGTGAGACAAGATGTTGCAAAGTAGCAAGAGGAACATGGCCAAAGCGGAAATGCCATAGATCACTATCTTCATTAGAAACAATTTCTTTAGGAGAAGCAAATAATTGATGAAGATGAGACTCATGTGGTGGCAACTGTGTTGTAAAAGAGCTTATATGATAACGCCTAGCATTTTGATAATCATGTGCCACACAAGAAAGTGACTGTCTATCAATGATTTCAATCACTTCATCATCAAAGTAAACCCCAAGACCTTTAGAAGTAGCCTTAGAGATAGAAAATAAGTTGGCAGACATCTTAGGCACATGCAAAACATCATGTAAGATAGCATCTCCAAAAGAAACATCACCAATACCAATCATAGGGAGAGACGAAGCATCACCAATGTGTACTGATGAAGAGATAGACTTATGGTTTTCCAATAAGGAAGAACTATTCATCATGTGAGAGGTAGCACCATTGTCGGCAATCCACTCATCCGCAGTATGCGTATCAAGATCTTTGATTACCACAAGTGATGTGTCACATGAAGAAGTAGAAGACATAGCAACATATGCAACCTTGGCTTTACCGTCTTCCTTCTTGTCTTTGTCTTTGTCGTGAGAAGATGTTGATGTAGAAGAACCCTTAGATTTGGATTCAAGTTCAGCTTTTACCTTCTTGGATGCCGCCTTCTTAGCAAAACAACGATCCTCTGTATGGCCACTACGACCACAGAAAGTGCACTCCTTGGAAGAATCCTTTGATTTGTCCTTGTTGTCGTCGCCTTTGGTTGAAGAATCTTAGCATTGGAATTAGAGCCTTTGCGTTGATCATTCCCCTTGCCTTTGCCTTTGCCCTTGCCTTGGCTTACAAAAGCCGAGTCCTTTTTGTTTTGCTTGCGAGTAAGGCACTTATCATGAAGAAGACCCATAGTCTCTTCAAAGGAAGGGAAAGGAACTCGAAGAAAGATGTTATCTTTGAACGATTCAAAAGAAGAATTCTCCAAGCTTCTCCACTATGTTGTCAGATTCGAAGATAGAAAGCTTATCCAAATCTTCTTCCAACTTAGCCATCTTAACCGTTGAAAGTCTTCCATATTGCATTTGTATAGCGTGCCATAATTGTTGAGCCGTACTCCTTGTAGAAAGAAATTGAGACACAACCGATGTAGACATGTCATGCACAAGTAAAGCTTTGGCTCGTGCATCCATATAGGTTTGATATTGAGAAGGCACCATATGAGGAGAAGTGATTATAGACCACACCCTGGCGCTTTCCAAAAGAAGTTGCATAAACAAGGACCAAGTATGGTAGTTGTTTGGGGTAAGCTTTTGTGAATCGGAAAGACTTGGAAGGCTCAAAGATTGAGTGAATGGGTTAAAGGGCTGATATGATTGAGTGGGGAGAGGAGTAGTAGTGGAAGTAGTAGAAGGAGGAATCATAGTAGATGAAGTTGCCATAAAAGGCATAGATGATGTAGGGGAATATACCATAGAGGGCATAGAAGTATGTGTATAGGAAGGCATAAAGGACAAAGAAGAAAGAGAGAAAAAATGGATATGACGGAAAAGAGAAAGTAGAAGCACCTATACCGAAGAAGGAATTGCACCAACTTTCGTTGTAGTAGTTGCCGGTCCCCAACCGTTGTAGGAGATGTAGGATCCATAGTATCTTCAAGTTTGCCTTTGTCTTTTGGAGTAGAGGACTTTCGAGATCCCATAGGGAGAGGAGGGTGGGAAAACACAAGGGAAGAAGTGTCGTACCTCCAAAAACGCAGCCAATAGATGGGCTGTCCACCAAGGAAGTATCTCCAAAATATGCACAAAGATAGTGCAAAAACGCAGCCACAAAACGTAGCCGATATATGAACCAATAGACTCCGTAGAAACCACCAAAAGAGTATGGAGGAGTTGATTGTCCACAAAAACGCAAACACAAAGTGTGTAGCAAAGTGGAATTTTTAGCCCCGGTAGAAAGGTGTAGAAAAGAGGATGAATATGTACCTCAAAACACCATGAAGAGAGCTGAAGTTGATGATGAAAACGCAGCCAAGAAATGGCTACAAATCTCTCCACAAGAAGCCTCCAAAAAAACGCTACCACATGTAGGGAAAACTAGTTGGTAATGTTTTTACCGCAAGTAGAGTTATAGGACTCGGATTTAAGTGCTTTAAAAACACACTTGTAGAGGATGGTAAGGGGCTGGTTTGAAGCCTTTTGCATCATTAAATGAGTGCAAGGATGATGAGTAAGGGTTTCTGCAAAAAACGCAAGCAGAAATTTTGCATGCAGGCAGTCTGCGAAGAATAACTCAAAAACGGTGAGGAATTTGCGAAAACTTTCTTCTGCTAAGTTGTAGACCACGATGATTCCAGTAGGTTACACGAGCACAATCCTCAAAAACGCATTCGTTTAGCAGTAAATAAAAAAATAAAAAAATACCATTGAAAGCGGGGTTGTTGAAGAGGACTAGAGGTAGAGAGGAAGAAGGATAAGGAGGCTCTATGTGTGCCACCACCTTGCTCTGATACCATGTGAGAAAGAAGAGATGAGAGAAGAGATAATGTACTCAAGAACTCATCAATGAACCACTAGCCAACTTGATTAGAAATGAACTACAATGCCTCATATATATAGGCACAAGATGAACGGATCTCTAGAAAAGTTCCTCCACCCTTTCCTCCACCCAAAAATGTGTAAATAGGAAAAAATGAAAATGAATGCTATAAATCCCAAAAATTCCTAGAGGCTAAAAAGTGTGACACTAGCGTGACACCATCTGGAGATGACACCTATCCAACAGCACTCCTTGCGCGGTGCAGGGTCCTCTCACTCGGGGCCTCGCCCACACGGATATCCGGGCAAGAGACTAATCCCTTGGTTCTTCCAAAACAGAACCCGAAAAAACTTGCCCTGCCCGGAAAGCATGGGCGATTCCTCCAGGATAATTTTACTCTAACGTAGTCAAGGTCATTTTACTGACCAAACTGATCCGACCAAACTTGTAAGTCGCTTGGTCAGATCAAGGAAGAAACTTGCACTTGGATCATAGAGACCAACGTTTTTTTCCTCATTGAGAGAGGTACATCCATTGATTCTTTTCCATAGAACAATTTTTATCCGGGATTTACTTTATCTATCGTACCATAACAGAGTTGAGTCTCATTTTAGGGATCCATCAATCCAGCCTAACCCCATCCAGTCCCATGGGTTAGCCAACCAAGTGTAGTGATGGGATCTAATTAGGAATTTGGTTAAGTTTTGTCCCAAGTACCAGGGAAAAGAGTTCCCAGGCCCCCTAGCCGGATATTCATGCAAACTTAAAGCTAGTCACACCACTTACACACCTACTATGAAATTGCCTTTTTCACAGATTCAGTTGTCTTTAAAACAATCATTTAATGAAATCATAGTGTCATTGATCATAATTCTCCAAAATATTTGGTTGAATCCTAATTTCCAATCATTCCTTCATCGGTGTACCTATGGCATCATTGGTAACCAGAACGCTCACCACGTGTCCACTCAGGGGCCTTTTCGATAGTTTCTAGCTCATAGTACCCGACAATATATTCACTTATAAAAATCAAAATGGAATCTCCATTAAAGATCAGCAAGATCAACCAACATATCCATTTAAAAGAGCCATGGACTCATCCGTTAAGGATCATTACTTAGGACTTTAAGCCTTTAATAATTTCCTTAAAAAAATTTAAGGTCAATCAACCAGATCCATGCCCGATTTCAGAAAACAACTCTTACTCCTTGTTCCAATATCTTCCCCGACGCACGTGTGGGTATCTTCGGTGACCCAGAGCCCGAGCACTGTATGGTCAGCACCCTCTAGGATCCTTCACAAGTCACCTAGCACTTCACTCATAGGCCGCTTCCTTGGTCCCTCATCCACCATACCGAAAGCTCACCATTTAAATCGAACCGAGGCTGGTCAAGACCTCGGCCGATGACCTTGCTACGCGAGATGTCCTTTGTTGACTCTCCGTCAGCTGTTGCAACTTTATCAGATTGGTCTCTCCACACGACCTCATTCACAAGACGGTCAAATTGCTTCCCCAGCATTCTTGACATAAAACAGTTATTTAAAAATAGATTATAAATACAGTTTCTATAACGAACTCTCTCGTCTTTCCACATTGTTCCACATCAATCCACATTATTTAATCCACATCCATTTCATATGTATTCCCATTCTCATCCAATCACATCATTTTCCATCTCATCACATCTTTCCTCATTTATCCTCATCAGATCTCATCCACTCGCATCTACCCATATCCATATCTCATCACCTCACATTCATTCACACCTCATCCATTCATATTTACCCCGATCCACATCACATCACATCACATCCATTTCACCTCACATCTCATTCATTCACATCTATTCCGATTCACATCACATTACATCACATCTATCCCGATTCACATCCCATCACATCCATTTCACATCACATCTCATTCATTCACATCCCGATTCACATCACATCACATCTTATTCATTCACATCCCGATTCACATCACATCTCATCTCATTCACTCACATCTATCCATTTCACATAACATCACATCTCATTCACTCACATCTATCCATTTCACATCACATCTCATTCATTCACATCCCGATTCACATCACATCTCATTCACTCACATCTATCCATTTCACATCACATCATCTCCATCCATTCACATCCATCACATCACATTCATTCATATACATATCCACATCCATTCTTGCACATACATCCACATCCATTCTTTCACATACACATCCACATCCATTCTTTCACATATATCCACATCCATACATCCACATCCATTCTTCACATACATATCCACATCCATTCTTTCACATACATCCACATCCATTCTTTCACATACACATCCACATCCATTCTTCACATACACATTCACATCCATTTTCATCACATACACATCCACATCCATACGTTCACCGGGTATCCTTTTTCATGATCCTTTGCCCACATCACTAACATAACATCTTGTAAGTTTTCTCATTTGGCGAGCTTGGTTCTCACCCTTGCAGGATCAATGGCCTCAGCACATCCACGTGTCCCTAGGTGTTGGCAACGTGGAAAGTTGTGATTGGTAGAGACAAGACAATGCCAGAAGCCTATTGGCCAAGTGCCGAGCTGTGTGATTGGTTCATTTGACAAGCCTTGAGAATATTTTCCTCCATGGTGCATGGTTTGGTGGGGGGTAAGCGCACTACACGATTCCGATAAGGCTAGAGATGGAGTTTTCGAAACCGAGCTCTATCTAAAGATTGAATTCAACAGCTTCGCCGAATTCTTTTAACTTGTTTCAAATGAAAACCAAAACGGCCTTTGAATAGGATATTAGGCCTGTTACACATACCCCACCGCCCATATATGGGCGGGGGATTGGGCCGGGTGCCTGCCCATGAATTATGGGCCCAACACATCATCATTGGGCAGGCGATGGGTAATGGGCCTTAGGCTTCCGCTCAATACATGATTGCCTATAGAATTGAATGTGCATATATTTTCCACTGCTAACCTAACAATCAACGAGAAATATATACAGAGTTCCTTGTTTAACGCGCATCGGAAAGAGCTATGGCCAATCTACCACCACGCAGAAGCACTCGGTCTTCTTCAGTTAGGACATCAGAGCGCGTGAGGTTCTCTGACCCACCTTAGACATTGAAAAGCTTCTGCTGCAAGAGTTTGATTCCAGGTGTATGCTCTCAGAATTCAAGGGTACCATGCGCTCAGAATCCCAGGCATCAGACGAGGAGGAAGCCTCCCAAGGTTTTACGTTTGTTCGGCAGGTGGTTTCCCACACTGTGGTTTCTTCCAGTAAAAGAGACGAGTTGTTGAGGCTAGTGAGCGAAGTTGAAGAAGAACTCCCTATGGCTTTAGCATGGGAAAGTCTTCCACCTTCAGATCATTTTGCCTACTTGCAGATGGCATTTCCAAATATAAAACCAAGAGATCTCTTGAACATCTCAGCCACCCTCAAGTGCATATCTAGCTCGAGCAGTAGAAGATCAATGTATAGCTCTTCCGATCAAGGTTAGTCACTATTTCTCACAGTAGTCTTAAGCTTCTTATATACTGTACTTTTAAGACGATTTTTCATGCCAATCCATAATTGCCATAGAATGCATAGGAAACTGAGGCCGTGCCATTGGCAACTGAGGTGGATGAATTGAGGGAAAATGAAATTTGGCCGGAGGATCTTTGGATAACTGATGATACTCTTGCAAACGCAATGAAAAAGATGCTTCCACAGCCATAGTATCCAGGTTGCAATTTCGATCTTTGACAAAGGTAGTAGTGAAAGCGTGTGTTGCAAAGGCAAAAGCCAGACATGCTTTTAAATCTGAAAGGTCATCATGAAGCAGCTGTGTATTGTACTGGTGCAATAATATGTTTGCATTCCAAAGGTGCAAGAGTAAGGTATGACAACCTAGATTGCGTTGGCAAATCAGAGAAATATGGGATGAAGTTCCTTTGGTTAGCTGGACCTTCAAGAAAGTGCATTGCGGTGGGTGTTACTAGTAGACTTAGAGGGCAGTGTCTGGTTCAAAATTTGCCATGAGAAAGGTAGTAGCGGACGCTCGGTGCCAACCACACAGGTAAGACAAAGTTTATGTGCTTTTCTGACTGGTGATTCTGATGTCTTGGATGTGAACAGGAATGGCAGCAGAGAGTTACATCTGCCAGAGGCTTGGAAGTGGAAAACTGTGTTAGGGTGGGGTAGAACAGCATGAGTTTCAACATGACAATCAGAGGTATGCTGTTAAAGTTCCAAGAGGAGAATCGAGGCTCAATTTGGAATATGTTTATCTTACAAAACTCAAATCTATTAATGGGGTACCCAAAATACAGTACCAATTGGGAGAAATGTTGGCCCTACAGCCTGTAGGTGTTCACTTTACTCGAACAAATCTGCAAGAGTATGGGTTGAAACACTCACTTGGTCAGTTAGTTGACATACTTCAAGCAGCTCATGCAAAAGGGATTGTGAACAGGGATGTTCGAATAGAAAATATTGTGATTGCAAAAAATCCGTGTGAGGAAGGCATGTATAGGTTGTACATTTTAGGTTGGGGCTTTGCTTCAAGTCTTGGTACTGCTTCTACATTTTCCGAGTGCCTGTACACTGCGTCTGATAATGTCATGAAACAATTTGAAATGAAAAAGGGTATTACAGAGACTGAGGTGGTTTTTGAGGCCTCTGATGATCTAGTGGCTCTTGTACAATGCATTTGGATGTTTTATGACAAGGGTCTCTCTGATACATTAAAGCACTTATTGCATTATGCTCTCAACCTTGATGAACAGGCAGGGCTGCTCTTGTCCTTCTGGCAGGACAAGTTTGGAAATGAGCGAGAACCAAGGTAATGAAAGTTGCAATGGAGAGTCCTCAACTCGGTTGGGAAAGGAAGGTGTGTATGGAGTCTCATGGGGTCTTATAGAGTCTCATATGGTCCCATAGAGTTCCATAGGGTCTCATAAGGAATAATGCAAACCATAGGGCTCATAGGGTCTCATAAGGTATAATGCAAACCATAGGCTCGCAAGAGTCCCATTGGGTCTCATAAGGTATAATCCAAACTTTAGGGTCTAATAGAGTCCCATAGGATCCCTTGAATTCCTAATTGCTAGGTCTAGGTTCTTGTAATCACCTAAATGCTCCTAATGATTGGTTTCAAAAGAATCAAGGGTCCCTTTAAATCCTAATTGCACCCTAAGATCCTCATAAGGGACCCTAGGGTCTCATATACCTCACGGGATCCTAAGGTTCTTTGTATACATCGTGAAATCCAAGGGCCTTCATAGGACTCTAGGGTATTCTACATACCTTGTGGAACCTAACAGTTCTAATAGGGGATCTACGCTCCCATTTTGAGTCTATTATACCTCCTATACACCCCTTGCACCCTAGCATCCCATCATCGAGTCCATTCAAGTTTAAACTTGTATATCTACTTACCTATCTATCTATCTATCTCTACCATAAGAGTCTCATAGAGACCCTAAGGTCCCTTGTATACCGTGTAGGTTATAGACCCCCAATATATCTAGGCTTTATAATGGGATCATAGGGTCCTTGTTGCAAACAATTGATGGAAACCTAAGGTCCTTATAGAGACCCTAAGGTCCTTATAAGGACCCTAAGGTTCAAGTTTTTTAGACATCATGCTAAATCAATCCTACGGGGTGATGGGAGATCTGTAAGATTCCTCCTCAGTTTGAATAACAATTAAGCCTCTACTTCAATCCCCTGTAATCATTCTATGTTTCTGAATGCAAGAAAATATTATTTTTTCTTGTTTGGCCTAATGAGATAAAAATTTCTAGAGAGTGGAAAATCAATATTATGATATTTTTGGATAAATAAATTTTATAAATATTAAAAAAATATTTTTTTGAAACAAAAAATCAAAATAGATTTTTCAAGATGCAATTGGAATTAATTAAAAATGATTTAGAAGACCTTAGTCGAAGGGTCAAGATTTTTTTTAAAAATTTTGGATTAAGGTTCCTATGGACCAATAAGATTAATCCAAGTGTTGGATAAGATAAATCTAAAGAATAAAAAAAAATATCAAAAAATGAGTAAATACTCACATAAGATGAAGAGTTGACTAAGTACTAGATTTATTAGTTAAAAACTATGAAGTATTAATAAAAAATGAGATATTTTGAAGTAATCATTTATTTTTGACACATTGGTAAGGAGAAGGGGGTCCTTCAAGGAGGCGTTTATTTCACATGTGTGGATGAGTTTTAAACTAAAAAATAATATGATATTTTTATCTCTCCTCTCTTCTAGATCAAATCAAATAAAAAAGGACGTCAAATTAGTCCAAAACTTGTCCAAATTCAACCAAAGCTAAAAATTTTTAGAACTCAGTTGGACTCAGTTAGGGATCTTTCTCACCTATAAATAGACTCTTATTCTTTTGTATTCTCATCTGTGAACTAAACTATGTCGGTATTACTTTAAGATAAGCTTATTTTCTATTATCCTCTAAAATCCTCTACAAATTGAAAAGATTGGAGTTTCTCTCTCTTCAATCTTCTTTGGAGACTTCATCAACATACCAAGCCAATTGATTGGTTGGGGGCCTCTACTTTGATCAAAGAATCAAGCAATCTAGGAGCTAAAATGTGGTTTATGATCTTTTTTTTTTAATCTCCAAATGTTTCTCTCTTCTCAACCTCTCTCAAGCTTGAGAAGCATTTAATTGAACGGCTTTTGAATACAATTGAAGTTCTTTAATGAATTGTAATGATAAAACACATAAATTTTTATTTATGCTTAAATTATAATGCTTTTTAAGCATGTCTCTTTCTCTCCCAAAGAATGGTCATTCTTATGACCTATTTTATATTCAAAAGAAGGTTCTCACGAAGCAATTCTCTAATCTAAAAGTAATTTCTATGCTTATAAAATTGAGGTCAATTAAGTGTCTTTCTAATGCTTTGATGCTATTTAATTTGTGGTGAAAAAATTAAGAATCAAGCCCATAATTGGATATTGATCTAATTAATGGTTATTCTAATCATAGAGATATTACTAAACTTTATGTTTTCAAATTATTTAAGAATTATCAGTAATAGCATTTTCATTCATAATATGAAAAGAGGACTTTCTACCATATTCTAGGATTAATTATCCTAAATTAATTGAATGATTCTCATTATAATCATAGAAAATTGATTTTTTTATTTATGCATAAATAGTTAATTAAAAAAAAGAAGAATTTCTAGTAATCTATTTTTATATTAAAAGAGTAATCTCCATGACAATGGAAATCCATGTATTTCAATGAAGTAAGAGAAAAATTATGATGCTAAAATAATGTATATTTTATTTAAAAATTAAAGAAAGATTTTAGTTAAATTTATCTTTTTGCATAGATAAGTTTAAATGATGAAAGAGGAATTCTCACCATATTGGAATTCAAATATTTAAATAAGAAAAGTGTAATTCCTAGTGTGAAGGAATTAATGGAGATTTTTATTTAAATTTTTAAGTAAAAATTTAGTTAAATTTATCCTTTTGCATAGATAAGTTTAAATGATGAAAGAGGAATTCTCACCATATTGGAATTCAAATATTTAAATGAGGAAAGTGTAATTTCTAGTGTAAAAGAATTAATGGAGATTTTTATTTAAATTTTAAGAGAAAAATTAGTTAGATTTATCTTTTTGCATAGATAAGTTAAAATGATGAAAGAGGAATTCCTACCATATTGGAATTCAAATGTTTAAATGAGAAAAGTGAAATTTTTAGCTTAATGAAATTAATGGATATTTTTATGTAATTTTTAAGAAGAATTTTAGATAGATTTAATTTATGGTAAAAGAGAAATTCCCATGATAATTGGATTGCACTCATTAAATGAGAAAAAGAAAGATTTTGAGTTTATTAAAAAAAAGGTATTGGTATTTAGTTAAAAGAAAAAATTTTATGATAATTAAGAAAAGATGGATTTGAATTAAATCTTAGTGTGTCAAAAGATGAATTTCCACCATAATTCTACCTAATGAATTAAGGTTAAGAAATTATGTGATAGAAGGAATATCTTTGGATATTTTAATTGGTAAAATCACTAAATGGATATTTACCTAAAACTAGATGTTTATCTGAAGGGAATCCTTGCAGAACTAAACCGAATGAATTTGGTTAGATTACGAGAGGGACGGATAGTAAACCTACTTGTCCATCTCTCGATCTGAACTTCGTGAGACCAATTCCAGTTTCTAATCACAAAGAATAGACTACCGGAACTAAACTAGTTTTTCATGACCAAACTCACCAAGAATCTAGTTGGACAATCAGACTGAATGATGGGTAGATTACCCTGATGAGAGATCAAGGATCCTCATTATGAAACTGGGTATTATGGAAAAAGGGTTTTTGGAACCAATCTCAAACTGGAATCTTACTTACATTATTGGAACCTCTGTTTTTTTCTTATTCAAAGGACTGTTTTACGCCAGAATGCTGGGGAGGAAGCATTTGGCTTATGTTTTTCTAGGAGGAGGTTCGTTGGAACAGCCGACGGGGAGTCGTCAAGGGACGTCGCTCATGGCAAAGCCTGCCGAGGTCTTGACCAGCCTCGGTATAGTCAAAATGGTGTGTTTCGGTACGATGGGCGAGGACCGACGAAGCGGTCCCTGAGTGAAGTGCTAGGACACCTAAGGAGGATCCTAGAAGGTTCTGACCAGGCGATGCACGGGCTCGCGGTTGCTACCTAGGACACCCATGCGTACGTCGAGGAAGATTTCGGATGGACTAAAAGGAAAGATTTTGGGAACCAAATTTTGATACTGGATCTCGTTGGCTAGCCAGCTGGTCTTCAACGGAGAGTCCACATGATATTATTGTAATACAATGTATTTTCATTCCGTAAGTCTCATTAATAAAGAATTTTTAATCAAAGAAATTATTTTTTTAGATGGAAGTTCCATACTTATCTGGTGTTCCCGACCTCACCCAAACACAAGACATGATGTGTTCGCCTTCGAACATCTCATCCCTTTCGATGCTGCAACTTGAACAAGCCGAGTCAGACTCGCACACCATTTCGAGGATTAATATTTTTCTGACCCAGTGGAGAGACGACAGCATAAGTGGTTTGCAGGGAAGTATGTCCACGCCTCTTACGACCAGCGTGCAATGCTGAGGCATAACCTCTCATTGGCCATGATTCTGATAAAGCTGAAAGTGGTATATGGCGTCATTTTATATCATTCAACGCCTCGAAATTTCAGACTTTCATGCCAAATCTACCAACTCCTTAGTCGCTTTATTCCTAAGGAGAAGATAATAGCTCCCTTGGCAGTAAGAGAACGTTTGTATCAGGGCATGGCTATGGTCCAGTACCGCCGTCTTATGCGTCTCTCTCGAGGAGATTTTGATTTCTGGAGCCGAGCTGCTCTATGTACATATTGCAACTTTTATATAAATAAAGAAATGTTTTCTGGCGAAAAACTCCCTATTGTATAAGTGATTGTTTATGGACGAACTGATAAAGAAATAAATAAAGAAATGTTTTCTGGAGAAAAACTCCCTGTTGTATAAGTGATTGTTTATGGACGAACTGATAAAGAAAAATATGTTATCGGCAGACATATGTCATAGATCTCCAATAAGATCATTTATCTTGTTTAAGAAATTATTTTCCGAATCCCTTAAGTCTTAGGATCTCGTGGATGATATTAAAATAAAAATTTAATAATATATCATTTTTGGCAGAATCATGAGACGAGGAAACCGTGGCTGTCAGCCAGACCCTCTCTCTAAAGATGATGAACTTGACCCCGACGTTCGCAAGGCTCTTCATAAAACTCAGCCAGGACCCTTCAAAGGAGAAGGGGAGAACTTGGGCGAGGCTGTGGAGAAATGGGTGGAAGCTATGGAAGAATATTTTGACGTTATAGGTTACAATGAGCGAAGCAAAATGGCTCTTGCCAGGCTAAAAATAGTGGAAACAGCCAGGGTGGCATGGAGAAACCATTGTGACACCAACTGTCTGGACAGGAATACTCAGTCCTGGAACGACCTTAAAACATTTGAGGAAGAGATTTTGTTCCCTTGGTTTTTTGGAAACCAAAATGAACGAATTCTTAGAGCTAAAGTAGGGGAGCAAAACCACCGAGGAATATCATCAGGCCTTCACTCTTCTACTCAAATATTCACCACCTCTAGATGAAGAGCAACTCATGGATAGGTTCATTCGGGGAATGAACGAACCCTTGGACACAATGGTCAAGAATGCCAAGCCAGTGTCCATGGCTGAAGCTGTCAGAATGGCGAAGGACTTTGCCAAAGCCTTCATCGTGAAAGTCCTGCCAAAGCCAGCTCCCTCATCCTTTAAAAGATTTCAGACACCGGGAAGTTCTTCCAACTTTCCGCCTCCAAAGAGACACCAAGGTCCTAACCAAAATGTGGAGATGGGAGCTTAAGAAATGAAGGAAGACCTTTCCCCCGAAGTACATTCTCAGGAACTCTGGCTCTCTCCAGAATGCAAAGGGAAGAGCTTCGAAGCGAGAACAAATGCTTCGGATGTCAGAGATTTGGGCACCAGCTCAAGGATTGCCCATCTCCTTTGGTGGGCTAAGGAAGCCAAGATCCCAGAGTTCAGAGACCGACTCCTTCTTATCAGTCCAATCAGGGTCCCCCATGCCAGAATCAGGGTAACCCAAGAAGAGTGCCAGCTCAACCCTGTAGCCTCCATAAAAAGCAACCTCCGAACTCCCTCCTAGAATTGGAATAACCAAAGAGAGAGTGTTCCGCCTCAGACTACAGCAGCCAAAGCAGTCACCATAGCAGTTGAGGAAGTAGAGGAAGAGAAAGGACAGATCTATGCAACAATAGAGCATTAGGGGAATAACCGTCAATTCTCATTCCTCCAGACTCCAGTAGAGTACCAGGGTAAGCAATTCAAGCTTTTGATTGATTTAGGCGGTACTCATTCTTTTATTTCCCCAGGATGTCTGCGTAATTTAGTCCTAAATAAAAAATCAGGGAAACCTATGCAAGTGGAATTAGCCAGTGGGAAGATTCTTTTCACTCACCTTGAGAGACTGACCTTATTCAGTTTAGCCTAGATGGGAACGTAACAGAGTGCCAGTTCAGAGTCCTACCCCTAGGAATATATGATGGAATCCTTGGAATGGATTGGCTCCAAAAGAATCAGGTTGACATTCATTGTCACAAAGGAACCATCTCTTTCCTTGACCTTCACGGGAGTAAAGTTCAAGGAATTAGAATTTTCGGATCCCCAGTGCTACAATAATTAGTTAAGGCTTCCAAATTATTAAAAGGGCTCAGAAAGAAGCAAGCTGTGTATGTCGTTAAAATGAATCCAGTAGACATAAAATGCAAGACTAAAGAACCAGAGTGGTTAAGTGAGTATGCAGATGTGTTTCCTGGGACAAAGGTTCACCTTGATGACAGATCATCAAAAAATCTGAAGTGGATCTTCACCCAAAGGGATCTCAACATGCGTCAAAGGAGATGAATGCAAACCCTGCAGGAATTTGATTTTGAAATAAAGTATCAGCCGGGGAAAGAAAATGTGGTTGCAGATGCGCTCAACAGAAAAGCCTCCTTGCTTGCAATAACAGTGGTGTCAAATCCATCGATCAATGAAGCAAAGAAGAAAATCTTGCAGGACAAATTTTTTGCCCCTATTGCTGCCCTTTTGATGCAGGAAAGCAATACTCCTCAGGAAATGAGTCGAGTTCTTAGATACAAAATGGATGAAGGATGCATGTATTATAATAATCGGCTATGTATCCCCAATGATGAGGGAATAAAGGGAAGAATTCTGAGTATTATTCATGCAGTGGCCTATGCATCCCGAAAACTCAGAACGCATGAGAGAAATTATGCTGTCCATGACCTGGAGCTACTTTCAGTAGTCTATACACTGAAGTTGTGGAGACATTACCTACTGGGTCAAAGATTCACTTTGATGACAGATCATCAGAGCTTAAAGTGGATCTTCACTCAGAAGGATCTCAACATGCGCCAAAGAAGGTGGATGCAGACCCTGCAGGAATTTGATTTTGAAATCAAGTACCGCCCAGGCAAAGAAAATTGGTAGCAGATGCCCTCAGCAGAAAAGCCTCCTTGCTTGCAATCACAGTTGTAACATACCCATCTCCACTAATAAAGAAATGTCCATGTAATAGATAAATTTATGAGTTTTTATGGTATAAAAATCAATGATTTTATTATTTGAGTCATTTCTACTAAGAATCTTCAAATTTTGAGCCCAAATTTGGAATTTGCGCATAATTTTACCCTAATATAGGATTTTACAGCATCCAAAACGGACACCGGATCAAGCTTATACGTAAATTTCAATCATTTTAGTTAAAAAGCGACGAACTTTAAACCTTAATAAATGCACGACCGGGCGTCCGATTGATGAACGGTCTGAACCCCAACGACCAGGAGAATCTCCAGGATTAAAAAAAAGTTCGCTCCCGGGACAGTCCGGCACAAATCAAGGTGGACGTCCCAAATTTGGGGACCCCGCTCCAAAATTTGGATCGTACACACTTACCAGGGCGGTCGTACGTTGGCCGCACAAGAACCAAAGGACAGCCGCCCACTGTATGGTCCACACGTACCACTACATGGACACTCATGCTGCCCTAGACCAGATAAGGTACATGCGTACCACTTCTTTCCCTAATAAAACCGACACCGTACCTTTCCCCTAGACCCATGCAAGCCACTGATCCACAGCCTTTGATGGTACACCGTCCTTTCGTCCTTGCTTTGCACAGCGCCCGTACCTGTACCCCTCAGCTATATGAACCCCCGGGGTGCTCCATAGGCAACAGGAATTTCTGCGCAGCATATGCCCTGTTGTACCGCCATCCGTACCGTCGTCTGTCCCTGTGCAGTGTACTTGCTGTAGTACAGCCGCCCCTTGCAACTACCCCTCTCACACCCCCTCATTTGCCTCTTTTCAGATAAGGCAATTTTCCTCCATCCCCCTCTTGCTAGGAGGCAGTGTCCTTAACTCTTCTCCCCCCCCTCCCCCGTGTGCAGTGACTTACAACAGCCCTCAGCCCTTCTCCCCTTTAGCAAAATGTTTTTGTTCTAAGGACATCTCACAATTCCCCCCCTCCCCTCCCATTTTGCATAGACTTTAATAAGAGGTTTTTGCCTTAAGAAAGGGTTCATGCACTATAGTCTTTTGCTCATACGGTGAGCAAACGATCTCCGAATTGAGATTCAACTGAAGCGTTTCGACCGAGCCCTACAAAGAAGAATACCGAGCCCTACAAGACGATGTCCAAGATGGCCCCATCCTAAAAACGTCAGAATATTGCCTCGAGAGGAGCGCGCAACAACAAGATTAGGGAAGATGCTCCCGATGTGGCCTTAACCCTCCCTTTTCAAGCTCCTCAAGGAAATGGTGGCCAGGTTAGCTTGGTTATATTTTAAAGAAGAGTTTTTTTTATATTAGTGCTAATAAATGTGTATCTTTTCCTTTTAAAATAATGACATAAAATTGTATGAAGTTAATGCTGTATTCAATAAATTGCATTGAAATTGTTATCTTAAAGAGTGCAAGCTTTTCCTGGCTTCAACGATTTAGAAGATCACGCTTCCCTTGCGGGATAGGACTAGGTCTTACCTATGAATCGTATCCTTGAATCTCTACATGGTCAAGGTGTCGATAAATAGGAAATTTTCTCCAAGTTAAGACTTAGTGGACTATCTTAAGTGTTGCTCCTATTTTAGAAGGGGGAAACCTTACAATTGGTATCAGAGCCGATCTTAGCTCCTGGGAATTGCCATTTAAGGATTGTTTTGCAACAATGAATGTTTTACCTAACATAACGGGATCTTCAAGGAAGGAGACAGAGTTCTTCTACGAGTGCGACCCAAACGAAGCTCTCTATCACTTGGGAAATATAAGAAACTTAGCCCTAGGTATTGTGGTCCCTATACAGTTATCAAGTGTCTAGGTAAAAGTGCCTATAAACTCCAACTCCCAGCCCATATCAAAGTCCACAATGTATTTCATGTAAGTTTGTTAAAACCATATGTACCTAGTCCGGATCATATTCTTGATGATGAACAAGTTGTAATCCCTACTCAATGAATTACAGTCAAGGAGCATCATAGATTCTAGGGAAAGACAACTCCGAAATAGAACTCTTGTAGAATATCTAGTACAGTGGAAAGATTACCCTGAAGAGGATGCAACTTGGGAAGATGAAGCTACACTCTTAAAGGATTATCCCCAATTCATGACAAGATGAGGACATCTCGATTGCTTTAAGGGGGGAAGGATGTAACATACCCATCTCCACTAATAAAGAAATGTCCATGTAATAGATAAATTTATGAGTTTTTATGGTATAAAAATCAATGATTTTATTATTTGAGTCATTTCTACTAAGAATCTTCAAATTCTCAGCCCAAATTTGGAATCTGCACGTGATATAGGATTTTACAACATCCAAAACAGACACCAGATCAAGCTTATACGCAAATTTCAGTCGTTTTAGTTAAAAAACGACGACGTTTAAACCTTAATAAATGCACGACCGGGCGTTCGATTGACGAACGGTCTGAACCCCAACGACCAGGAGAACCTCCCGGAAAAAAAAAATTTATCCCCCGGGGCGGTCCGGCACGCAAATCGAGGTGGGCATCCTAAATTTGGGGACCCTGTCCCAAAATTTGGACCGTACACACTTACCAAGGCGCCCGTACGATGGTCGTACAAGAACCAAAGGACGGCCGCCCATTGTATGGACCACACGTACCACTACGTGGACACCCATGCTGCCCCAGACCAAATAAGGTATATGCGTACCACTCCTTTCCCTGATAACCGACACCGTACCTTTCCCCTAGACCCATGCAGGCCACTGATCCACAGCCTTTGATAGTACACCATCCTTTCGTCCTTTCTTTGCGCAACGCCTGTACCCATGCAGGCCACTGATCCACAGCCTTTGATGGTACACCGTCCTTTCGTCCTTTCTTTGCACAACGCCCGTACCCGTATCCCTCAGCTATATAAACCCCTGCTTTTTGCCTTAAGAAAGGGTTCATGCGCTATAGTCTTTTGCTCATACGGTGAGCAAACAATCTCCGAATTGAGATCCAACTGAAGCGTTTCGACCGCGTCAATGAGCCCTACAAGACGACGTCCAAGATGGCCCCATTCCAAAAACATCAGAATATTGCCTCGAGAGGAGCGCGCAACAACGAGATTAGGGAAGATGCTCCCGATGCGGCTCCAACCCTCCCTTTTCAAGCTCCTCAAGGAAATGGTGGCCAGGTTAGCTTGGTTATATTTTAAAGAAGAGTTTTTTTTATATCAGTGCTAATAAATGTGTATCTTTTCCTTTTAAAACAATGACATAAAATTGTATGAAGTTACGAATTGTGTGATGCTGTATTCAATAAATTGCATTGAAATTGTTATCTGAAAGAGTGCAAGTTTTTCCTGGCTTCAACGCTAACTCCGTTCCGTGCTTGTGTAGCCGGGCGGCGTCGTTAGCAAAGCCCGGGAATGGCCCAAGGTATCCCTCATACCATTGGGAGAATAAGGTTTGCCGATTGAGGCGAGAGATTATGATGCTGCCTAGTTCTGAGGGCCCAGGCTAGTGCGGTAAATAAGCCCACCCTAGTGTGCAGACATCCCTCTGAGGGGCGAGAGGATCAAGCGATGGAGCCTGAGAGGGCGACAGGCCGACTTGAGTCCTCGCCAGCGGCGGCGGCAGCCGACGATGAGGTGTATGGTCCCGTAGGGTTTTGCCCAGCATGTAGAGGCTGGAAGGACGAATTTTAGATCATCGACAGAATAAAGGAAAAGAATAAGAGAGCCGGTTTGGCTTGTATGGAATTGATTCATGTATAAACTTTTTATATATATATCTTGTCTTTGGCATGATTGTATTGTGTAAAAAGGCTGTTTTAACAAACCTTGTGAAAAGAGCGTTAATTAAGGAACATGTTTATTTATGTCAAATAGTGTGGTAGGATTAATTAGAAAACAAATTGACGCGTGAGTAGGGTGGAAAGTGGGAGGATGAAATGCCCCGATGGCACCATCCTACAGACGAGTGGACCCGATTAGTCGGGTAGCTTTCCAACAGATTAAGTGAAAGCCCTACGCTAGATAATTAGGTTCTTGGGCAACTCTATTCTAGAAGACTAGGTCAGCAGCTGTGCCTTGCATGGATGAGGAAAAAAGCGTTGCCTCTAGAAATTAAGTCTAGTAGTTGCCCAATTTATGATAAATTACCCTATGGGTGATTTGACTTTTAGAAGATCACGCTTCCCCTGCAAGATAGGACTAGGTCTTACCTATGAATTGTATCCTTGAATCTCTACATGGTCAAGGTGTCGATAAATAGGAAATTTTCTCCAAGTTAAGACTTAGTGGACTATCTTAAGTGTTATTTTAGAAGGGGGGAACCTTACAACAGTGGTGTCAAATCCATTGATTATTGAAGCAAGAGAGAAGATCATGCAGGATAGATTCTTTGGCTCTATTGCTACCTACTTATGTAGAAAAGCAAAACTTCTCAGGAGTTAAACTGAGTTCAAGGGTACAGCCTGGATGAAGGAATTGTGTATTATAATAGCAGGCTATGTATTCCCAATGATGAGGAAACTAAGGATCAAATTCTGAATGAAGCCCATGATAGCCTTATAGTAGCAGGACATCCAGGTTTCATCAAGACCTATATGTCTTTAAAGAAAAGCTTCTTTTGGCCTAGACTAAAAAAGGATGTACTTAATATGAAGTGGGAATATATTAGTATGAATTTTATTACTGGACTACTATCAGTGCAATCAGGTTACAACTCTGTAAGGTTCCTCCTCAGCCTGAATATCAAATAAGCCTCTACTTCAATCCCTTGTAATCATTCTATGTTTCTGAATACAAGAAAATATCATTTTTCCTTGTTTTGCCAATTGAGATAAAAAAATTCTAGAGAGTGGTGAATCAAAATTGGGATATTTTTAGATAAATAAATTCTTCAAATATCAAAAAAATGTTTCCCTGAAACAGAAAATCAAAATAGATTTTCCAAGGTGCAATTGGAATTAATTAAAATTGATTCAGAAGACCTTCACCTAAGGGTCCAGATTTATTATGGTCCAATTAAGGTTCCTATGGACCAAAAAAATTAAACCAAGTGTTGGGACAAGAAAAATCCAAAGAACAAAATAAAATACCCAAAAATGAGTAAATGCCCACATAAGATGAAGAGTTGACCAAGTACTAGGTTTATTAGTTAAAAATTATGGTGTATTAATTAAAAAATTAGATATTTTAGAGTAATCATGCATTTTTGACACATGTGTAAGGAAAAGGGAGACTTTTAAGGAGGCGCCTATTTCACATACTTAGATGAGTTTAAAACTCAAAAATAATTGGATATTTTTGTCTCTCCTCTCTCCTAAATCAAACCAAATCAAAAAGGGAGCCAAATTGGTTCAAAACTTGTCCAAATTCAGCCAAACTGAAGCTGAAAAATTCTAGAATTCAGTTGGACTTAGTTACTGGCCTCCCTCTCCTATAAATAAACCCTCATTTCTTTGTATTATTATCTGTGAACTAAACTATGTCGGTATTACTCTAAACTAAGCTTAATTTCTATTATCCTCTAAAAACCTCTACAAAATTGAAGAGATTGGAGCTTCTCTCTCTCTTCAATCTTCCTTGGTGACTCCTACGACATACCAAACCAATTGATTGGTTGGGGGCCTCTACAGTGACTAAAGAATCAAGCATTTTAGGAGGTAAAGAGTGGATTATGGTCTTTTCTCTATAATTTCTAAATGTTTCTTTCTTCTCAACCCCTCTCAAGCTTGAGAAGCTTTAATGTGAATGGCTTTTGAATATTATTGAAATGTTTTAATGTATTGTAATAAAGAAATACATAAATTTCCATTTATGCTTAATTATTAATGGTTTTTAAGCATTTCTCTCTCTCCCCCCAAAGAAAGGTCATTCCTATGACCTATTCTCAATCCAAATGAAGCTTCTCATGAAGCATTTCTCTAATCCAAAAGTAATTTTTATGCTTGTTTAATTGGAGGCCAAAATAATAGCTTTTTAATGCTTTTATGATATTTATTTCATAGAGATATTATGAATCAATCCATAATTGGATAATGATCCAATTAGTGGTCATTCTAATCATACTAATAATATTAAACTTCATTCTCTCAAATTAAATTGAGAATTATCAGTAATAGCAGCAGAGCTATGGCAAAATTTTTGTAAAATAAACACATAAAACGTTTTCATTCATAATATGAAAAGAGGACTTCCTACCATATTCTAGGAATTATCATCCTAGATTAAGAAATTTATTTTTATGATTATGCATAATTAGTAAATTAGAAAAAAGAGAAAATTTTGATAATTTATTTTTATGATAAAAGAGTAATTGCCAAGAAAAGTGGAATTTTCAGCTTAAAGAAAATAATGGTTATTTTTATGTAATTTTTAAGAAGAATTTTAATAGATTTAATTTAGGGAAAAGAAGAATTCCCATGATAATTGGATTGCACTCATTAAAATGAGAAAAAGAAAGATTTCAAGTTTATTAAAAAAAATAGGTATTGATATTTTAGTTAAATGATGAATTTCCATGATAATTGAGAAAAGATGGATTTGAATTAAATTCTAATGTCAAAAGATGAATTTCCATTATAATTCTACCTAATGAATTAAGGTTGAGAATTTATGTGAAGAGCGACGGGCGGGGACCTTAGAGCAGCTGGTATCAGAGCATTGTTGAAAGCTTATAAGGATAAACAAATTCTTATCAGAAATTGAAAATAAAAACTCAGAAAAAGCATTTTTCATAATGTATTTTTATTCCGTAAGCTTCTTTAATGAAGAATTTTTAATCAAAGAAATTGTTTGCATAGATGGAAGTTCCCTATTTATCTGGTATTCCTGACCTCACCCAGTCTCAAGATATGATTGCGTTCGCCTTCGAGCATCTCATCTCTTCCGCTTCAACTCGAACAAGTCGAGCAAGACTCGCACGCTATTTCGAGGATTTATATTTTCCTGACAACCCAGCGGAGAGACAATAGCATAAGTGGTTTGTAGGGTAGTATGTCCACGCCTCTTGCGATTGGCGTGCAATGCTGAGGTAGAACCTCTCATTGGCAATGATTCTGTTAAAGCTAAAAATGGTGCGTGGTGTCATTCTATATCATTCAACGCCTCGGAATTTCAGACTTTCATGTTAAGTCTACAGACTTCTTAGCTGCTTTATTCCTAAGGAGAAGATAATAGCTCCCTTGTTAGTAAGTGAACGTTTGTATCAAGGAATGGCTATGGCCCAGTACCATCTTCTTATGCATCTCCCAAGGAGATTTTGAATTCTGGAGCCGAGCTGCTCTATGTACATATTGCAACTTTAATATAAATAAAGAAATGTTTTCTGGAGAAAAAATCCCTGTTGTATAAGTGATTGTTTATGGACGAACTGTTAAAGAAAAATTTGTTATCAGACATATGTCATAGATCTCCAATAAGATCATTGTCTTGTTTAAGAAATTGTTTTCCGAACCTCTTAAGTCTTAGGATCTCATGGATGATATCAAAATAAAAATTTAATAATATATAATTTTTGGCAAAATCATGAGACGAGGAAGCCGTGGCCGTCAGCCAGACCCTCTCTCTGAAGATGATGAGCTTGACCCTGATGTTCGCAAGGCTCTTCATAGGACTCAGCCACGACCCTTCAAAGGAGAAGGATAGAACTTGGGCGAGGCTGTGGAGAAATGGGTGGAAGCCATGGAAGAATATTTTGACGTCACAGGCTACAATGAGCGGAGCAAAATGGCTCTTACCAGGCTGAAAATAGTGGAAACGGCCAGGGTGGCATGGAGGAACCATTGTGACACCAACCGTCTGGACAGAAATACTCAGTCCTGGACCCAGTCCTGGACCGAACCTTAAAACCTATTTGAGAAAGGGATTTTGTCTCCTTGGATTTTTGGAAACCAAGATGAACAAATTCTTAGAGCTAAAGTAGGGGAGCAAAACCATCGAGGAATATCACCAGGCCTTTGCTCTTCTATTCAAATATTCACCACCTCTAGATGAAGAGCAACTCATGGCCAGGTTCATTCGGGGAATGAACGAACCCTTGGACACACTGGTCAAAAATGCTAAGCCAATGTCCATGGCAGAAGCTGTCAGAATGGCGAAGGACTTTGCCAAAGCCTTCATCCAAAGCCAGCTCCCTCATCCTTTAAGAGATTTCAGACACCGGGAAGTTCTTCCAACTTTCCGCCTCCAAAGAGACACCAAGGTCCTAACGAGAATGTGGAGATGGGAAGCTTCAGAAATGAAGGAAGACCTTTCCCCCGAAGAACATTCTCAAGAACTCCGGCTCTCTCCAGAATGCAAAGGTAAGACCTTCGAAGCGAGAACAGATGCATCAAATGTCAAGGACTTGGGCACCAGCTCAAGGATTGCCCATCTCCTTCTGTGGGCCAAGGAAGCCAGGGTCCTAGAGCTCCGAGACAGACTCCTTCATATCAGTCCCAATCAAGGTCCCCAACGCCAAATCAGGGTAACCCCAGAAGAGTGCCAGCTTAGCCTGTTGCCTCCATGCAAAGTAGTCTTCGAACTCCCTCCCAGAATTGGAATAACCAAAGAGAGAGAGTTCCACCTCAGACTGCAACAGCCAGAGTAGTCACCATAGCTGAGGAAGTGGAGGAAGAGAAAGGACAGATCTATACAGTAATTGAGCATCAGGGGAATAACCGTCAATTCTCAGTCCTCCAGACTCCAGCAGAGTACCAGGGTAAGAAATTCAAGCTTTTGATTGATTCAAGCAGTACTCATTCTTTTATTTCCCCAGGATGTCTACGTAAATTAGTCCTAAATCAAAAATCAGGGAAACCTATGCAAGTGGAATTAGCCAGTAGGAAGATTATTTTCACTCACCTTGAGACTAACCTTATTCAGTTTAGCTTAGATGGGAACGTAACAGAGTGCCAGTTCGGAGTCCTACCCCTAGGAATATATGACGGAATCCTTGGAATAAATTGGCTCCAAAAGAATCAGGCTGACATTCATTGTCACAAAGGAACCATCTCTTTCCTAGACCTTCACGGGAATAAAGTTCAAGGAATTCGATTTTCTAGATCCCCAGTGCTACAATTAGTCAAGGCTTCCAAATTATTAAAAGGGCTCAATAAAAGGCAAGCTGTGTATGTTGTTAAAATGAATCCGGTAGACATAAAATACAAGGCTAAAGTACCAGAGTGGTTAAGTGAGTATGCAGATGTATTTCCTGAAGAGCTGACTGAGATGCCTCCGTCTCGTGAAGTAGATCATGAGATCGAATCAACCCCCGGAGCTCAGCCGGTAGCCCAGCGTGCATACAAAATGCCAATCCCTAAAGCCATAGAACTTAAGGAGCAGTTAAGACAAGTATTAGAGCAAGGATCATACCCAGTGTCTCACCTTGGGGTGCGCCCGTTCTCTTTCAAAAGAAGAAAGATGGAATGTTAAGACTCTGTATTCACTACAGAGGACTGAATCAATTAACAATTAAGAATAATCCTGTTCCCAGGATTGATGAACTTCTGGATCGGTTAAGTGATGTTTACAAAGATAGATCTCAAATTCAGGTACTACCAGATCAGAATCAAGGAGCAAGACATCCCAAAGACAACATTCAATACTCGCTATGGGCATTATGAGTTCACAGTCATGCCGTTTGGATTAACGAATGCCCCGACGACATTCAATCGTCTTATGCAAGATATTCTCAGAGAATACTTGGATGATTTTGTTCTTGTCTTCTTTGATGACATCTTAGTATACTCGAAGAATGCTGCAAACCATGAAGATCATGTGTGCAAAGTTCTGGAAATCCTAAGGAAACACCAACTCTTTGCAAAGAAGAGCAAGTGTTCCTTCTCTGTTGACCATGTGGAATACTTGGGATTCATAGTGTCAAAGGGTGGGATTTCTCCTGATCCCGCAAAGATCCAAGCAGTAGTTGAATGGCCAAAACCCAAGTCAGTAAAGGAAGTCAGAGGATTCCTAGGGTTAACAGGATGGTATAGGATCTTTATACCTAGGTATGCTCAGATAGCATCCCCTTTAACTAACCTAGGTATGCTCAGATAGCATCCCCTTTAACTAACTTTCTCAAGAAAAGTACACTTTTTCAGTGGACTGCAATGTGTCAGAGTGCCCTTGACAAGCTGAAGACAACCTTAGTAACCAACCCTCTCCTTTAAATTGCTAGATTTTACCAAACCCTTTGAGGTAGTTAGTGATGCCAGTGGATTTGCCTTAGGCGGTGCTCTAATGCAGGAAGGTCATGCAGTGGCCTATGAATCCAAAAAACTCAGAACACATGAGAGGAATTATGTCGTCCATGACTTGGAGTTACTCTCAGTAGTGTATGCTGTGAAGTTGTGGAGACATTATCTTTTGGGACAAAGGTTCACCTTGATGAGACAGATCATCAAAGTCTGAAGTGGATCTTCACCCAAAGGGATCTCAACATGCATCAAAGGAGATGGATGCAGACCCTGTAAGAATTTGATTTTGAAATAAAGTATAGGCTGAGAAAAGAAAATGTGGTTACAGATGCGCTTAGTAGAAAAGCCTCCTTGCTCGCAATTACAGTGGTGTCAAATCCATTGATCAATGAAGCAAAGGAGAAAATCATACAGGATAAATTCTTTGCCCCTATTGCTACCCTTCTGATGCAGGAAAGCAAGACTTCTTAGGAAATGAGTCAAGTTCTTGGATACAAACTGGATGATGGATGCATGTATTATAATAATCAGCTATGTATCCCCAATGATGCAGGAATAAAGGGAAGGATTCTGAGAGAAGCCCATGATAGCCTGATAGCTGGACATCCAGGGTTTATAAAAACCTATATGTCTATGAAGAAAAGCTTCTTCTGGCCAGGACTCAAAAAGGATGTACTTGATCATGTAAGGAAATGCTTAATGTGCCAAAGAGTCAAGGCAAAAAGATTCAAGATGCTAGGGAAACTGCAGCCTCTAGACATTCCACAGATGAAGTGGGAATGCATCAGTATGGACTTTGTCACTAGATTACCTTCAGTGCAATCAGGTTACAACTCCATTTTTGTGGTAGTTGACAGGCTAACCAAAGTTGCCCATATGATTCCAGTGAAAGAAACATACTCTGCAGTGGATGTTGCCAGAGTTTTCCTTAAGGAGATCTTCAGATTGCATGGTTTACTAAGGAGGATAGTAAGTGACCGAGATCCCAAATTCACATCAAAATTCTGGACTGCATTCTTTGAAGCAGTAGGAACTTTCTTGGATCTTAGCACAGCCTACCACCCCGAAACAGATGGCCAGACGGAAAGTGTGAATCAAGTAATTGAAGATATCCTTCGGTCATGCTACAGCAGCAGGGAACCCAAGAAGTGGTTAAGTCATTTGCATCTGGTCGAATTTGCTTACAATGCTTCTTATCATCGGAGCATTGGGATGAGTCCTTTCAAAGCTTTGTATGGACAAGATTGCCTTACACCGTTGACTTGGTCTGACACATTGATTAGAGTCGAAATGTCCAGACAAATGCTTGATGACATGGACCAGCAGATGCAATCAATCCCTAAAGATATAAAGGCAGCCCAAGACAGGCAAAAGCAGTATGCAGATAAAAAGAGACCCGAGAGAGAGTTTGAAGAATCAGATATGGTCTTCATTCGAGTACGACCAAAAAGAAGTTCCTTATCCTTAGGGAAGTACAAGAAGCTCTCTCCCACATATTGTGGGCCGTATGCTGTCATAAAGAAAGTGGGCGATCTAGTCTACAAACTTCTTATGCCTCCCCATCTCAAGGTACATGATGTATTCCATGTCAGTTTGCTTAAGACGTATGTATCTAGCCCGAATCACGTGCTTGATGATGAGCAATTGATCTCTCCGACTCAAAGCCAGATGGTACTCCAACCTGAGAAAATCCTTGACGTTCGGGAGAAGATTCTCAGAAGCAGAGTCCTCGGTGAATTCTTAGTAAAGTGGAAGTTCTTCCCTCTAGAAGACGCCACCTGGGAGAAAGTAGAAGAGTTGGCGAAGGATTACCCTCACTTTGCGAGATGAGGACATCTCGCGTTCTTCAAGTGGGAGAGGATGTAAGATTACTCCTCAGCTTTAATATCAAATAAGCCTCTACTTCAATCCCTTGTAATCATTCTATGTTTCTGAATACAAGAAAATATCATTTTTCCTTGTTTTGCCTAGTGAGATAAAAAAATTCTAGAGAGTGGTAAATCAAAATTGGGATATTTTTGGATAGATAAATTCTTCGAATATCAAAAAAATGTTTCTCTGAAACAGAAAATCAAAATAGATTTTCCAAGGTGCAATTGGAATTAATTAAAATTGATTCAAAAGACCTTAGCCTAAGGGTCCAGATTTTTGAAATTTTTTAAATTATGGTCCAATTAAGGTTCCTATGGACCAATAAGATTAAACCAAGTGTTGGGACAAGATAAATCCAAAGAACAAAAGAAAATACCCAAAAATGAGTAAATGCCCACATAAGATGAAGAGTTGACCAAGTACTAGGTTTATTAGTTAAAAATTATGGTGTATTAATAAAAAAAATGAGATATTTTGGAGTAATCATGCATTTTTGACACATGTGTAAGAAAAAGGGAGACTTTTAAGGAGGCACCTATTTCACATGCTTAGATGAGTTTAAAACTCAAAAATAATTGGATATTTTTGTCTCTCCTCTCTCCTAAATCAAACCAAATCAAAAAGGGAGCCAAACTGGTTCAAAACTTGTCCAAATTCAGCCAAACTGAAGCTGGAAAATTCTAGAATTCAGTTGGACTTAGTTACTGGCCTCCCTCTCCTATAAATAAACCCTCATTCCTTTGTATTATTATCTGTGAACTAAACTATGCCGGTATTACTCTAAACTAAGCTTAATTTCTATTATCCTCTAAAAACCTCTACAAAATTGAAGAGATTGGAGCTTCTCTCTCTCTTCAATCTTCCTTGGTGACTCCTACGACATACCAAACCAATTGATTGGTTGGGGGCCTCTACACAGTGACTAAAGAATCAAGCATTTTAGGAGGTAAAGAGTGGATTATGGTCTTTTTTCTATAATTTCTAAATGTTTCTTTCTTCTCAACCCCTCTCAAGCTTGAGAAGCTTTAATTTGAATGGCTTTTGAATATTATTGAAATGCTTTAATGTATTGTAATAAAGAAACACATAAATTTTTATTTATGCTTAATTTTTAATGGTTTTTAAGCATTTCTCTCTCTCCCCCCAAAGAAAGGTCATTCCTATGACCTATTCTCAATCCAAATGAAGCTTCTCATGAAGCATTTCTCTAATCCAAAAGTAATTTTTATGCTTGTTTAATTGGAGGCCAAAATAATGGCTTTTTAATGCTTTTATAATATTTATTTCATAGAGATATTATGAATCAATCCATAATTGGATAATGATCCAATTAGTGGTCATTCTAATCATACTAATAATATTAAACTTCATTCTCTCAAATTAAATTGAGAATTATCAGTAATAGCAGCAGAGCTATGGCAAAATTTTTGTAAAATAAACACATAAAACATTTTCATTCATAATATGAAAAGAGGACTTCCTACCATATTCTAGGAATTATCATCCTAGATTAAGAAATTTATTTTTATGATTATGCATAATTAGTAAATTAGAAAAAAGAGAAAATTTTGATAATTTATTTTTATGATAAAAGAGTAATTGCCAAGAAAAGTGGAATTTTCAGCTTAAAGAAAATAATGGTTATTTTTATGTAATTTTTAAGAAGAATTTTAATAGATTTAATTTAGGGAAAAGAAGAATTCCCATGATAATTGGATTGCACTCATTAAAATGAGAAAAAGAAAGATTTCAAGTTTATTAAAAAAAATAGGTATTGATATTTTAGTTAAATGATGAATTTCCATGATAATTGAGAAAAGATGGATTTGAATTAAATTCTAATGTCAAAAGATGAATTTCCATTATAATTCTACCTAATGAATTAAGGTTGAGAATTTATGTGAAGAGCGACGGGCGGGGACCTTACAGCAGCTGGTATCAGAGCATTGTTGAAAGCTTATAAGGATAAACAAATTCTTATCAGAAATTGAAAATAAAAACTCAAAAAAAGCATTTTTCATAATGTATTTTTATTCCGTAAGCTTCTTTAATGAAGAATTTTTAATCAAAGAAATTGTTTGCATAGATGGAAGTCCCCTATTTATCTGGTATTCCTGACCTCACCCAGTCTCAAGATATGATTGCGTTCGCCTTCGAGCATCTCATCTCTTCCGCTTCAACTCGAACAAGTCGAGCAAGACTCGCACGCTATTTCGAGGATTTATATTTTCCTGACAACCCAGCGGAGAGACAATAGCATAAGTGGTTTGTAGGGTAGTATGTCCACGCCTCTTGCGATTGGCGTGCAATGCTGAGGTAGAACCTCTCATTGGCAATGATTCTGTTAAAGCTAAAAATGGTGCATGGTGTCATTCTATATCATTCAACGCCTCGGAATTTCAGACTTTCATGTTAAGTCTACAGACTTCTTAGCTGCTTTATTCCTAAGGAGAAGATAATAGCTCCCTTGTTAGTAAGTGAACGTTTGTATCAAGGAATGGCTATGGCCCAGTACCATCTTCTTATGCGTCTCCCAAGGAGATTTTGAATTCTGGAGCCGAGCTGCTCTATGTACATATTGCAACTTTAATATAAATAAAGAAATGTTTTCTGGAGAAAAAATCCCTGTTGTATAAGTGATTGTTTATGGACGAACTGTTAAAGAAAAATTTGTTATCAGACATATGTCATAGATCTCCAATAAGATCATTGTCTTGTTTAAGAAATTGTTTTCCGAACCTCTTAAGTCTTAGGATCTCATGGATGATATCAAAATAAAAATTTAATAATATATAATTTTTGGCAAAATCATGAGACGAGGAAGCCGTGGCCGTCAGCCAGACCCTCTCTCTGAAGATGATGAGCTTGACCCTGATGTTCGCAAGGCTCTTCATAGGACTCAGCCACGACCCTTCAAAGGAGAAGGATAGAACTTGGGCGAGGCTGTGGAGAAATGGGTGGAAGCCATGGAAGAATATTTTGACGTCACAGGCTACAATGAGCGGAGCAAAATGGCTCTTACCAGGCTGAAAATAGTGGAAACGGCCAGGGTGGCATGGAGGAACCATTGTGACACCAACCGTCTGGACAGAAATACTCAGTCCTGGACCCAGTCCTGGACCGAACCTTAAAACCTATTTGAGAAAGGGATTTTGTCTCCCTGGATTTTTGGAAACCAAGATGAACAAATTCTTAGAGCTAAAGTAGGGGAGCAAAACCATCGAGGAATATCACCAGGCCTTTGCTCTTCTATTCAAATATTCACCACCTCTAGATGAAGAGCAACTCATGGCCAGGTTCATTCGGGGAATGAACGAACCCTTGGACACACTGGTCAAAAATGCTAAGCCAATGTCCATGGCAGAAGCTGTCAGAATGGCGAAGGACTTTGCCAAAGCCTTCATCCAAAGCCAGCTCCCTCATCCTTTAAGAGATTTCAGACACCGGGAAGTTCTTCCAACTTTCCGCCTCCAAAGAGACACCAAGGTCCTAACGAGAATGTGGAGATGGGAAGCTTCAGAAATGAAGGAAGACCTTTCCCCCGAAGAACATTCTCAAGAACTCCGGCTCTCTCCAGAATGCAAAGGTAAGACCTTCGAAGCGAGAACAGATGCATCAAATGTCAAGGACTTGGGCACCAGCTCAAGGATTGCCCATCTCCTTCTGTGGGCCAAGGAAGCCAGGGTCCTAGAGCTCCGAGACAGACTCCTTCATATCAGTCCCAATCAAGGTCCCCAACGCCAAATCAGGGTAACCCCAGAAGAGTGCCAGCTTAGCCTGTTGCCTCCATGCAAAGTAGTCTTCGAACTCCCTCCCAGAATTGGAATAACCAAAGAGAGAGAGTTCCACCTCAGACTGCAACAGCCAGAGTAGTCACCATAGCTGAGGAAGTGGAGGAAGAGAAAGGACAGATCTATACAGTAATTGAGCATCAGGGGAATAACCGTCAATTCTCAGTCCTCCAGACTCCAGCAGAGTACCAGGGTAAGAAATTCAAGCTTTTGATTGATTCAAGCAGTACTCATTCTTTTATTTCCCCAGGATGTCTACGTAAATTAGTCCTAAATCAAAAATCAGGGAAACCTATGCAAGTGGAATTAGCCAGTAGGAAGATTATTTTCACTCACCTTGAGACTAACCTTATTCAGTTTAGCTTAGATGGGAACGTAACAGAGTGCCAGTTCGGAGTCCTACCCCTAGGAATATATGACGGAATCCTTGGAATAAATTGGCTCCAAAAGAATCAGGCTGACATTCATTGTCACAAAGGAACCATCTCTTTCCTAGACCTTCACGGGAATAAAGTTCAAGGAATTCGATTTTCTAGATCCCCAGTGCTACAATTAGTCAAGGCTTCCAAATTATTAAAAGGGCTCAATAAAAGGCAAGCTGTGTATGTTGTTAAAATGAATCCGGTAGACATAAAATACAAGGCTAAAGTACCAGAGTGGTTAAGTGAGTATGCAGATGTATTTCCTGAAGAGCTGACTGAGATGCCTCCGTCTCGTGAAGTAGATCATGAGATCGAATCAACCCCCGGAGCTCAGCCGGTAGCCCAGCGTGCATACAAAATGCCAATCCCTAAAGCCATAGAACTTAAGGAGCAGTTAAGACAAGTATTAGAGCAAGGATCATACCCAGTGTCTCACCTTGGGGTGCGCCTGTTCTCTTTCAAAAGAAGAAAGATGGAATGTTAAGACTCTGTATTCACTACAGAGGACTGAATCAATTAACAATTAAGAATAATCCTGTTCCCAGGATTGATGAACTTCTGGATCAGTTAAGTGATGTTTACAAAGATAGATCTCAAATTCAGGTACTACCAGATCAGAATCAAGGAGCAAGACATCCCAAAGACAACATTCAATACTCGCTATGGGCATTATGAGTTCACAGTCATGCCGTTTGGATTAACGAATGCCCCGACGACATTCAATCGTCTTATGCAAGATATTCTCAGAGAATACTTGGATGATTTTGTTCTTGTCTTCTTTGATGACATCTTAGTATACTCGAAGAATGCTGCAAACCATGAAGATCATGTGTGCAAAGTCCTGGAAATCCTAAGGAAACACCAACTCTTTGCAAAGAAGAGCAAGTGTTCCTTCTCTGTTGACCATGTGGAATACTTGGGATTCATAGTGTCAAAGGGTGGGATTTCTCCTGATCCCGCAAAGATCCAAGCAGTAGTTGAATGGCCAAAACCCAAGTCAGTAAAGGAAGTCAGAGGATTCCTAGGGTTAACAGGATGGTATAGGATCTTTATACCTAGGTATGCTCAGATAGCATCCCCTTTAACTAACCTAGGTATGCTCAGATAGCATCCCCTTTAACTAACTTTCTCAAGAAAAGTACACTTTTTCAGTGGACTGCAATGTGTCAGAGTGCCCTTGACAAGCTGAAGACAACCTTAGTAACCAACCCTCTCCTTTAAATTGCTAGATTTTACCAAACCCTTTGAGGTAGTTAGTGATGCCAGTGGATTTGCCTTAGGCGGTGCTCTAATGCAGGAAGGTCATGCAGTGGCCTATGAATCCAAAAAACTCAGAACACATGAGAGGAATTATGTCGTCCATGACTTGGAGTTACTCTCAGTAGTGTATGCTGTGAAGTTGTGGAGACATTATCTTTTGGGACAAAGGTTCACCTTGATGAGACAGATCATCAAAGTCTGAAGTGGATCTTCACCCAAAGGGATCTCAACATGCATCAAAGGAGATGGATGCAGACCCTGTAAGAATTTGATTTTGAAATAAAGTATAGGCTGAGAAAAGAAAATGTGGTTACAGATGCGCTTAGTAGAAAAGCCTCCTTGCTCGCAATTACAGTGGTGTCAAATCCATTGATCAATGAAGCAAAGGAGAAAATCATACAGGATAAATTCTTTGCCCCTATTGCTACCCTTCTGATGCAGGAAAGCAAGACTTCTTAGGAAATGAGTCAAGTTCTTGGATACAAACTGGATGATGGATGCATGTATTATAATAATCAGCTATGTATCCCCAATGATGCAGGAATAAAGGGAAGGATTCTGAGAGAAGCCCATGATAGCCTGATAGCTGGACATCCAGGGTTTATAAAAACCTATATGTCTATGAAGAAAAGCTTCTTCTGGCCAGGACTCAAAAAGGATGTACTTGATCATGTAAGGAAATGCTTAATGTGCCAAAGAGTCAAGGCAAAAAGATTCAAGATGCTAGGGAAACTGCAGCCTCTAGACATTCCACAGATGAAGTGGGAATGCATCAGTATGGACTTTGTCACTAGATTACCTTCAGTGCAATCAGGTTACAACTCCATTTTTGTGGTAGTTGACAGGCTAACCAAAGTTGCCCATATGATTCCAGTGAAAGAAACATACTCTGCAGTGGATGTTGCCAGAGTTTTCCTTAAGGAGATCTTCAGATTGCATGGTTTACTAAGGAGGATAGTAAGTGACCGAGATCCCAAATTCACATCAAAATTCTGGACTGCATTCTTTGAAGCAGTAGGAACTTTCTTGGATCTTAGCACAGCCTACCACCCCGAAACAGATGGCCAGACGGAAAGTGTGAATCAAGTAATTGAAGATATCCTTCGGTCATGCTACAGCAGCAGGGAACCCAAGAAGTGGTTAAGTCATTTGCATCTGGTCGAATTTGCTTACAATGCTTCTTATCATCGGAGCATTGGGATGAGTCCTTTCAAAGCTTTGTATGGACAAGATTGCCTTACACCGTTGACTTGGTCTGACACATTGATTAGAGTCGAAATGTCCAGACAAATGCTTGATGACATGGACCAGCAGATGCAATCAATCCCTAAAGATATAAAGGCAGCCCAAGACAGGCAAAAGCAGTATGCAGATAAAAAGAGACCCGAGAGAGAGTTTGAAGAATCAGATATGGTCTTCATTCGAGTACGACCAAAAAGAAGTTCCTTATCCTTAGGGAAGTACAAGAAGCTCTCTCCCACATATTGTGGGCCGTATGCTGTCATAAAGAAAGTGGGCGATCTAGTCTACAAACTTCTTATGCCTCCCCATCTCAAGGTACATGATGTATTCCATGTCAGTTTGCTTAAGACGTATGTATCTAGCCCGAATCACGTGCTTGATGATGAGCAATTGATCTCTCCGACTCAAAGCCAGATGGTACTCCAACCTGAGAAAATCCTTGACGTTCGGGAGAAGATTCTCAGAAGCAGAGTCCTCGGTGAATTCTTAGTAAAGTGGAAGTTCTTCCCTCTAGAAGACGCCACCTGGGAGAAAGTAGAAGAGTTGGCGAAGGATTACCCTCACTTTGCGAGATGAGGACATCTCGCGTTCTTCAAGTGGGAGAGGATGTAAGATTACTCCTCAGCTTTAATATCAAATAAGCCTCTACTTCAATCCCTTGTAATCATTCTATGTTTCTGAATACAAGAAAATATCATTTTTCCTTGTTTTGCCTAGTGAGATAAAAAAATTCTAGAGAGTGGTAAATCAAAATTGGGATATTTTTGGATAGATAAATTCTTCGAATATCAAAAAAATGTTTCTCTGAAACAGAAAATCAAAATAGATTTTCCAAGGTGCAATTGGAATTAATTAAAATTGATTCAAAAGACCTTAGCCTAAGGGTCCAGATTTTTGAAATTTTTTAAATTATGGTCCAATTAAGGTTCCTATGGACCAATAAGATTAAACCAAGTGTTGGGACAAGATAAATCCAAAGAACAAAAGAAAATACCCAAAAATGAGTAAATGCTCACATAAGATGAAGAGTTGACCAAGTACTAGGTTTATTAGTTAAAAATTATGGTGTATTAATAAAAAAAATGAGATATTTTGGAGTAATCATGCATTTTTGACACATGTGTAAGAAAAAGGAAGACTTTTAAGGAGGCACCTATTTCACATGCTTAGATGAGTTTAAAACTCAAAAATAATTGGATATTTTTGTCTCTCCTCTCTCCTAAATCAAACCAAATCAAAAAGGGAGCCAAACTGGTTCAAAACTTGTCCAAATTCAGCCAAACTGAAGCTGGAAAATTCTAGAATTCAGTTGGACTTAGTTACTGGCCTCCCTCTCCTATAAATAAACCCTCATTCCTTTGTATTATTATCTGTGAACTAAACTATGCCGGTATTACTCTAAACTAAGCTTAATTTCTATTATCCTCTAAAAACCTCTACAAAATTGAAGAGATTGGAGCTTCTCTCTCTCTTCAATCTTCCTTGGTGACTCCTACGACATACCAAACCAATTGATTGGTTGGGGGCCTCTACACAGTGACTAAAGAATCAAGCATTTTAGGAGGTAAAGAGTGGATTATGGTCTTTTTTCTATAATTTCTAAATGTTTCTTTCTTCTCAACCCCTCTCAAGCTTGAGAAGCTTTAATTTGAATGGCTTTTGAATATTATTGAAATGCTTTAATGTATTGTAATAAAGAAACACATAAATTTTTATTTATGCTTAATTTTTAATGGTTTTTAAGCATTTCTCTCTCTCCCCCCAAAGAAAGGTCATTCCTATGACCTATTCTCAATCCAAATGAAGCTTCTCATGAAGCATTTCTCTAATCCAAAAGTAATTTTTATGCTTGTTTAATTGGAGGCCAAAATAATGGCTTTTTAATGCTTTTATAATATTTATTTCATAGAGATATTATGAATCAATCCATAATTGGATAATGATCCAATTAGTGGTCATTCTAATCATACTAATAATATTAAACTTCATTCTCTCAAATTAAATTGAGAATTATCAGTAATAGCAGCAGAGCTATGGCAAAATTTTTGTAAAATAAACACATAAAACATTTTCATTCATAATATGAAAAGAGGACTTCCTACCATATTCTAGGAATTATCATCCTAGATTAAGAAATTTATTTTTATGATTATGCATAATTAGTAAATTAGAAAAAAGAGAAAATTTTGATAATTTATTTTTATGATAAAAGAGTAATTGCCAAGAAAAGTGGAATTTTCAGCTTAAAGAAAATAATGGTTATTTTTATGTAATTTTTAAGAAGAATTTTAATAGATTTAATTTAGGGAAAAGAAGAATTCCCATGATAATTGGATTGCACTCATTAAAATGAGAAAAAGAAAGATTTCAAGTTTATTAAAAAAAATAGGTATTGATATTTTAGTTAAATGATGAATTTCCATGATAATTGAGAAAAGATGGATTTGAATTAAATTCTAATGTCAAAAGATGAATTTCCATTATAATTCTACCTAATGAATTAAGGTTGAGAATTTATGTGAAGAGCGACGGGCGGGGACCTTACAGCAGCTGGTATCAGAGCATTGTTGAAAGCTTATAAGGATAAACAAATTCTTATCAGAAATTGAAAATAAAAACTCAAAAAAAGCATTTTTCATAATGTATTTTTATTCCGTAAGCTTCTTTAATGAAGAATTTTTAATCAAAGAAATTGTTTGCATAGATGGAAGTCCCCTATTTATCTGGTATTCCTGACCTCACCCAGTCTCAAGATATGATTGCGTTCGCCTTCGAGCATCTCATCTCTTCCGCTTCAACTCGAACAAGTCGAGCAAGACTCGCACGCTATTTCGAGGATTTATATTTTCCTGACAACCCAGCGGAGAGACAATAGCATAAGTGGTTTGTAGGGTAGTATGTCCACGCCTCTTGCGATTGGCGTGCAATGCTGAGGTAGAACCTCTCATTGGCAATGATTCTGTTAAAGCTAAAAATGGTGCATGGTGTCATTCTATATCATTCAACGCCTCGGAATTTCAGACTTTCATGTTAAGTCTACAGACTTCTTAGCTGCTTTATTCCTAAGGAGAAGATAATAGCTCCCTTGTTAGTAAGTGAACGTTTGTATCAAGGAATGGCTATGGCCCAGTACCATCTTCTTATGCGTCTCCCAAGGAGATTTTGAATTCTGGAGCCGAGCTGCTCTATGTACATATTGCAACTTTAATATAAATAAAGAAATGTTTTCTGGAGAAAAAATCCCTGTTGTATAAGTGATTGTTTATGGACGAACTGTTAAAGAAAAATTTGTTATCAGACATATGTCATAGATCTCCAATAAGATCATTGTCTTGTTTAAGAAATTGTTTTCCGAACCTCTTAAGTCTTAGGATCTCATGGATGATATCAAAATAAAAATTTAATAATATATAATTTTTGGCAAAATCATGAGACGAGGAAGCCGTGGCCGTCAGCCAGACCCTCTCTCTGAAGATGATGAGCTTGACCCTGATGTTCGCAAGGCTCTTCATAGGACTCAGCCACGACCCTTCAAAGGAGAAGGATAGAACTTGGGCGAGGCTGTGGAGAAATGGGTGGAAGCCATGGAAGAATATTTTGACGTCACAGGCTACAATGAGCGGAGCAAAATGGCTCTTACCAGGCTGAAAATAGTGGAAACGGCCAGGGTGGCATGGAGGAACCATTGTGACACCAACCGTCTGGACAGAAATACTCAGTCCTGGACCCAGTCCTGGACCGAACCTTAAAACCTATTTGAGAAAGGGATTTTGTCTCCTTGGATTTTTGGAAACCAAGATGAACAAATTCTTAGAGCTAAAGTAGGGGAGCAAAACCATCGAGAAATATCACCAGGCCTTTGCTCTTCTATTCAAATATTCACCACCTCTAGATGAAGAGCAACTCATGGCCAGGTTCATTCGGGGAATGAACGAACCCTTGGACACACTGGTCAAAAATGCTAAGCCAATGTCCATGGCAGAAGCTGTCAGAATGGCGAAGGACTTTGCCAAAGCCTTCATCCAAAGCCAGCTCCCTCATCCTTTAAGAGATTTCAGACACCGGGAAGTTCTTCCAACTTTCCGCCTCCAAAGAGACACCAAGGTCCTAACGAGAATGTGGAGATGGGAAGCTTCAGAAATGAAGGAAGACCTTTCCCCCGAAGAACATTCTCAAGAACTCCGGCTCTCTCCAGAATGCAAAGGTAAGACCTTCGAAGCGAGAACAGATGCATCAAATGTCAAGGACTTGGGCACCAGCTCAAGGATTGCCCATCTCCTTCTGTGGGCCAAGGAAGCCAGGGTCCTAGAGCTCCGAGACAGACTCCTTCATATCAGTCCCAATCAAGGTCCCCAACGCCAAATCAGGGTAACCCCAGAAGAGTGCCAGCTTAGCCTGTTGCCTCCATGCAAAGTAGTCTTCGAACTCCCTCCCAGAATTGGAATAACCAAAGAGAGAGAGTTCCACCTCAGACTGCAACAGCCAGAGTAGTCACCATAGCTGAGGAAGTGGAGGAAGAGAAAGGACAGATCTATACAGTAATTGAGCATCAGGGGAATAACCGTCAATTCTCAGTCCTCCAGACTCCAGCAGAGTACCAGGGTAAGAAATTCAAGCTTTTGATTGATTCAAGCAGTACTCATTCTTTTATTTCCCCAGGATGTCTACGTAAATTAGTCCTAAATCAAAAATCAGGGAAACCTATGCAAGTGGAATTAGCCAGTAGGAAGATTATTTTCACTCACCTTGAGACTAACCTTATTCAGTTTAGCTTAGATGGGAACGTAACAGAGTGCCAGTTCGGAGTCCTACCCCTAGGAATATATGACGGAATCCTTGGAATAAATTGGCTCCAAAAGAATCAGGCTGACATTCATTGTCACAAAGGAACCATCTCTTTCCTAGACCTTCACGGGAATAAAGTTCAAGGAATTCGATTTTCTAGATCCCCAGTGCTACAATTAGTCAAGGCTTCCAAATTATTAAAAGGGCTCAATAAAAGGCAAGCTGTGTATGTTGTTAAAATGAATCCGGTAGACATAAAATACAAGGCTAAAGTACCAGAGTGGTTAAGTGAGTATGCAGATGTATTTCCTGAAGAGCTGACTGAGATGCCTCCGTCTCGTGAAGTAGATCATGAGATCGAATCAACCCCCGGAGCTCAGCCGGTAGCCCAGCGTGCATACAAAATGCCAATCCCTAAAGCCATAGAACTTAAGGAGCAGTTAAGACAAGTATTAGAGCAAGGATCATACCCAGTGTCTCACCTTGGGGTGTGCCCGTTCTCTTTCAAAAGAAGAAAGATGGAATGTTAAGACTCTGTATTCACTACAGAGGACTGAATCAATTAACAATTAAGAATAATCCTGTTCCCAGGATTGATGAACTTCTGGATCGGTTAAGTGATGTTTACAAAGATAGATCTCAAATTCAGGTACTACCAGATCAGAATCAAGGAGCAAGACATCCCAAAGACAACATTCAATACTCGCTATGGGCATTATGAGTTCACAGTCATGCCGTTTGGATTAACGAATGCCCCGACGACATTCAATCGTCTTATGCAAGATATTCTCAGAGAATACTTGGATGATTTTGTTCTTGTCTTCTTTGATGACATCTTAGTATACTCGAAGAATGCTGCAAACCATGAAGATCATGTGTGCAAAGTCCTGGAAATCCTAAGGAAACACCAACTCTTTGCAAAGAAGAGCAAGTGTTCCTTCTCTGTTGACCATGTGGAATACTTGGGATTCATAGTGTCAAAGGGTGGGATTTCTCCTGATCCCGCAAAGATCCAAGCAGTAGTTGAATGGCCAAAACCCAAGTCAGTAAAGGAAGTCAGAGGATTCCTAGGGTTAACAGGATGGTATAGGATCTTTATACCTAGGTATGCTCAGATAGCATCCCCTTTAACTAACCTAGGTATGCTCAGATAGCATCCCCTTTAACTAACTTTCTCAAGAAAAGTACACTTTTTCAGTGGACTGCAATGTGTCAGAGTGCCCTTGACAAGCTGAAGACAACCTTAGTAACCAACCCTCTCCTTTAAATTGCTAGATTTTACCAAACCCTTTGAGGTAGTTAGTGATGCCAGTGGATTTGCCTTAGGCGGTGCTCTAATGCAGGAAGGTCATGCAGTGGCCTATGAATCCAAAAAACTCAGAACACATGAGAGGAATTATGTCGTCCATGACTTGGAGTTACTCTCAGTAGTGTATGCTGTGAAGTTGTGGAGACATTATCTTTTGGGACAAAGGTTCACCTTGATGAGACAGATCATCAAAGTCTGAAGTGGATCTTCACCCAAAGGGATCTCAACATGCATCAAAGGAGATGGATGCAGACCCTGTAAGAATTTGATTTTGAAATAAAGTATAGGCTGAGAAAAGAAAATGTGGTTACAGATGCGCTTAGTAGAAAAGCCTCCTTGCTCGCAATTACAGTGGTGTCAAATCCATTGATCAATGAAGCAAAGGAGAAAATCATACAGGATAAATTCTTTGCCCCTATTGCTACCCTTCTGATGCAGGAAAGCAAGACTTCTTAGGAAATGAGTCAAGTTCTTGGATACAAACTGGATGATGGATGCATGTATTATAATAATCAGCTATGTATCCCCAATGATGCAGGAATAAAGGGAAGGATTCTGAGAGAAGCCCATGATAGCCTGATAGCTGGACATCCAGGGTTTATAAAAACCTATATGTCTATGAAGAAAAGCTTCTTCTGGCCAGGACTCAAAAAGGATGTACTTGATCATGTAAGGAAATGCTTAATGTGCCAAAGAGTCAAGGCAAAAAGATTCAAGATGCTAGGGAAACTGCAGCCTCTAGACATTCCACAGATGAAGTGGGAATGCATCAGTATGGACTTTGTCACTAGATTACCTTCAGTGCAATCAGGTTACAACTCCATTTTTGTGGTAGTTGACAGGCTAACCAAAGTTGCCCATATGATTCCAGTGAAAGAAACATACTCTGCAGTGGATGTTGCCAGAGTTTTCCTTAAGGAGATCTTCAGATTGCATGGTTTACTAAGGAGGATAGTAAGTGACCGAGATCCCAAATTCACATCAAAATTCTGGACTGCATTCTTTGAAGCAGTAGGAACTTTCTTGGATCTTAGCACAGCCTACCACCCCGAAACAGATGGCCAGACGGAAAGTGTGAATCAAGTAATTGAAGATATCCTTCGGTCATGCTACAGCAGCAGGGAACCCAAGAAGTGGTTAAGTCATTTGCATCTGGTCGAATTTGCTTACAATGCTTCTTATCATCGGAGCATTGGGATGAGTCCTTTCAAAGCTTTGTATGGACAAGATTGCCTTACACCGTTGACTTGGTCTGACACATTGATTAGAGTCGAAATGTCCAGACAAATGCTTGATGACATGGACCAGCAGATGCAATCAATCCCTAAAGATATAAAGGCAGCCCAAGACAGGCAAAAGCAGTATGCAGATAAAAAGAGACCCGAGAGAGAGTTTGAAGAATCAGATATGGTCTTCATTCGAGTACGACCAAAAAGAAGTTCCTTATCCTTAGGGAAGTACAAGAAGCTCTCTCCCACATATTGTGGGCCGTATGCTGTCATAAAGAAAGTGGGCGATCTAGTCTACAAACTTCTTATGCCTCCCCATCTCAAGGTACATGATGTATTCCATGTCAGTTTGCTTAAGACGTATGTATCTAGCCCGAATCACGTGCTTGATGATGAGCAATTGATCTCTCCGACTCAAAGCCAGATGGTACTCCAACCTGAGAAAATCCTTGACGTTCGGGAGAAGATTCTCAGAAGCAGAGTCCTCGGTGAATTCTTAGTAAAGTGGAAGTTCTTCCCTCTAGAAGACGCCACCTGGGAGAAAGTAGAAGAGTTGGCGAAGGATTACCCTCACTTTGCGAGATGAGGACATCTCGCGTTCTTCAAGTGGGAGAGGATGTAAGATTACTCCTCAGCTTTAATATCAAATAAGCCTCTACTTCAATCCCTTGTAATCATTCTATGTTTCTGAATACAAGAAAATATCATTTTTCCTTGTTTTGCCTAGTGAGATAAAAAAATTCTAGAGAGTGGTAAATCAAAATTGGGATATTTTTGGATAGATAAATTCTTCGAATATCAAAAAAATGTTTCTCTGAAACAGAAAATCAAAATAGATTTTCCAAGGTGCAATTGGAATTAATTAAAATTGATTCAAAAGACCTTAGCCTAAGGGTCCAGATTTTTGAAATTTTTTAAATTATGGTCCAATTAAGGTTCCTATGGACCAATAAGATTAAACCAAGTGTTGGGACAAGATAAATCCAAAGAACAAAAGAAAATACCCAAAAATGAGTAAATGCCCACATAAGATGAAGAGTTGACCAAGTACTAGGTTTATTAGTTAAAAATTATGGTGTATTAATAAAAAAAATGAGATATTTTGGAGTAATCATGCATTTTTGACACATGTGTAAGAAAAAGGGAGACTTTTAAGGAGGCACCTATTTCACATGCTTAGATGAGTTTAAAACTCAAAAATAATTGGATATTTTTGTCTCTCCTCTCTCCTAAATCAAACCAAATCAAAAAGGGAGCCAAACTGGTTCAAAACTTGTCCAAATTCAGCCAAACTGAAGCTGGAAAATTCTAGAATTCAGTTGGACTTAGTTACTGGCCTCCCTCTCCTATAAATAAACCCTCATTCCTTTGTATTATTATCTGTGAACTAAACTATGCCGGTATTACTCTAAACTAAGCTTAATTTCTATTATCCTCTAAAAACCTCTACAAAATTGAAGAGATTGGAGCTTCTCTCTCTCTTCAATCTTCCTTGGTGACTCCTACGACATACCAAACCAATTGATTGGTTGGGGGCCTCTACACAGTGACTAAAGAATCAAGCATTTTAGGAGGTAAAGAGTGGATTATGGTCTTTTTTCTATAATTTCTAAATGTTTCTTTCTTCTCAACCCCTCTCAAGCTTGAGAAGCTTTAATTTGAATGGCTTTTGAATATTATTGAAATGCTTTAATGTATTGTAATAAAGAAACACATAAATTTTTATTTATGCTTAATTTTTAATGGTTTTTAAGCATTTCTCTCTCTCCCCCCAAAGAAAGGTCATTCCTATGACCTATTCTCAATCCAAATGAAGCTTCTCATGAAGCATTTCTCTAATCCAAAAGTAATTTTTATGCTTGTTTAATTGGAGGCCAAAATAATGGCTTTTTAATGCTTTTATAATATTTATTTCATAGAGATATTATGAATCAATCCATAATTGGATAA
The DNA here is from genome assembly GCF_041138505.1 of Cibotium barometz. Classification (NCBI taxonomy): domain Eukaryota; kingdom Viridiplantae; phylum Streptophyta; class Polypodiopsida; order Cyatheales; family Cibotiaceae; genus Cibotium; species Cibotium barometz. Next base: position 34,599,940 of record NC_141046.1, read on the forward strand.
TGATCCAATTAGTGGTCATTCTAATCATACTAATAATATTAAACTTCATTCTCTCAAATTAAATTGAGAATTATCAGTAATAGCAGCAGAGCTATGGCAAAATTTTTGTAAAATAAACACATAAAACATTTTCATTCATAATATGAAAAGAGGACTTCCTACCATATTCTAGGAATTATCATCCTAGATTAAGAAATTTATTTTTATGATTATGCATAATTAGTAAATTAGAAAAAAGAGAAAATTTTGATAATTTATTTTTATGATAAAAGAGTAATTGCCAAGAAAAGTGGAATTTTCAGCTTAAAGAAAATAATGGTTATTTTTATGTAATTTTTAAGAAGAATTTTAATAGATTTAATTTAGGGAAAAGAAGAATTCCCATGATAATTGGATTGCACTCATTAAAATGAGAAAAAGAAAGATTTCAAGTTTATTAAAAAAAATAGGTATTGATATTTTAGTTAAATGATGAATTTCCATGATAATTGAGAAAAGATGGATTTGAATTAAATTCTAATGTCAAAAGATGAATTTCCATTATAATTCTACCTAATGAATTAAGGTTGAGAATTTATGTGAAGAGCGACGGGCGGGGACCTTACAGCAGCTGGTATCAGAGCATTGTTGAAAGCTTATAAGGATAAACAAATTCTTATCAGAAATTGAAAATAAAAACTCAAAAAAAGCATTTTTCATAATGTATTTTTATTCCGTAAGCTTCTTTAATGAAGAATTTTTAATCAAAGAAATTGTTTGCATAGATGGAAGTCCCCTATTTATCTGGTATTCCTGACCTCACCCAGTCTCAAGATATGATTGCGTTCGCCTTCGAGCATCTCATCTCTTCCGCTTCAACTCGAACAAGTCGAGCAAGACTCGCACGCTATTTCGAGGATTTATATTTTCCTGACAACCCAGCGGAGAGACAATAGCATAAGTGGTTTGTAGGGTAGTATGTCCACGCCTCTTGCGATTGGCGTGCAATGCTGAGGTAGAACCTCTCATTGGCAATGATTCTGTTAAAGCTAAAAATGGTGCATGGTGTCATTCTATATCATTCAACGCCTCGGAATTTCAGACTTTCATGTTAAGTCTACAGACTTCTTAGCTGCTTTATTCCTAAGGAGAAGATAATAGCTCCCTTGTTAGTAAGTGAACGTTTGTATCAAGGAATGGCTATGGCCCAGTACCATCTTCTTATGCGTCTCCCAAGGAGATTTTGAATTCTGGAGCCGAGCTGCTCTATGTACATATTGCAACTTTAATATAAATAAAGAAATGTTTTCTGGAGAAAAAATCCCTGTTGTATAAGTGATTGTTTATGGACGAACTGTTAAAGAAAAATTTGTTATCAGACATATGTCATAGATCTCCAATAAGATCATTGTCTTGTTTAAGAAATTGTTTTCCGAACCTCTTAAGTCTTAGGATCTCATGGATGATATCAAAATAAAAATTTAATAATATATAATTTTTGGCAAAATCATGAGACGAGGAAGCCGTGGCCGTCAGCCAGACCCTCTCTCTGAAGATGATGAGCTTGACCCTGATGTTCGCAAGGCTCTTCATAGGACTCAGCCACGACCCTTCAAAGGAGAAGGATAGAACTTGGGCGAGGCTGTGGAGAAATGGGTGGAAGCCATGGAAGAATATTTTGACGTCACAGGCTACAATGAGCGGAGCAAAATGGCTCTTACCAGGCTGAAAATAGTGGAAACGGCCAGGGTGGCATGGAGGAACCATTGTGACACCAACCGTCTGGACAGAAATACTCAGTCCTGGACCCAGTCCTGGACCGAACCTTAAAACCTATTTGAGAAAGGGATTTTGTCTCCCTGGATTTTTGGAAACCAAGATGAACAAATTCTTAGAGCTAAAGTAGGGGAGCAAAACCATCGAGGAATATCACCAGGCCTTTGCTCTTCTATTCAAATATTCACCACCTCTAGATGAAGAGCAACTCATGGCCAGGTTCATTCGGGGAATGAACGAACCCTTGGACACACTGGTCAAAAATGCTAAGCCAATGTCCATGGCAGAAGCTGTCAGAATGGCGAAGGACTTTGCCAAAGCCTTCATCCAAAGCCAGCTCCCTCATCCTTTAAGAGATTTCAGACACCGGGAAGTTCTTCCAACTTTCCGCCTCCAAAGAGACACCAAGGTCCTAACGAGAATGTGGAGATGGGAAGCTTCAGAAATGAAGGAAGACCTTTCCCCCGAAGAACATTCTCAAGAACTCCGGCTCTCTCCAGAATGCAAAGGTAAGACCTTCGAAGCGAGAACAGATGCATCAAATGTCAAGGACTTGGGCACCAGCTCAAGGATTGCCCATCTCCTTCTGTGGGCCAAGGAAGCCAGGGTCCTAGAGCTCCGAGACAGACTCCTTCATATCAGTCCCAATCAAGGTCCCCAACGCCAAATCAGGGTAACCCCAGAAGAGTGCCAGCTTAGCCTGTTGCCTCCATGCAAAGTAGTCTTCGAACTCCCTCCCAGAATTGGAATAACCAAAGAGAGAGAGTTCCACCTCAGACTGCAACAGCCAGAGTAGTCACCATAGCTGAGGAAGTGGAGGAAGAGAAAGGACAGATCTATACAGTAATTGAGCATCAGGGGAATAACCGTCAATTCTCAGTCCTCCAGACTCCAGCAGAGTACCAGGGTAAGAAATTCAAGCTTTTGATTGATTCAAGCAGTACTCATTCTTTTATTTCCCCAGGATGTCTACGTAAATTACTCTTCTCAACCCCTCTCAAGCTTGAGAAGCTTTAATTTGAATGGCTTTTGAATATTATTGAAATGCTTTAATGTATTGTAATAAAGAAACACATAAATTTTTATTTATGCTTAATTTTTAATGGTTTTTAAGCATTTCTCTCTCTCCCCCCAAAGAAAGGTCATTCCTATGACCTATTCTCAATCCAAATGAAGCTTCTCATGAAGCATTTCTCTAATCCAAAAGTAATTTTTATGCTTGTTTAATTGGAGGCCAAAATAATGGCTTTTTAATGCTTTTATAATATTTATTTCATAGAGATATTATGAATCAATCCATAATTGGATAATGATCCAATTAGTGGTCATTCTAATCATACTAATAATATTAAACTTCATTCTCTCAAATTAAATTGAGAATTATCAGTAATAGCAGCAGAGCTATGGCAAAATTTTTGTAAAATAAACACATAAAACATTTTCATTCATAATATGAAAAGAGGACTTCCTACCATATTCTAGGAATTATCATCCTAGATTAAGAAATTTATTTTTATGATTATGCATAATTAGTAAATTAGAAAAAAGAGAAAATTTTGATAATTTATTTTTATGATAAAAGAGTAATTGCCAAGAAAAGTGGAATTTTCAGCTTAAAGAAAATAATGGTTATTTTTATGTAATTTTTAAGAAGAATTTTAATAGATTTAATTTAGGGAAAAGAAGAATTCCCATGATAATTGGATTGCACTCATTAAAATGAGAAAAAGAAAGATTTCAAGTTTATTAAAAAAAATAGGTATTGATATTTTAGTTAAATGATGAATTTCCATGATAATTGAGAAAAGATGGATTTGAATTAAATTCTAATGTCAAAAGATGAATTTCCATTATAATTCTACCTAATGAATTAAGGTTGAGAATTTATGTGAAGAGCGACGGGCGGGGACCTTACAGCAGCTGGTATCAGAGCATTGTTGAAAGCTTATAAGGATAAACAAATTCTTATCAAAAATTGAAAATAAAAACTCAAAAAAAGCATTTTTCATAATGTATTTTTATTCCGTAAGCTTCTTTAATGAAGAATTTTTAATCAAAGAAATTGTTTGCATAGATGGAAGTCCCCTATTTATCTGGTATTCCTGACCTCACCCAGTCTCAAGATATGATTGCGTTCGCCTTCGAGCATCTCATCTCTTCCGCTTCAACTCGAACAAGTCGAGCAAGACTCGCACGCTATTTCGAGGATTTATATTTTCCTGACAACCCAGCGGAGAGACAATAGCATAAGTGGTTTGTAGGGTAGTATGTCCACGCCTCTTGCGATTGGCGTGCAATGCTGAGGTAGAACCTCTCATTGGCAATGATTCTGTTAAAGCTAAAAATGGTGCATGGTGTCATTCTATATCATTCAACGCCTCGGAATTTCAGACTTTCATGTTAAGTCTACATACTTCTTAGCTGCTTTATTCCTAAGGAGAAGATAATAGCTCCCTTGTTAGTAAGTGAACGTTTGTATCAAGGAATGGCTATGGCCCAGTACCATCTTCTTATGCGTCTCCCAAGGAGATTTTGAATTCTGGAGCCGAGCTGCTCTATGTACATATTGCAACTTTAATATAAATAAAGAAATGTTTTCTGGAGAAAAAATCCCTGTTGTATAAGTGATTGTTTATGGACGAACTGTTAAAGAAAAATTTGTTATCAGACATATGTCATAGATCTCCAATAAGATCATTGTCTTGTTTAAGAAATTGTTTTCCGAACCTCTTAAGTCTTAGGATCTCATGGATGATATCAAAATAAAAATTTAATAATATATAATTTTTGGCAAAATCATGAGACGAGGAAGCCGTGGCCGTCAGCCAGACCCTCTCTCTGAAGATGATGAGCTTGACCCTGATGTTCGCAAGGCTCTTCATAGGACTCAGCCACGACCCTTCAAAGGAGAAGGATAGAACTTGGGCGAGGCTGTGGAGAAATGGGCGGAAGCCATGGAAGAACATTTTGACGTCACAGGCTACAATGAGCGGAGCAAAATGGCTCTTACCAGGCTGAAAATAGTGGAAACGGCCAGAGTGGCATGGAGGAACCATTGTGACACCAACCGTCTGGACAGAAATACTCAGTCCTGGACCCAGTCCTGGACCGAACCTTAAAACCTATTTGAGAAAGGGATTTTGTCTCCCTGGATTTTTGGAAACCAAGATGAACAAATTCTTAGAGCTAAAGTAGGGGAGCAAAACCATCGAGGAATATCACCAGGCCTTTGCTCTTCTATTCAAATATTCACCACCTCTAGATGAAGAGCAACTCATGGCCAGGTTCATTCGGGGAATGAACGAACCCTTGGACACACTGGTCAAAAATGCTAAGCCAATGTCCATGGCAGAAGCTGTCAGAATGGCGAAGGACTTTGCCAAAGTCTTCATCCAAAGCCAGCTCCCTCATCCTTTAAGAGATTTCAGACACCGGGAAGTTCTTCCAACTTTCCGCCTCCAAAGAGACACCAAGGTCCTAACGAGAATGTGGAGATGGGAAGCTTCAGAAATGAAGGAAGACCTTTCCCCCGAAGCACATTCTCAAGAACTCCGGCTCTCTCCAGAATGCAAAGGTAAGACCTTCGAAGCGAGAACAGATGCATCAAATGTCAAGGACTTGGGCACCAGCTCAAGGATTGCCCATCTCCTTCTGTGGGCCAAGGAAGCCAGGGTCCTAGAGCTCCGAGACAGACTCCTTCATATCAGTCCCAATCAAGGTCCCCAACGCCAAATCAGGGTAACCCCAGAAGAGTGCCAGCTTAGCCTGTTTCCTCCATGCAAAGTAGTCTTCGAACTCCCTCCCAGAATTGGAATAACCAAAGAGAGAGAGTTCCACCTCAGACTGCAACAGCCAGAGTAGTCACCATAGCTGAGGAAGTGGAGGAAGAGAAAGGACAGATCTATACAGTAATTGAGCATCAGGGGAATAACCGTCAATTCTCAGTCCTCCAGACTCCAGCAGAGTACCAGGGTAAGAAATTCAAGCTTTTGATTGATTCAAGCAGTACTCATTCTTTTATTTCCCCAGGATGTCTACGTAAATTAGTCCTAAATCAAAAATCAGGGAAACCTATGCAAGTGGAATTAGCCAGTAGGAAGATTATTTTCACTCACCTTGAGACTAACCTTATTCAGTTTAGCTTAGATGGGAATGTAACAGAGTGCCAGTTCGGAGTCCTACCCCTAGGAATATATGACGGAATCCTTGGAATAAATTGGCTCCAAAAGAATCAGGCTGACATTCATTGTCACAAAGGAACCATCTCTTTCCTAGACCTTCACGGGAATAAAGTTCAAGGAATTCGATTTTCTAGATCCCCAGTGCTACAATTAGTCAAGGCTTCCAAATTATTAAAAGGGCTCAATAAAAGGCAAGCTGTGTATGTTGTTAAAATGAATCCGGTAGACATAAAATACAAGGCTAAAGAACCAGAGTGGTTAAGTGAGTATGCAGATGTATTTCCTGAAGAGCTGACTGAGATGCCTCCGTCTCGTGAAGTAGATCATGAGATCGAATCAACCCCCGGAGCTCAGCCGGTAGCCCAGCGTGCATACAAAATGCCAATCCCTAAAGCCATAGAACTTAAGGAGCAGTTAAGACAAGTGTTAGAGCAAGGATCATACCCAGTGTCTCACCTTGGGGTGCGCCCGTTCTCTTTCAAAAGAAGAAAGATGGAATGTTAAGACTCTGTATTCACTACAGAGGACTGAATCAATTAACAATTAAGAATAATCCTGTTCCCAGGATTGATGAACTTCTGGATCGGTTAAGTGATGTTTACAAAGATAGATCTCAAATTCAGGTACTACCAGATCAGAATCAAGGAGCAAGACATCCCAAAGACAACATTCAATACTCGCTATGGGCATTATGAGTTCACAGTCATGCCGTTTGGATTAACGAATGCCCCGACGACATTCAATCGTCTTATGCAAGATATTCTCAGAGAATACTTGGATGATTTTGTTCTTGTCTTCTTTGATGACACCTTAGTATACTCGAAGAATGCTGCAAACCATGAAGATCATGTGTGCAAAGTCCTGGAAATCCTAAGGAAACACCAACTCTTTGCAAAGAAGAGCAAGTGTTCCTTCTCTGTTGACCATGTGGAATACTTGGGATTCATAGTGTCAAAGGGTGGGATTTCTCCTGATCCCGCAAAGATCCAAGCAGTAGTTGAATGGCCAAAACCCAAGTCAGTAAAGGAAGTCAGAGGATTCCTAGGGTTAACAGGATGGTATAGGATCTTTATACCTAGGTATGCTCAGATAGCATCCCCTTTAACTAACCTAGGTATGCTCAGATAGCATCCCCTTTAACTAACTTTCTCAAGAAAAGTACACTTTTTCAGTGGACTGCAATGTGTCAGAGTGCCCTTGACAAGCTGAAGACAACCTTAGTAACCAACCCTCTCCTTTAAATTGCTAGATTTTACCAAACCCTTTGAGGTAGTTAGTGATGCCAGTGGATTTGCCTTAGGCGGTGCTCTAATGCAGGAAGGTCATGCAGTGGCCTATGAATCCAAAAAACTCAGAACACATGAGAGGAATTATGTCGTCCATGACTTGGAGTTACTCTCAGTAGTGTATGCTGTGAAGTTGTGGAGACATTATCTTTTGGGACAAAGGTTCACCTTGATGAGACAGATCATCAAAGTCTGAAGTGGATCTTCACCCAAAGGGATCTCAACATGCATCAAAGGAGATGGATGCAGACCCTGTAAGAATTTGATTTTGAAATAAAGTATAGGCTGAGAAAAGAAAATGTGGTTACAGATGCGCTTAGTAGAAAAGCCTCCTTGCTCGCAATTACAGTGGTGTCAAATCCATTGATCAATGAAGCAAAGGAGAAAATCATACAGGATAAATTCTTTGCCCCTATTGCTACCCTTCTGATGCAGGAAAGCAAGACTTCTTAGGAAATGAGTCAAGTTCTTGGATACAAACTGGATGATGGATGCATGTATTATAATAATCAGCTATGTATCCCCAATGATGCAGGAATAAAGGGAAGGATTCTGAGAGAAGCCCATGATAGCCTGATAGCTGGACATCCAGGGTTTATAAAAACCTATATGTCTATGAAGAAAAGCTTCTTCTGGCCAGGACTCAAAAAGGATGTACTTGATCATGTAAGGAAATGCTTAATGTGCCAAAGAGTCAAGGCAAAAAGATTCAAGATGCTAGGGAAACTGCAGCCTCTAGACATTCCACAGATGAAGTGGGAATGCATCAGTATGGACTTTGTCACTAGATTACCTTCAGTGCAATCAGGTTACAACTCCATTTTTGTGGTAGTTGACAGGCTAACCAAAGTTGCCCATATGATTCCAGTGAAAGAAACATACTCTGCAGTGGATGTTGCCAGAGTTTTCCTTAAGGAGATCTTCAGATTGCATGGTTTACTAAGGAGGATAGTAAGTGACCGAGATCCCAAATTCACATCAAAATTCTGGACTGCATTCTTTGAAGCAGTAGGAACTTTCTTGGATCTTAGCACAGCCTACCACCCCGAAACAGATGGCCAGACGGAAAGTGTGAATCAAGTAATTGAAGATATCCTTCGGTCATGCTACAGCAGCAGGGAACCCAAGAAGTGGTTAAGTCATTTGCATCTGGTCGAATTTGCTTACAATGCTTCTTATCATCGGAGCATTGGGATGAGTCCTTTCAAAGCTTTGTATGGACAAGATTGCCTTACACCGTTGACTTGGTCTGACACATTGATTAGAGTCGAAATGTCCAGACAAATGCTTGATGACATGGACCAGCAGATGCAATCAATCCCTAAAGATATAAAGGCAGCCCAAGACAGGCAAAAGCAGTATGCAGATAAAAAGAGACCCGAGAGAGAGTTTGAAGAATCAGATATGGTCTTCATTCGAGTACGACCAAAAAGAAGTTCCTTATCCTTAGGGAAGTACAAGAAGCTCTCTCCCACATATTGTGGGCCGTATGCTGTCATAAAGAAAGTGGGCGATCTAGTCTACAAACTTCTTATGCCTCCCCATCTCAAGGTACATGATGTATTCCATGTCAGTTTGCTTAAGACGTATGTATCTAGCCCGAATCACGTGCTTGATGATGAGCAATTGATCTCTCCGACTCAAAGCCAGATGGTACTCCAACCTGAGAAAATCCTTGACGTTCGGGAGAAGATTCTCAGAAGCAGAGTCCTCGGTGAATTCTTAGTAAAGTGGAAGTTCTTCCCTCTAGAAGACGCCACCTGGGAGAAAGTAGAAGAGTTGGCGAAGGATTACCCTCACTTTGCGAGATGAGGACATCTCGCGTTCTTCAAGTGGGAGAGGATGTAAGATTACTCCTCAGCTTTAATATCAAATAAGCCTCTACTTCAATCCCTTGTAATCATTCTATGTTTCTGAATACAAGAAAATATCATTTTTCCTTGTTTTGCCTAGTGAGATAAAAAAATTCTAGAGAGTGGTAAATCAAAATTGGGATATTTTTGGATAGATAAATTCTTCGAATATCAAAAAAATGTTTCTCTGAAACAGAAAATCAAAATAGATTTTCCAAGGTGCAATTGGAATTAATTAAAATTGATTCAAAAGACCTTAGCCTAAGGGTCCAGATTTTTGAAATTTTTTAAATTATGGTCCAATTAAGGTTCCTATGGACCAATAAGATTAAACCAAGTGTTGGGACAAGATAAATCCAAAGAACAAAAGAAAATACCCAAAAATGAGTAAATGCCTACATAAGATGAAGAGTTGACCAAGTACTAGGTTTATTAGTTAAAAATTATGGTGTATTAATAAAAAAAATGAGATATTTTGGAGTAATCATGTATTTTTGACACATGTGTAAGGAAAAGGAAGACTTTTAAGGAGGCACCTATTTCACATGCTTAGATGAGTTTAAAACTCAAAAATAATTGGATATTTTTGTCTCTCCTCTCTCCTAAATCAAACCAAATCAAAAAGGGAGCCAAACTGGTTCAAAACTTGTCCAAATTCAGCCAAACTGAAGCTGGAAAATTCTAGAATTCAGTTGGACTTAGTTACTGGCCTCCCTCTCCTATAAATAAACCCTCATTCCTTTGTATTATTATCTGTGAACTAAACTATGCCGGTATTACTCTAAACTAAGCTTAATTTCTATTATCCTCTAAAAACCTCTACAAAATTGAAGAGATTGGAGCTTCTCTCTCTCTTCAATCTTCCTTGGTGACTCCTACGACATACCAAACCAATTGATTGGTTGGGGGCCTCTACACAGTGACTAAAGAATCAAGCATTTTAGGAGGTAAAGAGTGGATTATGGTCTTTTTTCTATAATTTCTAAATGTTTCTTTCTTCTCAACCCCTCTCAAGCTTGAGAAGCTTTAATTTGAATGGCTTTTGAATATTATTGAAATGCTTTAATGTATTGTAATAAAGAAACACATAAATTTTTATTTATGCTTAATTTTTAATGGTTTTTAAGCATTTCTCTCTCTCCCCCCAAAGAAAGGTCATTCCTATGACCTATTCTCAATCCAAATGAAGCTTCTCATGAAGCATTTCTCTAATCCAAAAGTAATTTTTATGCTTGTTTAATTGGAGGCCAAAATAATAGCTTTAATGCTTTTATGATATTTATTTCATAGAGATATTATGAATAAATCCATAATTGGATAATGATCCAATTAGTGGTCATTCTAATCATACTAATAATATTAAACTTCATTCTCTCAATTAAATTAAGAATTATCAGTAATAGCAGCGGAGCTATGGTAAAATTTTTGTAAAATAAACACATAAAACATTTTCATTCATAATATGAAAAGAGGACTTCCTACCATATTCTAGGAATTATCATCCTAGATTAATTGAATGATTCTCATTGTAATCATGAAGAAATGTATTCTTATGATTATGCATAATTAGTAAATTAGAAAAAAGAGAAAATTTTGATAATTTATTTTTATGATAAAAGAGTAATTCCCAAGACATTGGAAATCCATGTATTTCAATGATGTAGAGAATAAAATTAGAATGCTAAAATAATGTATAATTTATGAAAGATTTTAGTTAAATTTATCTTTTTGTATAGATAAACTTTTATGATAAAAGAGAAATTCCCACCATATTGAAATTCAAATATTTAAATAAGGAAAGTATATATCCTAGTGCAAAGGAATTAATGAAGATTTTTATTTAATTTTTAAGAGAAAATACAGTTAAATTTATCTTTTTGTATAGATAAATTTTTATGATGAAAGAGGAATTCCCACCATATTGGAATCCAATTAATTAAATGAATAAAGTGTAATTCCTAGTGCAAAGTAATTAATGGAGATTTTTATTTAAATTTTAAGAGAAAAAAATATTTAAATTTATCTTTTTGCATAAATAAGTTTAAATGATAAAAGAGGAATTCCTACTATATTGGAATTCAAATATTTAGATGAGAAAAGTGGGATTTTTAGCTTAAAGGAATTAATGGTTATTTTTATGTAATTTTTAAGAATAATTTTAATAGATTTAATTTAGGGAAAAGAGGAATTCCCATGATAATTGGATTGCACTCATTAAAATGAGAAAAAGAAAGATTTCAAGTTTATTAAAAAAACAGGTATTGATATTTTAGTTAAAAGATGAATTTCCATGATAATTGAGAAAAGATGGATTTGAATTAAATTCTAATGTCAAAAGATGAATTTCCATCATAATTGAGAAAAGATGGATTTGAATTAAATTCTAATGTCAAAAGATGAATTTCCATCATAATTCTACCTAATGAATTAAGGTTAAGAATTTATGTGAGAAAAAGAAAATCTTGGATAATTGAATTGGAAAAATCACTAAATGGATATTTACCTAAAAACTAGATGTTTTAGTTGAAAGGAATCCTGCTAGAACTAAACTGAATGAATTTAGTTAGACTACGTGAGGTCGGACAGTAAATCTAATTGTCCTTCTCTCTCGATCTGAATCAAACAAACACTTCGTGACCAATTCCAGTTACTAAATTCAAAGAATGGACTACCGAAACTAATCTAGTTTTTCCCTGACCAATCTCACCAAGAATCTAGTTGGATAAATGGATAAATTGACGGGTAGATTACCCTCATGAGAGATCAAGGATCCTCATTATTAAAACTGTGAATTATTGGAAAAAGGGTCTTTGGAACCAATCTCAAACTGGAATCTCACTTGCATTGGAAACTCTGTTTTTCATTCAAAGGACTGTTTTGCGCCAGAATGCTAGAGGAAGCATTTGGCTTATGTTTTCCTAAAGGAGGTTCGTTGGAACAGCTGGTGGGGAGTTGGTAAGGGACGTCACCCGTGCGGCAAAGCCTACCGAGGTCTTGACCAGCCTACGGTTAAAATGGTGCGCTTCCGATACGATGGGCGAGGGCCGACAAAGCGGTCCCTGAGTGAAGTGCTAGGATACCTAAGGAGGATCCTAGAGGGTTCTGACCAGGCGGTCTGACCAGGCGATGCACGGGCTCGCGGTTGCTAGGACACCTAGGCGTACGTCGAGGAAGATATCTGATGGACAAAAAGGAAAGGTTTTTGGGAACAAAAATTTGATACTGGATCTCGTTGGTTGGCCAGCTGGTCTTCAACGGAGAGTTCAGATGATGCATTTTTGTAATACAATGGACTTGGAATTTTGGAAAATGATGATCGAAAATATTATGATTTTATTCAAAGATTGTCTTAAAGCCAGTCAAATCTGTTATAAATGGCAATTTCATATTGCGTGTGTATGTGGTGTGCCTATTTGATTTTTGTATGAATCGCCGGCTAGGGGGCCTCGGAACTCTTTTCCTCGGTACCCGAGCAAAAACCCAATCAAATCTTTGTAAAGGAATCCCACCAATTCAGTGGTCGGGTGGTTGGCTAACCCATGGGCCGGATGGGGTTAGGCTGGATATCGGAGGATTCATGAGAATAAACTAGATACGATTAGTTACGTTAATCAGTTTAAACTAGATACGATTAGTTACGTTAATCAGTTTAAATCCTAAGAAGACCTTGTTCTGTGAAGGGATCATTGGCTGTGCCTCGAAAATGAAGAAAAAAGTAGTGATTCCATGGACTAAGTGCAAGTCTCTTCTTGATCTGACCATGTGACTTCAGGCTTGGTCAGATCAGTTTAATTTAGTCAAGACTTGACTCGTTAGAGTAATCTCCTAGTTAAAAGATTTTTCACCTTCCTAGCAGAATCGCTCGTGCCTTTCGGGCGAGGGGAGTCTTCCGAGCCCGATATTGGAGGGACCGCTCTCAAGCTAGCCTCTTGTCCCGGACATTCGCGGGCGAGGCCTCGAGTGTGCAGGACCCCCAGCCCGCGCGGGAGGCTGATGCCGCTTCCGCCGCCGGTGGCAGGAGCCCGAAGCAGCGGGCGGGGACCTCACAGCTAGTATCAGAGCATTGTTGAAGCTAATAAGGATAAACAAATTCTTATCAAAAATTGATAATAAAAACTCAGAAAAAGCATTTTTCATAAAGTATTTTCATTCCGTAAGCTTCTTTAATGAAAAATTTTTAAGAAATTATTTTTATAGATGGAAGTTCCCTATTTATCTGGTATTCTCGACCTCACCCAGTCTCAAGATATGACTGCGTTTGCCTTCGAGCATCTCATCTCTTCTGCTTCAACTTGAACAAGTCGAGCAAGACTCGGACGCCGTTTCAAGGATTTATATTTTCTTGACCCAGCGGAGAGACAACAGCATAAGTGGTTTGCAGGGCAGTATGTCCATGCTTGTTGTGATTGGCGTGTAATGCTGAGGTAGAACCTCTCATTGGCAATGATTTTGTTAAAGCTAAAAATGGTGCATGGTGTCATTCTATATCATTCAACGCCTCAAAATTTCAGACTTTCATGCCAAGTCTACAGACTCCTTAGTTGCTTTATTCCTAAGGAGAAGATAATAGCTCCCTTGTCAGTAAGTCTATAGACTCCTTAGTTGCTTTATTCCTAAGGAGAAGATAATAGCTCCCTCGTCACTAAGTGAACGTTTGTATCAAGGCATGGCTATGGCCCAGTACCATCGTCTTATGCGTCTCTCGAGGAGATTTTGTATTATGGAGCCGAGCTTCTCTATGTACATATTGCAACTTTTATATAAATAAAGAAATGTTTTCTGGAGAAAAATTCCCTGTTGTATAAGTGATTGTTTATGGACGAACTGTTAAAGAAAAATCTGTTATTAGACATATGTCATAGATCTCCAATAAGATTATTGTCTTATTTAAGGAATTGTTTTTTGAACCTCTTAAGTCTTAGGATCTCATGGACGATATCAAAATAAAAATTTAATAATATATAATTTTTGGCAGAATCATGAGACGAGGAAACCGTGGCCGTCAGCCAGACCCTCTCTCTCAAGGAGAAGGGGAGAACCTGGGCGAGGCTGTGGAGAAATGGGTGGAAGCCATGGAATAATATTTTGACGTCACAGGCTATAATGAGCGGAGCAAAATGGCTCTTGCCAGGCTGAAAATAGTGGAAATAGCCAGGGTGGCATGGAGGAACCACTGTGACACCAACTGTCTGGACAAGAATACTCAGTCCTGGACCGACCTTAAAACCTATTTAAGAAAGAGATTTTGTCCCCCTGGATTTTTGGAAACCAAAATGAACGAATTCTTAGAGCTAAAGCAGGGGACAAAACCATCGAGGAATATCACCAGGCCTTTGCTCTTCAACTCAAATATTGACCACCTCTAGATGAAGAGCAACTCATGGCCAGGTTCATTCGGGGAATGAACGAACCCTTGGATACACTAGTCAAAAATGCCAAGCCAGTGTCCATGGCAAAAGCTGTTAGAATGGTGAAGGACTTTGCCAAAGCCTTCATCGTAAATGTGCCGCCGCCAAAGCCAGCTCCCTCATCCTTCAAGAGATTTTAGACACCGGGAAGTTCTTCCAACTTTCCGCCTCGAAAGAGACACCAAGGTCCTAACCAAAATGTGGAGACGGGAAGCCTCAGAAATGAAGGAAGACCTTTCCCCCGAAGTACATTCTCAAGAACTCCGACTCTCTCCAGAATGCAAAGGTAAGACCTTCGAAGCGAGAACAGATGCTTCGGATGTCAAGGACTTGGGCAGTAGCTCAAGGATTGCCCATCTCCTTCTGTGGGCCAAGGAAGCCAGGGTCCTAGAGCTCCAAGACAGACTCCTTCATATCAGTCCAATCAGGATCCCCAACGCCAAAATTAGGGTAACCCCAGAAGAGTGCCATCTCAGCCTGTTGCCTCCATGCAAAGCAATCTTCAAACTCCATTCCAGAATTGGAATAACCAAAGAGAGAGAGTTCCACCTCAGACTACAGCAACCAGAGCAGTCACCATAGCTGAGGAAGTGGAGGAAGAGAAAGGACAGATCTATGCAATTGAGCATCAGGGGAATAACTGTCAATTCTCAGTTCTCCAGACTCCATCAGACTACCAGGGTAAGAAATTCAAGCTTTTGATTGATTCAGGCAGTACTCATTCTTTTATTTCCCCAGGATGTCTGCGTAAATTAGTCCTAAATCAAAAATCAGGGAAACCTATTTAAGTGGAATTAGCCAGTGGGAAATTGTGATGCTGCCTAGTTCTGAGGGCCCAGGCTAGTGCGGTGAATTAGCCCACCCTAGTGCGCAGACATCCCTCTGAGGGGTGGGAGGATCGAGTGCCTCAATCGACGAACCTCATTCTCCCAATGGTATGAGGGATACCATGGGCCAACTCCAAGCCTTACTAACGTCTCCGCCGTCCGGGCTATACAAGCACAAGAGAACGGGGCAGCGTCAAGGCAGGGAGAGTTGTACCTGTATCTTAATTTAACCAAGATAACAATCCATTTACTCACTAAACCATAGAACTAGAATCCATGTTACCTTCTTAAGAAAACAATCCTTTTCTCACACAGATTTTAGCATTTCAACTTGAGATTACGATAAGACATTCTTTATTAAGACATATGCTGTTGTTTAAAAGAATAGACAAACTTTAAATAGTAAATCAATCAAATAGATCACTATTAACAATTAAAAGAATAGACAAACTTTAAATAGTAAATCAATCAAATAGATTCCTATTAACAATTAATAGAGAAGCTGCGGTCATACCTCAACCCCTAAGAATGATATATTATTGAAAAACTTTAAATAGTAAATCAATCAAATAGATTCCTATTAACAATTAATAGAGAAGCTGCGGTCATACCTCAACCCCTAAGAATGATATATTATTGAAAAACTTTAAATAGTAAATCAATCAAATAGATCACTATTAACAATTAATAGAGAAGCGGGGGTCATACCTCAGCCCCTAAGAATGATATGTAATTGAAAAACAAAATATGTATATACCTTATAGAAATTTGTCGTTTATCGTTGCCTTTGCTCGTTATTAACAAGAGCTTTAGAACTTGACATATGAGAATAGAGTCTTCTAATACCTTGTCTTTTGATTGAAATCATCCAATAATCTCCAAGCTTTATCTCCTCTTACTCATACTGTGACTCTTCTCTCTTTCTAAGGTCTATGGCAAAATAGCCTTCTTCTCTTACAGGGCTACAGGATACTATTCTTTCTCTAAAAGAAAAGCTATGGGATTTTGGTCTCTTCCTCCGAAAGACCATAGCAATCTAAGCTTCTTTTCTAAGATATTAGATAAGAATGAAGGGATATATACATCTCAAACTCTAGGATTACCTTGAGGCTACTTGCTGCCTTCTCAATCACAGTTTTCTCTGTGTAGAGACCCTGACAGAAACAGCAAATTGTTTCAGCCATAACTCTGATAAAAACTCATAACAATATTATACAACCAGTCAAAAGAACGGGAAGGCATCTGGTCTACAAGCCAACGTGGGCAGAATAGGCAAAAATGTCTGTATATAGCCACAAACGCGCCTTCTTTAGAAACGCATTGTTTTTCCACATTTTTAGTATGCATGGACTCTAAATGTGTAAAAGTACTCTAAATATGACCTCTTATCACCTAAATTCGAAATTCCATTTTTGGGGATACTTATCTCTTAATAGAACTATTCTTATGTTCTTATTTCTTTTAGGATTTTTGGAGCTAATATTTTTATTCTAACACTTTCCTAATGTTTCTAGCCTTGTTGTCTCACTCTTCTCTCTTTCCTTATTGAAATCTATATTAAAAGAGACACATACATGCGTGGCTTGGGAGAGACCTTACAATCTCCCCCACTTAAAAGATTCGAGATGTCCTCATCTCGCGAGCTGGGGTAGTATCTAAGTAAATCCTCCTGTCTCTTTCAAAGTGGTGTCCCCACTAGGTAAAAATCTTCTTTTATCTAAATATTGTTCTTAAAGAGTCATTTATTTCATGTGCTTGGCTCGTTTTGTTGTGCCTCTAAAAGGTCTTTATTATTCTAAAGTTAATTGGCCTTATTATCCTAAGTTCATGCATCCATATACCTCTCATATGATATGAACCTTCGAATTCCTTATTCTATACCCCCATGTAATATGGTACTTAACAAATTATCATGGAAAAACGTAAGGGAATCAATTCTTTACGTAATCTAATCTATGATAGTAATTTCATAATCTTAGTATCGTCTTGTAGAATACCTCTATTCATCATATACATTACTTCACATGAATCTTGCACCAATCCTCTTCTATTTACTCATAGAAATACTTGTTGAGTTCGGTTATCTTTGACCCTGCTATCCCTATTTCTTGACCTGATTTTTACTCTAGCTCATGATTCCTTGTAGCCAGGGGTGGGCTTGACGTTTCTCTTGAATTAGGAGACCTCTTCTTGATTAACATGGAAGGACTCATGTCCTTCTCGACACTTTCTATATAAAAAAATTTTATCATAGTCTCTGGCTATAATTATGGCTTCTGAAATAGAGGATGGTTTTACATTCTTGATGAGGTTATTCAAAGGTAGATTAAGCTTCGAGATGAATTGATGGAGAAGAGTTACCTCATCCATCTCTAGAGCAAATTGGAGAAGTTTAACAAAAGTCTAATAGTATTCTTTTAGGGTCTTCCTTTCTTGGGTTAGCTCCAAAAGTTCATTCATTTTATCCTCTCGAAATCCTGGAGGACAAAACCTTTCATGAAGGTGTAATTTCATGGCATCTCATAAATTGATTCTAGTTCTAGTGGGTTAGATTGACAATAGTGCTTCCAACTAATTTGGCATTTCTTACGATTTTTAAACGCGAGAAAGGGTGGGCTTGCTTCTTTCATTATATCCATTAAAAGTTCAAAACTATCAAATACTTATCATAGCACCACATTTGAAGGCAGTCAGGATTAATACATCTAAGATCTTCATTTTTTTTTAGAATTACACATCTGGTGCCTTGGGATTGACACATCCAAAGATTATTAGGATTGATATATCTGAGATGATTAGTTTTGTGAAAATTACACATCTAGTATCTTGGGATTAACACATCTAAGAGCATGATCCTCTAGGAATTACACATCCGAGATCCATGTTGTCTCAGATGGGTTCTAGATCTTGGATGATCGTCCTAGTGTAAAGCATCCAATGGATGGCATTCACATGTCAACTATTCAAATCTTAATGGAGTTATAATCTTAATAATTTATAATATACAAATTAATGAGATATCCTGAAAATTTCTCTAAACAAAGTTTTGGTCTATCCTTCTATTCAGTCTCTCACTTAGTTTCTTAATTTGATCACCCTATGTTTTTCCTCACAAAAGGTTTTCTCCCCAATCTAATTTCTCAAATTTATTGTACAAATATCTTGCGTGCGCACCCCCAAGATACAAGCACAATTTCATAGGATGATTGTCTCAACATGTGAGGATATTCAAATCACTTCTATGGCCAGTAGAGATGATTGATTCGTCCTCATATGATAAACAATCACTTGTTTTAATCCCTTTGATAGTTAACCTTTGAAAAATAAATCCTAGGAACTAAGATCGGCTCTGATACCACTTGTAAGGTTCCCCCCTTCCAAAAATAGGGGAAACACTTAAGATAGTCCACTAAGTCTTATCTTGGAGAAAATTTCCTACTCATCGACACCTTGACCATGCAAAGATTCAAGGATACGATTCATAGGTTAGACCTAGTTCTATCCCACAGGGGGAGCGTGGTCTCCTAAAAAAATCAAATCACCCATAGGGTAATTGATCATAATTTGGGCAACTACTAGTCTTCATTCTTAGAGACAATGCTTTTTTTCTCATCCATGCAAGGCACAGCCGCCGGCGCTGGCCTAGTCTTCTAAAATAGAATTGTTCGAGAACCTATTTATCTAACGTAGGGCTTTCATTTAATCTGTTGGAAAGCTATCCGACTAATCGGGTTCACCCGTCCGTAGGATGGTGCCGTCGAGGCATTCCATCCTCCCACTTTCCACCTTACTCACGCGTCAATTTGTTTTCTAATTAATCCTACCACACTGTTTGACATAAATAAACATGTTCCTTAATTAAGGCCCTTTTCACAAGGTTTGTTAAAACAGCCTTTTTCCACCATACAATAATGCCAAAGACAAGATTTATAAAAACAAAGTTTAAACATGGATCAATTTCATACAAGCCAAACCGGCTCTCTTATTCTTTTCCCTTATACCGCCGATGATCTAGAATTCGGCCTTCCAGCCTCTACATGCTGGGCAAAACGCAAAGGGACCATACACCTCATCGTCGGCCACTGGCGAGGACTCAAGCTGGCCTGTCGCCCTCTTAGGCTCCATCGCTCGATCCTCCCACACCTCATAGGGATGTCTGCGCACTAGGGTGGGCTAATTCACCGCACTAGCCTGGGCCCTCAGAACTAGGCAACATCACAATCACTCGCCTCAATCGGCGAACCTCATTCTCCCAACGGTATGAGGGATACCATGGGCCAACTCCGAGCCTTACTAATGTCTCCGCCGTCCGGCTATACAAGCACAAGAGAACGGGTGTCTGCGTACTAGGGTGGGCTAATTCACCGCACTAGCCTGGGCCCTCAGAACTAGGCAGCATCACAATCACTCGCCTCAATCGGCGAACCTCATTCTCCCAATGGTATGAGGGATACCATGGGCCAACTCTGAGCCTTACTAACGTCTCCGCCGTCCGGCTATACAAGCACAAGAGAACGGGGCAGCGTCAAGGCAGGGAGAGTTGTACCTGTACCTTAATTTAACCAAGATAATAATCCATTTACTCACTAAACCATAGAACTAGAATCCATGTTACCTTCTTAAGAAAACAATCCTTTTCTCACACAGATTTTAGCATTTCAACTTGAGATTGCGATAAGACATTCTTTATTAAGACATATGCTGTTGTTTAAAAGAATAGACAAACTTTAAATAGTAAATCAATCAAATAGATCACTATTAACAATTAATCGAGAAGCCGGGGTCATACCTCAACCCCTAAGAATGATATATAATTGAAAAACAAAATATGTATATATCTTATAGAAATTTGTCGTTTATCGTTGCCTTTGCTCGTTATTAACAAGAGCTTTAGAACTTGACATATGAGAATAGAGTCTTCTAATACCTTGTCTTTTGATTGAAATCATCCAATAATCTCCAAGCTTTATCTCCTCTTACTCATACTGTGACTCTTCTCTCTTTCTAAGGTCTATGGCAAAATAGCCTTCTTCTCTTACAGGGCTACAGGATACTATTCTTTCTCTAAAAGAAAAGCTATGGGGTTTTGGTCTCTTCCTCTGAAAGACCATAGCAATCTAAGCTTCTTTTCTAAGATATTAGATAAGAATAAGGGATATATACATCTCAAACTCTAGGATTACCTTGAGGCTACTTGCTGCCTTCTCAATCACAGTTTTCTCTGTGTAGAGACCCTGACAGAAACAACAAATTGTTTTGGCCATAACTCTCTGATAAAAACTCAGAATATAGTCATATAACCAGTCAAAAGAACGGGAAGGCATTTGGTCTATAAGCTAGCGTAGGCAGAATAGGCAAAAACGTCTGTATATAGCCACAAACGCGCCATCTTTAGAAACGCGTTGTTTTTCCATATTTTTAGTATGCATGGACTCTAAATGTGTAAAAGTACTCTAAATATGACCTCTTATCACCTAAATTGAAAATTCCATTTTTGGGAATACTTATCTCTTAATAGAACTATTCTTATGTTCTTATTTCTTTTAGGATTTTTGAAGCTAATATTTTTATTCTAACACTTTCCTAATGTTTCTAGCCTTGTTGTCTCACTCTTCTCAACCCTGAGGAAATCCTTGACGTTCAGGAGAAGATTCTCAGAAGCAGAGCCCTCAGAGAATTCTTAGTAAAGTGGAAGTTCCTCCCTCTAGAAGATGCCACCTAGGAGAAAGAAGAAGAGTTGGCGAAGGATTACCCTCACTTTGCGAGATGAGGACATCTCGCATTCTTCAAGTGGAAGAGAACGTAAGATTCCTCCTCAGCTTGAATATCAAATAAGCCTCTACTTCAATCCCTTGTAATCATTCTATGTTTTTGAATACAAGAAAATATCAATTTTCCTTGTTTTGCCTAGTGAGATTAAAAAAATTCTAGAGAGTGGTAAATCAAAATTGGGATATTTTTGGATAAATAAATTCTTCAAATATCAAAAAAATATTTCCTTGAAACAAAAAATCAAAATAGATTTTC
Source organism: Cibotium barometz (assembly GCF_041138505.1). Taxonomy (NCBI): domain Eukaryota; kingdom Viridiplantae; phylum Streptophyta; class Polypodiopsida; order Cyatheales; family Cibotiaceae; genus Cibotium; species Cibotium barometz. Next base: position 34,621,277 of record NC_141046.1, read on the forward strand.
CAAGGTGCAATTGGAATTAATTAAAATTGATTCAGAAGACCTTAGCCTAAGGGTCCAGATTCTCGAATTTTTTTTAATTATGGTCCAATTAAGGTTCCTATGGACCAATAAGATTAAACCAAGTGTTGGGACAAGATAAATCCAAAGAACAAAAGAAAATACCCAAAAATGAGTAAATGCCCACATAAGATGAAGAGTTGACCAAGTAGTAGGTTTATTAGTTAAAAATTATGGTGTATTAATTAAAAAATTAGATATTTTGAAGTAATCATGCATTTTTGACACATGTGTAAGGAAAAGGGAGACTTTTAAGGAGGCACCGATTTCACATGCTTATATGAGTTTAAAACTCAAAAATAATTGGATATTTTTGTCTCTCCTCTCTCCTAAATCAAACCAAATCAAAAAGGGAGCCAAACTAGTCCAAAACTTGTCCAAATTCAGCCAAACTGAAGCTAGAAAATTCTAGAATTGAGTTGGACTGAGTTAGTGGCCTCCCTCTCCTATAAATAAACCCTCATTCCTTTGTATTATTATCTGTGAACTAAACTATGTCGGTATTACTCTAAACTAAGCTTAATTTCTATTATCCTCTAAAAACCTCTACAAAATTGAAGAGATTGGAGCTTCTCTCTCTCTTCAATCTTCCTTGGTGACTCCTACGATATACCAAACCAATTGATTGGTTGGGGGCCTCTATAGTGACTAAAGAATCAAGCAATTGATTGGTTGGGGGCCTCTACAGTGACTAAAGAATCAAGCATTTTAGGAGGTAAAGAGTGGATTATGGTCTTTTCTCTATAATTTCTAAATGTTTCTTTCTTCTCAACCCCCCTCAAGCTTGAGAAGCTTTAATGTGAATGGCTTTTGAATATTATTGAAATGTTTTAATGTATTGTAATAAAGAAACACATAAATTTCCATTTATGGTTAATTTTTAATGGTTTTTAAGCATTTCTCTCCCTCCCCCCAAAGAAAGGTCATTCCTATGACCTATTCTCAATCCAAATGAAGCTTCTCATGAAGCATTTCTCTAATCCAAAAGTAATTTTGATGCTTGTTTAATTGGAGGCCAAAATAATGGCTTTTTAATGCTTTTATGATATTTATTTCATAGAGAAATTATGAATCAATCCATAATTGGATAATGATCCAATTAGTGGTCATTCTAATCATACTAATAATATTAAACTTCATTCTCTCAATGTAAGAAAGCATTATGGGCCCAAGGCCATGGACAACTAGTAAGTAGGTGTGAACTCTTGGGTGGAGTATAAATACCAATGTAAATGGGATTATGGCTCATTCATGATAATGTTATTTGTTCCAAGAATCAATGGTGAGCTTCTCCCGTGAGATGCTGTGGTGACTCCTTCATGAGCCACTCCCTTGGTGAGGGACTAACCCACCCTTGTTACTTTCTTTCATTGGTATCAGAGCATGGCTTTTGATCCATGATTTTTAATTTTTCTTTTCTTCTTCTCATTTCGTGAAATTTCTGCTTCATTTGATTCATGGGGGAAGGGGATATGGCTAAGGTAGAGTTTGTGGTTTAAATCTGAGCACATGGACCTTTTTTTTTGAATGAGTGGACCAAATTGGGAAAAATTTTTAATCTTGATTAGCAGTTGTTAATCAAAAACGTTTTTTTGTTTGGGAGCTTTCTTGCAAACCCTAGCCATGGAATCTCAACATGAGCACAGGGCATTGAGTCTCTCATGTATCTAGCAATGTTTTATGAAGTATTTCACCTATTTTCCATGAGCAATGGGGCTCCCAATGTGGCTGAAAATCACTACCAAAGCTGCCCACGTTTTTCACCAAAGTGACCCTAATCTTCATCTCCTTCAACAAATTCAAGCATTAAGGCTTCCCGGGTGACATTGGTGAGTTGCTCCATCACTTCCTTACAATTTTGAAGCATTCTTTCAAGCTATGGAGTGAATTAGGGTTTTATTACACATAAAACCCTAATTTTCAGAAATTGGACTTTAATCATGGCCATTCATGCTGCTCTTTATGCATTATGAATGCTTGAATGCTACACATAGCCATTCAATGCTATGCCTTGCATATTGGCATAAGTGAGCATAGCTTTTGGCACATTTGGGGGATTGAATAAAATGTTTTGGGTTGGAAGCCCACTTTTTGGTGACACCGTTTTCCATTGCCGGTTGCACGTTTTTGGTCATAACTCTCTCATACGAACTCCGTTTTTGGAGTTCTAGTACTCAAAACGACCGGCTCGTCGTCCTCTTCGAGACGAGCTATAGGTCTTGAGGTGCAGGATTCAGCAAGTGCTCTCTGTTTTCACTTTTGTACTGGATTTTCTAGTCCCGAGCAAGAACTCACGCCCAGAACACGACCCGAGATCACCGCTCCGTGACACTTGGATGTTGTTGATGTATGTGGAAATGTATTGACATTGCCATGAGTGGATGTGATGAAGGAAGCACTATGAACCATGTATTATGATATCAATGAGCATGAGTCATGCTATAAATCAATTGTAAGTCAACTCTACTCATTCATTTGAGCTTGTAACCACATTCCACTCACGATTGTACCCCACTTTATTCCTAGAATCTAGAATGAAGTAAGGATACCTTGGCATTTGGAGGAGAGGCCAAGGGGAGAATGTCTTGAATCTTCCTTGCCGTTAGTGCCGGGTAACGCGGTAAGGAAGAGGATTAGGTACTTGGTGGTAAAGAAATGGCCTCAACCTTCACCTTGGATGTAAACTTGGTGAAGGGGTGAGAAGTGCTTGGCCGGGAGATCGGCAAGCATCGACGCGCTTCATCGACCACTTCATTCGACTTGAGCAAACTAGCAAATCCTCTACATCGCCTTCTTATGCAAAAGGATAAAATTGATGCCATAAGGTCACATGCTCAGATGGAAAAATGATTGAGGATTGATTTGCTTACAGTGGTCAAATGCATAAGGATTTTAATACTTGATTGAGATGCTTTGATTTGATTGAGATTTGGTGCAAAAAGAGGGGAGACCATGGCAAAATTTTTGCAAAATTTGCCTACTTGTAGCCAGGACAAATCCTTGAATTTCTAGGGTTTTTTAAAAGCTTTTCAAATCTGTCCTGAAAGCTCTTCAATCTACCCGAAAACCTCTTTCAAACAAGCTAAAGATCACTCAAATCGGAGTAGTATTGAGCGGTCAAAGTTAAGAGTTGACTTTCAGCTAGAACAGTTGATTGGTCAAAGGCTGTTGACTTTTTCAAATCTGTTTTTGGGGATCCTTACTCGTCTCGTCAAGAGCTTCGCATCGATATAAAGATCACCCAAATCGGATAAGAATTGAGCGGTTAACATCAAGAGTTGACTTTCAGCCGGTACAGTTGATTGGTCAAAGGTTGTTGACTTTTTCAGATTTGTTTTTGGGGATTCTTATTCGTCTCGTCAAGAGCTTCGCATCGATATAAAGATCACCCAAATCGGATACCGTTTGAATAGAGAAAAAAAAATCAAGTAAGTGGTCTTTGCAAGGAGGGATCAATTACACGCATGGAAATGACTAGAGGAGGTCAAAACAAGGGAGCCCGGAATGAAAACGATCAAAGACAACCAGAAGCAATGATGGCAACGAGTTCATCAACGAGGAATGAAGAAAGTTCAACCATAAAAGCACCATCTCCAGATGAATCTCAGCCAGTGCAAATGCCTCAATCTTTGGGAACTACTCCGCTAACAGTGGACATGATGTTAATGGCTATGGAGAGTATGTTTCAAAGGATTGAAAATAACCAAACAAATCGGCAACAACAATTTGGTGAACACCTCATGGAACGGTTCGACAACCTGGATGACGTGATGCAAAGAGGGTTAAAAGACTTGGAGAAAGCCATTAGTGCATTGGCTCCTCTCAAGCTCAACCAAGAAGCCGATATGAATGCAATGGATGGTGTACATTATGATGCCAAACATGATGGAAAGCCTTCTATGCCAGAAGAGAACAAAGTAAGACAAATGATGTCACCTCAAATGATGCCACATTCTTCTTACATGGACAAGGGCAAGAGACCTATGGGTGATGCTCCTTATGAGAGATCCAATGCCAGTATTCCAAGAACTTCATCCTTTATGCAAGATGCAAGAAGAGGGTATGAACAGAAGGGATTTAAAGATGCAGGTGATTGGCAATTGGAAGATGAGCAAATGCATAGACACTTGGGTGAAGGAAGAGGATTTGATGATCCAAGAGCACGGCAGAGGGGTTCAAGAATGCATGGTGATTTTGACAATGCTGTGAAGGACAAAATCATATTTAATAAGTTCAAAGGAGAATCAAATTCTATCGAAGACTTTGAAGAGTGGGCAAACAAGATGGATCTCTACTTCGAAATCAGCCCAAGGAGCGAGATTGCCAAAGTCTACTTCGCCTCACTTCATCTTGAAGGTTTTGCTCACACTTGGTGGAGGAGGAAGCAATCTCATGGTTATGTCATCACTACTTGGGAAGAATTCAAGAATGACATGGCAGAAGAGTTTACTTCTCGCATGCAAAGGGACAATCACATTGTGGAATGGGACAAGCTAGAGCAAATCACTACCGTGAAGGAATATTCTCATAAGTTTCTAAAGCTTCTATTATACTTGGACGACTTTGATGAGCATTATCTTGTTGTCAAGTATATAAGGGGCTTGAAAGCTCCTATTGGTGGTGATGTCAAGTCTCATGAACCCGCCACTTTGAAGAAGGCAATGATGCTTGCAGAAGTTCATGAAGAGAAGTACTTGACAAAGTGGGCTAGCAAAGGGAATATCAAAGGGGAAGTGATCACAAGGACTGACATGGGTTCTCATGCAAACACAAGACCTAATCTTCCAATATTTCCTACCGTGTATGGTAGAGGGTCTAATAGACTTCCATTTAAACCACCATTTATGTCCAACAAAGCTACATACAATGAGTCCAAGCCAGCAAATGGGGGTTCAAAAAGCAAGGTTATCAAGGAGGACCGTTTGCATGAAATGAGGCTCAAAGGTCTATGTTTCAAATGTGGAGAAAAATGGAACAAGGATCACTTCAAAGTATGCAAATCCAAGGATATGTCCATAAGCTACATTATCACTGAGGACAATGCTAATCATGAGGAGGAGGAATTCCTTGAATGCAATGATGCCTTAGGATGGGGAGATCCTCATGAGGGTGGAGGTTCTCATGATGATGGTTTTGATGAAGAAAATCCCGAGTTTCCTTTTGATCCGGGTGGGAAACTAAAGTTTGCTCATGACAAAATGGATGATGGGATGCCTCTATGCGTGTGGAATGAAAACAATAGTGCACATACTACCTTGTGTACAATCTCTCATGATGCTTATGCGGGAAGTAAGGGTGCCAACACATTGAGATTGAAGATCAAGGTGAATGGGAGAACAGCATATGCACTCATTGATACTGGAAGCACGCATAGTTTTGTCAATAAAAGGTCTTTGAACACTCTCAAAATGCAACCAACTTCTTTACCAAACAAGCACATGGTGCAAGTGGCCAATGGTGATTCAATGGTGGGTTGCAATATGAAGTGTCAAAGTACAGAATTGGAGTTGTCCAAGAGCTACTCTTGTAAAGTTGATCTTTTGGTGATTGAGTTGGGACCAATTGACATAGTACTTGGATGTGATTGGTTGTCCACTTTGAACTCTTTTACCATGAACTTACAGAAAAGTTTCATGAGTTTTGTGCATCATGGAGGGGTTATTACATTGAATGGAATGCAAGGGTCCAAGCTCTTCATGATCAATGCTACTCAAATGAAGAAAGAGTTCAAGAAAGAGGGCTATGTTTATGTACTACAGCTTTGCAAAGAGGAAGATAATAGCAAAAAGGATTGCATCGAAAATGTGGACATGGTTAAGCTACTCAAGGATTATGAAGATGTGTTTACCATGCCAAAATCAATGCCGCCAAAGAGGAGTGTTGATCACGCTATTGATTTGGAACCAAATGCCAAACCAATCAACAAGCCTCCCTATCGTTTGTCAAAGGTTGAAAAGGAAGAGGTGGCAAAGCAAGTCAAAGAACTCATTGACATGGGATGGGTTGAACCAAGTCAATCTCCTTTTGCTTCTCCGATGCTACTTGTGAAGAAAAAGGATGGTACTTTCCGCATGTGCATTGATTACCGTGATTTGAATAAGATCACCATCAAAAATCGTTTTCCAATACCAAGGGTGGATGATCTTTTGGATGAGTTGAAGGGTGCCACATTTTCAAAGATTGATTTGCGTTCCGGATACCATCAAATAAGGATGAAAAGTGGTGATGAGTTCAAAACAGCATTTCGTACAGAAAGGGGTCTTTACCAATTCATGGTTATGCCGTTTGGATTATGCAATGCACCGGCAACTTTTCAAGCATTGATGAACAAAGTGCTTCAACCTTTCCTCTACAAGTTTGTATTGGTCTTTTTCGACGACATACTTATCTATATCAAACATGAGGAAGTGCATTTGAAGCACGTGAAAGAGGTTTTGGAGGTCTTGAGGCAAAACAAGTTGTATGTTAAGGAGACAAAATGTACCTTCATGGCACATGAGGTGGAATATTTGGGTCACATTGTGAGCAAGGATGGCATTTGTGTGGATCCAAAGAAAGTGGAATGTATTAGGAATTGGCCGGTTCCTTCAAACACTACTCAATTGAGGGGATTTTTGGGGTTATCTTCATTCTATAGGCGCTTTATTGCCCACTATGCAGAAATTGCAGCCCCAATGAGACGGACAAATTGAAGAAGGAAACCTTCTTTTGGGATGCCATTGCCAACAAAAGCTTTGAAGATATGAAGAAGATGCTCACATCAGCACCTATTTTGGTATGTCCAGACTTCACCAAACCTTTCACAATAAGGGCGGATGCAAGTGGAAGAGGGATTGGTGCGGTACTTTACCAAGACCATGGAGTCATTGCTTATGAAAGTAGAAAGCTGAATGACAAAGAAAGAGAACTCCATGTGTATGAGCAAGAGATGATTGCTATACTCCATGCTATCAAGAAATGGCACCATTACTTATATGGGAGTCATTTTTATGTGAGAAGTGATCATAGGGTGCTCAAGTATTTCCTCACACAACCCAATTTGTCTCCTAAGCAAAGAAGGTGGGTAGCAACACTACAAAACTATGATTTTGAAATCACATACACAAAGGGCAAAGAAAATGTGGTTGCCGATTCCTTGTCTCGTATGTGGGCTTGCTCATTGTATGCTATTTCTGAGGTGCATAAAGATTGGATCATGGAGATACAAGAAGAGTACTTGTTTGATGAAGAAACCTCACAAATAGTGCAGAAATTACAGCAAGGTGTATGTGAAGAGTTACCCCATTATGAGCTGAAAAATGGTCTCCTCTACTACAAAGGAAAAGTCTACTTGGTTCCTACTTCATCATTTATCAAGAAGATCATGGAAGAGATGCATTGTACTCCTATGGCTGGTCATTTGGGTGTCTACAAAACCTTTGATGCAATAAGGAAAAGTTTCTTTTGGAAGGGGATGTGGAAGAGCATTCATGCTTATGTAAGTGGGTGCCGGTCATGTCAATTGAACAAGGATCCTACACATAAACCGGGAGGTTTGCTTCAGCCATTGCCCATTCCCGAAGGCAAATGGAGTCATATATCAATGGATTTCATTACTAACCTTCCGCGCACAAAGAAAGGGTGGGACAGCTTGTATGTTGTGGTGGATAGATTGACCAAAGTGGCCCATTTCATTCCTTCCAAGGTCACATATTCAGCCCAAAATGTTGCCAAGCAATTTGTTGATGGAGTTTTCAAGTTGCATGGTATGCCGTCACAAATTGTGAGTGATCGCGATGTCAAATTCATGAGCACTTTTTGGAGAACATTGTTTGAATATATGGGAACCAAGCTTACTCCAAGTACCGCCTATCATCCCGAAACCGATGGTCAAACAGAAAGAGTAAACAAATGGGTGGAAACATATCTACGCCACTATTGTCATGATACTCAAAGCACAGGGGATGATTGGTTACCTTTGGCTGAGTTTGCTTACAACTCAACATATCATGTGAGCATTGGCATGTCACCCTTTGAGGCTTTATATGGTTACAAGGTCAATTTGCCTATGTTGGTGGGTACATATGAGACTTCTAACCATAATGCCAAGGAGGAAGCTGAAAGGATGCAAGCTTTGTTGCAACAATGCAAAAGTAATTTGAAGGTTGCACAAGAGAAAATGAGACAATATGCCAATGTTCATCGAAGACCATTGGAATTCAAACTGGGAGATTGGGTTCTTTTGAGAATACCAAAGTCAAGATATGCGTCTTTGAAGGGAAGCACCAACACCAAACTAGCTCATCGCTATTATGTCATTTGAGGTTTCGAGGACGAAACCATTGGGGAAGGAATGGTTTGTAAGAAAGCATTATGGGCCCAAGGCCATGGACAACTAGTAAGTAGGTGTGAACTCTTGGGTGGAGTATAAATACCAATGTAAATGGGATTATGGCTCATTCATGATAATGTTATTTGTTCCAAGAATCAATGGTGAGCTTCTCCCGTGAGATGCTAAGTGGTGACTCCTTCATGAGCCACTCCCTTGGTGAGGGACTAACCCACCCCTGTTACTTTCTTTCACTCAATTAAATTGAGAATTATCAGTAATAGCAACGGGGCTATGGTAAATTTTTTTGTAAAATAAACACATAAAACATTTTCATTCATAATATGAAAAGAGGACTTCCTACCATATTCTAGGAATTATCATCCTAGATTAATTGAATGATTCTCATTGTAATCATGAAGAAATTTATTCTTATGATTATACATAATTAGTAAATTAGAAAAAAGAGAAAATTTTGATAATTTATTTTTATGATAAAAGAGTAATTCCCAAGACATTGGAAATCCATGTATTCCAATGATTTAGAGAATAAAATTAGAATGCTAAAATAATATATAATTTATGAAAGATTTTAGTTAAATTTATCTTTTTGTATAGATAAACTTTTATGATAAAAGAGGAATTCCCACCATATTGAAATTTAAATATTTAAATAAAGAAAGTATAATTCCTAGTGCAAAGGAATTAATGAAGATTTTTATTTAATTTTTAAGAGAAAATATAGTTAAATTTATCTTTTTGTATAGATAAGTTTTTATGATGAAAGAGGAATTCCCACCATATTGGAATCCAATTAATTAAATGAATAAAGTGTAATTCCTAGTGCAAAGTAATTAATGGATATTTTTATTTAAATTTTAAGAAAAAAATATTTAAATTTATCTTTTTGCATAGATAAGTTTAAATGATAAAAGAGGAATTCCTACTATATTGGAATTCAAATGTTTAGATGAGAAAAGTGGGATTTTTAGCTTAAAGGAATTAATGGTTATTTTTATGTAATTTTTAAGAAGAATTTTAATAGATTTAATTTAAAAGAAAGAGGAATTCCCATGATAATTGGATTACACTCATTAAAATGAGAAAAAGAAAGATTTCAAGTTTATTAAAAAAAATAGGTATTGATATTTTAGTTAAAAAGATGAATTTCCATGATAATTGAGAAAAGATGGATTTGAATTCAATTCTAATGTCAAAAGATGAATTTCCATCATAATTCTACCTAATGAATTAAGGTTGAGAATTTATGTGGGAAAAAGAAAATCTTGGATAATTGAATTGGAAAAATTTACCCAAAAACTAGATGTTTTAGTTGAAAGAAATCCTGCTAGAACTAAACTGAATGAATTTAGTTAGACTACGTGAGGTCGGACAGTAAACCTAATTGTCCTTCTCTCTCGATCTGAATCAGACAAAAACTTCGTGACCAATTCCAGTTACTAAATCCAAAGAATAGACTACCGGAACTAATCTAGTTTTTCCCTGACCATTCTCACCAAGAATCTAGTTGGATAAATGGATAAATTGACGGGTAGATTACCCTCATGAGAGATCAAGGATCCTCATTATTAAAACTACGAATTATTGGAAAAAGGGTCTTTGGAACCAATCTCAAACTGGAATCTCACTTACATTGGAAACTCTGTTTTTCATTCAAAGGACTGTTTTATGTCAGAATGCTGGAGGAAGCATTTGGCTTATATTTTCCTAAAGGAGGTTCGTTGGAACAGCTGGCGGGGAGTCGTCAAGGGACGTCACCCGCAGCAAAGCCTGCCAAGGTCTTGACCAGCATCAGTACGGTTAAAATGGTGCGCTTCCGGTATGATGGGCGAGGGCCGACGAAGCGGTCCCTGAGTGAAGTGCTAGGACACCTAAGGAGGATCTCAGAGGGTTCTGATCAAGCGATGCACAGGCTTGCGGTTGCTAGGACACCCAGACGTATGTCGAGGAAGATATCTTATGGACAAAAAGAAAAGGTTTTTGGGAACAAAAATTTTATACTGGATCTTGTTGGTTGGCCAGCTGGTCTTTAACGAAGAGTTCAGATGATGCATTTTTGTAATACAATGGACTTGGAATTTTGGAAAATGATGATCGAAAATATTATGATTTTATTCAAAGATTGTCTTAAAGCCAATCGAATCTGTTATAAATGGCAATTTCATATTGGGTGTGTATGTGGTGTGCCTATTTGATTTTTGTATAAATCATCAGCTAGGGGGCTTGGGAACTCTTTTCCTCGATACCCGGGCAAAAACCCAATCAAATCTTTATAGAGGAATCCCACCAATTCAGTGGGGTTGGGTGGTTGGCTTGGGTGGCTGGCTAACCCATGGGCCATAACCCATGGGCCGGATGGGGTTAGGCTGGATCAGAGGATTCCTGAGAAACAACTAGATACGATGAGTTACGTTAATCAGTTTAAATCCTAATAAGACCTTGTTCTGTGGGGGAAGGGATCATCGACTGTGCCTCGGAAATGAGGAAAAAAGCGGTGATTCCATAGACCAAGTGCAATTCTCTTCTTGATCTGACCATGTGACTTCAGGCTTGGTCAGATCAATTTAATTTAGTCAAGACTTGACTCGTTAGAGTAATCTCCTAGTTAAAAGATTTTTCACCTTCCTGGCGGAATCGCCCGTGCCTTCCGGGCGAGGGGAGTCTTCCGGGCCCGGTCTCGGAGGGACCACCCCCGGGCTAGCCTCTCGTCCCGAACATCCGTGGGCGAGGCCCCGAGTGTGCAGGACCCCCACCCCATGCTGGAGGCCGACGCCGCTTCCACTGCCGGGGCGGGGACCTCACAAACTCCATCTTCATGGTAGTTGACAGACTAACCAAAGGTTCCCATCTGATTCCAGTAAAAGAAACCTACACTGCAGTGGATGTGGCCAGAGTGTTCCTCAAGGAAATCTTCAGATTGCATGGCCTACCTAGGAGAATAGTAAGTGATCGAGATCCCAAATTCACGTCAAGATTCTGGATTGCATTCTTCGAAGTAGCTTGGAACTTTCTTGAATCTCAGCATAGCTTACCACCCCGAGACCGATGGTGAAACAGAAAGGGTGAACCAAGTAATCGAAGATCTACTTCGGTCATGCTATGGCAGGGAACCCAACAAGTGGCTAAGCTATTTGCATCTAGTCAATTTTGCCTATAATGCTTCTTATCACCCAGGTATCGGGATGAGCCCTTTCAAAGCTCTGTATGGACAAGGCTGCCTAACACCATTAACTTGGTCCAACCCATTGATTAGGGTCGAGATGTCAAGATAGGTGCTTGACGACATGGAGCAACAGATGCAGTCAATCTGCAAGGATATAAAAGCTACCTAGGATAGATAGAAGCAGTATGCAGATAAGAAGAGGTCAGGCAAAAAATTCAAAGAAGCAGATATGGTCTTCATTCGAGTACGCCCCAAAAGAAGTTCTCTATCTCTTGGGAAGTACAAGAGGTTATCCCCCAGATACTGTGGGCCATATCTGATTACAAAGAAAGTAGGTGACTTAACCTATGAACTTCTTCTGCCTCCTCATCTCAAAGTACATAATGTATTTCATGTCAGCCTATTTAAGAAGTATGTACCGAGCCCGAATCATGTGCTTAATGATGAACTCTTAACTTCTTCAACCCAAGGGTAGATGGAACTCCAACCTAAAGAAATCCTTGATGTTCGAGAGAAGGTTCTTAGGAACAGAATTCTGAGAGAATTATTAGTCAAATGGAAGCTCTATCCTTTTGAAGATGCCACCTGGGAGAAAGAAGCCGAACTAATGCGGGATTACCCCCAGTTTGCGAGATGGGGACATCTCGCGTTTTTCAAGTAGGAGAGGATGTAAGATTCCTCCCCAGCCCCTCAAGATGTCCAATTTCTTCCCCTATAATCAATCCCCTTTTCAGAATAATAAAAGATCTTGTTTCTACCTGTTTTGGCCTAGAGAGAGAAAATATTCTAGAGAGAGATAATTTAATTTTTAGATATCTTTGGATGGAAAAATATCCTTTCTTATTAAAATAAATTCCCCCAAAACAGAAGCTTAAAAAGAAATTCCTAAGGTGCATTAGAAATAAATTATAATGTGCACAAAAGACCTTAGCCTAAGGGACCTTGTTTTCAAAAAAAATTGGATTAAGGTCCAAACAAAGGTTTGACAGGCCAATGAGATTAATCCAAATGTAGGGAGGAGATAAATTGAAGAATAAAAGAAAAACCCCCCAAAAATGAGTAAATGCTCACATAAGATGAAGAGTGGACTAAGGACCAAAGAAAAGAATTAAAAAACTGAAATTTGACACCTCAGTGTGGGGATCTCCCCTCATGAAGTAGGCACCTTTTTCTCACCATTACTCCCAATTTTTAATCAATAAAATGAGATAATTTCATCTCTCCTCTCTCCTGTTTCAAAACTAGATCCAAAAAGTAAGCTGAACTGACCCAAAAAGTTGACCAAACTGATCTCCAAAATTCTAGAATCAGTTTGCTTGGTTAGAGGCTCACTTTTTCCTATAAATAGAAGCCTCCCCCTTTTGTAAAAGCTTAATGGTGTTTATGCACTGTTACTCTACTCCTGTCCTGAGCCATCTACATTAAATTTTTTAATAATTCAATTGTTTTTAGCCTAATCCTCTCCAAAGTGAATTGGTGGCCACTATTGCTTCAAACAATTGTTTTTAGCCTAATCTTCTCTAAAGTGAATTGGTGGCCACTATTGCTTCAAACAAGAGTAGAACCCTCAATCCCTCAAGCCAAAGGAGAGCTTACAAGCTCCATGTAAGCTAATTTTCTTACTTTGTTTACGAATTTTAATGAAAAATCTACAGTTTTCTTGATTTTTATGCTTTGCAAATGATTGAATTAAAGTCAAATGCTATGCCTTTGATGAAAAGGCTTCTCTTCTTTACATTCCAACCTTTCTTAATCCTAGAAAGATTAACTAAGTGATTAATTAAACTCTGTTTACTCTCTTGAATTTAGAAAATTGTGTAGATTAGAGTTCTATAATTCTAAATTGAGTTAATTAAGTTAAGTGAAGAAAGATAAAAATGAGAATTGGTCAGCCATACAAAGGAGATTATGGCAAAATTTTCTAGAATTTTGTGAAAAACAAAGTTTGTTTTTATGTTATTCCAAAAGAGTAATTCCCACCATTTTTGCATCTAAAAGAAATATTCTAATTACTCCATGTATATATTCACCTATGAATATGCATGGATATCACTGATATTAATTATTAAATTTGATTTCTATACATAGAAAGGTGCATAAAGGAATTTTTTTATTATAAAAGTGTTATTCTTATTAAATTTGATTTCTATGCATAGAAAGATGCATAAAGGATTTTTTTTAAATTACAAAAATGTTATTCTTATTAAAATTGATTTCTATGCATCGAAAGATGCATAAAGGATTTTTTTATTATAAAAGCTTTATTCTTATAAAAATTGATTTTTATGCATAAATAGATGCATAAAGAAATTCTTGTTATTTTAAAAGTGTTATTCCTATTAAATTTGATTTTATGCATAAATAGATGCATAAAAGGATTTTTTTTATAGAAGTATTATTCCCATTGAAGTTTATTTTTATGCATAAATAAAGAATTTTTATATCAAAATTAGAATTCTCTTAAATTCTATGTTTAAATTCTATGAATATTTGATGAATGAATAATTAAATACTCTAAGAGAGAAATGTCTATCGTTTTATATTCATACGGATTGTAAAAAAAAAAAATTAGAAAATCTATCGAGATCGAAATATTCAGATAAATGATTAATTTATTCCTCATTGGAATTCGTAACTAATTTAGAAATCAGTTAAGTGAATATTCAAAGAAAGAAATTCAGTAAAATAGTAACTGAATTACCAAACCTTTTTGAGAAAAGTTCAGGAAAAATCTTATCCGGCTCGAACCTTGAATCACACTATGACCAAGACCATACTCTTTTGTCAGTTTTTCGAGGAAAGAAAGTGTGACCAATTTAGAAAAATACACTCAAAACTCTTGCCAAATCTGAAACTAATTTTAAGGCCCTTCAAATTGATCTGTGGATCAAGGTTATAGAATTCGAGGAATTCTGGTATGAAATTCTGAATTCTGATCAAGAAGTTTTGGGGATACCGATTCAAGAAATACTCCTTGTATTCAAAAGAAAATCAAACTGAAAACTTGCTTAGAAACCGTGTTTTCTTAATTTACTGTCTTACACCAGAATGCTGTGGAGGGAGCATTTGGTATATGTTTTTCTAAGGGAAGTTCGGTTGCAACAGCTGGCAGGGAGTGTTCAAAGGAGGGCTCACGCGGCAAAGCCTGCCCAGGTCTTGACCAGCCTCGGTATGGTTGAAAAATGGTGCGCTTTCAGTATGATGGGCGAGGGCCGACGAAGCGATCCCTGAGTGAAGTTCCAGGACACCTAAGGAGGATCCTAGAGGGTTCTGACCAGGAGATGCACGAGCTCGCGGTGCTTAGGACACCCACGCGTATGTCGTGGAAGATATGTATGATGGACGAAATGATTATTGTAATCTGTTACTGGATCTCGTTGCCGACCAGTTGGTCTCAACAAAGAGTCCACAGTGAAACAAGGGACTGGATGGAATTCTTGAGTTATGACATCTGTAACCAATAACTGTTTGCAAATGGATTATTTTATATGTTAAAGTTTTAAAGAGAAGTGTGCGTATCTGTATTCGAAAGCAAAAGTTAAGAAAGGCATTCAATTATGGGTGGGTGAGTACTTGTTTGGTTCTACCGATTCCAGTGGTTGTGGGTGGTGGCTAACCCATGGGCCGGCGGATGGGGTTAGGCTGGAATCAGTGGAGTTTTAATAATGAAATTGAAATAATAGGAATACGCTTAGAATTTCAGTAGTTAAATAAAAACCTGAAGAATTTCTCAAATGAGTAGATCAATGGCTGTGCTTGACTTCGGTTAGGAAAAATGTGTTGATTTCCTCAAATGATTAGATCAACGGCTGTGCCTGATTTCGGTTAGGAAAAAAGCGTTGATTTCTTCAAACTAAGTCAGTGATAGTTTTCCTTCTATCTGGTTTAATTAGGTGAAGGATAGTTTAGTCTCTTGACCCCATTAGAAAATTCATTAAGAAAATCAAAAAGATGGAATCGTCCCCGTTTTCTGGGCAAGGAAAATTTTCTCGGTTTCGGTTTCAGAATGACCACCAGATTAGTCTCGTGTCCGGACATTTGAGGGCGAGGCCCCGAGTGGGAAACCCTACCCCATGCAAGAGGAAGCTACTTCCACTGCTGCTAGCAACCGGGAATCCGGTGCGCAGAGGGGCCATCACAGTTAGTATCAGAGCGCACTGTTGTAAACTTACGAAATAGCAGCAGAAATTGCCTAAAATTTTAAAGTAAATCTGGGAAATAATGTTTTCACTTGTTAAGATTATGTTTGAAATGAACTTCATAAATTGAAAACTCATAAATTGAACTGGATTTTTAGATGGATACCCCAAATCTATCTAGCATTCCTGGACTCTCCCCCCAGAGTCAGGATATGATCGCCTTTACCTTCGAAAATCTCATCAACTCCGCTACAACCTGAGAAAGTAGAGTGAGACTCGCTCGTCACTTCGAGGATCTATACTTTCCTGATCTAGTAGAGCGACGTTCTCTAGAGAGAAAAATATTTGCGTCAATACCAATCAACGATAGAGACTTAGACAGAATATCTCGCTAGCCATGATCTTGATAAGGCTAGGAGTTATTCGTTATGTACAACTCTATAATCGCTCACCCGAAATTTTAGAATTTCTTGTCGTATTTTTAGACTTCTTAGCCGCTTTATTCCTAGAAGAAGAATTACATCACCATTATCAGTGATGAATTGTGTATATCATAGCATGTCTCCATCGCAATATCGTCTTTTTATGTGTACGTGGTTGAGGCGGTGACTTTTGGAGCTGAGAGGCTCTATGTATATATCAGAAACTTTTGATAATAAAAGATGTTTTACAAAGATTCCAAATTGTTTCATGGTTATGAATATTGGTTAATAAAAGTATCAGAGTGAATCTTGTTTTCAAGAATTATGATGGAATATTTATTTGTTTAAGAAATAAATCTCAAAAATTAAATAGTCATAAATCTGATGACAAAGTTAAGTTGATAAAAATATCATTTTGTCAGAATCATGAGGCACACATGTGAGGTCCCTCTGCCCCCTCCATGCACCGGCGGACTCCCGGTAGCTGACAACCAACGGAAGCAGCCCCCTCATGCACGGGATAGGGTTTCTCACTCGGGGCCTCGCCCACGAATGTTCGGGCACGAGAATAGGTAAGTGGTCACTCCGAAAACTGAAATCGGGAAAATTTTCCATGCCCAGAAAGCAGGGACGATTCCACCTTTTTGAATTTTCTTAACGAGTTTTTCTAACGAGATCAAAACCTAAACTATCCTCCACCTGAATAAACCAGATAGAAGGAAACTATCACTGATATAATTTGATCATCTGAGCAATTCAACGCTTTTTTCCTAATCAAGATCAGGTACATCCGTTGATCCACTCAATTGAGAAATTTATCAGGGAATTAACTAACTACTCGAATCCTAGCGTAATCCTAAGATATTTCAGTTTGATTATTAAAACTCCACTGATTCTAGTCTACCCCATCTGGCCCATGGGTTAGCCATCACCCTACCACTGGAATCGGTAGAACCAAACAAGTACTCACCCACCCATAATTGAATGCCTTTCTTAACTTTAGCTTTAGAAAACAGATACACACACACTCCTCTTTAAAACTTTAATATAAAAATAATCCATTGACAAAACAGCTATGGTCACAGATTTCATAACTCAAAATTTTCATTTAATCCCTTGTTTCACAAAAACAGTACCACTCTGGACTCTCCGTTGGGACCAGCTTGTCAGCAACAAGATCCAGTAAGATTACAATAATCATTCCATCAACATACATATATATATATATCTTTCACGACATACGCATGGGTGTCCTAAGCACCGCGAGCCCGTGCATCGCCTGGTCAGAACCCTCCAGGATCCTCCTTAGGTGTCCTGGCACTTCACTCACGGACCGCTTCGTTGGCCCTCGCCCATCGTATCGGAAGCACACCATTTTTCACCATACAGGCTGCTGGTCAAGACCTGGGTAGGTTTTTGCCGCGTGAGCTATCCCTTGAACACTCCCCGCGAGCTATTGCAACCGAACTTCCCTTAGATAAGCACGTATGCCAAATGCTCCCTCCATCATTTTAGCGTAACACAGTCCTTTAAGAAAACAAGGTTTCTATGCAAGTTTTCAGTTTTGATTTTGTTTGAGTACCATGAATAAATCTTAAATCCGTATCCCAATACTTCTAGATCCAGGTCTGAATTCTAAACAGAATTCCTCGAATTCTGTTAACTTGATCCTCAGATCAAAATCAAAAGTCTTAACTTAGTTTCAAATTCGGTGGGTGATTTGAGTGCATTTTTCCTGAACTGGGCACATCGTCATTGATTGAAACTGACGAAGGAATTAGGTCTTGGTCAATAGACTGAATCAGAGTTTGAGTCTGGAAAGGTTCTTCCTAAACTATCTTTCTTGAAAGGTAATATTTCAATTTCTCGTCTTCTAAAATTTTGTTCCTTGAATATTTGCTTACAGATTTCTAAACTAAACATGAATTCCTAAGAGGAATAAAATAATCATTTATCTCGATCTCCGACTTCGATAGTTTATTTGAATTTTCTCATTACCATCTTAGTGAATATGAAACGGTAGAATTTCCTCTCACAGATTATCTACTTATTCATTTTTCTAATTTTTATGAAAATTAAACAGAGGATTAAAGAGAACCCTTATTTAAATATAAAAATTCTATATGTATCTATTTATGCATAAAATCCACTCCTGATGAAAGTCACACTTTTATAATCATAAAAATCATTTATGATGAAAATCGCTCTTTTAATATGAAAGAATTTCTTTTATGCATCCATATATGCATAAAAATTATTTATGTTAAAAATCACTCTTTTAATATAAAAGAATTTCTTTTATGCATACATTTATGCATAAAAATCATTTTTGATGAAAATCACATCTTTAACATAAAAGAATTTCTTTTATACATCCATTTATGTATAAAATTCATTTCTGATAAAATTACACTTTTAATATTAAAAAAATATCTTTTATGCATAGGTTTATGCATACAAATCATTTATGATAAAAATCACTCTTTTAATATAAAAGAATTTCTTTTATGCATCCATTTATGCATAAAAATCATTTATGATGAAAATCACATCTTTAACATAAAAGAATTTCTTTTATGCATCCATTTATGCATAAAAATTATTTTTGATGAAAATCACACTTTTAATATTTAAAAAAATATCTTTTATGCATATGTTTATGCATACAAATCATTTATGATGAAAATCACTCTTTTAATATAAAATATTTTCTTTTATGCATCCATTTATGCATAAAAATCATTAATGATGAAAATCACATCTTTAACATAAAAGAATTTCTTTTATGCATCCATTTATGCATAGAAATCATTTCTTATGAAAATCACACTTTTAATATTAAAAAATATCTTTTATGCATACAAATCATTAATGATAAAAATCACTCTTTTAATATAATGCATACATTTATGAGATAAAAATCACACTTTTAATATATAAAAAAATATCTTTTATGCATATGTTTATGCATATAAATCATTTATGATGAAAATCGCTCTTTTAATATAAAAGAATATCTTTTATGCATATGTTTATGCATAAAAATCATTTATGATGAAAATCGCACTTTTAATATAAAAATATCTTTTATGCATATGTTTATGCATACAAATCATTTATGATGAAAATCACTCTTTTAATATAAAAGAATTTCTTTTATGCATAAAAATCATTTATGATAAAAATCACACTTTTATGATCAAAATAAAAATTCAATATGCTTCCTTCTATCCATAGAATTTAATTCTAAAGAAAGTAATATTTTTAGTAAGCATTTTTCTATACCTAGGATGAAAAATAACACTTTAAGAATACATATACGATGGGAATTACTCTTTTTGAATTAAAAAAAGTAAAACTTATTTTTCACAATTTTAGAAAATTTTGCCATAACCTCCTTTGTATGGCTGACCATTTTTCAATTTTTAACTCTCAAAAATTAATTAGAAGTTCACCAAGAGTATTTAAATCATTCTAATGTAAACATTTTCTACTTATTAAAGGGAAACATTATGAAAAACTTGATTTTATCCATTAATCATTCATCTAGGATAAAGAATGGTTGGATTTACTAAAGAAGAGAGGGGAATGCCTTTTTTCAATGAGGCATAACATCATATTCATTTTAGAGAAGACAAAAATCATAAAAAACCATAAAATGAATAGAAAAGAGAAGAATCTCCAACCTACACAGAGAATTTGAGAGCTTTCCTTTGGCTTGATGGTTTGAGGGTTCTACTCTTGTTTGAAACAAGAGTGGCCACCAATCTTTAGAAGAGGGAAGGTAAAAAACTAATGAATTATGAGTAAATTCACAGTTTTTGGCTCTTGGGAGAAGTAGGGTAACAGTGCAAAAATGCTATTAAGCTTCAACAAAGGGGAAGGCTTCTATTTATAGGAAAAAGTGAGCTTCTAACCAAGCCAACTCATTCTAGAATTTTTCAGATCAGTTTGGTCAATTTTTGACCATTTTTGGGTCAGTTTAGTCCACTTTTTGGATCTAGTTGAAACAGGAGAGAGGAGAGATAAAAATATCTCATTATTTGGGAGTTTAAAACTCTCCCACACATGTGAAATAGTAACCTCCTTCATGAGGGGAATTCCCCCATACCGAGGTGTCAAAAATGCATCATTTCTTCTAAATATCTTTTTTTTTTAAACTATTAACCTTGTCCTTAGTCAACTCTTCATCTTATGTGAGTATTTACTCATTTTTGGGAGGTTTTCCTTTTATTCTTCCATTTATCTCCTCCCTACATTTGAATGAATCTTATTGGTCCATAGGAACCTTAATTTAAATTTTTCCAAAAATCTGGACCCCTAGAATAAGGCCTCTTGGACAGATTATACTTGATTTCTAATGCACCTTCTGAAAATCTTTTTGAATTTCTATTTCAAGGGAACTTCTTTTAATAATAAGAGATATTTTTCCATCCAAAAATATTTAAAAACTGAATTACCACTCTTTAGAAGATTTTCTCTCTCTAGGCCAAAACTGGTAGAAACAAGATCTTTTATATTTCTAAAGAGGGATTTGATTACAGGGGAAGATGCTAGACATCTTGAGAGGTTGGGGAGGAATCTTACATTCTCTCCCACTTGAAGAACGCAAGATGCCCTCATCTCGCAAACTGGGGGTAATCCCGCAAGAGATCGGCTTCATTCTCCCAGGTGGCATCTTCAAAAGGATAGAACTTCCATTTTACCAAATTTTCTCTGAGAATTCTGTTTCTAAGAATCTTTTCTCGAACATCCAGAATTTCTTCAAGTTGGAGTTCCATCTACCCTTGGGTTGAAGAGGTTAGGATTTCATCATCAAGCACATGATTTGGGCTTGGCACATATTTCTTTAAAAGGCTTACATGAAATACATTATGAACTTTGAGATGAGGAGGTAGGCTAAGTCACCTACTTTCTTTGTAATTAGATATGGCCACAATATCTGGGGGATAACTTCTTGTACTACCCAAGAGATAGAGAACTTCTTTTGGGCCGTCCCATATCTGCTTCTTCAAACTTTCTGTTTGTCCTCTTCTTATTTGCATACTGCTTCTGATGATCCTGGGCAGCTTTAATATCTTTACGAATTGACTGCATCTGCTGCTCCATGTCGTCAAGCATCTATCTGGACATCTCGATCCTAATCAATGGCTCAGACCAACTTAATGGAGTTAAGCAATCTTGTCCATACAGAGCTTTAAAAGGGCTCATCCCGATACTTCGGTGATAAGAAGCATTGTAGGCAAACTCGACTAGGTGCAAATAGCTTAGCCACTTCTTGGGTTCCCTGCCACCACAGGATGACTGAAGTTTATCTTTGATTACTTGGTTTACCCTTTCAGTTTGACCATCGGTCTCAGGGTGATAAGCTGTGCTGAGATCCAAGAAGTTCCTACGGCTTCAAAAAATGCAGTCCAGAACCTTGAAGTAAACTTGGGAACTCGATCACTTACTATTCTCCTGGGTAGGCCATGTAATTTGAAGATTTCTTTGAGGAACACTCTGGCCACATCCACTGTAGTGTAGTTTTCTTTTACTGGAATCAGATGGGCAACTTTGGTTAGTCTGTCAACTACCATGAAAATGGAGTTGTAACCTAATTGCACTGAAGGTAATCCAGTAATAAAATCCATGTTGATACATTCCCACTTCATCTAGGGGATGTCCAATGGATGTAACTTCCCAAGCATTTTTACTCTTTTCGCTTTGACTTTCTGGCATGTCAGACATTGATGTACATGATTCAGTACATCTTTTTTCAGACTAGGCCAAAAGAAGCTTTTCTTTACAGACATGTAGGTTTTGATGAAACCTGGATGTCATGCTATAAGGCTGTCACTCATGGGCTTCATTCAGAATTTGACCCTTAGTTCCCTCATCATTGGGAATGCATAGCCTACGATTATAATACATAATGCCATCATCCAGGCTGTACCCTTGAACTCTGTTCAACTCTTGTGGAGTTTTGCTTTTCTGCATAAGTAGGGTAGCAATAGGGCCAAAGAATCTATCCTGCATGATCTTCTCTCTTGCTTCAATAATCAAGGGATTTGATACTACAGCAATTGCAAGCAAGGAGGCTTTTCTGCTGAGGGCATCTGCTACCACATTTTCTTTGCCTGGGCAGTACTTGATTTCAAAATCAAATTCCTGCAGGGTCTGCATCCACCTTCTTTGGCGCATGTTGAGATCCTTCTGAGTGAAGATCCACTTTAAGCTCTGATGATCAGTCATCAAAGTGAATCTTTGTCCCAGTAGGTAATGTCTCCACAACTTCAGGGCATATACTACTGAAAGTAGTTCCAGGTCGTGGACAGCATAATTCCTCTCATGCGTTCTGAGTTTTTGGGATTCATAGACCACTGCATGACCTTCCTGCATAAGTGCACCTCCCAGGGCAAAACCATTGGCATCAGTTACTACCTCAAAGGGTAGAGAGAAATTTGGCAGCTTCAGAATGAGATTGGTTACCAAGGCGGTCTTCAGCTTATCAAAAGCACTCTGGCACCTGGCAGACCATTGAAACGGGATACTCTTCTTGAGAAGATTAGTCAGAGGGGAAGCTATGAGAGCATACTTTGGTATAAAAATTCTATAC
The DNA here is from genome assembly GCF_041138505.1 of Cibotium barometz. Classification (NCBI taxonomy): domain Eukaryota; kingdom Viridiplantae; phylum Streptophyta; class Polypodiopsida; order Cyatheales; family Cibotiaceae; genus Cibotium; species Cibotium barometz. Next base: position 34,643,985 of record NC_141046.1, read on the forward strand.
CAACCAGACAATCCTAAGAATCCTCTGACTTCTTTCACTATTTTTAGTTCAGGCCAATCTATGACTACTTGGACTTTTGCGCAATCTGGAGAAATTCCATCTTTGGATACCAGAAAGCCCAAGTATTCAACGTGGTCGGTAGAGAAAGTGCATTTGCTCTTTTTGGCAAAGAGTTGGTGCTTCCTTAGAATCTCAAGAACTTTTCTGACATGAGCTTCATGGTCAGCTGTATTCTTTGAGTAAATCAGAATATCATCAAAGAAAACAAGAACAAAATCATCCAAGTGTTCTCTGAGAATGTCTTGCATTAAGCGATTGAATGTAGCTGGGGCATTTGTCAATCCAAACGGCATGACAGTGAATTCATAATGCCCATATCGAGTATTGATGGCTATCTTGGGGATATCTTGGTCATTAAGCATGATCTGGTAATACCCTGATTTGAGATCTATCTTTGTGAAGATCTGGGCTCCACTTAGCCTGTCCAGAAGCTCATCAATTCTGGGAATAGGATACTTATTCTTAACTGTCAAACTGATTTAGACCTCTCTAGTCCACACAGAGTCTAAGCGTTCCATCTTTCTTTTTCTGAAAGAGAACTCACGCACCCCAAGGTGAAATATTGGGTCTAACAAACCCTTGTTCTAACAACTGCCTAAGCTGTTCCTTGAGTTTGATGGCTTCAAGAACTGGCATTTTATACGTGCACTGGGCTACTGGCTGAGCTCCGGGGGTCAATTCTATCACAAGATCTACTTCCCGAATTGGAGGCGTTTCAGTTAGCTCTGTTGGGAATAGATCATCAAATTCATTTAACCATTCTGGTTCTTTAGCATACTGGGCTCATTTTGACAACATAAATTTGCTGCTTCTTTCTGAGTCCTTTCAGCAACCTAGAAGCTTTTACTAACTGAAGGTCGGGGGATCCGAAAACTCCAGTTCCTTGAACTTTGTTCCCGTGTGAAGGTCATGGAAGGAAATGGTTTCATTGTTGTGACAGTGTATGTCAGCTTGATTTTTGTGGAGCCAATCCATTCCAAGGATCCCGTCAAAAACTCCAAGAGGTAAGACTTTGAACCGACAGTCGGTCATATTACCATCTAGATTGAACTGGATAAGATCTGTCTCATGGTGAGTGAAAATAATCTTCCCACTGGCCAATTCAACTTGCATAGGTTTCCCTGATTTCTATTCTAAGACTAGCTTATGCAAGCATCTAGGGGAAATGAATGAATGAGAACTGCCTGAATCAATCAAAAGCTTAAAAGGCTTACCCTGATACTCTGCTGGAGTATGGATGACTGAGAACTGACACAATTAGGCCCTTGGTTTTCAATTGTAGCATAGATCTACCCTCTTTCCTCTTCTACTACATCTGAAATTGTGACTGCTCTGGCTGCTGCAGTCTGAGGCGGAACTCTTTCTCTTTGGTTGCCCCAGTTTTGGGAAGGAGTTCTGAGGTTACTGTGGATAGAGGCAGATGGCTGAGTTGGAGTTCTTCTGGGGTTTCCCTGGCTTGGGCGAGACGGACCCTGATTAGACTAGTATGAAGGGGTTGGTCTCTGAACTCGGGGTCCTTAACTTCCCTGTCCCCTTGACATGGCAGGAGTCAGGCAATCTTTCAACTGGTGACCAAAACCTTGGCATCCAAAACATCGGTTTTCACTTCTGAGCTCATCCCTCTGATTTCTTGAAAGAGGTGGGGCTCCTGAGAAAGTATTTTGGGGGAAGGGTCTTCCTTCACTTCGAAATCTTCCTGTATCCTGATTCTGATTCAGGCTTTGCTGCCTCTTCGGGGGTGGAAAGTTTGAAGTACTTCCCTGGGTTTGGAATCTTTTAGGGTGCAGCAGGCTCCGACGGGACCTTTACTACAAAGGCTTTGGCAAAACCCTTTGCCATTCTTACTGCTTCGGCCATTGAGATAGGTTTGGCATTCTTGACTAAAGTATCCAATGGCTCGTTCATTCCCCGAATGAACCTGGCAGCTGCTCTTCATCTAATTGAGGGGAATATTTAAGGAGAATCTTTAAATTTAAAGATGAATTTTTTAGATAAATTTATTTATCTATGAGAAATAATTAAATGTTAAAAGAGGAATTCCTATTACATTTGGAATTCCATCAATCGGATGGGAAAAGAGAAATTCCTAGTATATTGGAATTATGGGATAATTTATTTAAATTCAAAGATGAATTTTTAGATAAATTTATTTATCTATGAGACATATTTAAATGTCAAAAGAGGAATTCTTATGACATTTGGAATTCCATCATTTAGATGGGCAAAGAGAAATTTCTAGCATATGGAAGTAATGGATATTTTAATTTAGATAAATTTATTTTATGAGAAATAATTGATGGGAAAAGAGGAATTGCCATGACATTGGAATGTCAATAATTAAATTCAAAAAGAGGAATTCCCATGGTAATTGGGATCCAAGAAATTTAAATGAGAAGAAAAGGAATTTCTAGTATAAATTGATTTATGACTATTTACCAAAAGTAGAAATATGGGTAGAATTGATTTCTACAAATCACATGAATTCTTTTATTCAAAAGAAGAATATTGAATAAAATTCAATTGAGGAATTGAGAAGGAATACGAAAATAGTTGTTAGAAAAAGAATCTTTAATTAGACCAAGCAATTGGCAGAAATTTAGAAAAAGTCCTATTGTCGGTATCAATCTAGAAAAAAGCTATTAAATGGTAATAGCATGTGAATGAATGTGATAAGATGAAAATAGGATAAGATGTGATGTAATGGAAATAGATGTAAATGTGAATAATGAGATGAGAAAGAGATGAGAGGATATGTGCAAGGGTGAGATGGGAAGTACGTGGATGTGAATGTGGATGTATGGATGTGGAAGTGGATATGATATGGAATGTGGATGTGGATGTATGAATGTACATGTGGATGTGGATGTATGGATGTAGATATGGAATGTGGATGTGGATATAGATGTATGGATGTAGATGTGGATGTGGATGTATGAATGTGGATGTGGAAATGGATGTATGGATGCAAATGTGGATGTGGATGTATGAATGAGAATGTGGATGTGGAAATGGATGTATGAATGCAGATGTGGATGTGGATGTATGAATGAGAATGTGCATGTGGATATATGAATGTGGATGTGGAAATGGATGTATGAATGTGGATGTGGATGTGGATGTATGGATGTGGATGTGAATGTGGATGTATGGATGTGGATGTATGAATGAGAATGTGGATGTGGATGTATGAATGTGGATGTGAAAATGGATGTATGGATGTGGATATGGATGTGGATGTTGTTTCTATGGATGTGGATGTATGAATGAGAATGTGGATGTGGATGTATGAATGTGGATGTATGGATGTGGATGTATGAATGTAGATGTGGATGTATGAATGAGAATGTGGATGTGAAAATGGATGTATGGATGTGGATATGGATGTGGATGTATGAATGTGGATGTGGAAATGGATGTATGAATGTGGATGTGGAAATGGATGTGTGGATGTGGAAGTATGGATGTGGATATGGATGTGGATGTATGGATGTGGATGTGTGAATGAGAATGTGGATGTGGATGTGTGAATGTGGATGTGGATGTGGATGTATGAATGAGAATGTGAATGTGGATGTGAAAATGGATGTATGGATGTGGATGTATGAATGTGAATGTGGATGTGGATGTATGAATGTGGATGTGGAAATAGATGTATGAATGTGGATGTGGAAATGGATGTGTGGATGTGGATGTATGGATGTGGAAGTGGATATGATATGGAATGTGGATGTGGATGTATGAATGTAGATGTGGATGTGGATGTATGGATGTAGATATGAAATGTGGATCTGGATATGGATGTATGGATGTAGATGTGGATGTGGATGTATGAATGTGGATGTGAAAATGGATGTATGGATGCGGATGTGGATGTGGATGTATGGATGTAGATGTGGATGTGGATGTGGAAATGGATGTATGGATGTGGATGTGGATGTGGATTTATGAATGTGGATATGGATGTGGATGTTTGAATGTGGATGTGAATATGGATGTATGGATGTAGATGTGGATGTGGATGTATGAATGTGGATGTGAAAATGGATGTATGGATGTGGATGTGGATGTATGGATGTGGATGTGGATGTATGAATGCGGATGTGGATGTGGATGTGGATGTATGGATGTAGATGTATGGATGTGGATGTGGATGTATGAATGCGGATGTGGATGTGGATGTATGGATGCGGATGTGGATATGGATGTGGATGTACGAATGTGGATCTGTATGTGGAATAAAGAATGCGAATGTGTATATGAAAGGATGTGACGTCGATATGAGTGAATGGATGAGATGTGATGACATGCGAATCAGGACGTGAATGAATGATATGGGATGTGAATGAATGATATGAGATGTGAATGAATGATATGTGATGTGAATGAATATGATGTGATTGGATGAGAATGGGTACACATATGAATTGAATGTGGAATAAGTAATGTGGACTGATGAGGGATAATGTGGAAAGACGAGAGTTCATTATAGAAATTGTAATTATGACATGTTTGTAAATGATTGTTTTATGTCAAGAATGCTGGGGAAGCATTTTGACCATCTTGTGAATAAGGTCGTGGAGACCTAACTGATAAAGTTGCAACAACTGACAGAGAGTCAACGGAGGACGTCTCGCGTAGCAAGGTCGGCCGAGGTCTTAACCAGCCTCAGTTCGATTTAAATGGTGAGCTTCCGGTACAGTGGATGAGGGACCAAGGAAGCAGCCTATGAGTGAAGCGCTAGGTGACCTGCGAAGGATCCTAGAGGGTGCTAACCATATGGTGCTCGGGCTCTGGGTTACCGAAGATACCCACACGTTCGTTGTGGAAGATATCGGAACAAGGAGTAAGAGTTGTTTTCTGAAACCGGGCATGGATCTGGTTGATCGACCTTGCTGGTCCTCAACAGATGAGTCCATGGGTCTTTTATATAGATCTGTTGGTTGATCTTGCTGATCTTCAACGGAGATTCCATCTTGAATTTTTTTTATAAGTGAATATATTGCCGGGTACTATGAGCTAGGAACTATCGAAAAGACCCCTGAGTGGACAGGTGGTGAGCGTTCTGGTTGCCAATGATGCCATAGATACTCCGATGAAGGAATGATTAGAAATTAAGATTCAATCGGATATTTTGGAGGATTGTGATCAGTGATACTATGGCTTCATTAAATGATTGTTTTAAAGATAGATAAATCTGTGAAGAAAGCAATTTCATATTGGGTGTGTAAGTGGTGTGACTAGCTTTAAGTTTGCATGAACATCCGGCTAGGGGGCCTGGGGACTCTTTTCCCTGGTACTCGGGACAAAACCTAACCAAATTCTTAATTGGATCCCATCACTACAGTGGTTGGGCGGTTGGCTAACCCATGGGACTGGATGGGGTTAGGCTGGATTGATGGACCCGTAAAAATGAGACTCAATTTCTGTTGTAGTACGCTAGATGAAGTAAATCCCGAATAGTAATTGTTCTATGGAAAAAAGAATCAACGGGCTGTGCCTCTCGATGGTGGGGAAAAAAGCGTTGATCTCTATGATCCAAGTGCAAGTTTCTTCCTTGATCTGACCAAGTGACTTTAGGTTTGGTCGGATCAGTTTGGTCAGTAATGACATTGACTACGTTATAGTAAAAATATCCTGGAGGAATTGCCCGTGCTTTCCGGGCAAGGGAAGTTTTTTAGGGTTCGGAAGAACTGAGGGATTAGTCTCCTGTTCATATATTCGTGGGGCGAGGTCCCTAGCCTTAGGGCCCCTGTTTTTAGAAAATTTTGGATTAAGGTCCAAACAAAGGTTTGACATGCCAATGAGATTTTTCCAAATGTAGGGAGGAGATAAATTGAAGAATAAAAGAACCCCCCCCCCCCAAAAAAAATGAGTAAATGCTCATATAAGATGAAGACTGGACTAAGAACTAAAGAAAATAATTAAAAAACTGAATTTTGACACCTCAATGTAGGGATCTCCCCCATGAAGTAGGCTCCTTTTTCTCATTATTACCCCCAATTTTTAATCAATAAAATGAGATATTTTCATCTCTCCTCTCTCCTATTTCAAAACTAGATCCAAAAAGTAAGCTGAACTGACCGAGAAATGGTCAAAAATTGACCAAACTGATCTGGAAAATTCTAGAATCAGTTTGCTTGGTTAGAGCTCACTTTTTCCTATAAATAGAAGCCTCTCCCTTTTGTAAAAGATTAATGGTGTTTATGGACTGTTACTCTACTCTTGTCTTGAGCCATCTACATTGAACTTTTTAATAATTCAATTGTTTTTGGCCTAATCTTCTCCAAAGTGAATTGGTGGCCACTATTGCTTCAAACAAGAGTAGAACCCTCAATCCCTCAAGCCAAAGGAGAGCTTACAAGTTCCATGTAAGCTAATTTTCTTACTTTGTTTACGAATTTTAATGAAAAATCTATGGTTTTCTTGATTTTTATGATTTGCAAATGATTGAATTAAATTCAAATGCTATGCCTTTGATGAAAAGGCCACCCCCTTCTCTTCTTTACATTCCAAACTTTCTTAATCCTAGAAAGATTAACTAAGTGATTAATTAAACTCTTCTTATTATTTACTCTCTTGAATTTAGAAAATTGTGTAGATCACAGTTCTATAATTCTGAATTGGGTTAATTAAGTTAAGTAAAGAAAGATAAAAATGAGAAATGGTCAGCCATACAAAGGAGGTTATGGCAAAATTTTCTAGAATTTTGTGAAAAAGAAAGTTTGTTTTTATGTTATTCCAAAAGAGTAATTCCCACCATTTTTGCATCTAAAAGTAAGTTTACAACAGCGCTCTGATACCAGCTGTGGATGACCTCTCTGCCCCCTCCGCGCATTGGATTTCTGGATTCCTGGTTGCTAGCAGCAGAAGTAGCTTCCTCTTGCGCGGAGCAGGGTTTCCCACTCGGGGCCTCGCCCTCGAATGTCCGGACACGAGACTAATCTGGTGGTCATTCTGAAACCGAAACCGAGAAAATTTCCCTTGCCCGGAAGATGGGGACGATTCTACCTTTTTGATTTTCTTAAAACAAATTTTCTAACGGGGTCAAGAGACTAAACTATCCTTCACCTGATTAAACTAGATAGAAGGAAAACTATCACTGACTTAGTTTGAAGAAATCAATGCTTTTTCCTAACCGAAATCAGGCACAGCCATTGATCTAATCATTTGAGGAAATCAACGCCTTTTTCCTAACCGAAGTCAGGCACAGCCATTGATCTACTCATTTGAGAAATTCTTGAGGTTTTTATTTAACTACTCGAATTCTAAGCGTATTCCTATTATTTCAATTTAATTATTAAAACTTCACTGATTCCAGCCTAACCCCATCCGGCCCATGGGCTAGCCACCACCAACAACCACTGGAATCGGTAGAACTAGACAATTACTCACCCACCCATAATTGAATGCCTTTCTTAACTTTTACTTTAGAATACAGATACGCAGACACTCCTCTTTAAAACTTTAACATATAAAATAATCTATTGGCAAACAGTTATTGGTTACAGATGTCATAACTCAAAAATTCCATCCAGTCCCTTGTTTCTCAAAAAACAGTATCACTCTAGACTCTCCGTTTTGAGACCAACTGGTCAGCAACAACGAGATCCAGTAACAGATTACAATAATCATTTTGTCCATCATACATATCTTCCACGACATACGCATGGGTGTCATAGGCACCGCGAGCCCGTACATCTCCTGGTTAGAACCCCCTAGGATCCTCCTTAGGTGTCCTGGCACTTCACTCAGGGATCGCTTCGTCGGCCCTCGCCCATCGTACTGGAAGCGTGTCATTTTTCAACCATACCAAGGCTGGTCAAGACCTGGGCAGGCTTTGCCACGTGAGCCGTCCTTTGAACACTCCCTGCCAACTGTTGCAAACCGAACTTCCCTTAGAAAAACATATACCAAATGCTCCCTCTCTGGCATTCTGGCGTAACACAGTCCTTTAAGAAAATAGGGTTTCTAAGTAAGTTTTCAATTTGATTTTCTTTTGAATACAAGGAGTATTTCTTGAATCGGTATCCCCAAAACTTCTTGATTGGAATTCAGAATTTTATTCCAGAATTCCTCGAATTCTATAACCTTGATCCACATATCAATTCGAAGGGCCTCAAAATTAGTTTCAGATTTGGTGGGAGTTTTGAGTGTATTTTTCTAAACTGGTCACACTTTCTTTCCTCGAAACTGACGAAAGAGTTTGGTCTTGGTCATAGTGTGATTCAAGGTTCGAGTCGGATAAGATTTTCCTTGAACTATCTTTCTCAAAAAAGTTTGGTAATTCAGTTACTATTTTACTGAATTTTTTTCTTGAATATTCACTTAACTGATTTCTAAATTAGTTACGAATTCCAATGAGGAATAAATTAATCATTTATGTGAATATTTCAATCTTGATAGATTTCCTAAATTTTCTTTTTTACAATCCGCGTGAATATAAAACGATAGAAATTTCTCTCTTAGAGTATTTAATTATTCATTTATCAAATACTCGTAGAATTTAAACATAGAATTTAAGAGAATTCTAATTTTTATATAAAAATTCTTTATGCATCTATTTATGCATAAAAATCAACTTCAATGGGAATAATACTTCTATAAAAAATCCTTTAATGCATCTATTTATGCATAAAATCAAATTTAATAGGAATAACACTTTTAAAATAAAAAGAATTTCTTTATGCATCTATTTATGCATAAAAATTAATTTTTATAAGAATAACGCTTTTATAATTAAACAAATTTTCCTTATGCATCCTTCTATTAGAATTATCTTTTTTCTAATTTATTAATTAAGCATAAACATAAAAATCAATTTCTCCATGATTTCAGTGAGAATCATTCAATTAATCTAGGATGATAATTCCTAGAATATGGTAGGAAGTCCTCTTTTCATATTATGAATGAAAATGTTTTATTTGTTTATTTTACAAAAATTTTACCATGGCTCCACTGTTATTACTGATAATTCTCAATTTAATTGAAAGCATGAAGTTTACTTTTATTAATAAGATTAGAATGACCACTAATTGGATCATTATCCAATTATGAATTGATTCATAATTTCTCTATGAAATAAATATCATAAAAGCATTAAAAAGCCATTATTTTGGCCTCAAATGAGACAAGCATAGAAATTACTTTTGGATTAGAGAAATGCTTCATCAGAAGCTTCATTTGGATTGAGAATAGGTCATAGGAATGACCTTTCTTTGGGGGAGAGAGAGAAATGCTTAAAAACCATTAAAATTAAGCATAAATAAAAATTTATGTGTTTCTTTATTACAATACATCAAAGAACTTCAATAGTATTCAAAAGCCATTCAAATTAAGCTTCTCAAGCTTGAGACGGGTTGAGAAGAGAGAAACATTTAGAAATTATGGAAAAAGATCTTAATCCACTCTTTACCTTCCAAATTGCTTGATTCTTTGATCATAGTAGAGGCCCCCAACCAATCAATTGGTTTGGTATGATGATGGAGTCACCAAGGAAGATTGAAGAGAGAGGGAAGCTCCAATTTCTTCAATTTGGAGAGGATTTTTAGAGGATAGTAAAAATTATCATTATTTCAGCATAATACTGGCATAGTATATTTCTCATATTTTTTTACAAAGGCTAAGAATCTATTTATAGGTGAGGGAGGCCTCTAACCAAGTCCAACTAATTTCTAGAATTTTCCAGGTTCAGTTTGGTTGAATTTGGACAAGATTTGGACCTAGTTTGGTTCCCTTTTGATTTGGTTTGATCCAAGAGAGAGGAGAGATAAAAATATCACAATATTTTTGAGTTTAAAACTCCACCACACATGTGAAATAGGCACCTCCTTGAAGGGACCCCTTTTCCTTACACGTGTCAAAAATGAATCATTATACCCAAAATATATCATTTTTTTAGTAATACTCATAGTTTTTTACTAATAAACCTTGTACATAGTCAACTCTTCATCTTATGTGGGCATTTACTCATTTTTGGGTATCTTTCTTTTACAAATTGGATTTATCTCCTCCCCCCACATGGATTGATCCTATTGGCCCATAGGAATTGGACCATAATCCAAAAATTTCTAAAAATCTAGACCCTTAGGCTAAGGTCCTTTATACCTATTTCCAATTAATTCCAATTGTACATTGAAAAGTTTATTTTGAATTTCTGTTTGAGGGGAACCAATTTTAGACACTAGGAGGATTTTTATATCCAAAAATATCTCAATTTTGGACTACCCCCCTCTAGACATTTTCTCTCTCTAGATCAAAACAAGGTAAAAAAGAATCTTTCTTTTATTTCAGAGAGGGGAATAATTATAAGATCAGAAAGGGAGGTTCTTACTCGTATATACCTCAAAAGCTGGGGGGGGAATCTTACATCCTACCCCACTTAAAAAACGCGAGATGTCCTCATCTCGCAAAGTAGAGGACAACTCTTTCCCTTAAGATCCAACTTATTCTGGGGTTCCTTATATTCTGGTCAACCCAACAGAATCCTGGGATAAATATCTCTTATATAGAACTCATCATTAAATAACGATTCATTTAGATTATATCATTCATATCTTTAACACAATAATGGTCCATTAGACCAAAAATTTTCTTTCTGAACATTCTTCCAACGGGAATTTCAGTCAAGCAAGTTCTCAATTTATCATCCCTTAACTTGATCCACCGGGTCAAGTGTTAACAGTAGCAATCTGACAGCACAATCCACTAATCTCATAGTGATTTGTTGAAGTCATTATCATCATTCCAGTTACGAACATTATCACAGGGACTTGTCCTATTCATCCTCATTGTGGTTTTTGCTCAGCTTAACGCTTTTTAACCAAAACTCAAGAATCATCTTTTTCCAATAAGAATCCAAATCAGCTCATCATCTCAACTAGAATTTTAAAATCATATCAACCACATTCGAATTCATCATCTGGATAGCATTTTTGCTTATAATTTCAAGGTCTTAGATTTACTTGTATATACTGCAAGTAAAGAGATGCAGTTATACCCTCGGTATATACGGGTAGTCACAGTCCTTGGAATTATAAGGTAAATACTATCATGTCTAGGCCTCAAGCAAGTCAGGGATTCCATACAATTGCGGTACTTCCATCTAAAGACCCAATTACCAACTTATGAATTTCAGTCTGAATACCAATTTGTATGAATTTTATCACACAATTCCAACCTTTTACCTGTTACTTCATAAATTTTTGACATTTTTGGCTTCTCAATTGATCCTCATTAGCCAATTTGCTCTGATACCAGCTCAAAGATCCCTACACCCTCCACGCAACGGATTCGGGGTTGCTAGCAGTGGAAGTAGCACTCCTTGAGCGGTGCAGGGACCTCTCACTCGGGGCCTCGCCCCATGAATATTCGAACAGGAGACTAATCCCTCGGTTCTTCCAAAACCGAACCCGGAAAAACTTCCCTTGCCCGGAAAGCACGGGCGATTCCTCCAGGATATTTTTACTCTAACATAGTCAAGGTCATTACGGACCAAACTGATCCGACCAAACCTAAAGTCACTTGGTCAGATCAAGGAAGAAACTTGCACTTGGATCATAGAGATCAACACTTTTTTCCCCACCATCGAGAGGCACAGCCGTTGATTCCTTTTTCCATAGAACAATTACTATCTGGGATTTACTTCATCTAGCATACTACAACAGAAATTGAGTCTCACTTTTACGGGTCCATCAATCCAGCCTAACCCCATCCAGTCCCATGGGTTAGCCAACCACCCAACCACTGTAGTGATGGGATCCAATTAAGAATTTGGTTAGGTTTTGTCCCGAGTACCAGGGAAAAGAGTCCCCAGGCCCCCTAGCCGGATGTTCATACAAACTTAAAGCTAGTCACACCACTTACACACCCAATATGAAATTGCTTTCTTCACAGATTCAGCTATCTTTAAAACAATCATTTAATGAAGCCATAGTATCACTGATCACAATCCTCCAAAATATCCGGTTGAATCTTAATTTCTAATCATTCCTTCATCGGAGTATCTATGGCATCATTGGCAACTAGAACACTCACCACCTGTCCAGGGGTCTTTTCGATAGTTCCTAGCTCATAGTACCCGGCAATATACTCACTTATAAACAAAATTCAAGATGGAATCTCCGTTGAAGATCAGCAAGATCAACCAACAGATCCATATAAAAGAGCCATGGACTTATCTGTTGAGGACCAGCAAGGTCGATCAACCAGATCCATGCCCGCTTTCAGAAAACAACTCTTACTCCTTGTTCCCATATCTTCCATGATGCACGTGTGGGTATCTTCGGTGACCCAGAGCCCGAGCACCATATGGTCAGCACCCTCTAGGATCCTTCGTAACCAAGTCACCTAGCGCTTCACTCATAGGACGCTTCCTTGGTCCCTCATCCACCGTACCGGAAGCTCACCATTTAAATCGACTGAGGCTGGTCCAGACCTCGGCCGACCTTGCTATGCGCGATGTCCTTTGTTGACTCTCTGTTAGTTGTTGCAACTTTATCACAGTTAGGTCTCCACGACCTTATTCATAAGATGGTCAAAATGCTTCCCCAATATTCTTGACATAAAACAGTCATTTACAAACAGGTCATAATTACAGTTTCTATAATGAACTCTCGTCTTTCCACATTATCCCTCATCAGTCCACATTACTTATTCCACATTCAATTCATATGTGTACCCATTCTCATCCAGTCACATTACTTATTCCACATTCAATTCATATGTGTACCCATTCTCATCCAGTCACATTACTTATTCCACATTCAATTCATATGTGTACCCATTCTCATCCAATCACATCATTTTCCATCTCATCACATCAGATTCATTCACATCACATATCATTCATTCACATCCCATATCATTCATTCACGTCCTGATTCGCATGTCATCACATCTCATCCATTCACTCATATCGACGTCGCATCCTTTCACATACACATTCGCATTCATTATTCCACATACACATCCACATTCGTACATCCACATCCATATCCACATCCGCATCCATACATCCACATCCACATCCGCATTCATACATCCACATCCATATCCACATCCATATCCACATCCATACATCCACATCCACATCCACATCCACATTCACATTCATACATCCATTTCCACATCCACATTCATACATCCACATCCACATCTATATCCATACATCCATATTCACATCCACATCCACATCCACATTCATAAATCCACATCCACATCCACATCCATACATCCATTTCCACATCCACATTCACACATCCACATCCACATCTACATCCATACATCCACATCCACATCCGCATCCATACATCCATTTCCACATCCACATTCATACATCCACATCCACATCTACATCCATACATCCATATCTAGATCCACATTCCATATCTACATCCATACATCCACATCCACATCTACATTCATACATCCACATCCACATTCCATATCATATCCACTTCCACATCCATACATCCTTATCCACATCCAGATTCTTACATCCACATCCACATCCACATCCATACATCCACATCCACATCCACATTCACACATCCATTTCTACATCCACATTCATACATCCATTTCCACATCCATATTCATACATCCACATCCACATTCACATTCATACATCCACATCCATATCCACATCCATACATCCATTTTCACATCCACATTCATACATCCACACCACATTCTCATTCATACATCCACATCCACGTCCACATTCATACATCCACATCCTTATTCTCATTCATACATCCACATCCATACTTCCACATCCACACATCCATTTCCACATCCACATTCATACATCCATTTCCACATCCACATTCATACATCCACATCCACATTCACATTCATACATCCACATCCATATCCACATCCATACATCCATTGTCACATCCACATTCATACATCCACATCCACATTCTCATTCATACATCCACATCCACATCCACATCCACATCCACATTCATACATCCGCATCCATATCCACATCCATACATCCATTTTCACATCCACATTCATACATCCACATCCATATCCACATCCATACATCCATTTTCACATCCACATTCATACATCCACATCCACGTTCTCATTCATACATCCACATCCATACATCCACATCCATATCCACATCCACATGCACATTCATACATCCATTTCCACATCCACATTCATATATCCACATCCACATTCTCATTCATACATCCACATCCACATCCGCATCCATACATCCATTTCCACATCCACATTCATACATCCACATCCACATCTACATCCATACATCCATATCCACATCCACATTCCATATCTACATCCATACATCCACATCCACATCCACATCTACATTCATACATCCACATCCACATTCCATTTCATATCCACTTCCACATCCATACATCCACATCCACATCCACATACTTTCCATCTCACCCTTGCACTTATCCTCTCATCTCTTTCTCATCTCATTATACACATTTGCATCTATTTCCATTACATCACATCTTATCCTATTTTCATCTTATCACATTCATTCACATGCTATTACCATTGAATAGCTTTTTTCTAGATTGATACCGACATGCTATTACCATTTAATAGCTTTTTTCTAGATTGATACCGACAATAGGACTTTTTCTAAATTTCTGCCAATTGCTTGGCCTAATTAAAGATTCTTTTTCTGACAACTATTTCCGTATTCCTTCTCAATTCCTCAATTGAATTCGATTCAATATTCTTGTTTTGAATAAAGGAATTCATGGGATTTGTAGAAACCAATTCTACCCATATTTCTACTTTTGGTAAATAATCATAAATCAATTTATACTAGAAATTTCTCTTCTTCTCATTTAAATTTCTTAGATCCCAATTACCATGGGAATTCCTCTTTTTGCATTTAATTATTTACATTCCAATGTTGTGGGAATTCCTTTTTTCCCATCAATTATTTCTCATAAAATAAATTTATCTAAATTAAAATATCCATTACTTCAATATGCTAGAAATTTCTCTTTGCCTATCTAAATGATGGAATTTCAAATGTCATAAGAATTCCTCTTTTGACATTTAAATATTTCTCATAGATAAATAAATTTATCTAAAAATTTATCCTTGAATTTAAATAAATTATCCCATAATTTCAATATACTAGGAATTTCTCTTTTTCCATCCAATTGATGGAATTCCAAATGTAATAGGAATTCCTCTTTTAATATTTAATTATTTCTCAAAGATAAATAAATTTATCTAAAAAGTTCATCTTTAAATTTAAATGAATTATCCAATAATTCTAATATACTAGGAATTTCTCTTTTCCCATCCAATTGATGGAATTCCAAATGTGATAGGAATTCCTCTTTTAACATTTAAACTTATCTATGCAAAAAGATAAATTTAACTAAATTTTCTCTTGAAAATTAAATAAAAAACTTCATTAATTCCTTTGCACTAGGAATTATACTTTTCTTCTTTAAATATTTGAATTTCAATATGGTGGGAATTCCTCTTTAATCATAAAAATTTATCTATACCAAAAGATAAAATTAACTAAAACCTTTCTTTAATTTTTACATAAAATATACATTATATTAGTATTCCAATTTCTTCTTTGGAATACATGGATTTTCATTATCATGGGGATTACTCTTTTAACATAAAAATAAATTACTAGAATTATCTTTTTTCTAATTTATTAATTAAGCATAAACATAAAAATCAATTTCTCCATGATTTTAGTGAGAATCATTCAATTAATCTAGGATGATAATTCCTAGAATATGGTAGGAAGTCCTCTTTTCATATTATGAATGAAAATGTTTTATATGTTTATTTTACAGAAATTTTGCCATAGCTCCGCTGCTATTACTGATAATTCTCAATTTAATTGAAAGAATCAAGTTTAATTTTATTAATAAGATTAGAATGACCACTAATTGGATCATTATGCAATTATGGATTGATT
The DNA here is from genome assembly GCF_041138505.1 of Cibotium barometz. Classification (NCBI taxonomy): domain Eukaryota; kingdom Viridiplantae; phylum Streptophyta; class Polypodiopsida; order Cyatheales; family Cibotiaceae; genus Cibotium; species Cibotium barometz. The sequence continues at coordinate 34,660,009 of NC_141046.1, forward strand.
CATAATTTCTCTATGAAATAAATATCATAAAAGCATTAAAAAGCCATTATTTTGGCCTCCAATTAGACAAGCATAGAAATTACTTGTGGATTAGAGAAATGCTTCATAAGAAGCTTCATTTGGATTGAGAATAGGTCATAGGAATGACCTTTCTTTGGGGGAGAGAGAGAAATGCTTAAAAACCATTAAAATTAAGCATAAATAAAAATTTATGTGTTTCTTTATTACAATACATCAAAGAACTTCAATAGTATTCAAAAGCCATTCAAATTAAGCTTCTCAAGCTTGAGACGGGTTGAGAAGAGAGAAACATTTAGAAATTATGGAAAAAGATCATAATCCACTCTTTACCTTTCAAATTGCTTGATTCTGTGATCACAGTAGAGGCCCCCAACCAATCAATTGGTTTGGTATGATGACGGAGTCACCAAGGAAGATTGAAGAGAGACGGAAGCTCCAATTTCTTCAATTTGGAGAGGATTTTTAGAGGATAGTAAAAATTATCATTATTTCAACATAATACTAGCATAGTTTATTTCTCATATTTTTTTACAAAGGCTAAGGATCTATTTATAGGTGAGGGAGGCCTCTAACCAAGTCCAACTAATTTCTAGAATTTTCCAGGTCCAGTTTGGTTGAATTTGGATAAGATTTGGACCTAGTTTGGTTCCCTTTTGATTTGGTTTGATCCAAGAGAGAGGAGAGATAAAAATATCACAATATTTTTGAGTTTAAAACTCCACCACACATGTGAAATAGGCGCTTCCTTGAAGGGACCCCTTTTCCTTACACATGTGTCAAAAATGAATCATTATACCCAAAATATCTCATTTTTTTAGTAATACTCATAGTTTTTTACTAATAAACCTTGTACATAGTCAACTCTTCATCTTATGTGGGCATTTACTCATTTTTGGGTATCTTTCTTTTACAAATTGGATTTATCTCCTCCCCACACATGGATTGATCCTATTGGCCCATAGGAACCTTAATTGGACCATAATCCAAAAATTTCTTAAAACCTAGACCCTTAGGCTAAGGTCCTTTATACCTATTTCCAATTAATTCCAATTGCACATTGGAAAGTTCTTTTTGAATTTCTGTTTCAGGGGAACCCATTTTAGACACTAGGAGGATTTTTATATCCAAAAATATCTCAATTTTGGACTACCTCCCTCTTCTCTCTCTAGGTCAAAACAGGGTAAAACAGAATCTTTCTTTTATTTCAGAGAGGAGAATAATTATAAGATCATAAAGGGAGGTTCTTACTCCTGTATACCTCAAAAGTTGGGAGGGAGGAATCTTACATCCTACCCCACTTAAAAAATGCGAGATGTCCTCATCTCGCAAAGTAGAGGACAACTCTTTCCCTTAAGATCCAACTTATTCTGGGGTTCCATATATTTTGGTCAACCCAACAGAATCCTGGGATAAATATCCCTTATATAGAACTCATCATTAAATAACAATTCATTCAGATCATATCATTCATATCTTTAACACAATAATGGTCCATTAGCCTGAAAAATTTCTTTCTGAACATTCCTCCACGGGAATTTCAGTCAAGCAAGTTCTCAATTTGTCATCCCTTAACTTGATCCACCGGGTCAAGTGTTAACAGTAGCAATCTGACAGCACAATCCACTAATCTCATAGTGATTTGCTGAAGTCATTATCATCATTCTAGTTACGAACATTATCACAGGGACTTGTCCTATTCATCCTCATTGTGGTTTTTGCTCAGCTTAATGCTTTTTAACCAAGATTCAAGAATCATCTTTTTCCAATAAGAATCCAAATCAACTCATCAATTCTCAACCAGAATTTTAAAATCATATCAACCACATTCGAATTCATCATCTGGATAGCATTTTTGCTTATAATTTCAAGGTCTGAGATTTACTCGTATATACTGCCAGTAAAGATCTGCAGTTATACCCTCGGTATATACGAGTAGTCATGGTCCTTGGAATTATAAGGTAAATATCATCATGTCGAGGCCTCAAGCAAGTCAGGGATTCCATACAATTGCGGTACTTTCATCTGAAGATCCAATTACCAACTTTTGAATTTCAGTCTGAATACCAATTTGTATGAATTTCATCACACAATTTCAACCTTTTACAGTTACTTCATAAATTTTTGACATTTTTGGCTTCTCAGTTGATCCTCATCATTACCCAATTTGCTCTGATACTAGCAGCAGCTGAAAGATCCCTGCCCCCTCCATGCAATGGATTCGGGGTTGCTAGCAGCGGAAGTAGCACTCCTTGCGCGGTGCAGGGTCCTCTCACTCGGGGCCTCGCCCGACGGAGATCCGAAACAGGAGACTAATCCCTCGGTTCTTTCAAAACCGAACCTGGAAAAACTTCCATTGTCCCGAAAGCACGGGCAATTCCTCTAGGATATTTTTACTCTAACGTACTGGTCCGACCAAACCTAAAGTCACTTGGTCAGGTCAAGGAAGAAACTTGCACTTGGATCATAGAGATCAACGCTTTTTTCCCCACCATCGAGAGGCACAGCCATTGATTCCTTTTTCCATAGAACAATTACTATTATCCAGGATTTACTTCATCTAGCGTACTACAATAGAAATTGAGTCTCATTTTTACGGGTCCATCAATCCAGCCCAGTCCCATGGGTTAGCCAACCGTCCAACCACTGTAGTGATGGGATCCAATTAAGAATTTGGTAAGTTTTGTCCTGGGTACCAGGGAAAAGAGTCCCAAGGCTCCCTAGCCGAATGTTCATGCAAACTTAAGGCTAGTCACACCACTAACATACCCAATATAAAATTGCTTTCTTCACAGATTCAGCTATCATTAAAACAATCATTTAATGAAGCCATAGTATCACTGATCACAATCCTCCAAAATATCCGGTTGAATCTAAATTTCTAATCATTTCTTCATCGGAGTATCGATGGCATCATTGGCAACCGGAACGCTCACCACCTGCTCACTCAGGGGTCTTTTCGATAGTTCCTGGCTCATAGTACCCGGCAATATATTCACTTATAAAAAAAATTCAAGATGGAATCTCCGTTGAAGACCAGCAAGATCAACCAATAGATCCATATAAAAGAGCTATGGACTCATCCGTTGAGGACCAGCAAGGTCGATCAACCAGATCCATGCCCGGTTTCAGAAAACAACTCTTACTCCTTGATCCGATATCTTCCACGACATACGTGTGGAAATCGATTTATACTAGAAATTCCTCTTCTTCTCATTTAAATTTCTTGGATCCCAATTACCATGGGAATTCCTCTTTTTGCATTTAATTATTTACATTCAAATGTCATAGGAATTCCTCTTTTCCCATCAATTATTTCTCATAAAATAAATTTATCTAAATTAAAATATCCATTACTTCGATATGCTAGAAATTTCTCTTTGCCCATCTAAATGATGGAATTCCAAATGTCATAAGAATTCCTCTTTTGACATTTAAATATTTCTCATAGATAAATAAATTTATCTAAAAATTCATCTTTGAATTTAAATAAATTATCCCATAATTCCAATATACTAGGAAATTCTCTTTTCCCATCCAATTGATGAAATTCCAAATGTAATAGGAATTCCTCTTTTAACATTTAATTATTTCTCATAGATAAATAAATTTATCTAAAAAATTTATCTTTAAATTTAAATGAATTATCCAATAATTCCAATATACTAGGAATTTCTCTTTTCCCATCCAATTGATGGAATTCCAAATGTAATAGGAATTCCTCTTTTAACATTTAAACTTATCTATGCAAAAAGATAAATTTAACTAAATTTTCTCTTGAAAATTGAATAAAAATCTTCATTAATTCCTTTGCACTAGGAATTATACTTTCCTTATTTAAATATTTGAATTTCAATATGGTGGGAATTCCTCTTTCATCACAAATATTTATCTATAAAAAAAGGTAAATTTAACTAAAATCTTTCTTTAATTTTTACATAAAATATAAATTATATTAGTATTCCAATTTTTTCTTTGGAATACATGGATTTCCATTATCATGAGGATTACTCTTTTAACATAAAAATAAATTACTAGAATTCTCTTTTTTCTAATTTATTAATTAGACATAAACATAAAAATCAATTTCTCCATGATTTGAGTGAGAACCATTCAATTAATCTAGGATGATAATTCCTAAAATATGGTAGGAAGTCCTCTTTTTATATTAGGAATGAAAATGTTTTATATGTTTATTTTACAAAAATTTTGCCATAGCTCCACTGCTATTACTGATAATTCTCAATTTAATTGAAAGAATGAAGTTTAATTTTATTAATAAGATTAGAATGACCACTAATTGGATCATTATCCAATTATGGATTGATTCATAATTTCTCTATGAAATCAATATCACAAAAGCATTAAAAAGCTATTATTTTGGCCTCCAATTAGACAAGCATAGAAATTACTTTTGGATTAGAGAAATGCTTCATCAGAAGCTTCATTTGGATTGAGAATAGGTCATAGGAATGACCTTTCTTTGGGGGAGAGAGAGAAATGCTTAAAAACCATTAAAATTAAGCATAAATGAAAATTTATGTGTTTCTTTATTACAATACATCAAAGAACTTCAATAGTATTCAAAAGCCATTCAAATTAAGCTTCTCAAGCTTGAGACGGGTTGAGAAGAGAGAAACATTTAGAAATTATGAAAAAAGATCATAATCCACTCTTTACCTTCCAAATTGCTTAATTCTTTGATCATAGTAGAGGCCCCCAACCAATCAATTGGTTTGGTATGATGATGGAGTCACCAGGGAAGATTGAAGAGAGAGGGAAGCTCCAATTTCTTCAATTTGGAGAGGATTTTTAGAGGATAGTAAAAATTATCATTATTTCAGCATAATACTGGCCTAGTATATTTCTCATATTTTTTTACAAAGGCTAAGGATCTATTTATAGGTGAGGGAGGCCTCTAACCAAGTCCAACTAATTTCTAGAATTTTCCAGGTTCAGTTTGGTTGAATTTGGACAAGATTTGGACCTAGTTTGGTTCCCTTTTGATTTGGTTTGATCCAAGAGAGAGGAGAGATAAAAATATCACAATATTTTTGAGTTTAAAACTCCACCACACATGTGAAATAGGCACCTCCTTGAAGGGACCCCTTTTCCTTACACATGTGTTAAAAATTAATCATTATATCCAAAATATCTCATTTTTTTTAGTAATACTCATAGTTTTTTACTGATAAACCTTGTACATAGTCAACTCTTCATCTTATGTGGGCATTTACTCATTTTTAGGTATCTTTCTTTTATAAATTGGATTTATCCCTTCCCCACACATGGATTGATCCTATTGGCCCATAGGAACCTTAATTAGACCATAATCTAAATTTTTTTGAAAATCTAGACCCTTAGGCTAAGGTCCTTTATACCTATTTCCAATTAATTCCAATTGCACATTGGAAAAGAATTTTTGAATTTCTGTTTCAAGGGAACCCATTTTAGACACTAGGAGGATTTTTATATCTAAAAATATCTCAATTTTGGACTACCTCCCTCTAGATATTTTCTCTCTCTAGTTCAAAACAGGGTAAATCTTATCCTATTTTCATCTTATCACATTCATTCACATGCTATTACGATTTAATAGCTTTTTCCTAGATTGATACCGATAATAGGACTTTTTCTAAATTTTTGCCAATTGCTTGGCCTAATTAAAGCTTCTTTTTCTAACAACTATTTCCGTATTCCTTCTCAATTCCTCAATTGAATTTTATTCAATATTCTTCTTATGAATAAAAGAATTCATGATATTTGTAAAAATCAATTCTACCCATATAATCATAAATAATCATAAATAAAAGAATTCATGATATTTGAAAATAATCATAAATCGATTTATACTAGAAATTCCTCTTCTTCTCATTTAAATTTCTTGGATCCCAGTTACCATGGGAATTCCTCTTTTTGCATTTAATTATTTACATTCCAATGTCATGGGAATTCCTCTTTTCCCATCAATTATTTCTCATAAAATAAATTTATCTAAATTAAAATATCCATTACTTCGATATGCTAGAAATTTCTCTTTGCCCATCTAAATGATGGAATTCCAAATGTCATAAGAATTCCTCTTCTGACATTTAAATATTTCTCATAGATAAATAAATTTATCTAAAAATTCATCTTTGAATTTAAATAAATTATCCCATAATTCCAATATACTAGGAATTTCTCTTTTCCCATCCAATTGATGGAATTCCAAATGTAATAGGAATTCCTCTTTTAACATTTAACTATTTCTCATAGATAAAAAAATTTATCTAAAAAATTTATCTTTAAATTTAAATGAATTATCTAATGATTCCAATATACTAGGAATTTCCCTTTTCCCATCCAATTGATGGAATTCCAAATGTGATAGGAATTCCTCTTTTAACATTTAAACTTATCTATGCAAAAAGATAAATTTAACTAAATTTTCTCTTGAAATTAAATAAAAATCTTCATTAATTCCTTTGCACTAGGAATTATACTTTCCTTATATAAATATTTGAATTTCAATATGGTGGGAATTCTCCCTTTAACATAAAAATTTATCTATACAAAAACATAAATTTAACTAAAACCTTTCTTTAATTTTACATAAAATATACATTATATTAGTATTCCAATTTCTTCTCTTGATTCTTTGAAATACATGGATTTCCATAATCATGGGGATTACTCTTTTAACATAAAAATAAATTACTATAATTCTCTTTTTTCTAATTTATTAATTAAGCATAAACATAAAAATTAATTTCTCCATGATTTCAGTGAGAACCATTCAATTAATCTAGGATGATAATTCCTAGAATATGGTCGGAAGTCCTCTTTTCATATTACGAATGAAAATGTTTTATGTGTTTAGTATATAGAAATATTGCCATAGCTCCGCTGCTATTACTGATAATTCTCAATTTAATTGAAAGAATGAAGTTTAATATTATTAATAAGATTAGAATGATCACTAATTGGATCATTATCCAATTATGGATTGATTCATAATTTCTCTATGAAATAAATATCACAAAAGCATTAAAAAGATATTATTTTGGCCTCCAATTAGACAAGCATAGGAATTACTTTTGGATTAGAGAAATGCTTCATGAGAAGCTTCATTTGGATTGAGAATAGGTCATAGGAATGACCTTTCTTTGGGGGAGAGAGAGAAATGCTTAAAAACCATTAAAATTAAGCATAAATGAAAATTTATGTGTTTCTTTATTACAGTACATAAAAGAACTTCAATAGTATTCAAAAGCCATTCAAATTAAGCTTCTCAAGCTTGAGACAGGTTGAGAAGAGAGAAACATTTAGAAATTATGGAAAAAGATCATAATCCACTCTTTACCTTCCAAATTGCTTGATTCTTTGATCACAGTAGAGGCCCCCAACCAATCAATTGGTTTGGTATGATGATGGAGTCACCAGGGAAGATTGAAGAGAGAGGGAAGCTCCAATTTCTTCAATTTGGAGAGGATTTTTAGAGGATAGTAAAAATTATCATTATTTCAGCATAATACTGGCATAGGACGTTGCATCCTTTCACATACACATTCGCATTCATTATTCCACATACACATCCACATTCATACATCCACATCCATATCCACATCCACATCCGCATTCATACATCAACATCCATATCCACATCCACATCCACATTCATACATCCATATCCACATCCACATTCATCTATCCACTTCCACATCCACATTCATACATCCACATCTACATCTACATCCATATCCACGTCCGCATTCATACATCCACATCCACATTCATAAATTCGCATCCACATCCACATCCACATTCACATCCACATCCATACATCCATTTCCACATCCACATTCATACATACACATCCACATCCATACATCCATTTCCACATCCACATTCATACATCCATATCCACATCTACATTCATACATCCACATCGAGATCCGCATCCATACATCCACTTCCACATCCACATTCATACATCCACATCCACATCTACATCCATACATCTATACCGAGATCCACATTCCATATCTACATCCATACATCCACATTCTATATCTACATCCATATCCAGATCCACATTCCATATCTACATCCATACATCCACATCCACATCTACATTCATACATCCACATCCACATCTACATTCATACATCCACATCCACATTCCATATCATATCCACTTCTACATCCATACATCCACATCCACATCCACATTCATACATCCACATCCACATCCACATCCACACATCCATTTCCACATCCCTATTCATACATCCATTTCCACATCCACATTCATACATCCACATCCACATTCACATTCATACATCCACATTCATATCCACATCCATACATCCATTTTCACATCCACATTCATACATCCACATCCACATCCACATCCATATTCTCATTCATACATCCACATCCATACATCCACATCCATATCCACATCCATACATCCACATCCACAACTCCATTTCCACATCCACATTCATACATCCACATCTGCATTCACATTCATATATCAACATCCATACATCAATTTTCACATCCACATTCATATATCCACATCCACATTCTCATTCATACATCCACATCCACATCCACATCCATATCCACATCCATACATCCATTTTGACATCCACATTCATACATCCACATCCACATCCACATCCACATTCTCATTCATACATCCACATCCATATCGCCATCCACATTCATACATCCACATCCATACATCCATGTTCACATCCACATTCATACATCCACATCCACATCCACATTCATACATCCACATCCACATCCACATTCATACATCCACATCCACATTCTCATTCATACATCCACATCCATACTTCCACATCCACACATCCATTTCCACATCCACATCCATTTCCACATCCACATTCATACATCCACATCCACATCCACATTCATACATCCACATCCATATCCACATCCATACATCCATTGTCACATCCACATTCATACATCCACATCCACATTCTCACGTCCACATCCACATCCAAATTCATGCATCCGCATCCATATCCACATCCATACATCCATTTTCACATCCACATTCATACATCCACATCCACATTCTCATTCATACATCCGCATCGTATCCCCATCCTTATTCATACATCCACATCCATATCCACATCCATACATCCATTTTCACATCCACATTCATACATCCACATCCACATTCTCACGTCCACATCCACATCCAAATTCATGCATCCGCATCCATATCCACATCCATACATCCATTTTCACATCCACATTCATACATCCACATCCACATTCTCATTCATACATCCGCATCGTATCCCCATCCTTATTCATACATCCACATCCATATCCACATCCATACATCCATTTTCACATCCACATTCATACATCCACATCCACGTTCTCATTCATACATCCACACCCATATTTACATCCATACATCCACATCCACGTTCTCATTCATACATCCACACCCATATTTACATCCATACATCCACATCCACATCCACATTCATACATCCATTTCCACATCCACATTCATATATCCACATCCACATTCTCATTCATACATCCACATCCACATCCACATCCATACATCCATTTCCACATCCACATTCATACATCCACATCCACATCTACATCCATACATCCATATCCACATCCACATTCCATATCTACATCCATACATCCACATCCACATCTACATTCATACATCTACATCCACATTCCATATCATATCCACTTCCACATCCATACATCCACATCCACGTACTTCCCATCTCACCCTTGCACATATCCTCTCATCTCATTATACACATTTGCATCTATTTCCATTACATCACATCTTATCCTATTTTCATCTTATCACATTCATTCACATGCTGTTACCATTTAATAGCTTTTTTCTAGATTGATACCGACATGCTATTACCATTTAATAGCTTTTTTTAGATTGATACCGACAATAGGACTTTTTCTAAATTTCTGCCAATTGCTTGGCCTAATTAAAGATTCTTTTTCTAACAACTATTTCCGTATTCCTTCTCAATTCCTCAATTGAATTTTATTCAATATTCTTGTTTTGAATAAAAGAATTCATGGGATTTGTAGAAATCAATTCTACCCATATTTCTACTTTTGGTAAATAATCATAAATCAATTTATACTAGAAATTCCTCTTCTTCTCATTTAAATTTCTTGGATCTCAATTACCATGGGAATTCCTCTTTTGCATTTAATTATTTACATTCCAATGTTGTGGGAATTCCTTTTTTTCCATCAATTATTTCTCATAAAATAAATTTATCTAAATTAAAATATCCATTACTTCAATATGCTAGAAATTTCTCTTTGCCCATCTAAATGATGGAATTCCAAATGTCATAAGAATTCCTCTTTTGACATTTAAATATTTCTCATAGATAAATAAATTTATCTAAAAATTTATCTTTGAATTTAAATAAATTATCCCATAATTCCAATATACTAGGAATTTCTCTTTTCCCATCCAATTGATGGAATTCCAAATGTAATAGGAATTTCTCTTTTAATATTTAATTATTTCTCATAGATAAATAAATTTATCTAAAAAATTCATCTTTGAATTTAAATGAATTATCCAATAATTCCAATATACTAGGAGTTTCTCTTTTCCCATCCAATTGATGGAATTCCAAATGTGATAGGAATTCCTCTTTTAACATTTAAACTTATCTATGCAAAAAGATAAATTTAACTAAATTTTCTCTTGAAAATTAAATAAAAACCTTCATTAATTCCTTTGCACTAGGAATTATACTTTCCTTATTTAAATATTTGAATTTCAATATGGTGGGAATTCCTCTTTAATCATAAAAATTTATCTATACCAAAAGATAAATTTAACTAAAACCTTTCTTTAATTTTTACATAAAATATACATTATATTAGTATTCTAATTTTTTCTTTGGAATACATGGATTTCCATTATCATGGGGATTACTCCTTTAACATAAAAATAAATTACTAGAATTCTCTTTTTTCTAATTTATTAATTAAGCATAAACATAAAAATTAATTTCTCCATGATTTTAGTGAGAATCATTCAATTAATCTAGGATGATAATTCCTAGAATATGGTAGGAAGTCCTCTTTTCATATTATGAATAAAAATGTTTTATATGTTTTTTTTACAAAAATTTTACCATAGCTCCACTGCTATTACTCATAATTCTCAATTTAATTGAAAGAATGAAGTTTAATTTTATTAATAAGATTAGAATGACCACTAATTGGATCATTATCCAATTATGGATTGATTCATAATTTCTCTATGAAATAAATATCATAAAAGCATTAAAAAGCCATTATTTTTGCCTCCAATTAGACAAGCATAGAAATTACTTGTGGATTAGAGAAATGCTTCATAAGAAGCTTCATTTGGATTGAGAATAGGTCATAGGAATGACCTTTCTTTGGGGGAGAGAGAGAAATGCTTAAAACCCATTAAAATTAAGCATAAATAAAAATTTATGTGTTTCTTTATTACAATACATCAAAGAACTTCAATAGTATTCAAAAGCCATTCAAATTAAGCTTCTCAAGCTTGAGACGGGTTGAGAAGAGAGAAACATTTAGAAATTATGAAAAAAAGATCATAATCCACTCTTTACCTTCCAAATTGCTTGATTCTGTGATCACAGTAGAGGCCCCCAACCAATCAATTGGTTTGGTATGATGATGGAGTCACCAAGGAAGATTGAAGAGAGAGGGAAGCTCCAATTTCTTCAATTTGGAGAGGATTTTTAGAGGATAGTAAAAATTATCATTATTTCAGCATAATACTAGCATAGTTTATTTCTCATATTTTTTTACAAAGGCTAAGAATCTATTTATAGGTGAGGGAGGCCTCCAACCAAGTCCAACTAATTTCTAGAATTTTCCAGGTCCAGTTTGGTTGAATTTGGACAAGATTTGGACCTAGTTTGGTTCCCTTTTGATTTGGTTTGAAAAGCAAGTCAGGGATTCCGTACAATTGCGGTACTTCCATGTGAAGATCCAATTACCAACTTTTGAGTTTCAGTCTGAATACCAATTTGTATGAATTTCATCACACAATTCCAACCTTTTACAGTTACTTCATAAATTTTTGACATTTTTGGCTTCTCAATTGATCCTCATTAGCCAATTTGCTCTTTTACCAGCAGCTGAAAGATCCCTACCCCCTCCATGCAACGGATTCGGGGTTGCTAGCAACGGAAGTAGCACTCCTTGTGCGGTGAAGGGTCCTCTCACTCGAGGCCTCGCCAGACGGATATCCGAACAGGAGACTAATCCCTCGGTTCTTTCAAAATCGAACCTGGAAAAACTTTCATTGTCCGGAAAGCACGGGCAATTCCTCTAGGATATTTTTACTCTAACGTACTGATCCGACCAAACCTAAAGTCACTTGGTCAGGTCAAGAAAGAAACTTGCACTTGGATCATAGAGATCAACGCTTTTTTCCCCACCATTGAGAGGCACAGCCATTGATTCCTTTTTCCATAGAACAATTACTATCCAGGATTTGCTTCATCTAGCGTACTACAATAGAAATTGAGTCTCATTTTTACGGGTCCATCAATCCAGCCCAATCCTATGGGTTATAGGAATTTGGTTAGGTTTTGTCCTGGGTACCAGGGAAAAGAGTCCCAAGGTCCCCTAGCCGGATGTTCATGCAAACTTAAAGCTAGTCACACCACTTACATACCCAATATAAAATTGCTTTCTTCACAAATTCAGCTATCATTAAAACAATCATTTAATAAAACCATAGTATCACTAATCACAATCGTCCAAAATATCCGGTTGAATCTAAATTTCTAATCATTCCTTCATCGGAGTATCAATGGCATCATTGGCAACCGAAACGCTCACCACCTGCCCACTCAGGGGTCTTTTCGATAGTTCCTAGCTCATAGTACCCGGCAATATATTCACTTATAAAAAAAATTCAAGATGGAATCTCTGTTGAAGACCAGCAAGATCAACCAACAGATCCATATAAAAGAGCTATGGACTCATCCGTTGAGGACCAGCAAGATCGATCAACCAGATCCATGCCCGGTTTCAGAAAACAACTCTTACTCCTTGATCCGATATCTTCCACAATGCACCTGTGGAAATCGATTTATACTAGAAATTCCTCTTCTTCTCATTTAAATTTCTTGGATCCCAATTACCATGGGAATTCCTCTTTTTGCATTTAATTATTTACATTCAAATGTCATAGGAATTCCTCTTTTCCCATCAATTATTTCTCATAAAATAAATTTATCTAAATTAAAATATCCATTACTTCGATATGCTAGAAATTTCTCTTTGCCCATCTAAATGATGGAATTCCAAATGTCATAATAATTCCTCTTTTGACATTTAAATATTTCTCATAGATAAATAAATTTATCTAAAAATTTATCTTTGAATTTAAATAAATTATCCCATAATTCCAATATACTAGGAAATTCTCTTTTCCCATCCAATTGATGAAATTCCAAATGTAATAGGAATTTCTTTTTTAACATTTAATTATTTCTCATAGATAAGTAAATTTATCTAAAAAATTTATCTTTAAATTTAAATGAATTATCCAATAATTCCAATATACTAGGAATTTCTCTTTTCCCATCCAATTGATGGAATTCCAAATGTAATAGGAATTCCTCTTTTAACATTTAAACTTATCTATGCAAAAAGATAAATTTAACTAAATTTTCTCTTGAAAATTGAATAAAAATCTTCAATATGGTGGGAATTCCTCTTTCATCACAAAAATTTATCTATACAAAAAGGTAAATTTAACAAAAATCTTTCTTTAATTTTTACATAAAATATACATTATATTAGTATTCCAATTTTTTCTCTTAATTCTTTGGAATACATGGATTTCCATTATCATGGGGATTACTCTTTTAACATAAAAATAAATTACTAGAATTCTCTTTTTTCTAATTTATTAATTAAGCATAAACATAAAAATCAATTTCTCCATGATTTTAGTGAGAACCATTCAATTAATCTAGGATGATAATTCCTAGAATATGGTAGGAAGTCCTCTTTTCATATTATGAATAAAAAGGTTTTATATGTTTATTTTACAGAAATTTTGCCATAGCTCCGCTGTTATTTACTGATAATTCTCAATTTAATTGAAAGAATGAAGTTTAATTTTATTAATAAGATTAGAATGACCACTAATTGGATCATTATCCAATTATGGATTGATTCATAATTTCTCTATGAAATAAATATCACAAAAGCATTAAAAAGCTATTATTTTGGCCTCCAATTGGACAAGCATAGAAATTACTTTTGGATTAGAGAAGTGCTTCATCAGAAGCTTCATTTGGATTGAGAATAGGTCATAGGAATAACCTTTCTTTGGGGGAGAGAGAGAAATGCTTAAAAACCATTAAAATTAAGCATAAATGAAAATTTATGTGTTTCTTTATTACAATACATCAAAGAACTTCAATAGTATTCAAAAGCCATTCAAATTAAGCTTCTCAAGCTTGAGACGGGTTGAGAAGAGAGAAACATCTAGAAATTATGAAAAAAGATCATAATCCACTCTTTACCTTCCAAATTGCTTAATTCTTTGATCACAGTAGAGGCCCACAACCAATCAATTGGTTTGGTATGATGATGGAGTCACCAACGAAGATTGAAGAGAGAGGGAAGCTCCAATTTCTTCAATTTGGATAGGATTTTTAGAGGATAGTAAAAATTATCATTATTTCAGCATAATACTGACCTAGTATATTTCTCATATTTTTTTACAAAGGCTAAGGATCTATTTATAGGTGAGGGAGGCCTCTAACCAAGTCCAACTAATTTCTAGAATTTTTCAGGTTCAGTTTGGTTGAATTTGGACAAGATTTGGACCTAGTTTGGTTCCCTTTTGATTTGGTTTGATCCAAGAGAGAGGAGAGATAAAAATATCACAATATTTTTGAGTTTAAAACTCCACCACACATGTGAAATAGGCACCTCCTTGAAGGGACCCCTTTTCCTTACACGTGTTAAAAATTAATCATTATATCCAAAATATCTCATTTTTTTTAGTAATACTCATAGTTTTTTACTGATAAACCTTGTACATAGTCAACTCTTCATCTTATGTGGGCATTTACTCATTTTTAGGTATCTTTCTTTTATAAATTGGATTTATCTCCTCCCCATACATGGATTGATCCTATTGGCCCATAGGAACCTTAATTGGACCATAATCCAAAATTTTTTGAAAATCTAGACCCTTAAGCTAAGGTCCTTTATACCTATTTCCAATTAATTCCAATTGCACATTGGAAAAGTCTTTTTGAATGTCTGTTTCAGGGGAACCCATTTTAGACACTAGGAGGATTTTTATATCCAAAAATATCTCAATTTTGGACTACCTCCCTCTAGACAATTTCTCATTCTAGGTCAAAACAGAATAAAACTTATCCTATTTTCATCTTATCACATTCATTCACATGCTATTACCATTTAATAGCTTTTTCCTAGATTGATACCGACGATAATAAGACTTTTTCTAAATTTCTGCTAATTGCTTGGCCTAATTAAAGATTCTTTTTCTAACAACTATTTCCGTATTCCTTCTCAATTCTTCAATTGAATTTTATTCAATATTCTTCTTATGAATAAAAGAATTCATGATATTTGTAAAAATCAATTCTACCCATATTTCTACTTTTGGTAAATAATCATAAATCGATTTATACTAGAAATTCCTCTTCTTCTCATTTAAATTTCTTGGATCCCAGTTACCATGGGAATTCCTCTTTTTGCATTGAATTATTTACATTCCAATGTCATGGGAATTCCTCTTTTCCCATCAATTATTTCTCATAAAATAAATTTATCTAAATTAAAATATCCATTACTTCGATATGCTAGAAATTTCTCTTTGCCCATCTAAATGATGGAATTCCAAATGTCATAAGAATTCCTCTTTTGACATTTAAATATTTCTCATAGATAAATAAATTTATCTAAAAATTCAGCTTTCAATTTAAATAAATTATCGCATAATTCCAATATACTAGGAATTTCTCTTTTCCCATCCAATTGATGGAATTCCAAATGTAATAGGAATTCCTCTTTTAACATTTAATTATTTCTCATAGATAAATAAATTTATGTAAAAAATTTATCTTTAAATTTAAATGAATTATCAAATAATTCCAATATACTAGGAATTTCTCTTTTCCCATCCAATTGATGGAATTCCAAATGTGATAGGGATTCCTCTTTTAACATTTAAACTTATCTATGCAAAAAGATAAATTTAACTAAATTTTCTCTTGAAAATTAAATAAAAATCTTCATTAATTCCTTTGCACTAGGACTTATACTTTCCTTATTTAAATATTTGAATTTCAATATGGTGGGAATTCCTCTTTCAACATAAAAATTTATCTATACAAAAACATAAATTTAACTAAAACCTTTCTTTAATTTTTACATAAAATATACATTATATTAGTATTCCAATTTTTTCTCTTGATTCTTTGAAATACATGGATTTCCATTATCATGGGGATTACTCTTTTAACATAAAAATAAATTACTATAATTCTCTTTTTTTTAATTTTTTAACTAAGCATAAACATAAAAATTAATTTCTCCATGATTTCAGTGAGAACCATTCAATCAATCTAGGATGATAATTCCTAGAATATGGTAGGAAGTCCTCTTTTCATATAACGAATGAAAATGTTTTATGTGTTTAGTATATAGAAATCTTGCCATAGCTCCACTGCTATTACTGATAGTACTCAATTTAATTGAAAGAATGAAGTTTAATTTTATTAATAAGATTAGAATGACCACTAATTGGATCATTATCCAATTATGGATTGATTCATAATTTCTCTATGAAATAAATATCACAAAAGCATTAAAAAGCTATTATTTTGGCCTCCAATTAGACAAGCATAGAAATTACTTTTGGATTAGAGAAATGCTTCATGAGAAGCTTCATTTGGATTGAGAATAGGTCATAGGAATGACCTTTCTTTGGGGGAGAGAGAGAAATGCTTAAAAACCATTAAAATTAAGCATAAATGAAAATTTATGTGTTTCTTTATTACAATACATAAAAGAACTTCAATAGTATTCAAAAGCCATTCAAATTAAGCTTCTCAAGCTTGAGACAAGTTGAGAAGAGAGAAACATTTAGAAATTATGGAAAAGATCATAATCCACTCTTTGCCTTCCAAATTGCTTGATTCTTTGATCACAGTAGAGGCCCCCAACCAATCAATTGGTTTGGTATGATGATGGAGTTACCAAGGAAGATTGAAGAGAGAGGGAAGCTCCAATTTCTTCAATTTGGAGAGGATTTTTAGAGGATAGTAAAAATTATCATTATTTCAGCATAATACTGGCATAGGACGTTGCATCCTTTCACATACACATTCGCATTCATTATTCCACATACACATCCACATTCGTACATCCACATCCACATTCGTACATCAACATCCATATTCGTACATCCACATCCACATCCATATCCACATCCACATCCGTATTCATACATCAACATCCATATCCACATCCACATCCACATTCATACATCCATATCCACATTCACATTCATCTATCCACTTCCACATCCACATTCATACATCCACATCTACATCCATACATCCATATCCATGTCCACATTCATACATCCACATCCACATTCATAAATCCACATCCACATCCACATTCACATCCACATCCATACATCCATTTCCACATCCACATTCATACATCCACATCCACATCCACATCCATACATCCATTTTCACATCCACATTCATACATTTACATCCACATCCACATCTAGATTCATACATCCACATCGAGATCCGCATCCATACATCCACTTCCACATCCACACTCATACATCCACATCCACATCTACATCCATACATCCATACCCAGATCCACATTCCATATCTACATCCATACATCCACATCCACATCTACATCCATACATCCACATCCACATCTACATTCATACATCCACATCCACATTCCATATCATATCCACTTCTACATCCATACATCCACATCTACATCCACATTCATACATCCACATCCACATTCCTACATCCACATCCACACATCCATTTCCACATCCCTATTCATACATCCATTTTCACATCCACATTCATACATCCACATCCACATTCACATTCATACATCCACATCCATATCCACATCCATACATCCATTTTCACATCCACATTCATACATCCACATCCACATTCTCATTCATACATCCACATCCACATCCACATCCATATTCTCATTCATATATCCACATCCATACATCCATATCCATATCCACATCCATACATCCACATCTTCATTTTCACATCCACATTCATACATCCATTTTCGCATCCACATTCATACATCCACATCCACATCCACATTCATATATCAACATCCATACATCAATTTTTACATCCACATTCATACATCCACATCCACATTCTCATTCATACATCCACATCCACATCCACATTCATACATCCACATCCACATTCTCATTCATACATCCACATCCACATCCACATTCATACATCCACATCCATATCCACATCCATACATCCATTTTCACATCCACATTCATACATCCACAGCCACATCCACATTCTCATTCATACATCCACATCCATATCACCATCCACATTCATACATCCACATCCATACATCCATGTTCACATCCACATTCATACATCCACATCCACATTCTCATTCATACATCCACATCCACATCCACATTCATACATCCACATCCACATTCTCATTCATACATCCACATCCATATCCACATCCATACTTCCACATCCACACATCCATTTCCATATCCACATTCATACATCCATTTCCACATCCACATCCACATTCACATTCATACATCCACATCCATATCCACATCCATACATCCATTGTCACATCCACATCCACATTCTCACGTCCACATCCACATCCAAATTCATACATCCGCATCCATATCCACATCCATACATCCATTTTCACATCCACATTCATACATCCACATCCACATTCTCATTCATACATCCACATCCATATGCCCATCCTTATTCATACATCCACATCCATACATCCATTTTCACATCCACATCCACGTTCTCATTCATACATCCACATCCATATCCACATCCACACATCCACATCCACACATCCACATCCACACATCCACATCCACATCCATATCCACATCCACACATCCACATCCACATCCACATTCATACATCCATTTCCACATCCACATTCATATATCCACATCCACATTCATACAACCACATCCACATCTACATCCATACATCCATATCCACATCCACATTCCATATCTACATCCATACATCCACATCCACATCTACATTCATACATCCACATCCACATTCCATATCATATCCACTTCCACATCCATACATCCACATCCACATCTACGTACTTCCCATCTCACCCTTGCACATATCCTCTCATCTCATTATACACATTTGCATCTATTTCCATTACATCACATCTTATCCTATTTTTATCTTATCACATTCATTCACATGCTATTACCATTTAATAGCTTTTTTCTAGATTGATACCGACATGCTATTACCATTTAATAGCTTTTTTTAGATTGATACCGACAATAGGACTTTTTCTAAATTTCTGCCAATTGCTTGGCCTAATTAAAGATTCTTTTTCTGACAACTATTTCCATATTCCTTCTCAATTCCTCAATTGAATTTTATTCAATATTCTTGTTTTGAATAAAAGAATTCATGAGATTTGTAGAAATCAATTCTACCCATATTTATACTTTTGGTAAATAATCATAAATCAATTTATACTAGAAATTCCTCTTCTTCTCATTTAAATTTCTTGGATCCCAATTACCATGGGAATTCCTCTTTTTGCATTGAATTATTTACATTCCAATGTTGTGGAAATTCCTTTTTTTCCATCAATTATTTCTCATAAAATAAATTTATCTAAATTAAAATATCCATTACTTCAATATGCTAGAAATTTCTCTTTGCCCATCTAAATGATGGAATTCCAAATGTCATAAGAATTCCTCTTTTGATATTTAAATATTTCTCATAGATAAATAAATTTATCTAAAAATTTATCTTTGAATTTAAATAAATTATCCCATAATTTCAATATACTAGGAATTTCTCTTTTCCCATCCAATTGATGGAATTCCAAATGTAATAGGAATTCCTCTTTTAATATTTAATTATTTCTCATAGATAAATAAATTTATCTAAAAAAATTATCTTTAAATTTAAATGAATTATCCAATAATTCCAATATACTAGGAGTTTCTCTTTTCCCATCCAATTGATGGAATTCCAAATGTGATAGGAATTCCTCTTTTAACATTTAAACTTATCTATGCAAAAAGATAAATTTAACTAAATTTTTTCTTGAAAATTAAATAAAAACCTTCATTAATTCCTTTGCACTAGGAATTATACCTTCCTTATTTAAATATTTGAATTTCAATATGGTGGGAATTCCTCTTTAATCATAAAAATTTATCTATACCAAAAGATAAATTTAACTAAAACCTTTCTTTAATTTTTACATAAAATATACATTATATTAGTATTCCAATTTTTTCTTTGGAATACATGGATTTCCATTATCATGGGGATTACTCTTTTAACATAAAAATAAATTACTAGAATTCTCTTTTTTCTAATTTATTAATTAAGCATAAACATAAAAATTAATTTCTCCATGATTTTAGTGAGAATCATTCAATTAATCTAGGATGATAATTCCTAGAATATGGTAGGAAGTCCTCTTTTCATATTATGAATAAAAATGTTTTATATGTTTATTTTACAAAAATTTTGCCATAGCTCCACTGCTATTACTCATAATTCTCAATTTAATTAAAAGAATGAAGTTTAATTTTATTAATAAGATTAGAATGACCACTAATTGGATCATTATCCAATTATGGATTGATTCATAATTTCTCTATGAAATAAATATCATAAAAGCATTAAAAAGCCATTATTTTGGCCTCCAATTAGACAAGCATAAAAATTACTTGTGGATTAGAGAAATGCTTCATAAGAAGCTTCATTTGGATTGAGAATAGGTCATAGGAATGACCTTTCTTTGGGGGAGAGAGAGAAATGCTTAAAACCCATTAAAATTAAGCATAATTGAAAATTTATGTGTTTCTTTATTACAATACATCAAAGACTTCAATAGTATTCAAAAGCCATTCAAATTAAGCTTCTCAAGCTTGAGATGGGTTGAGAAGAGAGAAACATTTAGAAATTATGGAAAAAGATCATAATCCACTCTTTACCTTCCAAATTGCTTGATTTTGTGATCACAGTAGAGACCCCCAACCAATCAATTGGTTTGGTATGATGATGGAGTCACCAAGGAAGATTGAAGAGAGAGGGAAGCTCCAATTTCTTCAATTTGGAGAGGATTTTTAGAGGATAGTAAAAATTATCATTATTTCAGCATAATACTAGCATAGTTTATTTCTCATATTTTTTTACAAAGGCTAAGGATCTATTTATAGGTGAGGGAGGCCTCCAACCAAGTCCAACTAATTTCTAGAATTTTCCAGGTTCAGCTTGGTTGAATTTGGACAAGATTTGGACCTAGTTTGGTTCCCTTTTGATTTGGTTTGATCCAAGAGAGAGGAGAGATAAAAATATCACAATATTTTTGAGTTTAAAACTCCACCACACATGTGAAATAAGCGCCTCCTTGAAGGGATCCCTTTTCCTTACACATGTGTCAAAAATGAATCATTATACCCAAAATATCTCATTTTTTTTAGTAATACTCATAGTTTTTTACTAATAAACCTTGTACATAGTCAACTCTTCATCTTATGTGGGCATTTACTCATTTTTTGGTATCTTTCTTTTACAAATTGGATTTATCTCCTCCCCACACATGGATTGATCCTATTGGCCCATAGGAACCTTAATTGGACCATAATCCAAAAATTTCTTAAAACCTAGACCCTTAGGCTAAGGTCCTTTATACCTATTTCCAATTAATTCCAATTGCACATTGGAAAAGAATTTTTGAATTTCTGTTTCAGGGGAACCCATTTTAGACACTAGGAGGATTTTTATATCCAAAAATATCTCAATTTTGGACTACCTCCCTCTTCTCTCTCTAAGTCAAAACAGGGTAAAACAGAATCTTTCTTTTATTTTAGAGAGGGGAATAATTACAAGATCATAAAGGGAGGTTCTTACTCCTGTATACCTCAAAAGTTGGGAGGGAGGAATCTTACATCCTACCCCACTTAAAAAACGCGAGATGTCCTCATCTCGCAAAGTAGAGGACAACTCTTTCCCTTAAGATCCAACTTATTCGGGGGTTCCATATATTTTGGTCAACCCAACAGAATCCTGGGATAAATATCCCTTATATAGAACTCATCATTAAATAACAATTCATTCAGATCATATCATTCATATCTTTAACACAATAATGGTCCATTAGCCTGAAAATTTTCTTTCTGAACATTCCTCCACGAGAATTTGAGTCAAGCAAGTTCTCAATTTGTCATCCCTTAACTTGATCCACCGGGTCAAGTGTTAACAGTAGAGCAATCTGACAGCACAATCCACTAATCTCATAGTGATTTACTGAAGTCATTATCATCATTCTAGTTACGAACATTATCACAGGGACTTGTCCTATTCATCCTCATTGTGTTTTTTGCTCAGCTTAACGCTTTTTAACCAAGATTCAAGAATCATCTTTTTCCAATAAGAATCCAAATCAACTCATCAATTCTCAACCAAAATTTTAAAATCATATCAACCACATTCGAATTCATCATCTAGATAGCATTTTTGCTTTTAATTTCAAGGTCTGAGATTTACTCGTATATACTGCCAGTAAAGAGCTGCAATTATACCCTCGGTATATACGGGTAGTCATAGTCCTTGGAATTATAAGGTAAATATCATCATGTCTAGGCCTCAAGCAAGTCAGGGATTCCATACAATTGCGGTACTTCTATTTGAAGATCCAATTACCAACTTTTGAATTTCAGTCTGAATACCAATTTGTATGAATTTCATCACACAATTCCAACCTTTTACAGTTACTTCATAAATTTTTGACATTCGGAAGTAGCACTCCTTGCGCGGTGCAGGGTCCTCTCACTCGGGGCCTTGCCCGACAGATATCCGAACAGGAGACTAATCCCTTGGTTCTTTCAAAACCGAACCTGAAAAAACTTCCATTGTCCCGAAAGCACGGGCAATTCCTCCAGGATATTTTTACTCTATAACGTACTGATCCGACCAAACCTAAAGTCACTTGGTCATGTCAAGGAAGAAACTTGCACTTGGATCATAGAGATCAACGCTTTTTTCCCCACCATCGAGAGGCACAGCCGTTGATTCCTTTTTCCATAGAACAATTACTATCCAGGATTTACTTCATCTAGCGTACTACAATAGAAATTGAGTCTCATTTTTACGGGTCCATCAATCCAGCCCAGTCCCATGGGTTAGCCAACCGTCCAACCACTGTAGTGATGGGATCCAATTAAGAATTTGGTTAGGTTTTGTCCTGGGTACCAGGGAAAAGAGTCCCAAGGCCCCCTAGCCGGATGTTCATGACTTAAAGCTAGTCACACCACTTACATACCCAATATAAAATTGCTTTCTTCACAATTGCTTTCTTCACAGATTCAGCTATCATTAAAACAATCATTTAATGAAGCCATACTATCACTGATCACAATCCTCCAAAATATCCGGTTGAATCTTAATTTCTAATCATTCCTTCATCGGAGTATCGATGGCTTCATTGGCAACCGGAACGCTCACCACCTGTCCACTCAAGAGTCTTTTCGATAGTTCCTAGCTCATAGTACCCGGCAATATATTCACTTATAAAAAAAATTCAAAATGGAATCTCCATTGAAGACCAGCAAGATCAACCAACAGATCCATATAAAAGAGCCATGGACTCATCCGTTGAGGACCAGCAATGTCCATCAACCAGATCCATGCCCGGTTTCAGAAAACAACTCTTACTCCTTGATCCGATATCTTCCATGGCGCACGTGTGGAAATCGATTTATACTAGAAATTCCTCTTCTTCTCATTTAAATTTCTTGGATCCCAATTACCATGGGAATTCCTCTTTTTGCATTTAATTATTTACATTCAAATGTCATAGGAATTCCTCTTTTGCCATCAATTATTTCTCATAAAATAAATTTATCTAAATTAAAATATCCATTACTTCGATATGCTAGAAATTTCTCTTTGCCCATCTAAATGATGCAATTCCAAATGTCATAAGAATTCCTCTTTTGACATTTAAATATTTCTCATAGATAAATAAATTTATCTAAAAATTCATCTTTGAATTTAAATAAATTATCCCATAATTCCAATATACTAGGAAATTCTCTTTTCCCATCCAATTGATGAAATTCCAAATGTAATAGGAATTCCTCTTTTAACATTTAATTATTTCTCATAGATAAATAAATTTATCTAAAAAATTCATCTTTAAATTTAAATGAATTATCCAATAATTCCAATATACTAGGAATTTCTCTTTTCCCATCCAATTGATGGAATTCCAAATGTAATAGGAATTCCTCTTTTAACATTTAAACTTATCTATGCAAAAAGATAAATTTAACTAAATTTTCTCTTGAAAATTGAATAAAAATCTTCATTAATTCCTTTGCACTAGGAATTATACTTTTCTTATTTAAATATTTGAATTTCAATATGGTGGGAATTCCTCTTTTATCACCACAAAAATTTATCTATACAAAAAGGTAAATTTAACTAAAATCTTTCTTTAATTTTTACATAAAGTATACATTATATTAGTATTCCAATTTTTTCTCTTAATTCTTTGGAATACATGGATTTCCATTATCATGGGGATTACTCTTTTAACATAAAAATAAATTACTAGAATTCTCTTTTTTCTAATTTATTAATTAAGCATAAACATAAAAATCAATTTCTCCATGATTTCAGTGAGAACCATTCAATTAATCTAGGATGATAATTCCTAGAATATGGTAGGAAGTCCTCTTTTCATATAACGAATGAAAATGTTTTATATGTTTATTTTATAGAAATTTTACCACAGCTTCGCTGTTATTACTGATAATTCTCAATTTAATTGAAAGAATGAAGTTTAATTTTATTAATAAGATTAGAATGACCACTAATTGGATCATTATCCAATTATGGATGGATTCATAATTTCTCTATGAAATAAATATCACAAAAGCATTAAAAAGATATTATTTTGGCCTCCAATTAGACAAGCATAGAAATTACTTTTGGATTAGAGAAATGCTTCATGAGAAGCTTCATTTGGATTGAAAATAGGTCATAGGAATGACCTTTCTTTGGGGGAGAGAGAGAAATACTTAAAAACCATTAAAATTAATCATAAATAAAAAATTATGTGTTTCTTTATTACAATACATCAAAGAACTTCAATAGTATTCAAAAGCCATTCAAATTAAGCTTCTCAAGCTTGAGACAGGTTGAGAAGAGAGAAACATTTAGAATTCATGAAAAAAGATCATAATCCACTCTTTACCTTCCAAATTGCTTAATTCTTTGATCACAGTAGAGGCCCACAACCAATCAATAGGTTTGGTATGGTGATGGAGTCACCAAGGAAGATTGAAGAGAGAGGGAAGCTCTAATTTCTTCAATTTCGAGAGGATTTTTAGAGGATAGTAAAAACTATCATTATTTCAACATAATACTGGCATAGTATATTTCTCATATTTTTTTACAAAGGCTAAGGATCTATTTATAGGTGAGGGAGACCTCTAACCAAGTCCAACTAATTTCTAGAATTTTCTAGGTTTAGTTTGGTTGAATTTGGACAAGATTTGGACCTAGTTTGGTTCCCTTTTGATTTGGTTTGATCCAAGAGAGAGGAGAGATAAAAATATCACAATATTTTTGAGTTTAAAACTCCACCACACGTGTGAAATAGACACCTCCTTGAAGGGACCCCTTTTCCTTACACATGTGTCAAAAATTAATCATTATATCCAATATATCTCATTTTTTTTAGTAATACTCATAGTTTTTTACTGATAAACCTTGTACATAGTCAACTCTTCATCTTATGTGGGCATTTACTCATTTTTAGGTATCTTTCTTTTATAAATTGGATTTATCTCCTCCCCACACATGGATTGATCCTATTGGCCCATAGGAACCTTAATTGGACCATAATCTAAAATTTTTTGAAAATCTAGACCCTTAAGCTAAGGTCCTTTATACCTATTTCCAATTAATTCCAATTGCATACTGGAAAAGTCTTTTTGAATTTCTGTTTCAGGGGAACCCATTTTAGACACTAGGAGGATTTTTATATCCAAAAATATCTCAATTTTGGACTACCTCCCTCTAGACATTTTCTCTCTCTAGGTCAAAACAGGGTAAAACTTATCCTATTTTCATCTTATCACATTCATTCACATGCTATTACCATTTAATAGCTTTTTCCTAGATTAATACCGATAATAGGACTTTTTCTAAATTTTTGCCAATTGCTTGGCCTAATTAAAGATTCTTTTTCTAACAACTATTTCCGTATTCCTTCTCAATTCCTCAATTGAATTTTATTCAATATTCTTCTTATGAATAAAAGAATTCATGATATTTGTAAAAATCAATTCTACCCATATTTATACTTTTGGTAAATAATCATAAATCGATTTATACTAGAAATTCCTCTTCTTCTCATTTAAATTTCTTGGATCCCAGTTACCATGGGAATTTCTCTTTTTGCATTTAATTATTTACATTCCAATGTCATGGGAATTCCTCTTTTCCCATCAATTATTTCTCATAAAATAAATTTATCTAAATTAAAATATCCATTACTTCGATATGCTAGAAATTTCTCTTTGCCCATCTAAATGATGGAATTCCAAATGTCATAAGAATTTCTCTTTTGACATTTAAATATTTCTCATAGATAAATAAATTTATCTAAAAATTTTATCTTTAATTTTAAATAAATTATCCCATAATTCCAATATACTAGGAATTTCTCTTTTCCCATCCAATTGATGGAATTCCAAATGTAATAGGAATTCCTATTTTAACATTTAATTATTTCTCATAGATAAATAAATTTATCTAAAAATTTTATCTTTCAATTTAAATGAATTATCAAATAATTCCAATATACTAGGAATTTCTCTTTTCCCATCCAATTGATGGAATTCCATATGTGATAGGAATTCCTCTTTTAACATTTAAACTTATCTATGCAAAAAGATAAATTTAACTAAATTTTCTCTTGAAAATTAAATAAAAATCTTCATTAATTCCTTTGCACTAGGAATTATACTTTCCTTATTTAAATATTTGAATTTCAATATGGTGGGAATTCCTCTTTCAACATAAAAATTTATCTATACAAAAACATAAATTTAACTAAAACCTTTCTTTAATTTTTACATAAAATATACATTATATTAGTATTCCAATTTTTTCTCTTGATTCTTTGAAATACATGGATTTCCATTATCATGGGGATTACTCTTTTAACATAAAAATAAATTACTATAATTCTCTTTTTCTAATTTATTAATTAAGCATAAACATAAAAATTCATTTCTCCATGATTTCAATGAGAATCATTCAATTAATCTAGGATGATAATTCCTAGAATATGGTAGGAAGTCCTCTTTTCATATTACGAATGAAAATGTTTTATGTGTTTAGTATATAGAAATCTTGCCATGGCTCCGCTGCTATTACTAATAATTCTCAATTTAATTGAAAGAATGAAGTTTAATTTTATTAATAAGATTAGAATGACCACTAATTGGATCATTATCCAATTATGGATTGATTCATAATTTTTCTATGAAATAAATATCACAAAAGCATTAAAAAGCTATTATTTTGGCCTCCAATTAGACAAGCATAGAAATTACTTTTGGATTAGAGAAATGCTTCATGAGAAGCTTCATTTGGATTGAGAATAGGTCATAGGAATGACCTTTCTTTGGGGGAGAGAGAGAAATGCTTAAAAACCATTAAAATTAAGCATAAATGAAAATTTATGTGTTTCTTTATTACAATACATAAAAGAACTTCAATAGTATTCAAAAGCCATTCAAATTAAGCTTCTCAAGCTTGAGACAGGTTGAGAAGAGAGAAACATTTAGAAATTATGAAAAAAGATCATAATCCACTCTTTACCTTCCAAATTGCTTGATTCTTTGATCACAGTAGAGGCCCCCAACCAATCAATTGGTTTGGTATGATGATGGAGTCACCAAGGAAGATTGAAGAGAGAGGGAAGCTCCAATTTCTTCAATTTGGAGAGGATTTTTAGAGGATAGTAAAAATTATCATTATTTCAGCATAATACTGGCATAAGACGTTGCATCCTTTCACATACACATTCGCATTCATTATTCCACATACACATCCACATTCGTGCATCCACATCCATATCCACATCCACATCCGCATTCATACATCAACATCCATATCCATATCCACATCCACATCCACATTCATACATCCATATTTACATCCACATTCATCTATCCACTTCCACATCCACATTCATACATCCACATCCACATCTACATCCATACATCCATATCCATGTCCACATTCATACATCCACATCCACATTCATAAATCCACATCCACATCCACATTCATACATCCACATCCACATTCATAAATCCACATCCACATCCACATTCACATCCACATCCATACATCCATTTCCACATCCACATTCATACATCCACATCCACATCCATACATCCATTTTCACATCCACATTCATACATCCACATCCACATCTACATTCATACATCCACATCGAGATCCGCATCCATACATCCACTTCCACATCCACATCCACATTCATACATCCACATCCACATCTACATCCATACATCCATACCCAGATCCACATTCCATATCTACATCCATACATCCACATCCACATCTACATTCATACATCCACATCTACATTCCATATTATATCCACTTCTACATCCATACATCCACATTCATACATCCACATCCACATCCACATTCATACATCCATTTCCACATCCCTATTCATACATCCATTTCCACATCCACATTCATACATCCACATCCACATTCACATTCATACATCCACATCCATATCCACATCCATACATTCATTTTCACATCCACATTCATACATCCACATCCATATTCTCATTCATACATCCACATCCATACATCCACATCCACATCTCCATTTCCACATCCACATTCATACATCCATTTCCACATCCACATCCACATTCACATTCATATATCAACATCCATACATCCATTTTCACATCCACATTCATACATCCACATCCCCATTCTCATTCATACATCCACATCCACATCCACATCCACATCCATATCCACATCCATACATCCATTTTCACATCCACATCCACATCCACATTCTCATTCATACATCCACATCCATATCCCCATCCACATTCATACATCCACATCCATATCCACATCCATACATCCATGTTCACATCCACATCCACATTCTCATTTATACATCCACATCCATATCCACATCCATACATCCACATCCACATCCACATCCACATTCATACATCCATGTCCACATCCACATTCTTAGTCATAAATCCACATCCACATCCACATCCATACATCCATTTCCACATCCACATTTGCATCCATATATCCATATCCACATCCACATTCCATATCTACATCCATACATCCACATCCACATCTACATTCATACATCCACATCCACATCTACATTCATACATCCACATCCACATTCCATATCATATCCACTTCCACATCCATACATCCACATTCACATCCACGTACTTCCCATCTCACTCTTGCACATATCCTCTCATCCCTTTCTCATCTCATTATTCACATTTACATCTATTTCCATTACATCACATCTTATCCTATTTTCATCTTATCACATTCATTCACATGCTATTACCATTTAATAGCTTTTTGCTAGATTGATACCGACAATAGGACTTTTTTGAAATTTTTGCCAATTGCTTAGTCTAATTAAAGATTTTTTTTTTGACAACTATTTTCATATTCCTTCTCAATTTCTCAATTGAATTTTATTCAATATTCTTCTTTTGAATAAAAGAATTCATGGGATTTGTAGAAATCAATTCTACCCATATTTCTACTTTTGGTAAATAATCATAAATCGATTTATACTAGAAATTTCTCTTATTCTCATTTAAATTTCTTGGATTTCAATTACCATGGGAATTCCTCTTTTTGCATTTAATTATTTACATTCCAATGTCATGGGAATTCCTCTTTTCCCATCAATTATTTCTCATAAAATAAATTTATCTAAATTAAAATATCCATTACTTCGATATGCTAGAAATTTCTCTTTGCCCATCTAAATGATGGAATTCCAAATGTCATAAGAATTCCTCTTTTGACATTTAAATATTTCTCGTAGATAAATAAATTTATCAAAAATTCATCTTTGAATTTAAATAAATTATTCCATAATTCCAATATACTAGGAATTTCTCTTTTCCCATCCGATTGATGGAATTCCAAATGTAATAGGAATTCCTCTTTTAACATTTAATTATTTCTCATAGATAAATAAATTTATCTAAAAAGTTCATCTTTAAATTTAAATGAATTATCCAATAATTCCAATATACTAGGAATTTCTCTTTTCCCATCCAATTGATGGAATTCCAAATGTGATAGGAATTCCTCTTTTAACATTTAAACTTATCTATGCAAAAAGATAAATTTAACTAAATTTTCTCTTGAAAATTGAATAAAAATCTTCATTAATTCCTTTGCACTAGGAATTATACTTTCCTTATTTAAATATTTGAATTTCAATATGGTGGGAATTCCTCTTTTATCATAAAAATTTATCTATGCAAAAATATAAATTTAACTAAAACCTTTCTTTAATTTTTACATAAAATATACATTATATTAGTATTTCAATTTTTTCTCTTAATTCTTTGGAATACATGGATTTCCATTATCATGGGGATTACTCTTTCAACATAAAAATAAATTACTAGAATTCTCTTTTTTCTAATTTATTAATTAAGCATAAATATAAAAATCAATTTCTCCATGATTTCATTGAGAATCATTCAATTAATCTAGGATGATAATTCCTAGAATATGGTAGGAAGTCCTCTTTTCATATTATGAAATGAAAATTTTTTATGTGTTTATTTTACAAAAATTTTACCATTGCTCCGCTGCTATTACTGATAATTCTCAATTTAATTGAAAGAATGAAGTTTAATTTTATTAATAAGATTAGAATGACCACTAATTGGATCATTATCCAATTATGGATTGATTCATAATTTCTCTATGAAATAAATATCATAAAAGCATTAAAAAGCCATTATTTTGGCCTCCAATGAGACAAGCATAGGAATTACTTTTGGATTAGAGAAATGCTTCATGAGAAGCTTCATTTGGATTGAGAATAGGTCATAGGAATGAACTTTCTTTGGGGGAGAGAGAGAAATGCTTAAAAACCATTAAAATTAATCATAAATAAAAAATTATGTGTTTCTTTATTACAATACATCAAAGAACTTCAATAGTATTCAAAAGCCATTCAAATTAAGCTTCTCAAGCTTGAGACGGGTTGAGAAGAGAGAAACATTTAGAAATTATGGAAAAAGATCATAATCCACTCTTTACCTTCCAAATTGCTTGATTCTTTGATCACAGTAGAGGCCCCCAACCAATCAATTGGTTTGGTATGATGATGGAGTCACCAAGGAAGACTGAAGAGAGAGGGAAGCTCCAATTTCTTCAATTTGGAGAGGATTTTTAGAGGATAGTAAAAATTATCATTTTTTCAGCATAATACCGGCATAGTATATTTCTCATATTTTTTTACAAAGGCTAAGGATCTATTTATAGGTGAGGGAGACCTCTAACCAAGTCTAACTAATTTCTAGAATTTTCTAGGTTCAATTTGGTTGAATTTGGACAAGATTTGGACCTAGTTTGGTTCCCTTTTGATTTTGTTTGATCCAAGAGAGAGGAGAGATAAAAATATCACAATATTTTTGAGTTTAAAACTCCACCACACATATGAAATAGGCGCCTCCTTGAAGGGACCCCTTTTCCGTACACGCGTCAAAAATGAATCATTATACCTAAAATATCTCTTTTTTTTTAGTAATACTCATAGTTTTTTACTAATAAACCTTGTACATAGTCAACTCTTCATCTTATGTGGGCATTTACTCATTTTTGGGTATCTTTCTTTTATAAATTGGATTTATCTCCTCCCCCCCACACATTGATTGATCCTATTGGCCCCCATAGGAACCTTAATCGGACCATAATGCAAAAATTTCTTAAAATCTTGACCCTTAGGCTAAGGTCCTTTATACCTATTTCCAATTAATTCCAATTGCACATTGGAAAATTCTTTTTGAATTTCTGTTTCAGGGAAACCTGTTTTAGACACTAGGAGGATTTTTATATCCAAAAATATCTCAATTTTGGACTACCTCTCTCTAGATATTTTCTCTCTCTAGGTCAAAACAGGGTAAAACAGAATCTTTCTTTTATTTCAGAGAGGGGAATAATTATAAGATCAGAAAGGGAGTTTCTTACTCCTGTATACCTCAAATGCTGGGGGGGAGGAATCTTACATCCTACCCCACTTAAAAAACGCGAGATGTCCTCATCTCGCAAAGTAGAGGACAACTCTTTCCCTTAAGATCCAACTTATTCTGGGGTTCCTTATATTCTGGTCAACCCAACAGAATCCTAGGATAAATATCGCTTATATAGAACTCATCATTAAATAACAATTCATTCAAATCATATCATTCATATCTTTAATACCATAATGGTTCATTAGACCGAAAATTTTCTTTCTGATGAACATTCCTCCACGGGAATTTCAGTCAAGCAAGTTCTCAATTTGTCATCCCTTAACTTGATCCACCGGGTCAAGTGTTAACAGTAGCAATCTGACAGCACAATCCACTAATCTCATAGTGATTTGCTGAAGTCATTATCATCATTCCAGTTACGAACATTATCACAGGGACTTGTCCTATTCATCCTCATTGTGATTTTTGCTCAGCTTAACGCTTTTTAACCAAAATTCAAGCATCAACTTTTTCCAATAAGAATCCAAATCAACTCATCAATTCTTAACCAGAATTTTAAAATCATATAAACCACATTCAAATTCATCATTTGGATAGCATTTTTGCTTAAAATTTCAAGGTCTTAGATTTACTCATATATATTGCCAGTAAAGAGCTACAAATATACCCTCGGTATATACGGGTAGTCACGGTCCTTGGAATTATAAGGTAAATACCATCATGTCTAGGCCTCAAGCAAGTCACAGATTCCATACAATTGCGGTACTTCCATCTCAAGACCCAATTACCAACTTATGAATTTCAGTCTGAATACCAATTTGTATGAATTTCATCACACAATTCCAACCTTTTACTATTTTGACATTTTTGACTTCTCAGTTGATCCTCATTAGCCAATTTACTCTAATACCAGCTGAAAGATCCATGCCCCCTCTACGCAATGGATTTGAGATTGCTAGCAGCAGAAGTAGCTAAAGCTAAACCTTCACTCCATGCCACATGCATGCAAGTGGAACTTTGGTAGAGAGCAATGAGAGGGGAGAGGAGAGGAGAAGCTAGATCATCACCATCCCTACAAGCACACACAACCACAATCAAGCATGCAAGCAATAACAAAGTAAGCATGCATCCACAAGATCATGAGAGAGAGAGAGAGAGAGAGAGAGAGAGGAAAAAATCAAATGAGACTAATGGGATTTTTCCCTTTTATATCTCATAAAATATCTTATATACAAGAGCTTTTAGTTCACAATGGCCGACCTCCCATTTACAATTGGGGGCCCAAAACTAGTCTTCCTAGCTCTATGTACAACTCTTTCCTATGACCAGAATTACACAAGCTGTAAGCTCGGTCATCCCATGTCTCTTTTATCATTAAGCGCTTAGCACGGCTACAAAAAGATAAGTTGCACAACGAGAGTAGCCACACTTGAAAATTAATGTTAACCGGAGTGGTTAACAATCATCTTTGAAATCAACCCTACAACCATGTTTTAAGAAAACTCCTTTTGCAGCTTCTCCTTGTGGATGCCTTGCGCTATACATACTCATTATTTGAAGCCTAGCATGGAAGGAAGCGCACATTCAAGCTACAAAGGATGAGCTCACCAAAGGGTGGGGCGAGGTGGTCAAGCAAGAGGCCGCTAAGGAGTGGATAGAGGTATAGAAGAAGCATAAGTCTACACCCTCTTTGGGGATGATCAATGAGACCTTGAGATCTTTAGAGGTTATCAATGAGACCTTGGAGTTTCTTAAAGAGACATGGTGCATTCAAAGAAAAGGTGTACTTGGGAGATGATCTCACACGTATTATGCAGGGAACACCTACAGGTCATTTTGGCCTTTCATATAGACATCAAGAGTGTTGCAGTGTGAGGACCAAACATTCCTTATTAGTTAAGCTCAAGCGACATAGAGATGGAGTGTTGCATGGACATGCACATAAACATGATTAAGCTCAGGATGTTTCATAGGCACACAAACACCACACTACACACGCTACGCATGCTTGTGAACCAAGTTGAATGAGTACCTCTTCCCTCTACCACACTGACACAAGGTGGTGTGACACAATCTCATCAATGTGTGTATTAAACAAGCACGTTTTTAGCCAAGCAAGAGATGTCTCCAACCAACAACCCTCTCTAAAGTTCAAGACATGTACCTCACATACAAACCCAAAATGGTACGATGTCAAACACAACCAAAGAGAGTACCTTTTGCGATAGTAGATTGCACCAAGGAGAGGTCCAAGTGGAATGCCAAGACATAAGAGACACCAAACACAACTTTTGTAAAAAACATTGCATATCACGAGCGTTCACGAGGTATTAAAAAAACCCCTTTACTTATAGGTTATAACCCATAAAATGATCCCTCTTTCTTAAGAAACTTATGGGTTTTTTCTCAAAGTGCAATTAAAAAACCCGCCGTTCTATAAATGTATTTCTATAAATTTACCCAATTTTCACTAATTAAAAAACCCCTCTTGATGAACTCATGGGATACACTTATATTTTTAGAGGTGCACCCCGATGTGTGTGCATGTGTGTGTGTGTGTGTGTGTGACAGCTCGAGAGATGATGACCATAATAACAACCTAGAGGACTCTCACAAGCTGATGATCCACTTGATCTTGAGGACATAAGTACTTGATGGTTTTCTACTCACTTCACAGGAGTTGTTGTGAAGGTTGGGAGTCTTGGAGACCCTTTGCAAGAGAGCCTCAAAGGAAGCCTTGAGAACATGTCTAAGTCTCAAACCATTGATGAAGAAACCTACCTCCAAGGATTTCAAGAAGAGAAAGGGAACATTTGTGGCTCTGAGGATGAAGAAGAAGAAGAGGAGGAGAAGTAATTTATCTCCTTTGTTTAGAAAGAAGAAGAGGTCTTGTGGGGAGAAGAATCTGGACATAATGAGGACTCGAGAAATACATGGGATGAGTTTATGGTGATGGTGCATAAGCTGAGGGAGAGATGTTGTGTTCTCATGATGACATATCCACAAAAAACTTTGAAGACCAATTAGGGGGTGGGAATTCAAAAGAAGAATGGTTGTGTGATGCTATTGTAAATACGATCATGTGGGAGGATGGGTTTATTGAGAGTCACCCTGAGTATGAGGAATATTTACAGTGTTTGAGATGCACATTTCAAAGAGTATCAAAAGCAGATAGCGCACTTCTTACAAGATGAAAGCGAGGGAAGAAACTCATGAATAGATGAATTGATTCAAAAATATTGATAAGTACACATCTCTTAATTTTTGGCAATAGTGGAAATAGTGTGATCGTTTCTTGACATGGAATTGCCTTGTTTGCAGGAACTATATGCATTACATCCTCTTGTCTTCTCCTATGATCAGGAAAGTATATCTCATGGACACTAATTACATGATGTGACTCATCTAAGTCTTGTGGGTGTCCTGAACTACATCTAAGTTTGGGCATCATGCAGCCCACCATGTAATATGATTTCCTGTGTGTCATCAGCAGCATCAACACGTTGATGCACAACTTACTTATTATTGTAAGGGTGATGTAAGATTGACTTATCCTTAATGATAAGTGGGTTATACACTCTTGCTAATGTAAGATTGAATTACCCTTGAAATCACAAGTTAGACATACACTAATGTTGATGTAAGTCAATCATGTCTCAGAGTGTGTATCTACAATGATGAGTACAACATGTACCACACGACAATGCCACCTTTCTCCAACATCAACTTCTCTGGCTTCAACTTCTATGCCCCACTCTATGACTTGTAAACCTAAATCTTTCTCAAAATTCTAAAGTCAAGCAATTCTTTTTCACAAACATGGGCAAAAAATGTTGTCTTTAAACTAATATGTCAAGATATTGCATTCCAAACTTGTGTTGTGATGAGCGGAAGACAATCTCTCAAATCAAAGATGAGGGTCTTGGATGATATGATATATTGGTTTGGATTAGTTTTAAAAAAAAGCGGTTGCTATCAAAGCAGGCCTCTGTTTTCATGTCAACAACTTTTCAATTTAGATTGTATGATAAATTGAGTCATGGGTCATAGGTATTAGGTTGTGGGCCATGGGTCATAGTCTATAGACTGTGGGTCTTGGGTCTTAGATTGTGGCTTACAGGTCACCGATTATATGTTTTCAAGTATATGATCATGTACTAATGTACCATGTATCCATGTATTCATGTATGAATGTACAAGTATCACCACTGTGGTCCCTCAAATAAAATGAGCAAGGATCCGATAACGACTAATTCAATTTGAACACGGTAAATGGTCAAAAATTGAATTGCTTGTTTGGATATATCCATTAATGCAGGTATTTTTTGGATGCATTTCTAGTTTTTAGGTATTAAAAATTATGTATCTTAAAACATGGTAAGAACACCCACTGCATGGTAAGAACACCCCCACGTTTGCTTAGAGACCCAAAAGGAGACCCCAACTGCAAAGCATAGAGCTCTAATTGCTAGAGTAACATACCCCATTTAAGAGCAAGGAGGTGTTGTTAGGAGTAAGAGACCCTTACTACATGGCAAGGAGATCCCAACTACAAAGCAAGCAGCCCTAAATGCTTCTAAGAGACCCCTTTTTTATGGTAAGGAGGTGCTATTAGGAGTAACACACCCCCACTGCATGGCAAGGAGACCCCAATTGCTGCAAAGCAAGGAGCTCTAATTGCTAGTAGGAGACCCCATTTTAGAGCAAGGAGGTGCTATTAGGAGGAAGAGAGCCTAACTACATGGCAAGGAGACTCCCATATTTACTAAGAGACCCATAAGGAGACCCCTACTACAAAGCAAGGAGCTCTAATTATTGCTAGTAAGAAACCCAATCGTAGAGGAGCAAGGAGGTCCTGTAAAGGAGCAAGAGAACTTATTTTAGATCAAGGAGAACTTATTTTAGATCAAGGAGGTGCTATTAGGAGCAAGAGAACCCCACTATATTTACTAAGAGACCCATAAGGAGACCCCTACTACAAAGCAAGGAGCTCTAATTATTGCTAGTAAGAAACCCAATCGTAGAGGAGCAAGGAGGTCTTGTAAAGGAGCAAGAGAACTTATTTTAGATCAAGGAGCAAGAGAACTTATTTTAGATCAAGGAGGTGCTATTAGGAGCAAGAGAACCCCACTATATGGCAAGAGATCCCACCTACACAAGGAGGTATTGTTAGGAGTAAGAGACTAATATGGCAAGGAGATCGCAAAAGTACAAAGCAAGCAGTCCTAGATGCTTCTAAGAGACCCCCAATTTATGGCAAGGAGCTGCTATTAGGACTAACTTACCTCCACTGCATGGCAAGGAGGTATTGTTAGGAGTAAGAGACTAATATGGCAAGGAGATCGCAAAAGTACAAAGCAAGCAGTCCTAGATGCTTCTAAGAGACCCCCAATTTATGGCAAGGAGCTGCAATTAGGACTAACTTACCTCCACTGCATGGCAAGGAGACCCCTAATTTTACTTAGAAACCCAAAAGGAGATTGCAACTCCAAATCAAGGAGCTCTAATTGCTAGTAAGAGACCTTGTTTTAGATCAAGGGGATACTATTAAGAGCATGAGAACCCCACCAAATCGCAAAGGAGACCCCTAATTTTACTTAGAAACCCAAAAGGAGATTGCAACTCCAAATCAAGGAGCTCTAATTGCTAGTAAGAGACCCCGTTTTAGATCAAGGGGATATTATTAAGAGCATGAGAACCCCACCAAATCGCAAAGGAGACCCCAACTACAAAGAAATTAGAGCTCTTTCTTTGTATTTGGGGTCTCCTTTTGTGGGTCTCTAAGTCAAAGTGGGGATCTTCTTTTGCCATGCAATGGGGATTTGTTAATCCTAATAGCACCTTCTTGCCACCATAAACAGGAGTCTCTAATAGCACCTCATTTCTCTAAAAAGAGGTCTCTTACTAGAAATTAGAGGTCCTTACTTTGTAGTAGGGGTCTCCTTGTGGGTTTCCAAGTAAATATGGGGGTCTCCTTGCCATGCAGTGGGCCCCTCTTGCTCCTAATAGCACACACCTCTTTGCTCTAAAATAGGGTCTCTTACTAGCAATTAGAGGTCCTTGCTTTGTAGTAGGGGTCTCCTTGTGGGTTTCCAAGTAAATATGGGGGTCTCCTTGCAATGCAGCACTGGGGCTCTCTTGCTCCAATAGCACGCACCTCTTTGCTCTAAAATAGGGTGAAGTTGGGGTTTCCTTCTAGGTCTCTAAGAAAATATGGGGGTTTGTTATTCCTAATAGCACACCTCCTTACCCATAAAATTGTTAGAAGTCAAGCTCAGTTCCCATGTGTTCCTTCTTTATGTGTTAGATCATGACCGACACCAGCTATAGCTAGATACAGCTGGACATGTGTGTCGTATAGTTAATAATCCGATCATCACACAGATAGATATAAGGTAGAGTAGGTCTTTTCTACATACATGTTAGTGAGTGTGAAAGTAATGAATAGAAGAAGATAGTGAGCCTGAAGGCTCTGGGTTTTGCTCCATTCTCTGTCTGTCTCTCCCTCTCTTCCAATATGGTATCAGAGCGCAGTTAGGTGGGCTCTCTAGAGCAGGAGGTGCTGAAGAACAAAAGCGCTGAAGTTTTTGAAGTGCAGACTCTCCGACATTGCATCCTGTAAGTTTTAACACACGAATTGTCTGCGTGGATTTCGCCTGGAGAGAACAGCACACTGCCTGCATGCTAAGTGAGCAAATGCATGCATATACACTGTGGAAAGTGCTAGATAGCTGTGACATGCTATTACATTGTTGAATGCATATCTGTGAGTTGCAATAGTGAATTACAGATCTGTGAATAGTTCAAAAGTGCTGTAAACATCAAAGAATAGTATACACAAAGTGCTATAAACATCCCAATATTCAACGTAACAAGCTTTACCTAGCTCCACAAAGTCCTCAAATCATGTCATACATTCACTGCTGTGTGTTGGGTTTAGTACATGACCATATGGGCAACCACATGTATGCTGTATGCATGTCAAGATTGCATTCACTGCTGTTAACAGCCAACCAAAAATGTTACTGCATCAATTTCCAGCGTTAAATTTTTGCTTCAAGCCAACAAATCCAGCGCATGAATGCTTTGCATATTCCTGTGCTCCAATGCGACCTTCTGGGTACTGGGATCTATGTACAGGTGATGAAGCTGAACCTGAAATGCCTGAACGACCAACACAAGATCAGAGAAGAGCTCATAAGCAGTGGACAGAGAGAGCATGCAAAGTGCTACACTGGTTTTCTTTATGTATATCTGATGCTATGGCAATACAGATCACTAGATGTGAGTCTCCAAAAGATGCTTGGGACATACTCATGAAGAACTATGGAAATGTAGCACATGCAAGGAAGATTCAGCTGAAACAGCAGTCCAACATGTCTAGAAGTGGCAGAAGCATCCAGGTTTATACGACATAGGTTAAGACCATAGCAGACCAGCTTGCCACCATTGGATCATAGGTATCTGAAGATATGATTGCTATCACACTGAATGGACTTGGCAAGGAATATAAAGCGTTTGATACATCTATTTCTGTTAGAGCTGAACCTCCTGATTGGGATGAGCTAGTTGCTTTGCTGTTGCATGAGGAAGTAAAGCTTGGATTGCATACAGGTTTTAGTGTGTCTCAGAGTAGAGACACTGTTTTGTACTCTAGCCAGCGTGGTAGAGGCAGCAGAGGCTGTGGTTTGTTTCGAGGTCGTGGTGGTGATACTCGAAACACCTATGTGGACAACAACAACAGAGTAATTGGCATGGCATAGATACACAAGGCCAGCGTGGATTTGGCGGCTTTAGAGGCAAGGGGAGATTACCCTGTGGTGCAGAGGTGGTGGATCATGGCAGTCAAATGATCAATCCAACAGCAGCAGGGATAAGGACTGTCATTACTGCAATAAATATGGGCACATTGAAAAGGATTGTTACAAGAAGCAGAGAGATATGAAGGCAAAGGGCAAACAGCATGGGCACTATGCATCTTGTAGTGGTGCTCATGATGAGCAGGTTGACAGATTGTTTCCCATGCAGCATGTGTCCAAGAATGCACCTAGACAGAATAGAGATGAGAGATGGTACATTGACTCTGGGGCTTCTAATCACATGACACCCCACGGAGAGTGGTTCGCTGAGTTGGTTGCAGGTTCACATGGTTATGTGTGTACTGGGGATGACACCCAGCACGATATTCAGCACACAAGAGTTGTTCCGTTGATGTTGACGACGATTAATGGCAAGAAGAAAAGCCTGCATGATGTACTGCATGTACCGTCAATAACCAAGAATCTTTTATCTGTGGGACAGATGGCAGAACAAAATCTACAGGTGAGATTCAATAAAGATGGATGCTTTATTGAAGAATACGGTAATGGCTGCAAATTAATTGCTAGAGGCAGAAGGGATGGCAGGATGTTCACCTTGGATGCATCCATTCCTGAACTTAAGGCAGCCATGTTTGCACATGATGAGGGTGCTATTCGGGATGTTGAGATTTGGCACAAGAGGATTGGCCATGTCAATGTACAAAAGCTGAAATCTATGCAGCAGAAGGAAGTGGTACTTGGATTGCCCAAATTCAAGTATAATGACTTTGGTCATGTATGTCCTGCATGTCAGTTTGGAAAGCAAGCGAGATTTCCCTTCATGAAACATGTAAAGAATAGCTCGAGACCCTTCCAGTTGGTGCACTCTGATGTTTGGGGTCCGTCGCATAATGCTTCATTTGGAGGAGCTTGTTACTATGTATCTTTCATTGATGATTTCAGCAGGTACACTTGGCTGTACATACTGAAGCATAAAGATGATGTGGTTGATGCCTTCAGAGACTTCAAACAGCATGCTGAAAATGAGTTGGGCTACTACGTATCTTGTCTTAGGTCAGATGGAGGCGGAGAATATATCTCTAAGGAGTTTGACAAATATCTTGCAAAGTATGGGATAAGAAGGCAGCTCACTTGCAGCTATACACCATAGTAGAACGGTGTTGCAGAGAGGAAAAATAGGGTACTAATGGAGTCAGCTAGAGCTATGCTGAATGAAAAATGTTTGCCTAATGCTTACTGGGCTGAAGCAATGCTGACTGCTGTCTATGTGCTGAATCGAACCCCTATAGCAGGGATTCATGATGTTACACCTTATGAGAGGTTGTATGGTCATAAACCTAACATTAGGCACTTAAAAGTTTTTGGTTGCATTACGTATGTGCATATACCAGATGAAAAGAGAAAGAAATTGGATCCTAAGGCAGTAAAGAGAGTGTTTTTGGGTTATGCACAGGAAAGAAAAGCCTATAAATGCTATGTGTCATCTACACATGAGACACTGATAAGCAGAGATGTTGTCTTTGACGAATTAGCTTCCTGGTATGGGAATCCAGTTGCTGTGCCTACTGATGGATCAGCCAACACAAGTAATGCTGAAAATACCCCTACAGTTAGTACAACCATGAGTGGCCAGACAGGTGATGTATCATCTACAGTGAGTCCTTGGTCTGGCAGATTGCGGAATCGCACTCCTACGTCCACTGACACGGACATGTCAGTGAGGGGGAGATTGGATAAGGGAAAAGAAAAAATGTTTGAAGATGTAACAGGACCACTTACTTGCAGGTTATGAGTCGTCCAGCAGTGATAGCTTGGACAGTGAGTTGGGGATTCCGTCTGTCATGACGCCAGGTGCTAGGCAGAATCGTTATGTGCCGCCTCATGAGAGGCAAGCTCAGAGTGAGCCATAGTTGAGGAGATTCGAGAGGGTCAGGAGACCCGTTGAGACAGGTACACTTATACTGGATATTCAGCCCGTCATTATGCTTACATGATGAAAGTGACAAGTTTTAAAGAACCCACTAAGTTTGATGAGGCAGTTGTTGCAGAGATGAGAAGTGGTGTGCTGCCATGGATGAGGAGTATTCAGCTTTGGCTGAAAATGGAACATGGGATTTAGTGCAGTTGCCTGATGGCAAAGTCCCCATTGGCTGCAAATGGGTGTACAAGGTTAAGTGCAAACCAGTTGGGTCATTAGAGCGCTACAAGGTCAGGCTGGTTGCAAAAGGTATGCGTAACAGTATGGTCTTGACTATGAGGAGACTTTCAGCCCTGTAGCTAAAATGGCTACGGTCAGAACTGTCATTGCATTGGCAGCAGCTAAAGGCTGGAAGTTATGGCAGATGGATGTGAAAAATGCCTTTCTGAATGGTGAGTTGCAGGAAGAGGTTTATATGGAGCAGCCTGAACTCAAGATTGAACAATCAAGCTACTATTTCCCATTATCAACACACACACATGGCTAAAACTATGCTTGTTGTATACAAGCAATCGGTTAAAGGGCTAGAAGACATTGTGATCTCACAAACTCAACATGTAAATAAGTTAGAAAGACTACTTCAATCATCTTAGGAAGAGATGACGGAGCTTAGACAAACTAACAAAAAATTGGAGGAACATCCACTCCAAAAAATGCAACTAAAAATCACTCCTTTTAGGTTAAGGGCGAGATCTAGATAGTTTAAGAGTGTTACATGCCTAGCAACACATGGGAGTGCTAAGAAGAAATGGATGAGGCTTGCTCGAAGCTACATGAATAGTGTGGGAGGTTTTTGCTTAGATAATTCTATAGATAGAATTGATATAATCAAGTTTTCATAAAGAACATAAATTAAATTACAAAAAACATCTTACGATGAGCTTGTAATGTAGATGCTAGAGTAGTAGAAGGATGCATGTGCATGTCTCTTATCGTGTACACATGTTTCACCTTTGTCTTCTACCCATCTTTTTCTATCTTGAATTCCACGATATGCCCCTTCCAATGGTATTGTAGGAAGCCTCTTCTTTGCCTTTTTAAAAGGACCTTTGCATGATGGTTGCATAGTCACCCAATCATTTAGCTTGAAGTTTATACCTTTCCACATACCCTCATTATCTTTAACACTGTGAAGGATGCATGATGAAATGGCATTAGGAGTGTGTCTTGGGTTAGTGTCGTCTCGACATTGTTTGACGATGAATAGAGAAGAGGGTGATGTAGAAAGACGCTGAGAAAGAGGTGTAACCACGATATAGACTAGGGAATTTGAAATATATTTACTCAAATGTATGACTAATTCTAAAAAATATTTTCTTAAGTATTGACATTTGGTACATGTGAGTAGGTTTTGAAGTTGAAACCCCCATAAATAGCCGTGCTAGATTACATTATCAGATTACATTAAGTGGTGATAACCCCCTAAAATAGCCAAAACTAGTGAAGTTAGTGAAAAGTAGATAAGAAACCCAATGTCATATTTAAGGTTGAATGTTGCATTTCTATTGGTCCAAATCTTAATCCAAATTGGGTAGTACAAGTGATTAAAATGTCACCCTTTTTTAAACATTTTTTGCCCTAATGTATACAGCTTAACCAAGGTATCCCGCATGCATCTTTAGGTGTCGCT
Organism: Cibotium barometz; assembly: GCF_041138505.1. Classification (NCBI taxonomy): domain Eukaryota; kingdom Viridiplantae; phylum Streptophyta; class Polypodiopsida; order Cyatheales; family Cibotiaceae; genus Cibotium; species Cibotium barometz. The sequence continues at coordinate 34,704,216 of NC_141046.1, forward strand.
ACATCTTGTATATGACCAATCAAAGAATCAGACACACAAATAGAGAGCCAATACATAACCTTGGTGGCCCTCTCATTCCATGTCTTCAAGGCATGTACCTATTGTGGAGTGAGATTTCCTTTCAAAATCTCACGCTCTTTCTCATCACCTATAATAAACTCCCAATATCCCTTTCCCATAAGTAAGTTCGTCATCCTAAACTTCCATGCTTGAAAGTTACTTAGCTTAGGCATGTCTCACACGTGTTACCATTGATTAGATTCACTCAAATCAACTTAACCCAAGATATTCTTTTCACTTGTTGGGTCACCCAACAATTAATAAATTAATTACCATAACATCCCTCTTGCTTGGGTTGCAACTGTCCTCAGTTGTATATTTAATTTTAGCAAGTGAAAAGAGTCAGGATAGAGTATCTATTAGATAGAGAATCTCTCAACACTTAATTGTGATAAGTTATCCATCACATATAAATATCATTAAAAGTATCCATCACACGGACATCAAAAAGAGTATCCTTCATGGAAACCAAGACGAGTATCCTTCACAGACAATCTGCTAATTTTCCTTGGTATTGAGATGAAGATAATTGTAATAAATTGAAGTAGTCTTATGTATAATAAAATTGATGGGCTCAATGTGAAATGACAATGACATAAATCCTTCAGTAATTAATCAAAAAACATATGTGCATCATTGTTAGTTCACTGAAGTCTTAATAGTGAATGGCCTAACATGTGTTTTCTTCTACGTTTAAAAAGTACATATCAGTCATTGCAACTATTATGACAAATAATTTGAGTTTAACTAAGAACTATTCTTGACTATTTAGGAAATGAATGAACATACCCTAGAAGATTTTTTTTTCCTCTTACTTAGCAAAAAGGTCACCTATGGACTCAAATTTTATTTTCATATTGAACAATGTATAAGAATGAGTTTTAGGCTTCCCTTGCTGATCGTAGAAGGCATGATTTGGAGTACCCTCTTGATTTGGTTGGTCGCCATTGTCTTCATCTTCAATCACGTTCACGGTCGCAACTCAATTCTTTGTCTTCTCTAGGCACTCGTATGCATAATGTCCTTCTTTGTCACATCTATAGCATGTAATCACACAAGGCTTGCTATTCTTCTTTGCTGGTTTGGTCTTCTTTCCATTTGCTTGTGAACCATTGTCCTTTGCTGCTTCATTTTTACGTTGAAATTTCTCAAAATGTTTGGAAAGAGGGGTAGATCGAGGAAACTGAGGAATGTGAGAATCGGCCACTGTAGTTTGGAAAGAGGGATAGAATCGGCCATTGTAGTTTCCCTCGAAAACCCATTCTTCTTCTCACAGTTTGTCACTAGAGAAATGGCATTACTAAGAGAATGAGGATGGAACATATTCACTTCCGCTCTAATGAATGACTTCAATCTAGATATGAACTTCCGCTTCTGGTCCTTCAATCACACTCTCTCGATGGCTTGAAGTTGGATAAGTGTTTGCCAAAATTTATCCACATACATCTGCACGATTTCTTTATCAAGTTGATGTAACATATCCCATTGTTAGTGCGCCCTAGCTTTGCATTAAGGTGGAAGAAAATTTTGTTTGATGAGCTTTTGAAATTCCTTCCAAGTCCTTAGTCTATTTTGTCCTTGCTTGATGGCATTCCACCATAGAGATGCACTTTCAACCAAATGGTTGTGGCAACATATTTGACTTTTTCCTTCTCAAAAAATTCTTCCCTAGAAAAATAGTTATCAAGTTGACTAAGCCATGACAATATGATCTTTGGTTCCTTCTTACCATCAAAATTCTAAAAAGTGAAAGCTTTGCAGCTAATCTTAGTTTTCTTCTTTATTTTCTGTGCTTGAAGAGTAGCATGTATTGGCTTGTGTATGCAATACCTCTCAAAATCTGAAGAATTAGATTTGGGAGATGACCTTATTCTTCTCTTGCGTGAATTTCTTCTCTCAAGTTCTTCTCTTTAATTACGCTCATTGGCGAGTTGAGCTTGAAGTGCATTTAATCGATCTTGGATAGTTGGCGGTAGAGGATAGGTTGCCATTGTAGAAGAACCAAGCAAAATAATATGGAATTGCAAAAATAAAATAGAAAAAATAATAAGATTATCTGACTCCCGTGTATTTGAAGAAGCTTGTTGAACCGCTCGAAGTCGATGGCGTCGAACGAACAATACGAATAATAATTTAATAACACCTTGATGTTGACAATTTGGAAAGAAGCCCGTTCAAAACTCTTGCTAGATTTTCCACCCTAAATAATTTGTGAAAATTCTATTATGAGTTATCCAAAAATCTAATTTTTTGTGCTGAGATTTGATACCCACAAGTGTAGTTGTAATCCCTCTTTGAAGATATGAAAAAAAAAACTTTATTTTAAAGCTTTTATAAGCCTTATGTTTAAGCCTTTAATAGTCAAAAGCTTTAAAACTAAGCTTTAGTCAAAGCTTAGTAAAGTTTTGAAGTAAAGTTTATTCAAGCTTTGTAAAAAGCTTCACGAAACAAGGGGCCGATGGCCCTGCAGCCTACGCACATAAAAACCTGCCCACACATAGCACAAATTGGAGAAGCCCTTCTGGAGTCGCTTGAATTGGAGGGAGAGGAGAGAAGAAATAATTAAACTTTTTTTTTGCTTTAATTCTCCCTGTAGGCTGCATTTCAGCGCCGCTTGGTAATTGAAGAAGAGAAAAAAGATAATAAAGAGCCTTCCACACCATTGATTATGGATTTGCTGAGTTGAGAATCTCTCCAAATTCTAAAATTAGAAGATGATTGCCAAGATCTTTCTCATTCCATCCATACACCCCCTCCCCCCCACATGTGTCCATAAATAGCATAGTTTTTCCAAAATTGGGCTTTTACAAAATTGAACCATAGTTCAATGCTTTTAAAGTATCTCATAAAAAATAAACCTTGCCCAACATATGTACAATGGGCCAAACCATACAAAATTAATTATTTTTCACACATGTGCACGACTAGATAATTCCATCCAATGTCCCGAACTTATGATCTATACTAAAAAATAGTCCACAATGTTAGATCACAATTACTTTGAATGTCCACCTTTGTTGTCCCGAACTTATAATCTATACTAAAAAATAGTCCACAATGTTAGATCATAATTACTTTGGAATCACTCACAAAAATAATACTGACAAGTGGAAATCATTATCTAAATTCACTACTATGTGTTACACATAATTAATCGGATTCACTCCCACATTGGATTCACTCACAATGTCTTCACATGCGTCGCAGTGTTCACAGAGTTGATCGGATTCACTCACAATCAAACTCACACCACACATCTCGCACATTACCATTGATCGAATTCACCCACAATCAACTTAGCTTAGGCACGTCTCACACGTGTTATCGTTGATCAAATTCACTCATAATCAACTTAACCCAAGATATTCTTTTCACTTGTTGGGTCACCCAACAATTAATAAATTAATCACCGTAACAAGACCAAATGCAAAAGAAGCAACCAACCTCTCCAACTCCATCACATCACTGCAAAGAGGCAAACTAGCCATGCTACACCTCTCCAACTCCATCACATCACTGCAAAGAGGCAAACTAGCCATGCTATTCCCTCAATCAACTTATGTGATTGAAGCTAAGATTGCTAAGTCACTCCCCCCAGACACCTAACTAGGATAAAGATACATCTTTCCCCTTTAGCATCAAGGTATTATAACTCCTCCAAGAAGACATCCAAAATATTCAAATTTTGGGGTCAACCCGGTCACAGAACCCTTGACTCAATATAAATAAGATTTAGAAGTTGAGAAAGAATCCCCCCTTGATCCCGGTGAAGATCCTTTTATATCGTCATTTCCAAGCAATGGGTTGTTGTTTTAGGCTCAGGGACGATGGTAGAGGACCTAGAAGTGGATGTGTTTGATGAAGAAGTGAGTGTCAATGCCAAACACATATGCCTTGAGACATGCATCACTGTTGAAAGACCCAATAGTTCCATGAAAGAAACATAGAATTTAGACCTTGTGGTGGACACAGTATCATAGGTTGAAGCACATGTTGGTTTAGCCCATGCCTCCTCCTTGAAGGAAGAAAAACGTTGAAAGAAAGAGTGATCCATTAAACATCTTACCACAGATTAATCTGATCAAATTTTCCTTTCCTGTAAAATAGCTAAGAATCATTTGAATCTTGATCCAGGGGAGCCTAGACCATGCACAGAAGGCTAAAAATGTAGAAATCCTAAAAATGAAAAAAAAAACCATGAAATACACAAACCCTAAAAATGCATAAGGGGAGAAGGTGAAGCATGGTGATGGAATGGAGCCTAGCTCTGACACTATGTTGGAAACATGGCGGCCAAGTCGAGGAAGGAAGTGAGAGTGGAAGGAGAGGTGAAGAGATCAAGCCACGGTGTGTGGAAGCATAGACATGAATATGGAAGATATATATATATATATATATATATATATATATATATATATATATATATATATAGAGAGAGAGAGAGAGAGAGAGAGAGAGAGAGAGAGAGAGAGAGATGCAATAGACACAAGAATCAAGATTGCAAGAACTCAATTGATACTCATTACTTTAGCAAGAATGAAATACAACACAAGACCTTACTTTTATAGGCACTAGGGTGCCCCTATCTTTAAACTCTTAATAAGAGGTGGTTCACATCTAATGTGTTCACACCAAGACTTAATAACCTTTTCTTGGGGGCTCACCTAGAAATATGTAAGTATAGCGTGTGAGCACAAATGGGTTTTTTAATTTAAAATTTTAAGGTAAATCTACATAAATACATTTACAAAAGGATTTTTTTAATTGATTTTGAAAAAAACACGTAAGTCCATAAAGAAAAAGGGGTTATTTTATTCATGAAAAATTCACAAGTAAGGGGTTTTTAAAATATCCCTTGAATGCACGTGATACATAGGGTTTCTTAGTGGTACACCCCCCGAGAGCCTTTTACACCACTAAGACTCTGATTATTCTAACAAAGATTAGTTAAGCATTACAAAAAGAGTTGGAGGCATGCTAGCTACAAGTAAAAAAGCATAACAAACTAGAGAGGAAAATGATAAACAAAACAACAAGTCCAAGACAAGTACACAAAGCCATGAAGGAATCATAATGGAAGCCAAGACTAAAGCCAATAATGCTTAGCAACATGCTGAGACAAGTGACTAGACAATAAGGGGAATGAGTTATTAGTGAAATGTTCTACAGAAGCATAAGCAAGGCTATAGAAGATTTTTTTTAAAAGGAAATCCAAAGATTAACAAAAAAGATGGGAGAAACCCAAGAAGAGTAGACAAGAGGTCCCAAGAAATGGGAGTCCTCGAAATATTGGTAATGAGCAAAAGGAGACCCTAAGGAAAGAAGGCCCAAAAAAGATGTTGAATCAGTGTAGATGCTCCTTGATCAAAGAGTTTGGCACTCCCCTCCTCTTGAGAGTAAAACACTTTTTCATGTTACTAAAGGCATGAAGAGGAGCATTTTGGATAAGCATAAGAGAAACCAAAGAAGAGTTGAGACAACACGAGGTCCTAGCAAATATGAGTCTTCCCCCCACACAAACACCCCCCGTGCCTGCCCCCGTCCCTATATATATATATATAACGCAATGTATCTTACCTAGTAGCACCTCCAATATTATATGTGAGAGAAGAGTGTAGTGAAAAAAACTCAAGATATTTATATGTGAGAGAAGAGCGTAGTGAAAAAAAACTCAAGAAAATGATTTGAAATCAAAACATAGATTTTTTGTGACAATCAATGTTTTATATCTTGATAATTATAAGAGGAGCTAGATTATTACATTGTCATGCACAAAATATCCATAATATCGATACTTGTTGCCCCAGCATCTAGATTGGGATAGTTTTCTCATCGTATACTCTTGGAGTGTCATCATATCAAAGACATATGATATTTTTATAATGGTGTCTAGATTGCTACAAATGATATCTATTTTGTATATACCTTGGCCTACATGTTCCACTACAAAATGGTCCTTTATAAGTATTAATCAACTTTTCTCCAAAATACAACTTGGATCCTTTCACTTAATTTTAGTGAAGGTTATTGTGCATGTATTTTTGTCATATTTTCATATTACATTTAAAGATACATTGATTACAATACATGTTGCTTTAAACTAGCTAGATGTTTTGACCAAACATTGGCAACTCTTCCCCCCCCCCCCCCCAATAAACCTAACCATGCTAGGTTTGGGTTTGCAACCTAGATTCTAGCCACATGATAAAGTTGCTATATTATTCAATCACCTAGATTGATATGTTCACATTAGATGTTAGATGTCTTTCCAATGTGTCATGTTTTCTTCTAGTTTGTAGTTATCATGGGAGTTGCTAATTATATGTGTTTGTATTCACACAATGATGGAGTCACATTAAGTGCATGTACTCAACATGATTGTGGATCAAAAGCTTGGTGCTAGGAATGATAAAGTTGCTATTTAATCACCTAGATTGATATGTTCACATTAGATATCTTTCCACTGTGTCATGTTTTCTTCTAGTTTGTAGTTATCATGGGAGTTGCTGATTATATGCGTATGGATTCACATAATCATGGAGTCACATTAAGTGCATGTACTCAACTTGATTGTGGATCAAAATCTTGGTGCTAGGAATGAGCTTCACAAGTTTATGGCTTTAAATGTGTCCTTGAAGGTGGATATTTCTCACATGCCATGAAATGTAAAGGGTTTCATAAATATTTTCAAATGTTTTGAAAGGTACAATGTACTCTACTTAATTGTGTGGTTAAGGGTGGCTTCGCAAAAATTTACAGACGGTGAAGCCCTTATTTGACCAATCTTCAAGCATCTAGAGCTTCTTGTCTATTCTTAGCTTCACAAACCATGGATTGATACTACCAATCATGATTTCTATCACTAGAGAGGTAAGTCTAAAACTTATACTTATGCATTGTTTAATTTTATTATTAAAAAAAACTATAGCTAAATTTAAAACTATAATGGTCAAGATAGTTCAATGATTGATATGTACTTTCTATATGTGGAAGAAAATACAGATTAGACCATTCACTATCAAGACTTCAGTGAACTAACAACAATGATGCACATGTTTTTCAACTGATCTCACCGAAGTAACTTATTGTTATTTTACATTCAACCTTTAAACTTTAACACCTTATTTAAAACACTTTCTTCAAATTATTCTCTTTCTAGGTTCAAATAAGCTTAACCAGGTGTCTCTGAAAGATACTTGTGTTGGTATATGTAAGAGGTACTTGTGTTGGTGTTTGTGAAAGATACTCATGTTAGTGTTTGTGAAAGATACTTGTATTGGTGTATGTAAAGGATACTCTTTTGATATTCGAGACGGATGATCTAAGTGATATTTATCTATGAGACGGATAACTTATCACAATCTAGTGTTGAGATTTGTGAACGGATATTATATTATGACTCTCTTCACTTGCTAATTAAATACGCAAGTGAGGTCAGTTGTAACTCGAACAAGAGAAAATGTTACGGTAATTAATTTATTATTGGGTGATCCAATAAGTGAAAAGAATATCTTGGGTGACCCAAGTGTGATTAATTTGGTTATGAGTGAATCCAACCAACTGTGACAAGTGTGATGCATGTAAGAAATGTGTGAGTTTGATTGTGAGTAAATCCAATCAACTCTTTTGAATTAATTCTTGATGAGGGTGACCCTAGTTGGTTGTGAGTGATTCAACCAGCGCTGACACGTGTCAAACATGTGTGAGTTTGATTGTGAGTAAATCCAATCAACTCTTTTGAATTAATTCTTGATGAGGGTGACCCTAGTTGGTTGTGAGTGATTCAACCAGCGCTGACACGTGTGAAACATGTGGTATACTTTGTGAATACGTGTGACGCGTATGAAAACATTGTGAGTGAATCCAATGTACGAGTTTGATTGTAAGTGAATTCGATCAACTCTTTTGAATTAATTCTTGATGAGGGTGACACTAGTTGGTTTTGAGTGAATCCAACCATCTGTCACACGTGTGAGACGTGTGGTGTAGTCTGTGAATACGTGTGATGTGTATGAAAACATTGTGAGTGAATCCAATGTAGGAGTTTGATTATGAGTGAGTCCGATCAACTCTAAGACATGTGTGACGCGTGTAAAGGTTCTGTGAATCTGATTGTGAGTGAATCCGATCAACTTTAAGACACGTGTGAGAATATGTGGGAGTGAATCCACTTAAATATATAATGACATTGTGAGTGAATCCAATGTGAGAACAATTAATGTGTTTGATCACTCGTGTGTGTGCTGATAGTTACAACTGAGGATGGTTGTCTTCTCAAATGGGAGGATTATCACGGGAGTGAGATTTTTCAGAATATTTTATCATGGGAGTGAATCTAATTAATTATGTGTGATGCATGCATGGTTCATGTGTGAAGCATGGTAGTGAATGATTTCCATTTGTTAGAATTATTTTTGTGAGTGACTCCAAAGTAATTGTGATCTAACATTGTGACCTATGTTGAGTATAGATCACGAGTTTGAGACAACCAAGGTGGATATTGGACTATATTATCTAGCCAAGCACATGTGTGCTAAATATTTAATTTTGTATGGTTTGGCCCATTGAACATATGTTGGGAAAGGTTTATTTTTGATGAGATGCTTTAAAAGCATTGGACTAAGGTTCAATTTTGTAAAAGTCCAATTTTGGAAAAGCTATGCTATTTATGGCTCCAAGGGCTAAATTTATTAATATGATTTAAATACCGCTTATGGGAGTGGAGCCACACATGTTGGGGGAGAGATTGCACCCAATCTTGTGTTCTTTGATTTTCATGCTCTTGGTTTATGCTATGATGTTATGGTTTATTTCTTTTATTATTTAATTTGTGGAATAATCTAATCTCCATGTACCATGGTTTTGTAACAACACTTTAAAAGGGTGAAGCTCATTGGTACGTTTGGCAAAGGGCCCTAAGTTTCCCTTTGCAAAGTTGTTGCTATAGAACACCTTCAATGACTATGACACATTACCTAAATTTTTCAAACTACAACATGGCACAATGGAAAAAAATGTATTTCCTCTATTTCAAGGAAGGATTGACTTTGAAAAAAATGGATCAAAGGGTGCGTAGCTTGGTGATCAAGAGATTGAAGGGGTGGGAAGAAGTAGTGCTTGTTTGGAGATAAGGATTTTTTTTTTGAAGAAAGACTTAAGTGGGAAACCACAAGAGTAGTTGTTTGAAAAATTGGGTGTTATTTCTAGAAAAACATATTTTTCAAATCTTGGTGGTTACAAAATGTTGACTCTAAGGATGGCAAGGTCAAGCGGTGGCACTCATGGGTGTGTATTGTATTGTACTTTCTAATTCCAACCAAATAATGTTGACTTGAAGGATGGCAAAGAGGAGGTGACAAGGTAGAAGGGATGTTTTCTACAGAAGAATACACTTAGTTTCTACATAAGGTTGCTTTCTACACAAGAATATGTGCTCGCCAAGGTGGCCTCGAGGCACCACCACAATCCCACTTATGCTTGGATAAAATTGACATTTAGTGTATTTTGCACCAATTGAAACCAAATAAAAAGGGCTTGTCATTAAGGAAAACGATGAACTTTTTGCTTTTTAGTTGTAAAATTGTCAAATCATTTGGTAAAAAAGGGCTTGTCATAAAGGAAAACGATGAACTTTTTGCTTTTTAGTTGTAAAATTGTCAAATCATTTGGTAAAAAAGCTTTCTTTTAGTATCACATGGACGAAGGTAGGACTTTTGATAGGAATTTGAACAAGAGGTGGCAAGCTTTATGATGAAGATGTAGGCCTGATACAAAGATGACGTGGCAACCTTTGAAATTTACATGACGTGGTAAGCTTGCTGACTTGGTAAACTTCGATAACGATGACGTGGTAAGCTTGTTAATTCGAGTAGCAATGACGTGTCGTATTTGTAGAAGCTCTGAAACTAAGATACGTGGCAAATTTAGCTGACGTATGCCTTGTTTTGACAATATAAAATATAAGAAGCCTTTAGACATTTTTCCTTCTGTTCCCCTGAAAAGCTCCGTCACGTGATCCGTCGTCTCTTTCCGTCGAAGTGCCCCCGTGACGCTTTGCCGATTCTCTCTTCCCCTGTGCTTCAGCTTGTGCCTATCCTAACACAGCTCCGTGGACGCTTCACCGTCGTCTTCTTTCGGCAACGTCCGATAGTATTTCCAAAGCTTCCGGGTCGTATGAGTCATGAAACTTCATGTGCAGCTCTTGGAAGCGCGAAATCTGAGGCCGCCGGATCGCCCCTGCCAGGCCTATGTCCGTCTGAAGCTCGGCAGCACGAAATGCAAGAGCTCCATTTCTCAAAACAGCTCGCCGGACCCTAACTGGTTCGAGGACTTCATCTTCAACGTAGACGATCTGGGTGCCGAGCTTCACATCTCCGTGTGGCACCAGGACCGCTTCACTGACGTCTTCCTTGGCCGCCTCCGCCTGCCTGTTTCCATTGTTCTCAGTGCCGACCGACAGACCATTTCTTCCTCCTGGTACCCCCTCCAGAAACGCAACAAGCGGTCCAAAACCCCAGTCACAGGTAAGTTGGGTTACTGCTCTGCTTAAGCCGTTATTGGTTTAGCTTAATCCGTGGGTTAGGCTCATGTCTGCTAATCCTCAGGGTTGCTTAAATCTCTAGTTGCTGAAGCTATAATTCCTTTGTGTGGCTGAAGGCAGTAAGAATGCTCAGAAAAGTGATTTGGCATGGCTGCTTTATTTCTGGGTTAGGCCCCTGGTTGTTTAATCCGTGGTTTAGGGCTTATTTCTTCGCTTAACCAGCAATTCAGGCTCATCGCTTTTTTGGCTTATGGCTTGGCTTAACTCGTGGTTTAGGCTCATGGCCTTGCTTTTCTTAATCAGTGGTTTAGGCATATGATGATCAGAAAGGTGGGTTTGTGTACAGTTAATGGCAATAACGGCAAATCATCATTTAGCAGAAAATGTCTGATCAAATTGCCCTAAACTTTGGAAGAAATTTCTGTTTTTCTTAATCCTTGGTTTAATTTAGAAGGAAAGGATCAGCAATGTGCTTTTTGCGCAATCAATCAGGGATTTCCTTGCCCTGGAATGTAGCAAAGTAGACCCAATCCATCACGTGGAGAAGCCTTGCCTTTTTTTCTTAGTTTTTTTTTTTTTTTTTGGGAGGGGGGGGGGGGTGGTCTGTGCGCCAAAATGTCGTAATTTTGCCATGTTTTTGCCCTCCATATTACTTTTGAAAATTTCCCATAACATGGCTTCCCACGGTGCAGTTGACTGAGCCGTGGGCATTGAATTTGGTTCAAGAATGCTCCAATGCAATCTCCTGAGGCATCACACTCTACCATGTAGTAGACTTGCTACCATGTCTCTTTGCATTGGTGGTGTGGTTTACTGACAGAAGATACTTCCTGACACGGCCCAAGGAGCCATGCTCCTGCTGTGTCCGTACATGTTTCTACTCTTTACATTATGGTCAAATATGGCAGGTGAAATACGTGCTGGATTTGTCTTGTCTGGGAGAACATCTTTTGCCCCTGGAACTTTGTCGGCACACCAATCATCTGATATCAGCAACTCTTCTTCTGTCAACAGCTTTCCAGAAATCTCCTACCTTCCTCGCACAGGCTCTTCTGATTCCTTTCAGTCAGTAGGCACCATAAACTCCCATGATGAGACATCAGTTTCTTCTTCTACTACACATGATGCTGAAAGCAGAGATTCCAATCACAGTTCAAGTTCCCCATCTCTGCTTTACCGCATCTCGGCATGGTTCCCCAGTAAAGTCTCATCCTCCCTCTCAAAGTTAGACGGAAGGGACGCAGACACAGTAGTAGAGACCCATGCAAACTCTGAAGACACTGATGTCTCATCTGATGAGGACGAGGGGTTAGTCCCTCTTTCTTTTTTTGAAGACGATGGCATCTCTGTGCCATCTTCACAGGAAGAAATGCCTGCCCCATTGGGAGGAGGCATTTTGCTTCTTGGTACCTATGCTGTGAGTGCAAAGGCTCTGAATGGGATTCTCTTTAGGCCTGGATCTCAGTTTTTGAAAGATCTGGCTGAATTGCAAAAGACTACCGACCTGGTCGAAGGGCCTTGGAGAAAAGGGGAGCTCAATACACCAAAACGTGTCATCACTTACATCAAAGCAGCCACAAAGTTGGTGAAAGCTGGTAAGGCAACAGAAGACCAGATGTATTCCAGGGCAGATGAGAAAGGGTTCGTTGTAAACGTCTCAGCAAGCACACCAGAAGTTCCTTATGGAAGCACCTTTCGGGTAGATCTCCAGTACTGTATATTTGCAGGAGCTGATGCGAATACAGGAGAAAAGACGTCGTTTCTTCGAGTATCATGGGGCCTCCACTTCCTGAGCAGCACTATGATGAAAGGGATTATCGAGAGTGGTGCTCGTCAGGGCTTACAAGACAACTACAAACAGTTCGAGCAGGTGCTGGAAAAGTATGCAAAACCACAGCAAGGATTGTCGATGGCAACTGCTGGTGTGCAGAGTATGGAGCTGCTTCAACAAGTGAGAGCTGATGTAGACGTGGTGACTCCTAAAAGTGACTGGCAACTGGCCAAAGAGCACTTTTGCAATCTTAGAGTATGCATAACAGTATTGTCCATTCTTGTAGTTTTACTGCATATTTACATCTCAAGACCATGCAAAAAAAGTGGCCTCGAGTTTTGGAAGCTGGATTTCCCAGACACCTTGCGGGAGTTCATCACTTCAGGCGTACTGGGAGTTCAAATTGAACACATCCTCGGGACGGCAAGAAAGTTTTTAGGGGCAAGACTTTACAAAGGTAATGAAACACCATGGTTTTTTTAGTTCTTGTCAGCATTGATCTCTCTTTTGAACTGTTATGTGTCGGTGTGCTTTCTTACATTTACAAATAATTTAAGGTGCAAAGAAGTGAAGTTAATGACCCTTTTTGTAAGCAGGGTCTGATCATGGAGTTAAGGCAAAAGGCAATGGATGGTTGCTAGCCGTCACACTTGTGGGGGCACAAAATATACCTGCATCCAATGAGGCTGGAGTGCCAGATCCATACGTTGTGTTTACATGTGCTGGCAAGGCACGGACAAGCTCTGTCAAGCTACAAACTTCTAATCCAGACTGGGAAGGTTGTATAGAAATCACCTTTTGTGGTTTGTACTACTAGGCCAACTCCAACTCAATAGGGTTCCTTAAAGCTTGCCTTTCCCTTTGGTTTCATGCAGAGAGGTTTGAGTTTGATGCAACCGAAGAGGCACCGTCAACCATGAATGTGGAGGCGTTTGATTTTGAGGGTCCATTCACTGAGTCCGAGTCAGTTGGACATGTGGAGATTAACTTTCTGAAGCGAACACCAGAGGAGCTAATGGATTTGTGGGTCCCTCTGGAAGGGAAAAATGCTCGTGCCTCAGGGTCCAAAATTCATCTGCGCATTGTTCTGGTCAACACAATGGAAGCAAACAGTGCGGTGCATTACATTGAGAAAGTGGAGAAAGAAGTTGGTAGGAAGGTATGAGAGTTGGGCATGTTTTAAGAAACAACTGTATTTGAACCTGCCTCAGTTGCTGCATCCCATGTTACTGATTATGTTACTTTTCTTAGTTCTGTAGATTACTAGGCAGTCCTTCACGAAGAACACATCCTTTCAGAGGCTCTTCTCACTGCCTTCAGAGGAGTTTTTGGTGAATGATTTTTCATGCTCTTTGAAGCGAAAGTTTCTACTCCAGGTAGGATTTTGTCCAGTTTAAGCAAAACTTTTTTGACGTGTTGGTTGACAAGTGTTTGTAAGGCTTGATACACAACCTTCCCTACCATGTGATGGCAGGTGGGGACAGGCAAGGTTCCTCGTCCATCCCCAACAGTGGGCTGCTTGGATGGACCCTACCGACGGGCAAGATTTCTTGTCCAACACCCCACCCATCAGAGGTTTCATGGTGGAAAGCTTTCTAATTCCATGGGCGGGGAAGGTTCTTAAGCTGGATACAGAACCTCCCCTACCCATGGAATCAGAAAGCTTTCCATCCCCTTGAAACAGTACAGAACTTCCCTCTCTCCCTCCCCCCTCCCCACCAAATGGAATTAGAAAGCTTTCCATCCCTATGAAACCTTTGATGGGTGGGGTTTCGGATGTGCAAGGTCACCTATCCATCCCCAATGGGCGGCATCGATGGGCCCTGCTGATGGGCAGGGGTATGTTGTGTATCAACCTAAGCACTAGAGTATCGTATTCTGAATGAAGGAATAGGTTTGCTCACATGGCTAGATCTATGTTAACAGAGTACACATGGGAACACCATTATCTTTTACTTTTAAGTTGGGAGTAGTGACGTGGTGGAGGAAGTTTTTTACATACACATACTGACTATTTATAGCATGTCATTGCTGAGAGTCATCTAGGTAATTTTCAAGGACCTTTGGAGCTTGAGGCTAAGCTTGCGGGAGGAATTTTGTAGGACTATTGGCCTTTGGAAGATTTTTGGTTGATTGAGTGCACGATCTCCATACTTTCATGTTGTATTTTAATAACTTGGGGTCTGGAGCCTCACCAAAGGTGTGTACATGAAATTAGAAAGCTTCGTATTGTTGGTGTGGACAATGTGGTCGAGAGATGATATGCAGGCTTTCTGCATTCTGGGGCAGATTTGCATGATGGTTAGAAGATTTCTAAATGGGAAGGTCAAGCTTTCAACTTCTTGAGTTGCAATTGTTGATGTTGCGGCTGCTTCATATTCCCTTGTGCTGCGTGGTGTAGCTTCAAGGGAGGAGAACAAATCACGCTGAGAAGTAATGTGCTTGCTACCACCACTATCAAAATATTAGACATGTTGATCTATCAATGACATGCATACATCATGGACAAAAGGGTCATAACTGTAGTGCACAATATGCCCAATCATCTTGTGCATAGTTCGTTGACTCCTCCTTTTTAGCACTCGGTGTTAATGCATCAGCCCCACAACCATGCCTGACTCTATCATCTTCTCCTTCTCCAGCCTTTTTCCTGCATTCATTGATATAATTAGCTTAGCTTCTGACAATAGTTGCATTTGTCTTTCTTCTTAGGCTTATCACCCTCCTCCTCGGCATCCTTGCTAGAAGATTGAGATGATTTTGCCTTTGGCTTGTAGCCGCCCTGAGAGAAGGCTTTTCCCTTTACCTTTTTGTCTGGCAGTGAGTGCCTGATCTCCCACACGTATACTAGTTTGGTTTTGCCGAGATTGCTCTTCTTGCAAGAGCACTACAACCAACTCATCAAACATAAGGGCATTGGGGTTACTCTTCATTATGAGCCGAAGTGTGGATGCAAAACCCTGATATGAGAATAGTAAACACCAATGAATTGTCCGGATAGGCCTCATCAATACATGCAAGTTCCTCGTTAAGATCTTTGATCCTTGTGAGAAACTCATCCATTAAGTTTCCTCATTCATATGCTCGGACTTTAACTACCTGGACAAGTAGGCCACTCGTGCCTCATTACGCACTTGGTAAAGTGCAGCAAGTGCATCCCAAGCTTGCTTAATAGTTTTACATGAGCGAATATAAGGAACAATGCTCCTTTTCATAGAAAGTGCCATCAGTGCATGTGCATGTACATCCTTACCAGCCCACCTGTCTTACTCCACTACAGGAGGTGCGGAGGTGGATGCCACAGTTACATTTGAACTAGTATCGCCATCCAAAGTACTTGTGTTACATTTGAACTAGTATCACCATCCAAAGTACCTGTGTTATCATGCACTGGTTAGACACGACGTGCCTCAATGCGAATAACAATATTCCAAAGTCCTTTGGCAACTAATACATGATGCATCGTATAGGACCACAAGAGGTAGTTGGTCTCGTCAAGCTTATCCTGAGTGGAAAGTATCCCAAATGCATCACTGCTCGCCATTTCAACCTGTAAATAACAAATCGGTGACACAAAATGCAAGTATCCCAACAGCGTATAGGCACTGTCAATGTCCATTAGATGCAAGTGAGATGGTTGCCAGTAGATCACCGATGACAAAAGAACTTACAAAGCATATGAAAAATGGTAGAGTGTAGATTGTAGAAATATTACTGGCAAGGATGCAAAAGTCAATAACAATGATGACGATGTTGTTGATGATGAGCTTAAAGATGTGATGTTAATGATGATGGAGAAGCAGCGATGACGGTCCTATATGCATACCAAATTATGTTGCTATAGTGCAGAAAATCAAACAAAGACAGTTCGAACTAACACTCTCCAGGGATATCTCCAAAAACCTTACAACATGGGAATGAGTCTTGAAATGACCCAAAAGGCTTAAAAATTCTATTAACGTAGTTAATGAATCACTATAGGGTATACCTTCTTCACATAAGAGGATGGCTCAATTTGAGACAATTAGAAGAGCAACTCGAGGCAGAGATGACAAGGAGGTGAGGGCCAAGAGAACATGCTCTGATACCAATTGTTGGAGTAAAGACAGAGGTAGCAACACATACACACAAATGTAGCAAGCAAGCAGAGATAGAGAGAAGCACAAAACTCAAAGTAGATTGATGAGAATGAGTGAAGTACAAGTGAAGTGAGGGCCACTTACACACTCATAAGAGTGTACACATGCTTGGGGGGGGGGAAAACCTCCTAAGGAAGAAAAAAGTACCCTAGTCCATTATTAGCCTTTTCCACACATCACTACCATATAAATGGCTACAAGAAGACACCACAAAAGAAGAAATGCTTCCGCAAAGCACTAAAGTTTTCCTTTAAGAGCCGATGGAGCAAAACATGCTACTAAAGTTAAAACTTTAACATGCGAAAGAAGCAGAAAAGCCTAAAGAGTAGCCTAAAGAGCAGGGTTCCTAGATTTTGAACGCATGCTTCTTCTAATGGAGGAGCAAAAATGCCAGGAACTTGCTGAGAAACGAAAGGTCAAGGAAGCCAAATGCAGGGCTAAAGAAGACCGGCGGCCGGGCGGAATAGGCGGCTTTGGAGTATCAACACAAGCACGATCGAGAAGCTATGCAACTCCAGCGTTAGCAGACACTCGCAACACTTCCCAGAGTGGCACTTGGACCTCATCCTCCACCACTCCACCCACCACCGTCATCCGTGCTCAACCAAACTTTAGTTTGATGGTAAGTGTGATCATTCTGTAGTCACTCAGTGTATACATCAATTGTTGCATAGCTACGATTGCAAATTCTCAAGACAGTCTATGTGGTGGCTTCGGACCTCATTGGGGAAGCCATTACTTGGTGGTAGCATTGGTCAGGTCTGCGTACAGATCCAACCACTAGCACAATACATTTTGTAGGGATACCTTTGTGTTCGACCTCAAAGCCAGGTTTCTTCCACCCCAGTACATGACCAATTTGGAGGATGAGGTTTACAAATTCTCCCCGAATGGGTCTCCAATGTTGACCTATTCCAAGAAGGTCATTACCATGGAGACAACAATTGAGGAAGTTGGAAGAAGAGAAGCTGAAACAGTTTCTCAAGGGGTTGGATACGAACATCCGATTTCTTGTACGAACATCCGATTTCTCAAGGGGTTGGATACGAATATCGGATTTCTTGTACGGAATTTCGAGCCTCATTCATATAACTAGGCTCTGCCTCTGGCTCAGAATCAAGAGATGATGCTCAACAGAGGCAAGCCCAAGCAGGTCTAGACAAGCCCCAAATCCCAGCAAGTCATCATCCCAGCCGGGTAAGGGAGCACAGAAGAGAAAAGACAATAAGGACATGAACTCAAGCCTAAAAAGATGCCTGAGGAGAAGGCCACGAAGGGCATTACTGGAGTTTATCTCCAACCAGACAAGCAAAAGCGGTACTAGGCAGAGAACCGATGTTTCTTTTGCCATCAAGTGGGCCATGGTAAGGACTCTACCAAGTGGCAGGCTGAGAAAGCCACCAAAGCGTTGTCCTCTACAGTGGCCATCGTTGAAGCTCTCTTACCCCTCCACCCTTGATTCCGAATGCCGTCGTTTAGTTGTTGCCCGCTTTGAATCTAGTGCATGTAATGGTATTTAATGATAAGTAGGAGGGTGAGGGCGAGGGCAAGGTTGAAGGGCAGACGAAAGCTCTCATCCGTGCCTATGGCACAGCTAAGGGATAGCAATTTATTGTCCTATTTGATATAGGCAGCTCTGAGAACGCTCTCTCTCCGCAGTTGTGGTTTGTACCTTGGTATCACACCATCTAGCTGTGGACGGATTTACACCGGGTCTTTGCATGCACATTATTCACAAAGCTCAACAATTTGAGTTTCATGTTCAAAAGGCCACATTTCAATGAGACTTCACTGTTTCACCACTTTTGGGGTGACATGATTATCACATCCAGTTGTTTTGGAAATTTGCGTCATCCTTGATTGGTAACAGGACACCTTCACCATTGTTGACGGTTTACCTGAGCCCGTCCTAATTTGCGTGGAAACCACTCATTTTGCATGTACAAGCCCAACGAGCAATGAAAGGAGCTGAGTGTGCGTTGAACTATGTCTGCACTCAACAGTCCGATGTTTAGTTAGCAACACCTTTAGAGCGACGGTTAGCAAGTCTCCTTCCGCGGTTCGAAGACATCATGTAAGGGACGACCTCTTGCCCAATCTCCCACCCATTCGTCTTGAGGATCATCGAATTGAGTTGGTCCCCGAGACAGAGCCACCCATAAAGTTCCGCTATCACCCCTCCCAGGCGTCGGAGGGTGAGCTAGAACAACAGTTGTCCTTGTTACTTTGGGTTGGATTTATCTATCCATCATTCTCGCCGTTTGCTGCGTCCATCTTATTTGTGCAAAAGAAAGATAAGACCGCATGTTTGTGGACTACATGGCCTAAATAAGATCACCATCAGCCAATGAGGTGATAGCTCAAGTGGTGAAGGTATTTGACTAGCACCAAGAGGTCCTGGGTTCAAAACCCCCCTTGGTGCTTCCTTGGAGGCATCGCCTACGGGTGGATAAATAAGCGCTTACGGGAGGTTTTTTCGGACGATGAAATTTGGTAACTATGGGAGGATCTTGGGCCAAAGGCCCATCGGGAAAAAAAAAACGCTCACCATCAAGAATAAGTTCCCAATGCCTAGGATTGAGTACATTTTGGAGCATCTCAATGGTACTATTATTTCTCCAAAATAAGCCTCAAGAGTAGCTTTGGATCTTTGAGGCCGACATTCCAAAGACGCTTTCCAGACTGAGTGTGGCCATTATGATTTCGTGGTGATGCCATTCGAACTCACCAATGCCCAACGCCATTCAATAAGATGATGCCTCAGGTGTTCATGGAGCTCATTGGAAAGTGCGTATTCATCTTTTTTGGATGATATACTCACCTTGTCTACCTTTGCAAAGCAGCATGAGCAGGATGTGGAGAAGGTCTTGCAACTTTTGCAGGACAATGAGCTCTACATCAATGAGAGAAGACTGCATTTGGACTATTAGAAGTTCATTATTTGGGATATGTTATCAGTGCCTTTGGTATTTGTCTTGACTCGGTACTGGATTGGGATATTTCCAAGATTGCTCGGGAAATCAGATCATTTGTGGGTCTTTGCTAAGACAATTGTACCCATTTGGAGAGGTTTTTTCAACCTTGCGGCACTTCTCACAGAGATGCTCAAGGGTGTGAAGATGCGTCGCTAAAACGCGTTTGTTACGGACAAGGCTCTTGAGGCCTTCCATGCATTGAAGAAAGTGGCTTCAGAAGCACCAATTCTTAAGCTGGCATGATGGGATGACCCATTTGAGGATATTACTGATGCTGGCAATCTTGCCATTGGCGCTGTTTTACAACAAGGTGGTAGATTAGTGGCTTATTACATTCGAATGTTGAATGTCATCGAGAAGGATTATTCGGTGTATGACAAGGAGCTATTAGGAGTGATCACAGCCCTCAAGCGCGCGACATATACCCAGCCATCGGGGCCAGTGCGAGGCCCCGATGAGGATGGACGGAGGAAGACTATGGACATGGGTGAGCGACCGGAACCTTTGGCAGGGTGTGTGAAAACATTTCCTTTATGGGAGGGAGTTCACTGTGAAGACTGATCAGTAGGCACTTAAATGGTTGTAGACCATGCTTAGTGCCCAATGGAGTGATAGGCAAGCTAGGTGGAGTCAACTTTTCCAGTAGTTTGGAGGCATGATTGAGTATGTCCTTGGCAAAAATAACCGCATTGTTTGTGCTCTTAGTCAGACGCTTTCTGTCATGTGCATGCACATGGATATGCCTAATCCCTGGTGGGCGGCTGATAAACATTATATTAGGGCTCAGATTTATGTAGAAGACCTCCACGTGGGCAAGGACATTAGTCGGTCAGGTGGACAGTAGCCTGTAGATGAAGTTGACAGCATATATATGTTATAGCTGTCCCGTAAGCACTGATAGGAACTCTTGATGTAGGAACAATCAACATAGACAAAGAATAGAGAGAGATGGTTGTGTATTCAGTATATTCATATAGTACAAAAAGGTACATATAAGCAATGGCCTTTGGCCTTCCAAAAGGATAATCAAAAGCCTATCTATGACCTAACTCCATAAGGGAGAGAGATGTCTTAACAATAAATAATATTATGCCTTTTATAGGCTCTTGGCAACAACTAGGCCAACTGCCACCCACGCACCCTTATTGCATCGCGCATGGATGAAACCATCGCGCATGTCTTAATCTTTTGGTGTTGTAGTGACCATGCTACATTGTATTAGCATCAAGCTCAGCTATGCTAAGTGCTCTTGGTGTCTCAAAAGAAGTGCATGGGTCCAAGGAGAGTAGCTCACCAAGACCCCCAGAAGCTGGCTGTGTGTAACGGGAGGCGGACGCGTGTATTGGAATCGTATAAATGTGAACAAGATTCTGAGCACTTAACACTTGAGCATTACAACCACAAAGCTGAAAATGACAGTACACCACATAAAGGGGCCGATGATAGGCTGACCCCCCCCCTTTAGGTTATATTACCAAAAGAGTCTGCAAGTACAAGTTTACGGGTGCCTGGGGATTCACCACCAGCCTGCACCTGATTCTTCCAAATACATCATGAATGAATACATTTCAAACAAGAGAATCTGTAGGTACATCCGCCCTACACACAGGTACATCCGCCCTGCACAAGCCTCTTCACAGGTACATCCGCCCCGCACAAGAGTATCACAATCCTCACAGGTACTCCGCCCTGCACAAGATGTAAATGGATCTTTAGGCCCTGTTTCCACGCGAGAAACTGATCCAGAAACCTGTGTTCTCCGCGAGCAAGTGTCCCCAATGCTTGCCCTAAACACCTGTTACACCAGGAATCCTTGAGACACATCCATGCTCACATATTCCATTGCTGTCCGGCCTGTTTTATGCAATAACCAGTCCAAAACAGCAACTTTCCATCGCGAGGAATCCACCTGTAAAGGGTCCTACAGCCCTGTGGAGGTCCCTAGAGCTGTCCTGTACTGTCCAAGTTGACTTTGGACACCTGTAACCAGCCCAAAACTCGCAATAACCAGAAATTACAGGTCTGAAATTTACCAACCAGCCCTTTAGAAGAGTGTGGGGATCGATATCCAAGCTTGTGTGAGTCCGGGAAGCAAGCAACCAGCCCTGTAGCAACTCCAAAAGCTTCAACCAGCTCTCCAATGTGTTGAGTTATGAATAAAACAGCCCAAAAGGCCTCTTGAAGGAGGCGCCTTTCTCCAGTGCCACCTAAGGGGCTTGGTGGGTACACATACAGGCTGACAAGTGTCCCCATAAGGTGTCCAGCCCATAGTGCTCCATTTGTCCTGTTTGTATAAGTTTAGGTCCAACCAAATGGGAAATGGCCATAAGTTGTCTGGACTTCATTAATTTTGGTCCAACCAAATGCGAACGCATTATAAGTTGTCCGGCCACTTATTAATGAGTGTGGACCTGCAAACCAATAAACTTTAGTAGTAAATGAAATAAGCTGTAAATTGAGTGTGGACGCACTTACCACCTGCAAAACCCATAAGGCCACAGTTTTAGGCCCAAACAGGAGTGCACACACGTGTCCACAAGGTGCCCGGGCGTCCCCGGTCCCTCGGACTTCACAAGCCAAAATAACAAGCATTGTCCAGGCAGCAAGACAATGTCACACAAAGTAAAATAAAGTTATGGCATGCATCATTTATGCATTGTGCACATGTAAACTTGGAGAACCACCTATCATCCTTCTTGTACTTGAAAATATTCCGCCTGCCATCATAACACACCATGTGTGCATGGCCGGAATCCACACGGGCACCGCCCGAAAGTCCACAAATGTCCTGCCATGTCCTTGGACTCATATATGCATCCACTCATATGATCCATACACATGCCCAGGTATAATACATACATGCATCCGCATGTTTCTAGGCCTGACACGCATCCGCATGTCCCTAGAATATAGGGATTTGTGACATCCCCCCGGCTTCTAATCAGTTGACCGCAACTGAAAAGCCTCCAGATAGGCCTTCAAAAGATCTGGGTAATCCTCGAAGTAGGCCTCATCCATCCATTTCGCATCCAAAGCTGAATAATTCTTGAACTTCACAAGGTACCTACGAACAAGTTTGCCTCCCGCAAGCTTTCGTTCCTTGTGAAAAACAATCTGTTCAGGTTGAAGAATCTCTTCCAGCTCATCCACCTCGGGTGGGTCTGCCAAAACCGGCTCAAACGGTGTCGGTCCCACATAAGGCCTCAATAGGCTCACATGAAAAGCATTATGCATGTTCCAATGATCTGGGAGTACAAGCCGAAATGCAACATCATTGATCTTCTCCAAGATTTGAAAAGGTCCATAATACCTGTTGGAAAGCTTAGGGTACTTTCCCTCTTTCCCTGGCCTCTTCCGAAGGCGTGCCTTTTCAAATTTCAGCAAGACCCAATCACCTTGTTTAAATTGTACATCCCTTCTATGCTTATCAGCTGCCTTTTTAATCTTGGTTTGAGACCTCTCTATGGCTGTCCGTACCTGTGCAAATGCAGTATCCAAGTCTCTGACGTACTCATCTGCTGCAAAAATCTCATCCTTTGTACGAAGGATGGGTGGTAGTACCACCTTGCCATAGATAATCTCAAAGGGTGCCTTGCCCGTAGAAGTATGTACCGTATTGTTGTAGGCAAACTCCACAAGTGGCAAATACTTCTCCCAATCCGATTTGCGGTCGGATACATAAGATTTCAGCAAGTCGAGGACGGTTGAATTTGCTATTTCACTTTGTCCATCTGTCTGTGGATGGTAAGCTAATGAGAAGTTCAGCTTTGTACCCATATTGTCAAACAATGCGCGCCAAAATAAGCTTGTGGTTCTAGGATCTCTATCCCCCACAATAGATTTAGGCATGCCATGATGTTTGAATATCTGTGCCAAAAACATCCTAGCCATATGATCTGGCTTTATTGTCTTGCGCACGGGAATGAAATGTGCCTGCTTGCTAAACCTGTCAATAATGGTCCAAATAGCATCATTTCCCTGTGGCGTCCTTGGCAAATCCATAATGAAATCCATAGCAATGCTTTCCCATGGTTCATTTGGTATAGGCAAAGGCTGAAGCAATCCAGGTGCTTTATGTCGGTCAAACTTGACCTTTTGACATACCATACATTCACGTACATATGCTTCAATATCCTTGCGAATATGTGGCCAAAAGAAATACCTCTCCAAAGCTTGTGCTGTGGCCAAAATGCCTCTATGACCTGCATATGGAGAAGCATGGCACTCATCCATAACCTTATGGCGAAGGTTCTTTACCACACACATACGATTTTGCATCATGAGATATCCATCTCTTATGACATAAGATGGGACAGCAATACCCTCTTGCAAATCAGCCCATACATGTGTAAAATCCTCATCCAGATGATAAGTATTACGCATATCCGATAAGTCCTCATGGTATGCAACTGTAATAGCATGAACCTGTGGTCGTCTAGATAAGGCATCTGCCACCACATTCTTTTTCCCTGGAGTGTGTAAAATCTGAAAATGAAACATTGAGAGAAAATTTGCCCATCTCATATGCTTCTCTGAGAGCTTACTTTGAGTCAAAAAGTATCTCAAACTTTGATGATCAGTTTTGACCATAAAATCAGCCCCTAAAAGATAGTGTTTCCAAATAGTAAGGACATGAATTACAGCCAACAACTCCTTCTCATAAACCTGTAAGTGAAGCTCTGCATGTTGCAAGCGTCTGCTCTCATAGGCAATGGCATGTCCTTCTTGGTTCAAAACAGCCCCTATGCAGTCCCCACTTGCATCACATTCCACAACAAAAGGTTTGTGCAAATCCGGAATAATGAGTACCGGTCCCGAGATGATTGCACTCTTCAACTTTTGAAAGGCATCTCTCTCTTCTTGTGTCCATTTAAAGATTGCTTTCTTCTTCGTTAAGTCATGTAACGGAGCGGCAATGAAAGCAAAATGCTTGACGAACCTCCTGTAGTAAGCACATAAACCAAGGAAGCTCCTCACTTCATGGACTGATTTCAGCTCTGGCCATTCTTGCATGGCGTGTATCTTTGCGGGATCCATGCGCACACCATCCTTTGATACAATGTGACCAAGATAGTGAATCTCTTGGAGAAAGAATTCACTCTTTTTTGCATTTATGTAGAGCTGATTTTTCTTAAGCTCTTTAAACACAATAGCCAGGTGCTCACGATGTTGGGCTTCATTCTTTGAGAATACAATAATGTCATCAAAGAATATACCTGTGAACTTTCTATGCTTTTTGAACACCCTGCCCATCATCCTGTTGAAGGTAGCGGGTGCATTTGTAAGGCCAAAAGGCACCACCAAAAACTCATAAAGACCAAAGGCTGTCCTAAATGCAGTCTTGTGTACATCTTGAGGTGCCACTCTCACTTGATGATACCCACTCTTGAGGTCTATTCGGCTGAAACATGCCGAACCTTCAAGCTTGTCCAAGATGTCATCAATGCGCGGAATCGGAAACCGATTCTTGATGGTTATCTTATTGAGGGCACGGTAATCCACACACATCCTGTAAGTACCATCCTTCTTTTGAACAAGAAGTACCGGCGAGCAATATGGCGAGGAACTAGGCCGAATCAAACCCTTTTCCAAAAGTTCATTCACCTGTGCCATAATCTCTTCTTGTTGACTAGCACTCACCCTGTATGGTGGCCTATTAGGTGGAGAGCTACCGGGAATTAGATCTATGCAATGATCTTCCGGCCTCTCTGGTGGCAACCTTGCTGGCAAAGCATTTGCAAAACAATCTTTGAACTCATTCAAAAAGTTAAGCTTGTCTTGATCTAATGAACTAACATCAACACTAGAATGTTCAATGGTATCACGTACAAAAACCAAGTAAGAACAAGCTGATTTCTTTATTGCCTTATTAATTTGTACATGGCTTACAAGAGGTATGGTACTTCCAATAGTACCAGCATCTATAGAGTGCTCACGGCCTCTATGTACAAAGCTGATTTTCTTCTCTTTGTAAGCCTTAACAGGCTCTAAACGGTGATGCCAGGGCATCCCCAACAAAACATCACAACCTGTAAGAGGAGCCACTAGAAAGCTCTCATAGTCGAGGTAGTCCTGTATTTGTACACGGAGCTTACCAATGACCGGAGCTACATCAACCTGTTTGCCCTCAAAGGCGGCATCTGCATTCATTTGGATTCCCATGTCTTCCACATTGAGACCTATGGCGGCAGCCATCTGTACGGATATAAAGTTATCTGTGGAAGCATCATCAAAAAGAAACAAAGCAGGCTGATCCTTCAATTTGCCCCAAGCCTTGCATATGACTCTACTCTTGGGCTCATGCCCTGTATTACCCTGCACATCGGGTACAACATTCACAAGAGGCTTTTGCACATTAGGCTCAGCATTCTTAGGATTCTGTGGGCATTTAGGATATATGTGATCTTTACTGCCACACTTAAAGCATTTTCCAGTCTTCCTGTACTCTTCCAATTGCTGTTTTGAGAGCCCAAAATTGTGGCGTTTACCCCCCGGCTTCTTTTCGGAGTCATCCTTTGCATCTCGGCCATCTTTGGGAGCATTCTTAGGTGGCTGTCCACCCTTTTTCTGGTCATAACCAGCCCTGAATTTGCTCTTGTTTTGACCTGCAAATGGCTTATTTGTGGGTGCTTTTATGTGCAAGTTCTCCGCAATCATGGCTGAGTGTATAAGCTCTTGTATGGTCTTATTTGGGTACACTCCCAAGCTTTGTTGAATGATGTGATGGAGCCCCGATTCAAACTTTCTCTTCTTCTCGTCCTCTCCAATCTTCATGAAGGGAGTAAGCTTGAGAAGGACTTTCCAAAACTTTGCTATGTATGAAGCAACGGACTCTCCCTCATCTTGGGACAACCAGTCCCACTCCTTGCGTACATCCTTTGCAAAGTTTGGTGGTAAGAATTGGTCATAAAACTGAATTTTGAAAGAAGACCAAGTTGGGGCAGCACTTCCATCAAGTATTTTTGCAAGCCACCAATCACTTGCCGTATCCTTGAGATGCATTCCCACATGCCTGAGCATAGACTTTTCCGAAAAGTCTTCATTGCAAAAAGCTATCTCAAACTGTCTAATGAAAGCAAGTGCTTTGGTAGAGTCCATCCGTCCCTGAAAGTTTTCAAACTTTACATCCTTGTCACCGGACTTGAACTCTCGAGGCTTCTTTCTTCTATATGCATCCCTATGTACATCCTGTTCATCTGCATGATGATGATGCCGCGATGAAGATTCACGATCCCTCTTCGTTCTCTCTTGAGCCACACTCTCCAAATGAGTGGAAAGCTCAACACGAGAACGGACATGTCTTCTTGGAGCAAAGCGGGAATAAGTAGAGGATCCCTCATCCTTACTCTTCTCTTGACCTGCATCAAGCCTAGCACCAGGGACTCTTGTCCTTTCAGCATTTGGCACTTGCTGTGCTCTTTCTGCTTGTTGTGCATCATATGCATCACCACGGGCAGCCATGAGGCGTGGCTTCTTGAAAGCCAAACTACCATCTGCTTCAGTGTATACATCACCCTTAACCATTAGGTATGCAAGTGCAAGCTCTCGGGGTTTCTCAACATCCATTTCCTTTGCAATTGCTTCAAAAGTGACTTCATGGACCGAAGCCTTTGCCTTTGCAGCCAACACCCTTTGTACATCCGGGTCATTTTTCAATGACCTAAGCTCTTCGGTTTCAGCCCTATAGCGTCGCACTTGACGCCTCAAAGATTCCAAATCAGAATGCATAGTGTCATGAGTACCTGCATCTCCATAGACATCATTGCCTGCAGCATCTCTTGCATCCCTTGTACCATGAAGTTCACGGTCCTGTGTGTTCTCCACACTGTCAGGAATGTGGCTGTCCATGACACTCAAATCAGGTCACCACTTATGATTCCAAGCCTCAGACCGTTTTCCAATGAGGGGAAAAACTGAGCTCTGATACCAATGTAACGGGAGGCGGACGCGTGTATTGGAATCGTATAAATGTGAACAAGATTCTGAGCACTTAACACTTGAGCATTACAACCACAAAGCTGAAAATGACAGTACACCACATAAAGGGGCCGATGATAGGCTGACCCCCCCCCTTTAGGTTATATTACCAAAAGAGTCTGCAAGTACAAGTTTACAGGTGCCTGGGGATTCACCACCAGCCTGCACTTGATTCTTCCAAATACATCATGAATGAATACATTTCAAACAAGAGAATCTGTAGGTACATCCGCCCTACACACAGGTACATCCGCCTTGCACAAGCCTCTTCACAGGTACATCCGCCCTGCACAAGAGTATCACAATCCTCACAGGTACTCCGCCCTGCACAAGATGTAAATGGATCTTTAGGCCCTTTTTCCACGCGAGAAACTGATCCAGAAACCTGTGTTCTCCGCGAGCAAGTGTCCCCAATGCTTGCCCTAAACACCTGTTACACCAGGAATCCTTGAGACACATCCATGCTCACATATTCCATTGCTGTCCGGCCTGTTTTATGCAATAACCAGTCCAAAACAGCAACTTTCCATCGCGAGAAATCCACCTGTAAAGGGTCCTACAGCCCTGTGGAGGTCCCTAGAGCTGTCCTGTACTGTCCAAGTTGACTTCGGACACCTGTAACCAGCCCAAAACTCGCAATAACCAGAAATTACAGGTCTGAAATTTACCAACCAGCCCTTTAGAAGAGTGTGGGATCGATATCCAAGCTTGTGTGAGTCCGGGAAGCAAGCAACCAGCCCTGTAGCAACTCCAAAAGCTTCAACCAGCTCTCCAATGTGTTGAGTTATGAATAAAACAGCCCAAAAGGCCTCTTGAAGGAGGCGCCTTTCTCCAGTGCCACCTAAGGGGCTTGGTGGGTACACATACAGGCTGACAAGTGTCCCCATAAGGTGTCCAGCCCATAGTGCTCCATTTGTCCTGTTTGTATAAGTTTAGGTCCAACCAAATGGGAAATGGCCATAAGTTGTCCGGACTTCATTAATTTTGGTCCAACCAAATGCGAACGCATTATAAGTTGTCCGGCCACTTATTAATGAGTGTGGACCTGCAAACCAATAAACTTTAGTAGTAAATGAAATAAGCTGTAAATTGAGTGTGGACGCACTTACCACCTGCAAAACCCATAAGCCCACAGTTTTAGGCCCAAACAGGAGTGCACACACGTGTCCACAAGGTGCCCGGGCGTCCCCGGTCCCTCGGACTTCACAAGCCAAAATAACAAGCATTGTCCAGGCAGCAAGACAATGTCACACAAAGTAAAATAAAGTTATGGCATGCATCATTTATGCATTGTGCACATGTAAACTTGGAGAACCACCTATCATCATTCTTGTACTTGAAAATATTCCGCCTGCCATCATAACACACCATGTGTGCATGGCCGGAATCCACACGGGCACCGCCCGAAAGTCCACAAATGTCCTGCCATGTCCTTGGACTCATATGCATCCACTCATATGATCCATACACATGCCCAGGTATAATACATACATGCATCCGCATGTTTCTAGGCCTGACACGCATCCGCATGTCCCTAGAATATAGGGATTTGTGACACTGTGTGTCTTCTTTCAGCCCTAAACACCTTTCATAGGAACAAGAGATGCAAAACATAAAGAAGAGAGAGAGAGAGAGAGAGAGAGAGAGAGAGAGCTGTATTTTCAGTATATTCATATAGTACAAAAAGGTAAATAATTCTAGCAGCCATAGGCATGCCTTGAAAAGGTGGAAAACCTATCTTACCTAAGCTACTGTGACCTAACACCACAAAGCTTCTTTGGCAAAGCCTTTTATAGGCCAATGAGGAATTTCCCAACTGGCTGACCCCTGCTGTTGGCTAGCAGAAAGACACCAAAAGTCCAGATGCGACCGACGACTCCTGGAGCTCCTTAAGTACTCTGCCAACTTGTCCTTGCATCCATAGGGTACCTTCTAAGATCCTATTGTGCCTTGCTCATGCCCTAATTCTTTTGTTTACATGCTGCCTTTCAGAGATTAGCCCTGGGATGAGCATGTCCATGTGCATGCACATGACCACATGACATTCCCTTTTGCTAAACTTGATGACGGTATTCCAATTCTGACTCTGGATGATTGTCATCATCCCCTATCTCCCATAATTGTCATCCTTCCCTTCCTGGCAACCTTTTCACTGAAAACCTTGCCTTGGGTCTTTGAATCTACTCCAAATCTAATGAAAGATTTGTGCATCTGTTCCACTTTGTCCCCTTGCCTTCTTAACGTGCATCCCTTGAAGTGCTCCGGGGCTTTGATCTCACTAATGTGCCGTGAGGTCAAATCGAAAAAGTGAGCAAGGCGGAGCTCTCATCCGCGCCATGAACTGCGAGGAGAATATCATGCTTGGTAAACACTCCCAGCCACTGCGGGGGAATAGGGTCAGGATTACGGTCAGCCACTCCGGAGGAATGGCAGAGTCGATGTCGAGGCTGAATCTGTCTCTGCCCCGGATCCCAGTCAGGCCTCTCCTGAGCCACTAGGGAAAGCTGTCTGAATGCAAGTCAATCTCCAATGGACCTAGCAAGTCCCGCGCTCAAGACTCCCCAAGATACATGAGGTCGTGCCCCTAGCATGTGACCACCAGGTAAACAGATCAAGGGGTTCCAAATCAAGGGCTATTAGAGACGCTCCTTGGAGGCTATCGGAACAGACTGTTGAAGGGCCAACTTGAGGTGGTCCCAAGCTCGTAAATAGGCTGGCTGCAAATCTGTCCTCAAAAGCTAGGCTAAAGCGATGGGTCTGCATCTTCGTGAAGATCCATCTAGTGCTCTGCGACCAAGGGCCCCCAGACTCGGTGTACGTGCGGATATCTTGACTAGGAGGAAATTCTTCCATGGCTTGCCGCCTGGAAGAAGTCCTCTAACAATCAGCTTGCCCAAAAGGGCACGGCTCTGAATGGCGGGGTCGATGATGCCGGGCCCCCTGCTGTGGCGCAGCTGTAGGCCCCCCCATCTGTGGCCTAGGCACGTCTCCCGTCGTCGTTGCCAGCCCACAAAGAGTTGTGGATCAACTGCTGAACGTGACCAATGCAAGCCCGGGAGAAGGCCTAGCAAGAAGTAATATACCACATGGTGGCAAGAAGAACCTGGTTCGCCACCACCACCCGACTGGCTAGGGAAAGCCTCGTTGAACTCCAATATATAAGCTTCTTCTGAATGCTCAGAAGAAGAGGGGCTAATTGCTACATTGGGGAGACATCAATGCCCACCTGGCATCCAAGATAACGGATTGGAGTGCCCCTCGGGATCCACTGGAAAGCGTCAATTGGACACCAAGTTGGGGCAGACGGAGAGTCAACCCAAAATTCACACGACTTGTGCCAGTTGATGTGTGCTCCTGTTGCGCGACAAAAGATCTCTATTGCCTCTGCAAATCTCTGAAGATTCCTCATGTCTCGTGATAAGTACTCCGCTATGTCATCTGCGAGTGCCCTCCAGAAAGCCCCAATCAACTCTATCATAGGCTTTCTCTAAATCTAGGAGGAGCACAATGAGATCCTGCTGTTGCTGCATCATCCTATCTGAAGCTGTCGCCTCCTAGAAAGTGAAGATGTTGTCCAGAATCTCCAATCCTGAACAAAATCTGTCTGAGTATCATGAATCAAGTTAGGGAGGAAGGGCTGAAGTCTTCATGGCCTTGGCCAAAATCTTGTAGGCGGTCCCGAGGAGGGTGATGGGTCTCCACTGCCAAATCTCCAATTTGTTGCCACCTTGGTTAGGAATCAAGTGTATCAAACCCTCTAAAAGCCTCTCTGGCATGGAGGTTGCTCTAAGGCCGCTTTACATGAGATCCTGGGGACGAGGAAAAAAGGAGACTGGAAGCCCGTCCGCTCGGGCATTTGTCCCTAGGAAGAGCGGTCTAGGCCTCTGCCAGCTCCTTAGCTGTGAAGGGAGTCAATAGAAAAGTCCGGAGAGTGGGGGAAACCACCTCTCTCGTGTGCCGCTAGACCCGCTCTCGCACATCCACCACGTGTGAAGATAAGGGGGCACCTGTGAGAAGGGATCTGAAAAATTGCTAATCTCACCTAGGCCTGCATCCAAGGTGCTTGCGGTAGATCCTGAAAAAAAATCCAGCCCCTCCCATATCTACTCTATCCTGTCGCATATCCAAAATAACCGGAGCATGACTGGAGAAAGTAGTGCCTTCCAAAATACTGATCATGCCCCCACGACCGCAAGCCCACGCATCCACATAGAATCTATCAAGTCTGGAAAGATTGGGGCCGGTGCTCCTCCTATCAGACCTCAAGAAGCACAAACTCCCGGAGCTGTGTCCAAACTGTGGTAAGTGCCAAGGGTCCTATCTCCTAAGAGCCAGGATCAGCTCCTCCCAAGCAGAGTACTTTGAGCTAGAAATTGTAGCCATGCCTCCTTCGAGTCTATCCTCTGCTGACTCTTATCATGTTAAAGCCCCCACTCATACACCAAAAGTCGGCTTGTGGAAGGGACTGGCGAACTGTACTCTAGAAGGTGGCTCTGCCGGCAGCGGTGTTTGGAGCATATTCATTTAAAAAGCCCACACAATCCTCGCCAATCGTGATGGTCACCCACTAAGCCCAACCAGTGTCAATGATGCCGGAGCCATTTACTGCTGCCAAGAGCTGCTCGTTGACAGAAGTACAAACTCCCCCCTACGTCCCTGAGGGGCCAAAAGAGGGAGACTAGAAAGTGTGACTCCTACGTGGTAGAATCTTCCCGCAGCGGTGGGTACGCCCCTTTGAAAGATGGTGTTCTTGGAGGAAGAGAATATCAATGGGTCTTCCCAAATGTTGCTCTATGAAGCTCTCCTCTAAGGATGCCACGCCTCTGAAAGCACTGAGGTCCCCCCAAACCTTGGATGTTCCATGAGGCAATCTGCATATCTAATCTCTGTGGGAAGTAGAACTATCGGAACTACCCTCCACTCGAAGAGCCTTGGGTGTGGGTTTGGACGGGGAGTAATCACAATCAATCCTAGGACGAAGACGCACGAGGTGGGCGTGGATCTTGTCCTCCATATGATGCCATTGTGTCTTGAGTCACATTATGCCACACACTAGCTTGCTAGTTTTACCCTTCATAGTAACAGAAGGAGCCTTTTTTTTTGTCTTGTACTGGTTTGTTGGTCCCATGGGTCATATTTGCCCCCCCAGTGGACGATAATACAATCTTCTTCTTCTTCTTGTGTTTGAGCCCGAGAATAAGCATAATCTGGGCTCCACTTGTCGCAATGCAGGTATCTGTAGGAGTGGGCAAGGGATACTACTATTGAGATATCAAGGAACACAAAGAGCAGCACCTCCAAGCCGGAGGACACCCCTAAGCCTTCCATCTCCATCTGAGCCAAGGACCAAAGTTGGGTAAGCATGTCGGTGATGCGCAGATCATGTAGATGATGAGAGAGCTCAATTGCGTGCGCCTAGATGGCCGTAGACATTGACTCCGTATCCCATTCCGTCCTAGAGGCTGCAATCAAGGAAAAGAAGAAGATCATCACACCACTCTCTGGTGTGGAGGGCTTGGAGTGATGAACCACCACCCAAACCCGAATGGGAGCCATTGTCTCCTCGAAAATACCAGTTCCTTCGACGTGGAGACATTGGAAGAAACTATAATCCACTGGTTGCCCCAGAATCCTGGGGGGAGTCACTAGGTAGGTGGCGATGGTCATCTCAACCGGCTCTCAGAAGCGATGAATCAAGCGGCGGGCTGAACTCGCCGGCTACCTCCGCTCTGGGTTTGGCGTGGCCAGAGGGCGGCGGGAATGCTCAAAAGAGGCAAAGGGAGGGGGGAGAGCCGGAGATGAAGGGGATGGGTCAGGGAGAGCTACTGAGGGGAGAGCCGGAGACGAAGGTTGGGGAGGAGGGGGGGACGGGGTAGAGCTAAGTGGAGAGAGAAGGAAGCAGAAGGGAGGAATCCTCCTGAGAGGAAGGGTTCGCTGAAGGCTTGTTAGGGCCAGAGGACCTCACTGGAATCTGGGAACCTGGAGAGGAATCTCGGTGAGGCAACAACAAGGTAATGGCCTCCAAACAGGAGGGGCCGGAAGTGGGTTCCTCGAGGTAACTTGGGGGGGGGGGGGGGGGGGGGGGGGGGGGGGCATCGGGTGGCTGTTGAGATAAATGCTCAAAACGATTCTTTGACCAAACTGTATCCTCCTTTGCTCTACCACCCTGGCGTTGCTTAGCTCTGGAAGTTAGCTAGCAGCTCCGTCACGGGCCAACGGTCTGCCACTCTCCAGCATCAGTGTCGACCGTGGCCAGATCCTGGTGCTCTGCTGCTTGAGGGCCAGCTTTCCTCCCACCCCCCTGAAGAGGATCTGAGCTGAGACCAAGGGGGGGGGGGGGAACCATTGGGGGCGGTCTCCTGGACTCTAACGACGAGGACAAGCTCTAGCGAGATTCCCCATTTGCCTGCATGTGAAGCATTGGCCTGGGAGGCCAAAGTACTCTACTTTGTGAAGAATAGGGGCTCGTCGGAGGCAAGGAAGAGAGATGGCATGCGGTACTGTCTTCGAAGAGGCTATGTAGATACGAAGGGATGAAATCCCGGCCGCCCGAGCAAGAACCGAAGTGGCGGTGGAGGTGGATTCCACCTCTCTCCCAATAGCACCACCTATCACCGGGAGGAGAGGAAGGTATTCCTTCGTAAGGCGTGGGAAGCAAATTGTCATGAGAAAGATTGAAACGCTAGCCATAGGGTCGGATGCTGGGTCGAAGCCTTGCTGCCACCTAGCAAAGAAGGCTTGGGCCGTATGCAGTGCGACAGGGCTCAGCTGCATGATTTTGTCTGATGCCGCTGGCGAGCCAAACTCAACGTGGTAGTAGCCACGCCCGAAAGGATGAAAATCTTTCTAGTGCACCAAGGAGGCTAGCCTGTAAAAGATACCTGAGCTGTCCGTGTGTCGGGCGGCTACCAACAATCTTGCATACCAAAGTGGAGGCCTATAAGGATGCGATTGTCAAAGCGAGGAGCTGGAGATCTGCTTCTGAAAAGGAGAGGCAAGAGACGGCGGCCTCAGTCAGGGATGACGGAGCAGCTGCCATGGAGTCCTACGGGTTGAAGACCAGAAGAGGCTGAAACTTGCCGGAAGGAAGTGCTGCCCGAGAAGTGAAAACCTGCCTTGAGAAGCACTGAATAGGAGAGGCGAGAAGGGGAAACAAGGAGCAGGAAGGTGGAAAAAAAACAAAAAAAGAACCAAAAAAATAGGAAGAGGCGGAAAAAGGGGAGGGGGGGTTGGGACAGGGAGGACTGAGGGCAGGGGGCGTAGGCAAGAGGAATGGGAGGGCGGCAGTGCGCAGGTGGAGGGGAGGAGAGGGGGCGAAGGCTAGTGGGGGGTGGGGGGGTTTGTGCAATGGCACAGGGTAGGCAGGGGGAGGAGACGGTGATGGCGAATAGGGGGGGGCGGGGGGGGGGGGGGGGGCTCACAGCTCATGCTTGACACTTAACACAAACATAGTTTCTCATCTCTTTGTACAAGGATGGTGTCTCTATCATTGGAGGCCAACAAGACTAGAGAAACATTTTTAGAGATTATTGAGTCTGTGAATGAGCGCCTAGCCAAAGCACAAGAAGCCCATGCTAGGTAAGCCAACAAGTCTAGACAAGATGTCAACTACAAGGAGGGAGATTGGGTATTTCTCTGAATCATGAAGCAACGGTTGAAGCAAGTAGGCAAGTGTTGTCCCAAGCTCTCTTTCCGAAGCTATGCCCCATTTCCTATTGTGAAGAAGCTCAGTGATGTCTCCATGAAGTTGAAGTTACCAGACAGTTGGACTATGTATGATGTCTTCCATGCCTCATGGTTGAAGCCTTCTGTTGGACCATCTTTGCAAGAGGTTCCGGATGAGCAGCACCTTGGAGTGGTCAACGAGGTAGAAGTTATCAGGCCCGAGCAGATTTTCCTCCACAAGTGGAAGCATGGTTTTGGTCAACGACTCAAACAGTTCTACACCAAATTCAAAGACGGAGGCACTCACAAAGCCGTTTGGCTTGGATGATGGGTTCTTCCGGAAGTACCCACAGATATTGGCAGACTACTTGAAGTCCATGCAACTGCCTCCAAGCCGAGGAGGAGGGAATGTCACATGCACCCATGCATTGAGGTGCCATGTAACACACTGGGTCATCATCAATGCTATACTTGTACAGAATTAGTACCTGTTTAGGGATTATTTGTCATACGCTGTGACCCCATTGTGAGCCCCAATCTATGGACATGTCAGGCACGAGCTACATAGGTCTTTCGAAGCCTTAGGTGTCAAAGTCTGTCACTTCACCCACTTGGAGAACAGTTAGTCCATGCAGGTCATCCTAGCATAGGTTCATATGATATGCATTCAGTAAAGCATAGATGGCATAGGCATAGGCATAGACTAGCCTTATGGCCAGCCTAAGGCCTTGGCACATGGGCAGCCCATGACCCACCTAAGGAGGCCAACCAAGGGCCAGCACTTGGGCCTTGGCTGTGTGGCCGGCCCTAGAAGGCCATAGAGGTCGGCCGGCCGCAAGTGCAGCCCAGCCACACGTGTTAGCAATAGCATGAAAAGCGCAGCATTTAATGCTAAATCAGCAAGTCATGAGCTAGTAAAACAGGGCGACAGCTACATCAGCAAACTGACCAGCAGATATAGGTACATATATAAGGCGCCTTCACTCCCATGCTACAATCATCTCATTCTCACACATCTTCAGTAGTAAACGAGAGTAGAGACGTGTGTGCTTTATCCTCCATGTCATTGACTCATATAATGCCATGACTCCCACTGGAAGGGAAAACTCCCAAAGGCATCTAAAAAGACGTGCTTCGGGTACAATATCAAATGCTTTGCAGAAGTCCCTGAAGCAACAATAGACCTTCGGCCCCTTTGACTTGGCCTTCTCAATGACGCGGAGAGAGAGAGAGAGAGAGAGAGAGAGAGAGAGAGAGAGAGAGAGAGAAAGAAAGAGTAATATTAATGTCTACAAAAGATCAACTGTGCCATAAATAGGATTCAAGTTAGAACATAGAAAGAGAATAGAAAAACACCCTGAGAAAACAAAGGTCTTCATACTACGTGAGCTTGGCAAGTACAAATAATAGAGAGAAGACTGAAAATCCCATATATAAATCATCAATCAATCTTTTATGAATACATACATACATATATATATATATATATATATATATATATATATATATATATATATATATATATATATATATATATATATATATATATATATATATACATATATATTTATATACACATGTATATACATATACATATATATGTATATAATATACATATATATTTATATACACATGTATATACATATACATATATATGTATATAATATACATATATATTTATATACACATGTATATACATATACATATATATTTATATACACATGTATATACATATACATATATATGTATATAATATACATATATATTTATATATACATGTATATACATATACATATACATATATATATATATATGTATATACATATGTATATTATATACATATATATGTATATGTATATAAATTATAAAACTATATTGAAATGAAGTTTTATTTCAATCATTATTCATAAGAAATCACACATAAATAAATCATATATTTTTATGCATTTTTTCCTCTCTCTTTCTCTCTTGTACCTTTAGACACAATTTTCTCATTCTGGCTTTTTCTTTGAGTCATTAGATAAGAGCATCAAAAGTTTGGGCCTTTCTCTTCTTTATAGTTTTGGCATTGTATTTGGGTGAACATATTAGATCTTTGTTTTAAAGATGTAATGCCTGATTTATTTTAACCGCAGGGAAGGCTGTTTCTTTCTCCACGAGTATTGGCATTTTATTCCAACATCTTCGGGCATAAAACCAGGTTTATTCTTTTGTGGGAAGATATAGAGGAGATAAAAGAGACGTCCCCTGCTTTGGGTTCTATGGGCATGCTGCTCAACCCCACAATTTTGGTCTTCACTAAGAAAGGTAGAGCAATGGATGCTCACCATGGAGCTAAAAGTGTGGATGGAAAGGGCCGGTTCAAGTTCCAGTTTCAATCATTTATTCGTTACAAGCCTGCCTGCAGGTATTTACACCATGGTTTTTTTGGTGCACACATGCAAAATTAGTACATTCCACGTGTGTATGTGCTCTAGCTGCATGACGAGGATGTTTTGGAACTTGGTTGTGGCAGATTGATGATGTGTGCGTTGTGGTCAAGGGCCAAGTACTAAAGTCATGAAATTAAATAGATAGGAAGCCAAGAGTGTTAAAGTTAAAAAATAGTTTGTGAAATTGTCTTGGAATTTCCTTCTTAATTAGTACATTCTAGAAGCACTTTCCATGATAGAAACGTATTTGACTCAAACTACCCTCAAATTTTACCCACCATGCTATCTTTCCAACTAGCATGCAATAACTTGTTTGAATAATCAGGTTTCCTTGGGCATCATACCTGATTTAGAGAGAGAGAGAGAGAGAGAGAGAGAGAGAGAGAGAGAGATTAATGTATTCAAAGACCCAGTGTCTATGAGACCAAAAAGGTAGTTACAATGTATCCATGATGAATTTGAATCATGAACAAGAAAACGATCTACCGGAATGCCAGGCTTCTCGTCACTCGACAGATGCATAGGATCCCTACTCTTAGGCCTCATTGGGAGAGTTATGACATCTCTCCAGTGATATAGCGCAGATATTGGCATAGGCTTTGGCATTCATACAGAAGGAGCCAGATCTCTCATTTCTTTTGGTTATTTTTACATGGTGGTCTCCCCACCAATCAGTGGAGATCGGTTTTCGGTGTAGCACCTACGTGTCCGAGATGTGTGGCAAATTTTGAGACTGTACAGCATTGTTTATGGGGATGTAGCACTGCACAATGTATTTGGGGTTCTATAGCCCAATTTATGGGCAAATTGAGTGGCGGCACCATGCATGTTACTTGGGGGGCAGTTGCTTGGCTTTCCCAGTCTGGTCCGCAGCTTTTCTATGAGGGCAGTGATACAGACACTACTATTTTCATTCGTAGAGGTATTGCCCAGCATGGTTTGTTTCAGGATGTCCCTCACTCTCATTATACACCCCCCAGACAGAGGACTGACACCAGTTGGGAGATTGTTGCCAATATTACAGCATGGCAGATCTGGAGAGCTAGATGCACGGAGGCTATTGAAGGTGTCCAGATTTTGGAGTCTTAGTACATTAGCACTATATGGGGTGATATCATCCATACTCTCATGACTACCTGGGCTCGTCCTCTTGTTCTGCGCAGGCAAAGCACGTTGTATTTATGTGAGAGTGGGACCATGGCATTTTCTTTTTCTCTACTCCCACAGGTCTTTCATGGCACCATGATGCTCCTCAGTGGTTGAGATCACCTTACATATTGGGGTGATTCTATTCTATTCCGGCTTATAGCTGTGATTGTTGTATGCCTTTTTTCATCCTTAATAGAAGTCTCTTTCCTGAAAAAAAAAAAATCTGTACAAAATTGGCTACATAAGCTAAAGTATCCATGTGATGCATCATGCTACATGATGACAATATGTGGTCATACAGTAATAGCATCCTCCTCTAGAATAGAGTGCAAAGCAGCCATAGCATCTCCTCTCTATGATTGGAGCTCACCGTATTGTCAAAGGATATCCTGGATCTGCAATTGTTGGGTGGAGGGATGAGGCCTCTGAGATCTAGGGCATTTGGCTCTCAAAAGGGATCCCACATGCTTACTAGTGACACCCCGTGTATGTGGGGCAAGAGAATCATGCATCCATGCAGGCAAGTCCTACTGCTGCTCCCATCGGGCCACCATAGTTGGTAATAAATGTTTAGGAGGCACCTCGCTAGCTTTGTCTCTTGGAGTGTTGCCTCAGCATGACCTCTCTGCGATGGCAAAGCTCCAGTATATAGATGCCTAAACATCTCTGGTCCTCCTACTGCATGACCCATGAGAGGGGGCCGAATCTGTCCTGAAAGAGAATGAAATTTCCCTCAGAAGGGAGAAATGAAATGATATATTAACGTCTCTAAGAGGCCATAGTGGCCTATGAGACCAAAACTGAGAATACATCTGAAGTTGGTGTCTCATCAAAGAGAACAACTAAATGAGACTAAAAAGTACAATAAATTGATTGTCCTACAGATATAAGAACAGAACTGTAAGACTTTGAGATGATACTGAGTAGAAAATACTGGAAAATACTGAAAAATGTATATCAGGTAGATCCATGTATGCTGATCAGTTGAAGTGTTGCCCTCTCCTTAGATCAAGTTTCTCCGCCATGGGGCTGTCGAGAATGGAGAGGTCGTAGAAGCGAGGTAGGCGCCTCCGATGCCGAGCAATAATGGCTCTGCTCTGGCGATGGTGAGGATGCTGTGGTTGGGATCCTGGTGGGCGTGGCCGACGAGCACGACATAAGATAACTGCTCTATCAGTGGTGACTCCCTGGGAGTGTGGTCGGTGCCCTGATGGCCCAATGGAGGAGGTATCAGGAGGTTTGTGGGCTGGGTTGCTGGTGCTGGTGCCGAAGAAACCTGTCAGGGTCCTCTGTCTAGGTACATCATGGCTCGGCCTCTTGTCTGCCAAGAGGGTCTCTCTGTGTCTCCTAAGCTCAAGTAGAAACAATCCCAGGCATCTCTGATCCTCAAACTCCATGATCCTGCGTAACGGCCCAAAACCCTCAGAAGAGCCAGTGATATCTCCCTCGGATCTCATAATAGACTGTACATCGGCAAATGTAGTGTTCCTCTATCTCTACCTCCTAGTAACATAGCTGACAAATGTGGTCATCCAAGATCTGATGCACATATCGCCCTGTCTCAATCTGCTACAGCTGGTGTGATGAGGTCCAGATCTGTCCAATGGCACAACGTATCCCATGTGATAGGTGTACATCCATGTACGCTGGGCGGGTGATAAAATCATCCGGTGAGAGGTGTAGAAAATGGCTCTTGTAATGAGCCATTTTCGTGCCCAAGGGCTCAAGGGGGCTGGTCCATGTCCTCTCTGTGTCCACTCTGATGATATCCATCCTGATCACGCGGTTTTGCTCTGAGCGGGTGAGATCCAAAAATGGACAATCTAGATTGAAAGGGTGGTAGTGCCTCTATCCGCAAACTATGCAGGTCAAGTATCTCCATCCTCTGCCAACTGTATGGATGAGGTCAATGCCAATCGGGAGTACCTCTGCTGAGGGAGCTCCCATAGCCGCTGTAAAAAGGTAAGTGCCTGGAATAGGGCCTCAGTTACTACTGGTGGGGCACCCAGCTCAGCCTGAACAATCTCATGTGGTACTGATGATTTGCTCCGAATCATGCGGGCAATCATCATAATCAGTGGTCTCTCCATTTGCCTCCATCCCTCATCTGTCCCTCTCTAAGATCTGTGATGTATACCGGGCCCCCAAATTGGAGCTCCGTACAGGAGGGTTGGTGTGACAAGCGTATCAAATAGCCACAATTTGGTGCGTGGCTCCTGAAACTGTATGTGTGCACATTGCCTCTCAAGTGCCCCCAAGACTGCATGCCCTCGAGCTAATCTAGCTGCTGGAGCTTGGACTCTGCCTGTCACAGACTCATACAAAACATATATCCCCCACTGCACATCCTCGGGTACCTCAATGTCATGCAATCTGTGCATAAGCCTGGCACGTGGTACGGTATCGAAGGCTTTGCGGAAGTCCACAAAGCAACAATATATCCTTCTCTTCTGTGCCCTGCCCTCTTCAATAAGTGCCCGAAGTGTCAGTATGTGATCCAAGGTAGTAAATCCTCTCCTGAAGCCAACTTGTCTATGTGCTCGATGACCATGCCTCTCTGCCCATCGGCTCAGCTCCGACTCCAATATAGAGCCATATAATTTTGCCAAGTAATGACCAATCATGATCGTCCTGTAGTTGCCTGGTACCATGGGGTCACTATTCTTAAAGAGTGGTACAATGATATGCTCTGTCCAGCTTGTTGGGAAACCCTCACAAATGGCACGATTAAACACATGTACGATGAGCGGAGCTTAAGTGTCTCGTGCATATGAGAAGTGCTCTCCAACTAGCCCATCATGATCCTGTGCCTTTCCATTCTGTAACCTGTCTATTGCATCTAGCACCATCCGCATAGTAAAAAAGATGCTGCTAGCCGGTCTAGCTCCCAGTGGAGGGGGGGTGGGGGGTTGTCGTGGTGCATCATATAGCTCTCTAGCATAAATATGCCATGCCTCAGGTGCAGTAATCGGAGTACCAGGCTGTCTCTCCTGAAACATCTTCCATGCCCTCTG
Organism: Cibotium barometz; assembly: GCF_041138505.1. Lineage (NCBI taxonomy): Eukaryota > Viridiplantae > Streptophyta > Polypodiopsida > Cyatheales > Cibotiaceae > Cibotium > Cibotium barometz. Next base: position 34,745,938 of record NC_141046.1, read on the forward strand.
GCTGTCCTTCCCCAGGAAGAGTTGGTAGATCTCCTCCTCTAGCTTAGCTAGATAGGCTCGTTTCTTCCTCCGCACAAGGCGCCGAAAGATTATCCTGGCCTGTCCATGCGTGTGAGACCCAATGGCAATCTCACGCTGTAGCTGTGCTCATGTCTCACGACACTCATCATCATACCAACTGTTCTGTGGGGCAGTGTTGCGGGGGTGGGTGGAAGGGATCATAGTGCAGGGAAACGCATATGAGGCGGATGCATGTAGTACACCTGCCAATCCTCTCGTGATCTCGTCCAGAGGCCTATGCGGGTCTAAAGCGAGCCTATGCAGGTCTAAAGCGAACAAGCCATCAGATACTGCATCCCGATAAACCCCAACTGTCTCACGTGTAAACTGATACCTCGGGTACCTAGGTAGATGAGTGGCTGGCCCATCTCTCGGGGATCTACCTACTACTGTGAAACTCAGGTATGCATGATCGGCTGCTATGCCAATGGGCCTACTGGAAATCGTGAAACCCCGCACATCAGGTATCAATGAAGGAGATCCCATCAAGTAGTCCACTGTGCTCGCTCCCCCTTTAGAGTTCCAGTGTGTGAGAGCATCTGATCCTTGCCATCTCGATAAGCCATTGTATATGACCAACCCATGTGCACTCCCGAGTGTGAGAAAATGCCTGCCATAATCTGTAATCTCCCCCTCATCCTGTGCTGATCTCTGCAACCCTACATCCTCTGCGTGATCTCCCGGTACATAGCCTCTTGAGTATCATACAACTCTGTCTGGAAAAAAGAAAAACAAACTAGCTACCCAGGTAAAACCATAACATGTTACAAGAGACCATGTTATAATCTGCAAAGTAGCCCTTCAAGGGGGCTTAGATATGTGGTGTGGTAGAAAAAATAGCTCTCCGGTATCTAACCTCTATTTGAAGACAGGAGGAGCAGTCATTGCTGAGATATGTGGCGTGGTAGAAACAATTACCTCTTGGGTACATGTCTCGTGTTTGAAGACGGCAGGAGTCACTATATGGGCTTAACATCTGTTGACTTCATAGAAACTCTCCATACCCACTACTTGTGGCGGAGCGCCCTTGTTCCTCTAGAGTATCTCATGGATCTGGATATGCTGTATGAAGGTTGCCTCGGCTGAGTGGACCTCCAGTGTCAAGCTTGTTGCAGTCTGTCAGACGCAGTCCTCTAAATCCATGGTCCTTTGTGGTTGTCGCCAGGTACCTCCCTCTTGATTCGAGAGAGAAGCTGGTGATGAGAGACTGAGAGGTATCTAGGAGCTGTGTCTGGACCTTTGAGCATAGATGATCTGTGTGAGAGAGAAGATAGATGATGATGATAATACTAATGAGAAAGAAAGAAAGAAAGAAAGAAAGATTTTATTAACGTCTTCCAAAAGATCGAACTCGGCCTATGAGACAAATCAGTGTACCTGTGTGGGGTATCCTCTGTCATCCCAACAAAATGAAAAAGTACTGAACTAAAAAAGCTGAATTTGGGTGTGCAATAAGTACAATGAGTGGGGGAGAAGATGGAGCTCTACTACTAGGAGAATGCAAAGCTATATGCTCCATCCTGTACCATACTGGGGGTATAGAATGGTATACATCAATGAAGGGGGTGTCCACAGCTCCCTGAAGAACATGCCTAGGTCTGCTCTGAAGCGAGCCAGTCGCTCTGCACCCTCTCTGTGAAACTGAGCTCTGATCTCTGTCATCTCTCTCTGGTATAGGCGTGGTGTCCGAAAGCCAGGTGTCCTCTGTCTCCTGTGGGCTCTGAGTGTCTGTGCTCTCTGGAGAGAGAGAGAGAGAAATGAAATGAAATGAAATCTGTATTAACGTCTTCGAAAAGCCAAAATGACCTACGAGACCAAAAGTTACAATAATCTGGACAGATGAAGTACAAATGCCAGTGGTGTGTAATAGAAAAAAGTGAGGAAAGATCTAAAGATCTATAGATTTAGAGATCAAGAGTAACATGGGCATGAATGTGTGAGGGTATAGACGGGCCCTCGGTGGATGAAATCCCTCATAGGTTGCTGAAGCAGACAAGCTCCTCCGGGGTGAACTGCCTGGAGGGTATCTGCTGGTGATTTGCAATGATCTCTCTAAGCCTCCCATGCCATCTGGATCTGCTACAAATACCCCGAAGTCTAGGGCATCTGTCCCAACATAGCTGAGAGGCACGCTCAAGAGTGACCCCTCTGGATGTGGATGCGGCTGTGTCCTGACCGTGCCTCTGCTGTGCTGAAGCGGTGCTCCCAAAGAAATCAGTAAGCTGTCTCTGCACAGGACCTGTGTGTGCTACTCCTCCATGTATGAAAGTCTCTCTATGCCGGCATATCTCTAGTAGAAAAAGTCCTAGGCATATCTGATCACTGTAGTCCATCACTCTTGGCAAGGGGGCCAAACCCCTCTCTGAAAAGGCAAGGGAACCTCCCTCTAATCTCATAGTACACGGGGCATCGGCAGATGTAGTGCTCCTCTGTCTTTGGCTCTAGCTGACATATACGCTGCTCTGCTGGTACTCTCTGTGGTCCATATCTACTTGTCTCAATCCTTAGCTAATGAGAGGAAGTGCGGATGCAATGTGACAAATGTATGTCCATGTATCTCAGAGGAGTGATGAATCCATCCTTTGTGAGGCGAAGCAGGTGATCTCTGTAAAAACTCATCTTTGTCCCTAGAGGGCCCATTGGTGATACCCATGTCCTCTCAGTGTCTAATCTGATAATATCCTGCCTGATGATTCTGTTCACCTCTGAGTGGTGCAAAGGCAGAGAGAGAGAGAGAGAGAGAGAGAGAGAGAGAGAGATTTTATTAACGTCTTCCAAAAGACTGAACTCGGCCTATGAGACAAATCGGAGTACCTGTATGGGGTATCCTCTGTCATCCCAACAAAATGAAAAAGTACTGAACAAAAAAGTTGAATCTGGGTGTGCAGGGGATGGAGCTCTACTACTAGGAGAATGCAAAGCTATATGCATGGAGTATACAATCATGATATGCAACCTAGCTAGCTCCATCCTGTACCATACTGGGGGTATAAAATGGTATACATCAGTGAAGGGGGTGTCCACAGCTCCCTGAAGAACATGCCTGGGTGTGCTTTGAAGCGAGCCAGTCGCTCCGCACCCTCTCTGTGAAACTGAGCTCTGATCTCTGTCATCTCTCTCTGGTATAGGCGTGGTGTCCGAAAGCCAGGTGTCAGCCGTGGGCAAGCCCACAGTCTTGGCTGTCCCCACCGAGCCACGAGCTGAGCTAACTAGGTTGACGTACGACCAATCTCCTCCTCGCGACGTCCCATACCGCCACGAAGCTGCCCTCGCGGGCCTCGAGATTGCTGCCGGCCTCGGTTGCATAAAGCAAGTGCACGTCTGCACTAGATCCAGGCTCCAAGACCATAGAGCTCTCACAAACTCGCGAGACTCTCTATAATACAATAACTAACCTTGGCCACCCTTTTATAGGCTCTTGGCCGGTCATCGGGCGTCCACACTTGGCCGCCTGCCCGTCCATACTTGGGTGCCCGCCCGTTAGTATATCCCTAACTCAGCTCGTCAATCAGCCTGCCTAGTTCCAAGCTTCCCCAAGCCTCGAAACTAGTCTTGCATGCGTATAGCACACGGTAGATACCCACTGTGCACGTGACATCTGCTGCCTCAAAGATATGGCGTAGGGAATGTGGCTCTCTGAATAAAATGGGATCTCTCTCTCTGATGGCTGTATATGCTTTGCATCTGCATACATAATGCTCCTCACTCTCCACCTCCTCTCTGCACAATCTGCATACCCTCTCCTCTCGGGGGATCCGTGCTGCTCTGCCAGTCTCAATCTGCAATCGGTGTGATGAAACTCTGAGCTGACCAATAGCCACTCGGGAGCCGTGTGGTAAAAATCCCTCCATGTATCTAGGCCTCTCTATAAATCCATCATCAGTGATACTCATGAAGTGATCTCTGTAGTATAGCATCTTCGGTGGAAGAGGCTGTGTAGGCGATATCCATGTCTCTCGTGTATAGAGCTGCCATAGATCCTGTCTCAATACTCTGTTCCTCTCACTATGAGAGAGACAGATATGTGGTGCATCCCTGTCATACTGGAATGGTGGTAGATGATCCATGTCTAGGCCATGCTGTGAGAACCAATGTGTGACCTGTGCATACCATGATCCTCTGTCTCCTGCCTCAGCCAGCTGTCTGGATGCCTCAAAAGCTCTGTATGACAATCTGTCCTGGGGCATCTCTCTGAATCTGTCTAGCAGGCATATAGTCTGAAATATGGCCTCTACCATCATAGAGAGAGAGAGAGAGTGGGAGGGAGGGAGGGAGGGAGGGAGATTTTAACGTCTTCAAAAGGCCCAGAGAGTTTATGAGACCAAAAAGGTAGTACAATGAATCCATGATAGATACTTAACCACGGAAAAGGTATGAAACTAACTGTGTCAGCTAAAGTATGCGTGTGATGTAGAGAGAGAGGGAGGGAGGGAGGGAGATTTTAACGTCTTCAAAAGGCCTAGAGAGTTTATGAGACCAAAAAGGTAGTACAATGAATCAATGATAGATACTTAACCACGGAAAAGGTATGAAACTAACTGTGTCAGCTAAAGTATGCGTGTGATGTTACATGATGTCAGTGAATGGTCATACAAATATACCATCCTCCTCCAAAATAGAGTGCAAATCGACCATAGCATCTCCTCTCTCTATGATGGGAGATCACCATATCGACGAAGGATATCTTGGATCTGCAGCTGCCAGGTGGAGGGATGAGGCCTTTGAGATCGGGGGTGTCTGGCTCTCATAATGGATTGTACTTGCTCACTAATGGCACATCGTGTAGTGGGACTAGAGGATCATGTGTCTGTGTACGCTGTCATGGACCTGGCTGGTCTTACTGCTGCTCTGATCGGGCCTCTGTAGTTGGTGGGTGCAAAAGTAGTGTAATGCATCCATGTAACCTCGGTCTTTCCAAGATTAACGCTTAAGTCCTGTTTTCTGCAAAAGTTCTGTAATGCATCCAAGTGTCTATGTAGGTCCTCTGGCTCATGTGATGAAATTTTCTAAAATGTTTATTAAGTTGTAAAGTGATAGCAATCTTGCTGAGGTAATTGAAGGATGTATATGGATACAAGAGTTGAAAATTGGCATTCTCAATTTGAGAAAAATCGACATTTTGTTGAGAGTATTTCCTCTGTTGCAAATTGTTTTGTGCTACAAACGATTCAAAGCATTTTGAAGCTAAGAAATAGGTTTTAACATGACTTGGAATGAAGCTATTTATGGGCCTATTCGTAGGAGAACCCCTCCAACTAAACACTAGTCGGCCAGCCCTTTGTAGACCCTTAAAAGTGTGATTGAAGTCAATTCAGTGCAATCATATTGGGCTAAATCACCATGATGACTTAAGAGATGCTTTCTTTTGTTGTAACGTCAAATTAGGTCTTTTAATGAAGTATGTTTTGCTACGCAGAACGATGATGGTTTTGTGGAAGTATCGGACTCTTAGCCCAGAGCGACGGATGGAAATGATTGCAGATATTGAGCAAGGAGATGATGGCTCTGCAACCACACATAGACAGGTGGATGAATCACAGACCTTTTTGGGCGTGGATGAGGCTAATCTGACAGAGGTTTATTCTACAGAGCTTCCACTTTCTGTAAGCAATCCTTGTCCATTAAAAAAAAAAAACTTCACTTCCTAAACATATGTTAATACACTATACATACAAGTACGTTTATTCAATTTATTACAAGATTTCAGTATATGTAAAAGTTTTAAATGTGTGCTGTATGTATGACACAATATATTTTAGTGCGTGTATCCATGTATGTATGACACTATGTTTTAAATGCGTGTGCATGTATGTATGTTATATTTATATTTATATTCAATATGTTAATACATCTATTGAAAAAGAGAGGTCTTACATACTTTAAGAAAAACAGAAATTTATTTATGGTCAATATATACCTATACATGTAGTAACTTATCAATCAAATATAAATATTTTATACATTATATTTTTATAGGTTGCAGTATATGTGCTGCTTATATCAGCAAAAATTTTTGCAGGTGAGCTCTATGGTTCAAATATATGAAAAGGAGAACCTAGATGAAAAAGTAGCAGAAAAAACAGGGCGGTTAAATTATTGCTCAACACCATGGGAGTGCATGGGCGATGATGCAGTGCAGCAAAGACGTGTCAGCTTCAAACTAAGCAACCAGATCTCTTTGTTTGGGACTAATGTAACCTGCATACAGCAGAAGACTAAACAAGACGATGGACATGCCTTGTACGTAGATGAAGTGTTGACTCTACATGATGTGCCTTTTGGAGATAATTTCCAGGTATCTCTCTCCACCTGCACGCGCGTGTGCACACACACACACACACACACACACACACACACACACACACACACACAGAGAGAGAGAGAGAGAGAGAGAGAGAGAGAGAGGAATGATATATGCAAGGCAAGTAAATGGGCCGTGTATCGGCATCATTATGGAGAGGCACCCTGCCCAACAGGGCGGGGTCTATGAGATCACAAATATGCTTCACACAGCCACAGGGAAGTGTAATGGGACCTTATGGTCCCACCCAGGTAGCTTTGCCAATACCTACACAGGGAGGGACATAGTCTTTTACACGGAGACTCATCAAAAGCCTCGAGCTACTTGCAGTGTTAGGTTATCTATGGGAGTCTGCTTATAGGGGACAGACTAGTATCTATGGTTGGGTACGTGGGCTCAGGAGGTGTGGCATGCCTATTTAGGCCTCACATGCATAGAGTACTTGCAGTGGTCAGACAGGATGAGAAGGCCTGGTTCATGTGGATGCACTTGGCGAGGCCTGGCTTTCAGATTTTGCATATTGCAGTGAGTTACTTTTCACCCGAGACATCTGCCTTCACACAATACTTACTGCTGGATGGACAGTCCCCATAAGCCCCCTTGTTTGTAGACATTTTGGAGTTCTCCCAACAAGGAGACATCCTCATGTTGGGTGACTTCAATGCACGGACAGCTGGGATGCAGGTGCATATGTATGATTGTGGTGCAGATCCGTCATGCTCTTAGAGATAAACCCTCAGGAGATGAGGCAACAATGGTCTATTACCACATATGGCAGATGCTTTCTTGACGTGGGAGCCATGCATGAGCTACTTATTTATAGCAGGATGTCACGTTGGCCCACATCGGACAACCTAACCTCCATCCCACGGGTCAAGCATTGTGGATTACCTGATGGGGTCTCTTGCTCTTATGCGACACATCCATGATTTCACCATCCTACCACCACCTATTGGGGCTGATCACACATACCTCACTTGCACTATTTCTTACACACCTTTGCTACCCATACCTGACTCCCCCCATGTCCACTTTCACCAGCATTTATTTCCTTCACAATCTAGATTCTGTTTATGAGGTTCATCTATCTCGCCACATTTCTGACTTGGACCTCACTTTGCCCATCTCCACCCTCACATGACAGCTCTTTTCCATCAATCATGAATCAGCCCAAGCCAGTTTCTCTCACACCATCTACTACTGCCAAACCCCCCATGGGCTCATCCATAAAACGGTTGGTTTGATGAGGAATGCAAGAACACACGGCTTTGTTTCCTACAAGATGGGGTGTGCGGGCAGCCCGAAAATGCAAAGATTCTCCCACTGCCCTACTGGATGGAAAAAAGCATGTGCTCTTGGCCATATGCAAGGCGGAGCTGTACCAACTCTTCTTGAGTGAGGACAACTCAGACACATGCCGCATTCTTGAAGAAAAGCAACCACCCATGCCCATCGCAGGCTCTCTAATATGGGAAGCTTATGTGCAACATCTCTATGATGTGCCAAATCAGCCCATAACAGCAAGCACACATTCCACTCCTTGCTTATTCTCCATGCCTCTCTTGAGCCATCCTCTTCAACCCTACTAGGGCTGAATTAAAGCTGCATAATGGTTGAGAGCTAAGGGCCATGAGGATGTTTGTGCGGAACACTCTACACATGGACATAACGTTCTGGCTTCCAAACCCTTTAAGAGAGCCTTTTGTGAAGGATTTTGCACTTCCGGGACCACCAACACCATCATTCCCATCCATAAAGCAAGAGACCCCACCGACCTCATTAACAACTACAGGACCATTATGACAGGCCACACGATGGTTGAGATCTAAGGGCCATGAGGATGTTTGTGCGGACACTCTGCTCGTGGACATGGCTGTCCAACTCTTTAATAGAGCGTTGTGTGAAGGATTTCCCACTTCGTGGACCACCAACCACGTTTTATGGGGCAGTATTGGAGGTGGAGATTAGTTTTTTGGCAAAGAGACGGGGGCAGAGAGCCATAGGCCAGCCAGGCTTTAGGAGGAACTATTCTACTCTAGATCGTATGTTTACTCTTTGAGCCTTCATTGAGGAGGTGAAGGCATGGACAGAAGAGGTATACTGTTGTTTTCTGGACTTTGACTCCGTCTCCTGATCTTGACTTCTAGACCGCCTACAAGAGCTTCAGTTTCTATCAGGCATGATATGGGGGGTGATGGCACTTATATCTGGCCATGATAGGGAAGGTTCAGGCACGGCTTTTCGGGGATATCAGCAGTATTATTGGGGTCAAACAGGGCTGTCCGCTCTCTCGTACATTGTTTGGGTTGTATATAGAGGAGATCTCATCATTTGTGAACAGGTTTGGGGAGACAGGTTCACAAGTGGCCGAGGTTGTTGTGGACATTTTGCTTTATGGAGATGACATAGTCCCGATCTGATTTTGTAGAGGCATTATAGAGACATCTCAGTGTAGGGTTTTGTGACGAGAGACCTCATGGCCACTCTCGGCAAAAGCTAGAGCATGGTATTTAACACTTCATACCAAGAGAGTGCTAGTCGGTTTTTTCTATAAAGAGGAGCCCTGGTGGAGATTGTCTCATCTTATGTTTACCCTGCAGTGACCTTTATGGGGGTGATCTTTTTCCATGAGACTAGCCATTCAGACCCACCTTGCAAAAGGATATGCAGTTCTAGCCCATCCAGAGAGTGTTTGCAGGACCACTTCCAAGAGCCTCACACCAAGTGTTGGGTTGACACTTTGGTACGCCTCACAGCGATGTAGGGTGCCCCTTTCTAGCGACTAGATCTAGGAGAGGATGATTGGAGAGGGAAGAGACTACAGGTGATGACGCTTTCATGCATGAGACTACAGGTGTGGTGTATTGTGCAAGATCTATCTCTCTTCCTTCTCTTTTACTCTTGGCTGAATTATGTGGTGGTTTATGCTTAAGCATGGTTAACAGTAGTTGAATTCCATGTATCACACTGCCCTTCCATTACAGTGCAAGAGCGATTGGCTTGTCAGATGCAAGTGCTGTGGACAGCGGCAATGTGGTGGCTGAGTTCAGATCTGACAGGCAGCAGTCAGCTGCAAGCATAAACCCTAACTAACTCTGATACCATGTGTACAGGCAAGGCTAAGGGGGATCAAAGGTGTCCATTGTTGCAAAGGAGTAAGAGAGAGAGAAGAGAGATAAACAAAGCTCTTAGTGAGAGATGATTTGCACGACTCAAAGATGATGTGGCTTGTCCGGAGGTTTGACAGAAACTCAGTACGAAGGGCTTTGTGTGAATATATGCTCTTATGTGTGTGTGTATGTGTGTGGAGTGCGTGTGTGAGAGCATATCTTGATACAGAGTTCTACACCCACTATTGGGCACTGATGACGTTAGTGGGGATTTCATAGTATCTAGTCCATACTATGCATGATGGAGCTGATAGTTATATAGTCATGTGGGTTGACTACCATGAGTGTATAACATGCACGTTCCTAAAAGGTGAATTTGGGCATGTTCCTGGATTCATCTAGGTATATAATTCAGTCGTATTAGTGGACATGCAGATTTCACATTGTGAAGTTTTCGTCCGAGTTGCGGCCAGTTGATATTGTGCTTATTCTTTCTATCTTTAGCGGTGCATTTGCCCTATAAACTACTTATTTGTTGTACTAATTCTTTCTATTTGCTACTTCCCTTCGTGCTAGGCTTCATCATGGCTGAGTCTGCCCTGCATCTCCGGAGGTTTGACAGAAACTCAATACGGAGGGCTTTGTGTGAATATATGCTCGTGTGTGTGTGTGTGTGTGGAGTGCGTGTGTGAGAGCATATCTTGATACAGAGTTCTACACCCACTATTGGGCACTGATGACGTTAGTGGGGATGTCGTAGTATCTAGTCCATACTATGCATAATGGAGTTGATAGTTATATAGTCTTGTGGGTTGACTACCATGAGTATATAACATGCACGTTCCTAAAAGGTGAATTTGGGCATGTTCCTGGATTCATCTAGGTAGATAATTTAGTCGTATTAGCGGACATGCAAATTTCACATTATGAAGTTTTCGGCCGAGTTGCGGCTAGTTGATATTGTGCGTATTCTTTCTATCTTTAGCGGTATCCTATCAACTAATTCTTTCTATTTGCTACTTCCCTTCGTGCTAGGCTTCATCATGGTTGAGTTTGCCTTGCATCTCCGGAGGTTTGACAGAAACTCAGTACGAAGGGCTTTGTGTGAATATATGCTCTTATGTGTGTGTGGAGTGCGTGTGTGAGAGCATATCTTGATACAGAGTTCTACGCCCACTATTGGGCACTGATGACGTTAGTGGGGATGTCGTAGTATCTAGTCCATACTATGCATAATGGAGTTGATAGTTATATAGTCTTGTGGGTTGACTACCATGAGTTTATAACATGCACGTTCCTAAAAGGTGAATTTGGGCATGTTCCTGGATTCATCTAGGTATATAATTCAGTCGTATTAGCGGACATGCAGATTTCACATTGTGAAGTTTTCGTCCAAGTTGCGGCCAGTTGATATTGTGCTTATTCTTTCTATCTTTAACGGTGCATTTGCCCTATCAACTACTTATTTGTTGTACTAATTCTTTCTATTTGCTACTTCCCTTCGTGCTAGGCTTCATCATGGTTGAGTCTGCCCTGCATCGTCGGAGGTTTGACAGAAACTCAGTATGAAGGGCTTTGTGTGAATATATGCTTTTATGTGTGTGTGTGTGTGTGAGAGAGAGAGCATATCTTGATACAGAGTTCTACACCCACTATTGGGCACTGATGACGTTAGTGGGGATGTCGTAGTATCTAGTCCATACTATGCATAATGGAGTTGATAGTTATATAGTCTTGTGGGTTGACTACCATGAGAATATAACATGGACGTTCCTAAAAGGTGAATTTGGGCATGTTCTTGGATTTATCTAGGTATATGATGTGGCTTGTATTACTTCAAATCAAATACATGCTTTTGTAGGTTGTAAACCTTATCTTTTGACACTTAAACATATCACACTCACGTATGAGAACATGACACACAGCATACACTTATCTTATCCAGATATCCAGATATAAGGGGTGTTCACACCTGAGTAGGTGTTCACACACATATACATGGATGAGGTTACACACACATTCACTAAACCCTTTAGGGGGGCAGTTCACATACATAGTGAATAAACACACAAGAGCTCCAAAACCCCAACAAGGGTGAGGAGACGTGCTATATTTGGCTCGTGGTTTATAGGAGGCCTATATGCGTGACTTTATGAGTAAGTTTTAGGGAGAGCTCTTCAAACCTGGACTCGAGGCCTTGAGACACTTCATGCTTACATCCGATGGGTGTGTACTGGTGGTATGGGTCGTGAGGGACTTTGCATGTGGAGCCATGTCTTGGATGCTACTATTCCCTTGTGCTCGGGGGTGAGCCTGAACAGCTCTGTGGTTGGGCAGTTAGCTAGATGCCACTGTCTATCTGTGTTTCCTTTATGTTTATGCTTAATCATAGGGTCCGTTAGCTTGGGGGATTTACAATCATCTTGGCTAAGTTTGGAGCATCCCCCTTTTTACAGATGCCTTTTTTTGAACTACGTCAGCTGCATGCATTGGATGTAGATTGCCTTCCGCGGTTGGCTCTCGAGTCCTCCATGCAGCTTACAGGAAGGAACAGAGTAGGTCTTGGTACTCAAGGATGGTCAGATGGATTGATCGACATGGCCTTATGTACTACCTCTTTCCCTTAAAATATAGTCTCAACTCCCCTTTTTTGGTTGGATCTCTCCAAGCAAGAGATCAACTATCTTATCTGTCTCAAGTTGACGTGGCATACGAGCCGCACATGGATGTCCCCACCAAAGCTCCCTGCAAAACTGAAGTTTATAGAGAGCAGGATTCATTGTGACACACCATTCGGATTGAGGCTGGTAGAGCAGAGGGCATTCCACATGTATGTAGGGTATGCACGACTGGAGAGGTGGAGAGAGAGAAGCACTATATGTTCAGGTGCCCACCCGACTATGAGATTTGCATGAGATTTTCCTGTCCTGTTTGATATGGATTCGCGGATTATGCGAAGTCAATCTACAATGGAACTTACGTAACAGTTTTTGGTCTCAGAGACCCATTGGGTCTTTAGGATATGTGAATAAATCTCTCTTGCGGCAGTGTTATTTCTTTCCATTGCAGAAAGAATACTTTCCAATGTTAGTATAATGTTAGTCTTTAGGATATGTGAATAAATCTCTCTTTCTGCACGTGCGACAGTGTTATTTCTTTCCTTTGCAGAAAGAATATCTTCCAATGTTAGTATAATGTTTGATTTTGTGGGGCCTTGGTCAAAGTGAAAACAGAGCTTGAGGTGCTGGGATGGGCCAACCAAACTCACGGCTCTCCAGAGCACTACCCCTGTGTGTGAACAACTCCCAACTGCCTTGATGTTACAGTTCTGAAGGTGTGCCCCTTCACCCTGATTGAGTGGTAGTAGTAGAAAAATGGCCATGACTTGCAAACCACTCTATATGGAGCCCATTTTGAAGTGTTGGGTTCCATATAGTGGTAGAACAATGGCTCAGATTGACAAGTTATAAAAAATAAAATTGCTCAATTTTTAATGCTCTATAAAACCATAAAATCAAATAGTAATTTTGAAAGCATCTAAAGGTAAATTTTCTTTTTGTAAATATTATTTTAAATGTACTTAGTGGCCATTTTTCTATCACTATGTGGAGCTGCATCTTTAAATAAGGTGCATATAGCCAATGAGGTGATAGCCCAAGACCAAGAGGTCCTAGGTTCAAAACCCCACAAGGTACTTCCTTGGTGGCATTGCCTACGGGTAGATAAAAAGCACCTACGGACGGGCACTTACGGGCGGTGAAAAACAGTAATTATGGGAGGATCTTGGGCCTAATGCTAGTCGAAACAAAACAAGGTCCATATAGTGGTAGAAAAATGGATGTAACCTACAAAGCATAGCTTGAATTGAAGAGCTTTAAAAAAAAAAGTAAAAATGCTTAGTTTTTTTGGCTTTATCTAACGTGATATAATAAATATTTTCTCAAATCATTGGCATGGTGATTTTGTAAACTTTTATCGTATCTGACTTACATAGAAATATTGAGCAATGAAATGGGTATATGCTAATGTAAACAAATGAATAAATTTTGTGAAAGATGTAAAAAGGGGTTTTGAATTGCTTTTATAAACACCCATGTTAGTATCTCGAGTGTGAAAGTGTTTGATAGATAAATGTTCCATTGATGCGTGTTTTCTGAACTCTCAGATTAGAGTACGACAAGAGATTGAGGAGTTATCAACGACTCCTCCAAGAATTTCATGCAAGGTCTTCGTGGGTGTCGCATGGCAGAAAAGCACAATGTTCCAGAACCGGATAAGCAAAAACATATTTGACAGGTACACAAAACATCTTAAAGATATCGTTGATATCTGTGTGCAGGAAATTCTTGACCACAGAGACGAGACATACGGTTGAGGAAGATGATACTTGTCTTGAGCATCTAGCTTGTGCAGCTATGAGGCCAATGAAGCTGGCGTGAAGCAACAGCATATGTGGCAGTTGCAGTGCTTGATTGTACATGGATTTTGGCCCCAAGTGAGTGCTGGCCTCTTATTGGAATGATCAATATTAACACACACACACACACACACAACCCAATACCAACCCTAACACCCCCCCCCCCCCCCCCTTCCCCAAACAACCAAAAGGGACCAAGACCCTGCAACATCCCGTGTGTGTCTTATCTCCCATAGAGAAGCTATTTTTTTACAAGTGAGATTTGGTCCACCTGAGCAAATACTTCTCAGATCGGCCATCATCCACCGGATTTGAAAAATATACACAAAAGAGGAAATTTAGAGGTGCCATCTGGCTAACACGTGCTCTCTCATGTAAAGTTGTGTTTTACCCATTTTGGGTCTATGTTCTATTTGTAGCGATTTGTTTCAAGAAGGATGAGTGAGGAACAACAGCTATGGAGGGTATGGTGTGATCAAGATGAATAAATAATTGCTGTCTAAAGTCTGTGCTATGCATTCACCTTCTCGACTTGTGCGCATAACAATGAGACTCTCAACTTGTGAGCCTAAGAATGAGACACAATTCCGATTTGAGAGGTAATTAGGGAAGAGTGCTTATGTGAGAGGTATTCAAATACAAGGCATTGTGAGAGAGGTACTTTTGTAAGAAGTAATCACATAAAAATGATCTAGAGACACGGGTACTCGCTTGCACACAGAGAGAGGGAGGTATCCACACAATCAGTGTTTAGCTTGCATGTGTTGGATTGAATGATAAGAGGGAAGTACCCATTATTGAGAAGCATTGCATAGACTATTTCAAGCACAAAATCAGTGTTTAGCACAGTGTTCACAGAAAACAAGAGATACAAAAACCTTCAGCTTGAAATTTTTAAAGGTTTTTTATTGAAATTTTACAGGTTTTAAGGAAAAATATAACTAAAATGCCTTAAAATTTGCAGGTTTTAAAACCACCTATTTTCAGATTTGAAGGTTAACTTTTAAAATTTGCCATTCACCTGAAATTAAACCTCGGTTTTTCGTGAACACTGGTGGTTTAGCAAGCGCTACATTGAATGAGAAGGTATAGAGTCCAGAGAGGGAGGTACCCGTTTTTGAGAAGCATTGAGGATTGCATAGACTTTTCCACACACAAAATCAGTGTTTAGCTTGCAAGTGTTGCATTGCCTAACTGTTCAATTGAATGAGAGGGTACTTAAGGAAATGCCATATAAAAGCTTTTGAAAATATTAGAAGCACGTTAAACCACTAGTTTATTTCACTATAGTCCTAACTTATTCTATTATCTTATCTATATTTCCTCATAACAATATTGAGAATGAATCAAGTAGATAAGCTATAAAATAATTTAATCCTCTATAGTATATGCCAAATCAATAGCTATGATCAATGCTAGCAACCTAAAAATTTTACAAGCTTACAAGAATTGATATTGGCTAAGACACAACAATCAAAGTTACCCAAGCATTTTAGTTTAATACTTGGTAATATTATTATTCAAACGGTTTTGTAAGTTTAAAGCATCTACCTTGCATCCATTCAAGTATAAAGTCCTTTTCATAAGCTGCAATACAAATCAAAGGTATGATTACACTATACTTTGTTTTTTTGTGCACTTCCCTTCATGGATTTGAAACAAATCAAACACTAATTCATTGGTTGGGAATTAATGTGTGAAGGGTTTAATTTTTTTTTTGGAAGGGAAGCCATTAACCTCAACTCCAAGCTCAAATAATAGACATAAGCAACATCCCCCTTGCTCATGAGAGTTAGCTAAAAATAGGTGATCCTTTATTATTGCACTTCTTGGCTAAAAATAGCACGTGCCAAAATTTAAAATTTGAGACAGAGTCGAAGAAGAAAGAAAGGGTCCAACTTCATTAATAACCAACTCAAACATCTCAATAATTCTCACTCAAAATACTAAATTATTTTTTAGTAAAGAGCTATCAAAATATAGAAATGGCCACAAGGCACCCATCATCATCCCAATCAAAGATCAATGAGTTAACTAAAGTAAGGAATAGGCAACCGCAAAAAAAAAAAAAACAACACTTCCAAGGTGGCAAGAAACATTTAGGATGATGGTCAAATATACAACAACGAATTAGTTTCACCAACAAAAAATTGATTCAAAAGATGGAAATTGATTTAAAATAGCAAGTCAATGGCATTAATGTATTTGATGCAAAGGTGTTAAGATGTAGGCATTGGAATTGCCAGATATTAAGTACACAACTCCAAAGAGTATTTTTAGTGCAGAGGATATTAATGGTCAAGCATCCACCAAGGCACTTCTTTGACAAAATTTATAGAGACTCAAAGTGAATGGAAACTCTTCTCACACCAGCCATGAATTGAACACAATGACATTGGCACTAAGAATAGTGATTTAGGACATTGAAAGCTTGCAAATTAAATCATTGAGAGAAGCACGAGGAGTTCCACAAACCAAGATCTCATATTATATCTTCAATGGAAAAGGCTTACTAAGTGTCCTCATATTATCTTCAATGTTGGAAAAGGATTACCAAGAGTCCTCATATAACATAAGCAAAGGCTATAACCACCTAGCCCTTCTAGATATAGCCTAGGTAGGTTCTATTATCCCTTTAGAAAACTAATGTTACCCTATCAAATATTAAGCAAAAAAACACAGGGACACAGAACCTAAGCAATGATATCAAAAACTATTACCACATAGCCCTTCTAGATCTATCCTAGGTAGGTTCTATTATCACTTTGGTAAACTTGAAACAAACTAGAACACTCATGAGCCGGAGTTTGGACAATTGCAATCAACAAAGGAGGGCACACTCTTCTTCTGAAGTGGGAGAAGTCACCATTGCCAAGAGTAGAGAGAAAGTTGTAATTGTGGTTAGTATATCGATTAGGCTCATCATTAGCCTTATTATATACTTGATCGCTGTCGCCCTTTCACACTACTTAAAAGTGTCCATGGGCATGGCCAACCTACTTCATAGCCTTTGGTCCCTTTCACATACACTTAATCCCTTGGCCTTTAGCCCAAAATGGACATGAGACCTTTTAACTTTGTTACAAACCATCCCCACCCATGAAGAGTTTAAAGGGGTGAAGGACAAAAGCACCTTCACAAAGTTGAAAGGAGAAGGCTCTTTTGATGAGGAATTTGAAGAGGTTATGCCCATGCATGGTGGAGGCACTTGAATGATGCTTGTGATAATATGATCACTACTTTATTGGATTTTAAGAATGAGATGAGGCATACATTTATTTCAACTCTTAGCCAATCTAAGATGGTGGAAAATGTTAGAAAACATGGATCTAGAGCTCTCCTACAAACAACTTCCGAATGAGACACTAATTTAAGTGATTAACATGGATTAAACTAAGGTGCATGAAGCTTAAGTGCACTCATAATGACGAGAAATTGAACCATTAGGAACTCAATGGAGTCTTCTTGGGCCCTTTAATTTGCCATGAGATTATGGAAACGTTTAACTTTTTGACAAATAGGAGCCCGCCATGTAAGCAAAAACCAATGGTTTGTAAGAGAGGTGTAAGAGTGGTCAAAGGGTGCACTTTTTTCCCCAAAAAGGGGAGGGGGCAATTTTACAATTTTCGGACCTCCATAACTTCTACATACAAGCTCCGATTTGAGCGGAGATTACAGATCCGTGATCTACGCATCAAGAGCTTTCCATAGATATGTTACATGATATGGTTTTATCCGCTAGATTTTAAATTCCATTTTCCTCCCAAAATTCAAATTCGAATAAAGTAGCCGTTTTGAAGCTTCAAATTAGAAAACGTTTCTTCTTAAGAGAAAAGGTTTGACTCCCTTAAACTGCCAAATAAAAGGGCCCAAGAAGACTCCATTGAGTTCCTAATGTAATTAAGCTTTAGACTCAAGTTCAGTTAGGCTACAAGATTGAGACTTGTACTCATAGAAAGGCTTGAGAGCTTGCTTGATTTGATTGCTTGAAAGTGACCCCTTTTATTTGAGGTGGGCATCTTGGCTTTGTTAGCTCATGTGGGACAATTCCTTCTTAGTCATGTGGCATCTTGCTAGACTTACACTCATTCCCTACCTTCCTTGTCCTCCATAGCACCATATTTCTCAACATCCCCCCTTGGTACCTTATTTTTAGGCTACTAGCAAGGTGGTTGGATGTGAGGTTTACAACTCCAATACCCCTTGGGTGCTTGATTTGCTATTATTAGGTGGTAAGGTTTGGTTACAATACGTCATCACCCCCCTGAGTGTCAGCATAGCTACTTAAGGTGGTAAGGACAATATAAACGAGATGAGATGGGCGTCTACTCATCTGGTCTTTGGGTAGCGAGGTTTTGTTGATTTCTTGTTTAGAGAAGTGAGGTTCTTTTGGTCTCCTCTTCTTTGCTTGATGAAGACCTTGTGTGATTACCTTCATGCTTCTTTGTGCAGCTTTGTCTGTGTTGTCTTAGCTCTCTTTCTCTTCTTGCCTGCTTCTTGGCTCTTTTACTCCTTGGCTTGACTTCTGTCTCTTTGATAGCTTTGTTGATATGTACTAGATGCTCTTTGACTCTTACGCTTGATGCTTGGTGATTGAGTTTTACTTTCTTAAGTGCCTTTGATGCATTATGTGTGGATGTCGTGGTTTGTAATGCGGTCAACTCATGCACTTGTGCTTCTGGCATACTTAGAATAGTGATTTGAGCATTTTCTTTAATGATCTTCCATAGCTTTTTGTGCATTAAAAGGTACTTCATTTGTATAGACCAAGTGTGAAACCCATCCCTAGTGAACCTCTCAATGTGACTTGTTGTGTTTGTTGCCATTTGAGGTGGTCTTACCTAGCATTAACTTAGGCAGTGTCTTTTCCTCTTACAATTCAGCGATACAAATGAGTTGAAGAACATGAATTTCATAGTGATTTAGGATGCAAATGATGATTCCCCAAAACTAAAACAACCCCAATTGATGAGTTATATATCAATTTTTGCTAACTATTATTAATCAACTACTCATAATAGTGATTAAGTTCTTGATGAAGAGATTAGCAAGGATGGAAAAGTTGGAGGATCAAATTGAGCATGTAACGGGAAAGTTTTGAAGGGAAAAATGATGTAGGGAGAATAGCCTTGAAGAGATAAAGAGGATTAAGCCCAAAAACCAGTTCAATTACTGCTTGAAAATTGCGAATTTGACTTGAAATTATCATGTGGTTTTTCACGGATTTCGGCTTGCCGAATCGATGAAGGAGCTTGAGATTCAAGATGTAGGGTCCTTGTAGTATGAGCTAACTAGTCCTAAAAGGGCTTGGCTTGATTTTCCCAACACGAGGATGGAGTTGAGCAACAACGCAAATTTTGGCACACAATTTCAGCAAAATTGACGGGTCTCTCTCGTGTGTGTGGATGCCTTGAAGTGAGGAAGCTTCCCCCAAAATGGCTTGGGAAATGATAGGCTGATATGGGAGAACTAGTAGCTACTACAAGTTCAACCTCTTCCTGAGCTTATGGATAAGATTGGGATTAAGTGAGATTAATGAGATGATTAAAGCTAATGAACTGAGAATGAGCTAAGGGAAAGTGGTGAATGCCGAGGCTAAGCTAATGGAGAGCCTTACCCTCACTTTGATACCATGTTAGAAAACATGGATCTAGAGCTCACTTACAAACAACTTCCTAATAAGACACTACTCTAAGTGATTAAACGTGGGATAAACTAAGGTGGGTGAAGCCTAAGTGCACTCATAATGATGAAAAATTGAACTAATTAAGCTTTAGGCTCAAGTTACAAGATTAAGACTTGTACTCATAGAAAGACTTGAGAGCTTGCTTGATTTGATTGCTTGAAAGTGATCCCTTTTATATGAGGTGCATACATCTTGGCTTTGTTAGCTCATGTGGGACAATTCCTACTTGCTCATGTGGCAGCTTGCTAGACTTGCACTCACTCCCTACCTTCCTTGTGCACTCCATGGCACCATATTTATTAATAGAAAAACGAGATGATCTCAGTCAAGTGGGCAGTGTCAAGGACTATGTTCATAAGTTCATGAAGCTTTCACTCTATGTGAAGGCTTGAGTGAAGAAAACAAATAGAGGAAGTTCATAAAGGGATTGCAAAACATCAATGTGGATGCTTTAAAGACTCGACACTGTCAAAGAGGCCATGCCACTTGCAGAGATTTATGAGGCAAAATATACACATGTAAGAGAGGCAAGCCAAAGGGTAAAGGCTGATTTTGGTACTTCATCTATGGTTAAACCCTCAAGTGGTGTTTCACCTCATACCGGTCCTCCTACCATGTATGGAAGAGGTGGGAGCAAAAATTCCAGATTTGGTACATCTCTTCCTAGACCTTCGAATGGTGATGGGAAGCATGTTGATGCTAAAGGAGCCAACAAGAGCAAGATCATAGGTGAAGATTGCATCAATGACTTGAAGAGCAAAGGGTTATGCTTTAATTGTGGTGATAACTTGAACAAAGATTATTGGAAGGTTTGCAAAGCCAAGAAGGATAACACTAAGTATGATCCTCACCGAATATTGAAACGAAGGCACACAAGAGGATGTGGATGAGTATGGATGAGTAGGCGGAATGCTTTGAAAATTCCAATGATGATGTGGTTGATGTAGAGAATGAGGGTGAATTTCCTTTTGATCCGGGTGGGTCAAAGAGGAGGGAAGACGACTATGACGATGGATTACCATTATACATGTGTGGTCGTGATGACAAGGACAATATGGCTACTTAATGATGCCTATGCCATTTTCAAGGGTGCAAGTACATTGAGGCTTAAGGCATGCATAAATGGAAGGGCGGCACATGTTTTGGTTGATAGCGGGAGTACAAATAGTTTCATCAACACAAAGTCTATGTGTAGTCTCAAATTACAGCCCATAGCTTTACCCTCGTGGCATGAAGTTCAAGTGGCCAATGGGGAAAAATTGGATTGCACATTGGTATGCAAGAATGTGGGGTTGGTACTCACAAAAGATTACACTTGCAAGGCTAATCTGCTTGTATTGAACATGGGTTCCATTGACATTGTATTGGGATGTGATTGGTTTGGCTACTCTTGGGTCTTTTACAATGCATAGGTATATGAGTTTTATGCATGGTGATGAAGAGGGTACATTGGCCGCGGGACTCGTATATCAAGAATCAAGATGATTAATGCCATGCAACTCAAGAGAGAGCTCAAGAATATACATGCTACATATTTGCAAAGATGAAGACAATGGTGAAAAGGGTAAAGGTATGCATAAAGGCATGAAGAGGTTGTGTACAAGGATGTGTTTCAAATGCTGAAGTGCTTGCCGCCAAAAAAGAGCTTGAGTAGCATACCAAGTCCCTAAACAAACCACCTTATAGGTTGTCAAAGGTAGAAAATGATGAAGTGGTGCAGCAAGTACAAGAGCTTATGGGTCACTCCTAGCTAATCACCCGTACTCTTGGTCAAGAAGGATGGCACTTTTCAGGTATGTGTGCACTATAGGGATTTAAGGAAGTCAACAATTAAGAGTAGATTCCCTATTCCACAAATTGATGACTTACTTGATGAGTTAAAGGGTGATGTTACTTCTCAAATATTGAATTGAGATCAAGATATCACCAACTAAGGATCAAAGAGGGTGATGAGTATAAAACAACTTTCCGAACCGAGAGAGGTCTCTACCACTACTTGGTTATGCTATTTTGGGTTGTGCAATCACCGGCCACTTTCCAAAGCATTGATGTGAACAAAGTGCTTCAACCCTTCCTTTACAAATGGATGCTTGTGTTCTTTGACGACAAATGGGTATTACAAAGTTTCTACCGCTATTTGGTTATGCTATTTTTGGGTTGTGCAATGCACCAGCCACTTTCCAAGTGTTGAACAAAGTGCTTTAGCACTTTCTTTACAAATGGGTGCTTATCTTCTTTGACGACATCTTGATTTATAGCAAGAGTGACAAGAGAACTTGATGTATATAAGGGCTTTTTTGGATGCTTTGAGGGCAAACAAATTATATGCAAAAGAGAGCAAGTGCACTTTTATGGCACAAAGGATTGAGTATCTTGGACACATAGTGAGCAAGGAAAGCATTATGGTGGATCCTAAGAAGGTTGAGTGTGTCAAGATTTTTCTTACACTGACAAAACACTACCCGATTGAGGGGTTTCTTAGGCTTGGCTATATTTAATAGGAGGTTCATCAAGCGATATGCTCACATTACCACTTCTCGTCGAATTTCACAACGCCATTCATGATATAAGCCAATGAATTTGGAAGAGGCATTGGGATTGTTTTGTTTCAAGAACATGGAGTCATTGCATTTGAGAATCGGAAGTTGAGAGATGGCTATGCATGTCTATGATCAAGAGATATTGGCAATACTTCATGCAATAAAGAAATGGTGTCATTACTTATATGGGAGTCATTTCTTTGTGAAAAGTGATCATATAAAGTACTCCAATACTTAGAAGATGGGGGGCCACTCTACAAAACTATGATTTCGAGATCTCTTACATGAAAGGGAAGGAGAATGTAGTGGCAGATGCATTGTCATGTATGTGGGCATGTTCATGCATGGCAATATTCGAGATACACAAGGATTGGATATTATAGATACTCAAGAAGAGTACATTTTGGACGAGGAAGTGGCAACAATGTGGTAGAATCTATAGCAAAGGTTCCCATGATGATTTGCCGTATTATGAACTTCATAATGGTCTCATTTACTACAAGAGTAAGGTCTACCTTGTGCCTACATCAAGCTACAAGAAGAGGGTATTGGAGGAAATTCATTCTTCTCCATTGTTGAGGCACATGGGGCTATTCAAGACCTGTGACAAAGTGAGAAAAAGTTTCCAATAGAAGGGTGTGTGGAAATTTATGCATGCTTTTGTGACAAGTTGCCTACCATACCAATAAAACAAGGATCCCACACATAAGCCTAGTGGATTGCTCAACCTTTGCCTATTCCTAAGGAAAAATGGACTTATATTTCCATGGACTTTAATACGGGGCTACCTCACACAGAGGGGATGGGATAGCATATATGTGGTTGTGGACCGCATGACAAAGGCGGCACACTTTATGTCTTCCAAAGTAAAGTATTCAACATCTATGGTTGTAAAACAATTTGTGGTCATGTGTTCAAGTTGCATGGGCTATGGCAATAAATTGTGAGCAACTATGATGTAAAGCTTATGAGCTCATTTTGGAGGACATTGTTTGAGATCATGCCAATTGTTTTGACACCTAGCACCACTTATCACCCCAAGACTGATGGGCAAACTGAGAGGGTGAATACTTAAGTGAGTGATACGTGGATGAAAACTTACTTGAGGCATTATTGCCATGATACACAAGGTGTTTGGGATGAATGGCAGTCAATTTTGCTCATAATAACATGCATCATGAGAGTATTAGTATGTCAATTTATGAGGCAATATAGGTATACAGTGACTACGCCAAATGATGGTTCAAAAGCAAGAGGAAGTGAATGCTAATGTAAAAAGAGAAGATGGAAAATATGGATGCACTCTTACAACAATGCAAGACTGATATGAAGCACTTTACAACAATGCAAGATGGTAAAGAGGAGATGGAAAAGATGAATGCACACTTATAATAATGCAAGACTAATATGAGCAAGCTCAAGAGAGGATGAGACACTATGAAAATAGATGCACTCTTACAACAATGCAAGACTAATATAAAGCAATTTCAAGAGAGGATGAGACACTATAAAAATGGATACACTCTTACAACAATGCAAGACTAATATGAAGCAAGCTCAAGAGAGGATGAGACACTATGAAAATGCTAATAGGAGACTATTAGATTCAATGAAGGGTATCAGGTCTTCTTAAGAATTCCCAAGTCTAGATATGGTGCTCTTAAAGGCAACACAAACACCAAGTTAGCTCATCGATATTATGGACCATACGAGATTTACCCCAATCCGCATTGTTAAGAAGATCAATGTCTGTTTTAAGCTTTGTCTTCCCCCAAGTTAGACTATGTGTGATGTGTTTCATATCAATTGGTTAAAGTCCGCATTGTTAAGAAGATCAATGTTGTCTGTTTTAAGCTTTGCCTTCCCCCAAGTTAGACTATGTGTGATGTGTTTCATATCAATTGGTTAAAGTCTTATATGAGACCACCTCTTATTGCCATTCCAAATAATCTCAAGCTAGAGGCCTTTGACCAAAGCAAAAGTGGTGACCCTTAAGCACATCCTCCTCTGTTTCATGCACGTCACAAATCATTGCAAGCACTTATACCTCACCAAGTTCCAAGATTAAGGTACACATGAAGTAATTATGGCTCGATGAGGAGTTCTTTCACTTTACTCGACATTGTTGACAAACTACTTGAAGGCCATGCAACTCCCATCCAAAGCCAAGTAGGAGGGGCAATTCACACGCAGGGGTGCATGAACATGAATGTAGTATAAGTGCAAGTTCTGGGCTAGACAATGTGCACAATTTGCATTTTATTAGCCCCAATCTATGAGGCGATTACAAATCACCATCAAGGCAGGTTAGTTAGTTGCCTATTCAAAATCTCACACAAGGAGGAGCCCATGTGTTATCCTGCATAGTTTTTTTTATATCTTGCATAGTTTTGTGTATACAATGTCCTAAGCGACCTAATATGCCAATGGCGGGCACTGAAGAAGTATTTTAAGTGAATTGGGCAGCCTTTGTGCGTGAACATGGAGCTTTAAAAAAAAAGGGGGGGTCAATTTATTGAGCACTCTAAAATTTTAGAGAGGGGGGTGGGAGGGTTAGGAGCCTAACTAAACAAGGGCCATGCTCTTCTCGTTATCAAGGCAAATCAACCCAGCCATCATCAAGTGCTTTGTGTCTGCCCTTGCAACAAATACATGCATCATTTGCAGCCATGCCTTGTGTTTTGTTTGTGTTTGACCATGCATCATGTGCAACCCTGTATTCTGCTCAACGACTGTGTTTTGCTTATTGTTTGCCAAGTATTCATCCTATTCTGGCGGTCAAATTAGCTTGTTTGCGATAGCCCATAGTCTCCAAGTTCAACTAGTTTTCAAGCTGCTGAATCAGTAGTTACAGCGTGCATTCAGTAGTGTTTTTCCTCACTTTGCTTGGCCGTCTTGTTCTCCTACTCTGCGTTTGTCTTCCGGAACTTTATCTCAAGTTATCGTGTGCACAGATCTGCTTCGCTGTGCAAGTCGAACATCTTGTTCAGCATGGAATTCAGCCCCGCACTCAGTTTGGTAAAGCAAAAAGCTACCTGCACTCTGTGGATCAGTTTCTCATTCTAGACAAGTCAACTGGTTGAATGGCTATAAAAAAAAAGGGTATATATTTGTTTCAATCCAAAGAGTTAGCTAGATTAATCATAAAAATGAGGAGATTGCCAAGAATATGATGGGAAATGATTGTTTGATGCTCATCAACAGCGTATTTAAAAAAAAAAAGTTTGTGGCTACCTCAGGCTACAGACCAGCCTGCTATAACCAAACAAAAGAGTTGGGTGAACGAAAATGACTACATTAACAATTTCAAAAGACCAGCTCAACATTTACAGAGGCGTGGAACAAGTGTGTTTCCTTCACCCCAGAGCGATGGCTGTAAGCTCAGCTCAAACCCTCGTAAACAAGCACAAATTTAAGACTTTCCCTGAAAAGTTAAGGCAGCTGATGTTTAAAACAAAGACCAAGAGATGTTGCTACTCTTGCATCTGACCTACTGCCACATGAGGAGGCTCACAACTAATGTCTGATGATCTCTAAAATGAAGGACAGATAGTAAAACTTTCACCTTTTTACTTAACAAATCTACTACAAAAACCAAGATGGTTACTGAAGTTGGACTGGACACAGTGAGATGGTGTGTCAAAAACAAAACTTCGCTTGGCACGTCACCAAACAAAATCACAACCTATTCTTGGGCGGCTTCACTTTGTAGATCCTGACAATCCAGTTCGAAGTTGTGAAAGCTTCTTCCAAGTGATGCAGCTCAAAGTCCTTGTTCCCTATCTCAACCCCTCTTGCACGATCCCACCTGCTCAAAACAGAAACACAAGTCAAAAAAACTCCTCATGTTCCTTTAGCTTCTTCCCCAAACTAAAACCCTGCCAATGATCCATTATAAAAACAATGCAGGCACACACACGTGTGCATGTGCACAGATTACTATTATTTTTTTAAAATTCCCTAAAAAGAGATCCCTCTATTAGTTGAAAAAGACCTGCCTAGAAGGCAGGGTACAAACACTGCTAAAAAAGACCTGCCTAGAAGGCAGAGTACAAACACTGCTGCAGCAGTAAAAGAAACACAACAGAGGGGCGCTTCCTCCATGGCTGGCTGCTCTCCTCTTGGAGGAAGGCTACATTGCTAATAGCCTAATACAAAGATAGACGCCACACTAGGGGCCTACTCTGAGTGTCGACACCTACCTCCCAACTCCAAAGAGGAGGGGCAGCATCCAACTGCAGAAAGGGTCCTCCAGCATTCTGAGGATCCACAAGGATCGTCTCATGCATGTAGGGAGGGTCATCTGGAGGGCAGAGCCCCTCTATTAGATTGCGACAAAATAAATTGGTAGCAGACCGGCAGAGGGGGACACCTGGCAAGAACCTCCAACTGCTCTCCAAGAGCCGCACTGACCCCATATTAAGAGACTTAAGGTTATGTAAAAGGGGAGGAGAAGGGTGTGTGTGTGAAGGGACTTAAGGTCCACTAGCTCACCTATTTAAAGGTGAAGCTAGGAGGCATTTTGTATTGAGCAAGAAGCCTAGTTGTATTTTGAGCAACTTAATAAGCAAGATATTTTCTTGTATTTTGTGAGTCTCTCACCTCCACATAATGATCTAGCATGAGTACTACGAAATTCTATCATGGTATCTAAAGCTTGGTAAGAGTAGGTCACTTTTGTGGTGTAGAATAGGTCAATTTTCTTATCTTTTCCTTTGTGAAGCTGAACCTCCTGGCAGTGGAGGCCTTCCAGCATCTTGTGGAGGCAATATCTCAACGTGTTTTCATCTAAGAAAATGCAGAGGAGGTCTGGGCGCTCAGCTTCGTACACGCAATTGGCGGATTACTTCTCTCGCTGCCGCGGCATTACCGCCTGAGCAAACCAGCGCACAGTTCCTGCGCAGCTGATGCCGTACACAAATACACAATGTGTAGGCATTGGCAGCCCTAGGGAGTTTAGGGCTTTTGAAGCCCAAGGTCTCAAGAAGCTACAACTCGAATTTCAGCTCGAATGACGGCCCGAATCGTACGCTACAGTCAAAAAACTAGGCCACTCTTTTGGTAGCCATTGAAGCTCACCATTAAAGCTTCAAAATCAAGTTTTTTCTTGCTCTAATCCTCTCCTCTTTGCTCTAATCACCTAAGTGCTCTTGTGAGGACTTGTTGCTGATCCTATTTTTGAGTTTGAAGCGGTGGCCATACACCATGAGGTATTCATGAGCCTCATTTTCATCAAGCTCCATCATCAACATCATCTTCAAGTGCATAAAGCTTTTCAAAGTGTGCTTATAAGCACTAATAGTGTTGATTAACACTAATGAGGCTTCCAATCCAACAAAAGGGAATCATTCCAAAGTGTTTTAAACACTAAGAGTGTTCTTAAACACTAATGGTGAATCTAATCACCAATGGAAGTGTCATTAGACGCTAGAAATGTGCTCTTAAGCACTAATCGTATTTTTTAAACACTAATGGTGATCTTAATCACCAAATAAAGTGTTCATTGACACTAATGAAACTCTCCCCATCAGAATTAGTGGTTGGGCACAAACCCTAAGTGCTAAACCATAAGCTTAACCATCTTAATCTCCTTCTTATGCAACATCCTTGGCTTGATTAAGGGTTGTTACACTCTCATAAGCCTTTCTCTTTCTACTTAAGCCAAAATATCAAAAAAATTTGGTTTTTTTCTCTTCATAAATCAGTCCATTACTCTGTAGTAATCTCCTTCAATACCCAATGTCAAAGGACAACACCCAAATTAAGAAGTTTTCAGGAAAAAGCTTCCACACTTGGCAAGTCCTTGTCAAGTACAAGATGATGTCCAAAGGCTTTTGGCCATTCATCTCCGGCACTAAGGTTATTGATTGAACTAAGGCTGAAGATATTGAAGATGATGAGAGGGCACAAGCCATCATCATGCTTCATCTTGATGAGGCTCTCATTCACCATGTGGACCAGCTTCCAACTGCAAAGGAGAAATGGGATGAGCTTGATAAGCTCTATGGAGCTCGTGGTAAGAATTCCAAGATCTCACTTAAAATTGAATTTTTCAGCTTTGGAACTCAAAGAGGCAGACGGCGTTGGAGCCTTCATCTCTCATTTGAAGAGCCTTATGGCTCAACTTGCATCAGTGAATGCGAGAATGGATGAAGATGATGTAGTGGCTGTTTTGCTAAAAGCAGTCAAGAAGATGTACCTTACCTTAGTCACCACCCTGAAGAACATACCTAATCCCACCCTTGAAGGAGTCATTCAATCTTGTCTTGATGAAGAAAAGAGGCCAAAGGGAGGAGCTGAATCTTCAAATGCAACAACTTCATCGAATATCGAACAAGCTTTGTCACATCAAGTGATCAAAGTAAGATGTGTCCATTGCAAAAAGGTGGGTCATTTGGCAAATAATTGTTGGATCAAATAGCCCAACAAAATGAAATGTAACAAGTGTAAACAAACGGGACATATCACTTCTAAATGTTCTAACAAAGAGTCAGAGGCTAACTTTGTATCAGCCTCTAACTCCACTGAGAAATTGTTTTAAATCTCAATGTAACCACACCTATATTCCCAACCTTGTACGTCTAATGTTATAAAGGCAACCTATGTCCAATACCACCTATTCTAATTTTCTTTCATAGTTGGTATTGAGGGGGGGTATTAAGAGACTAAGGTTATGTAAAAGGGGAGGAGAAGGGTGTGTGTGTGAAAGGACTTAAGGTCCACTAGCTCACCTATTTAAAGGTGAAGCTAGGAGGCATTTTGTATTGAGCAAGAAGCCTAGTTGTATTTTGAGCAACTTAATAAGCAAGATATTTTCTTGTATTTTGAGAGTCTCTCACCTCCACATAATGATCTAGCATGAGCACCACGAAATTCTATCACCCCAGGCCCACACGGAGGGGCATCCAACTCTGCAAGATCTGGAGCTGTAGCCAAGGGAGCCTTTGAGGCCACCACGGATCCAGCTGGATCTCCTGTATTGTCCGTGGATAATCCTGGAGCTGCTATCGGGGGCACCGAGTCTGGAGCTGAAATCAAGGGAGCCTATGAGGCCGCCAAAAATCCATCTGAATCTCCCACATCGTCCGGGGGTAAATGCTCTAAACAGTTCTCAGATCGAACCGTAACCTCGTGGGTCCCGCATGCCAGGTTAGATCCACGAGGGACGGGGGGGGCACCAACGTCAATGTCATCGACCAGGCTGCCAGCCCTCCGCAACCGTTGGCTGCTGTTGTTGTTGTTGCAGTGGTGGAACGGGCCTTAGGAGGAGCGCCACACGACGGAACTGAAGCTGGGGGAGCCGGGGTCGGCCAGCCACTCCCTAAGCAACGACGAGGGCAGGATCTCGCTAGGTGTCCCATCTGGCGGCAGATGAAACACTGTCCAGGGAGACCAGAGTACTCCACCCACTGTTGAAAACGTCCACCATCGAGGCAAGGTGATGATCTTGGGGAGAGCCTCTGGAGCAGCTAAAATCACCCTAATGGACAGAATGCCGACCACACTAGCGATAATCAAGGTTGTCGCCTGCTGAGGGGACTTTATGACCTGGCCCAAGGTGCGGCCAATCACCTCGAGAAAGGGGTAGTACTCCTTGCAAAGGCCTGGAAAGCAAACTATGACTGGGAATCCTGCAACAGCTGCCAACGGAACTGGGAAGCTGTCTAGCCATCGAACGAAGTACGCACATGCGCTCTGCAACGCGATGGGGCTCTGACTGAGTACTCTATCCACCATGGCAGCCGAGTCCAAATCCACATGGATGTAGCCATGGCCAAGGAGCTGGATGTCGGAAATCCGCCCTTGCCCACCTAACAAGGTGGCCTGCAGGAGATCTCGAATCTGACCCCTGGGGAGTCCGTTACCCACAATCTTGCAAATCAGGGATGTCACTTCCAAGGAGGAGACTGCCAATGCCACACGCTGGAGGTCCGCTTCTGAAAAATGGCAATGGGTGGCAGCCTTGGTCGGGGAAGATGGACCGGCTGCCATGGAGTCCTCCGAAGGGGGAGACCAGAAACAGCTGCCAATCGCCAACGAAGAGCAAACTCGACCCCAAGCGAGAGGTGGGGAAGAAGCGGAGGATGGGAGGCTAAGGCAAAAACGAAGGGTGGGAGAGGGAGGGGGGCACAAAATAGAGAAAAGGAAAACATACAAGAAAAAATACAGGAAAAACACAGAGGGCGGGGAAGGCAGGGCTGCTGCTACGGGAGGAGAGCAGGAGCTCCCGCCTCTCCCAAGGCTTTGTTGCACACAGATTTGAAACTACAATGGCTACCATTCTGCAACAAGAAGAATTCAACCTTCCTCATTTGATCAAATTGAACCATGCTTTCCTTCTAGATTAGTTTTCCTTTGGAAACCCTTATTCTCATGGATCAAGAGTATGTATGATGCTGCCACAGGACATGCTAGTATTGATTGCACTCTGAAACCTCTGAAGGTTCCTCCAAGGCTTTTCTATTAGGAGATACCTACTTCCTCATTTACTCCAGCTCTTCGAGTAGGGGGCCAAAAACAGCAAAAACATTTAAAAAGACAGTTCAAAAATGCACAGGAAAAGAAAAGACAGTTCAAAAGTGCAACTTTAAAGCATTCCCAACCTGTTAAAAGGACCTTGCCCTCCATCTTCTAATCAGCATCAACATGACCACCACCCCTTTACAACTCCTCTTACCCTCTTAAAGATATAATCAACAACATTGAGCAATATGCCATAGTATATGCCAAAAAGAAGGCTAGCTTCTGTCCTGTTTCTCAGTTTAGCAAGATGTCACACGCACTAGACTTCAAATGCATGAGTCATAACCATTGCAGTCGTGGGCACTGTATAGGGTAGATTATGTCAAAAGTGCGCAGCGGAAAGCGTGAGACATAGGCAGAGAGAGAGAGAGAAAGAAAACGAATCTGCATAATGATGAAGAAGCAATGATACAAACAGCCCAATGCAAGGGGTGGTCCCCCTAAGTGAGGGCATTATGAGCAACTCCCATGAGGGAGGACCCGGGCCTGGAAGCCCCTGTCAAGATGAGTACAAATGAGTAAGAGCCTGGCCTTATATAGCCCCTACAGGAGCTGGCCAACTGGCTCTAGAAAAAGACCCACGACTGGACAAAATAAACATGTGAATAATGGGTGGCCAACCCTACAACCAAGGGCCTGAACATGAGGGAAAAATATGGTGCTACCTAGGATAAATCTGGGCACCCCTGATACACAACTTGGGCACACTAGCAGGAGATGAATAATGCTAACACCCCCTCTCAAATCTTGGGAGAGAAACCGGTCCAAGGAGCTGGAAAAGGAAACCTCCAAAGCAAGTCAAGAAGTCGATCTGCTCCCGCCTCTGCCACTTACTCCAAGAAACTGCTCCCGATCCAGAAGTCCAGCAAAATCCAAAAAATGAACCATCAGATGTCCATATCTCCAACCCAATCTGTATCACACCAGTCCACACAATGTGCTCCCTCTTCAGCCCAAGAAAGGATGTCGTCTGACTTTCTACCTCCAAGAAAAAAATTTGGCCCTTAGAGAACACCGCCAAACTGTCTCCCTGTTGGCACCCCCCTCTAGACACCCTAGAGGCCCACAATGTCTACATCAGCCCTGGTACTCAAGCCTCCAACTCTGAGCTTGTTGAGCACCAATCTCCAGATACAAAGTTTCCGGATCTCCATGTATCCCTCGGTCCAGGAATACCTATCCGTTCTACTAACACTCCAGGTGGAAGAAACATACCTCCAGCACTGTAGCTGACAATCCTGCTGGCACCTGACCTTTAAAACTTGTACCCATAATTCGCCGTCGCGTGATGGGACTACTACTCACACACCCCTATGAGTCACCCAATCAAATGGCAGCACCCCCTTAGCTCTTTGGTGTTAACTATGGCACTAAGCTCAAGAAAGCTCTCCTGCCAAAACCTAACACCCCTAGCTGGCAAGCTCCCAACCAACCAGTCACGTGTCCATGTGGAACCAACCATCCACAACTCATCATCCCAAAGCACAATCTGATGTCAATCATCTGCTCCAAACTGCTACTCCACTGATACCTATCTGTATCCAATGAACCTGTACACCTACCATGCATCCTATTCCCATCCTACAAAACTGAGCGAGTACCTATGAACCTCGACAACAGCTCTCGTCACCAAGTGACCTAACCTGCCTCTGCACGAATGCCAATATCAACCTGTACACCAAGCTCCCAAATCGATGCTCATCTTAGGGATGAAGACTCCTGTGCCTGTACCCTGTAATCTAGAAGGCCATCTGCCTGGGGAATAGGAGTGGCTCACCTTGCCAAGTAACCACATCCCCCTCTCAAAGTGAACACCCTGAGAACCTAAAGGAAACACCTGTACACCAACAAAACTATGCTGAATTGGCACAAACTCATAGACCCTCTCTGCTGTCGAGAAAGGACTAATTGTCTTCCACACACACCTCGAGAATGTGAATCCAAGTGTGCACCCATGAGTCTGAAAACTCTAACAAAGCAAAGACTGGCCGAGCAAGGGCTCAAGACCATGTGGGAAGGCACCATTCCTAAAAAGAACACCTGCCTCCATTGCCTCCAAAAAACGCAGATGAGATAATGCAAAAGAACGCTGGTGTAACCAGTCGGCAGCACGTGTACCAAGAAGAAAAGAGGGAAGAGGAAAACACAGCACCTTCAGCACCTCCTCTGGAGTTAGTTAGGGTGTTGCCCAATGGACTTTGTCTTGTGGATTTGTAATTTTAGCTAATGGAAAATGTGCTTCAAATTTATAAATAAACTAAGTAACAATAGCATGATCACACTTAATACTTACTAAAATTTGGAGAGGTTTGTATGATGGTGGTGGTAGGGGCCGTGGAGTACAAGGTATTCGGAGCCATCTTGGGGAGGGATGCTAGAGGGAAAACGCAGCCATGCTGCGCAGCACCTCCTCTGGAGAAAAAAACCGCAGCTAGGCTGCCCAGCACCTCCTCCTCAGAAAAACGCAGCCATGCTGCCAACATCTCCTCTGGATAAAAACGCAGCCAGGCTGCCCAGCACCTCCTCCTCTGGAAGAAAACGCAGCC
Source organism: Cibotium barometz (assembly GCF_041138505.1). Taxonomy (NCBI): domain Eukaryota; kingdom Viridiplantae; phylum Streptophyta; class Polypodiopsida; order Cyatheales; family Cibotiaceae; genus Cibotium; species Cibotium barometz. The sequence continues at coordinate 34,779,121 of NC_141046.1, forward strand.
ATGCTGCCCAGCACCCCCTCTGGAGAAAAAACGAGCCATGATGGCTGCCCTTCACCATCTCACAAGGGCAGAAAACGCAGCCAGAAGAGTACCTTCTTTGGCCGCCCCACTCCTGCAAAAAACGCAGCCAGAAGGGGCCGCCCTGTACCTCCTCCAGCCGCCCCAGACAAGACCAAAACACTCCCTCCTCTGCAACCAGCAGTACCAAAAAATGCAGAAATCCTTCTCTTTCAGAAAAAACGCCTGAACACCTTCTGTAGAAGAGCCTCAACCCGGTGCTCTGATACCATGTCAAAAGTGCGTAGTGGAAAGCGTGAGACATAGGCACACACAGAGAGAAAACGAATCTGCATAATGATGAAGAAGCAATGATACAAACAGCCCTGTGCAAGGGGTGGTCCCCGTAAGTGAGGGCATGATGAGCAACTCCCTTGAGGGAGGACCCGGGCTTGGAAGCCCCTGTCAAGATGAGGACAAATGAGTAAGAGCCTGGCCTTATATAGCCCCTACTGGAGCTGGCTGACTGGCTCTAGAAAAAGACCCACAACTGGACAAAATAAACATGTGAATGATGGGTGGCCAACCCTACAACCAAGGGCCTGAACATGAGGGAAAAATATGGTGCTGCCCGGGATAAATCTGGGCACCCCTAACACACAACTTGGGCACAATAATGCTAACAAATTAGATAAGTAACCGGCCATTGTGAGCCTTAACTCTGTAAAGGACGAGATTATTGTGTGTACAGCCCGGCACCGATGCACTAGGGTAGAGCATAGTTGTCAGGTACGAAAAAAACAGTACCGGTACGGGACTTATAAATTTTGAAAAATAAGTTCGATTGAGGTATGATCCACTTTAAAAAACACTTGAAAAAAAGATATTTGTACACATTTAGAGATGCAAAGTCTAGAGAAGTTGTAATTTGTCATATGACATAAACTAGTACAAAAACTCAAGAGTCATGAACAATGAACACTGAACATGCCATAAATAAGAGTCGTGGCCCACGGCCTACAATAGGAAATACAAAAAAGTGTGTTTGACCACTGACTAGTCACAACACTAAGTACAAAAATGTCTAAAGTCTAGACTCTAGAGACTAGAGTCTAGAGTCTAGACTCTAGTCCTCCTCCTCGGAGAAATCACTAGTGGAAGGAATGCCCTCGCTAGAGGTGCTTTCATCATCAGAGGGCAACCCAAAACTGCCCTCGCTAAGGACATCGCCCTCGTCATCGTACTCGGGCTCTCTGATGCCTGCAATAGAAGCATCCTCTTCTTCAGCAACAGGTGCTAAAGTGCTCCTTGTAGTCGAGCCGGAGCCACGCCTCACATATGTAGCCACCAGGGTGGAAGTAGGGCGCCGAACAGTGCATCCGCGACCTCCTACCTGTGTGCCACCTCTAGCTACGCGACCTCTACGAGTACAAGAAACTCGACGGTCAATCTCCTCTAGCTCCCTATAGAGATCGGCATATATGGCCTCCTCATCTAGATCTCGCTCCTTGTGGTAAGTAAAGTTCAAACATTTATAAATTATTAGACTCTAGTCATGGCACATGCATTTATAAATCATTATTAATGAGTTGAACTTTGAACTCTGGAGATCTCTACTTGTTTGGAGATCTCCATGTCATGCATCTTCTCCACCATGCGCATGTTAGCACGGCAATATACAAGCCGCTCTAACTGCATGGTGCTGAGACGGTTTCGTGTCTTTGTGTGTACAAGTGAGTAGGAACTCCAGCTCCTCTCACATGCCCCCGAAGAGCAATCCTATGAAAAATAAGAGAGTTAGAAATTAGAATGTAAGAACAAGTTAGTAGTTACGACTCTAGAGACTAGAGTATACACCATATATTCAATAGTCACCTGTGACAAGACTCTCAAAGCCACTTTTTGTACGTGAGCCATTTGATAACCAAATGACTCCCACCAAAAAAGTGGCCAGACCATTCACTCCCTACTCGAGCAAAGTGGATTCGTGAAAGCGGCTCCCCTCTGATCATTATACCAAATGAGCTCTTGGAGGAAGTCTCTTTGCTCGTGGACGGGAAGTATCCTTGGCAGGTAGGCATCTCGATCGGAAAGTAGCTCCTCATCAGTGAAGAGCCTTGGTACTTTGTAAGCGGGATGCAACAAGGCCGCAAGACCATGGATAGATCTATGCATCCATCGCCACCTCCTCTCCACAAGCGCCATGATTGAATCGCGTCGCGGAGTGAGTGGAGGCTCGGTGGGATCCCTAGAATGCAAAAATTTCACTTTAAGGTTAAGTCTTTAAGGAACGAGAAAGAGATGTGAAAACGAGATTTGAAAACATGGGACATGGGTTTAACCATTTACCTCAAGGGTGACTCCACAAGGTACCAACATATGCTACCATCTTGCCTAATTGGCTCATGATGTCCTTGAGGTCCATGATTGCATGTTTCCTTACTTGGGCCTTCTTGCATTCCTCTTATTGTCGAGCCATGTTTGATGCAATTCTTCCTCCTGTCATCGTCATTCCTCACATTCTCACTTGCATCGAGCTTAGTGTTGTTCTTCATCTCATTCGTAGCAGGTGTCGCATTCTTCTTGTTCTCAACGTAAGCAAGCTATAAGCTCTTTATCTCTTTGACAATATCTGGTGTCCCGCCCTTTGCATTCCTGTTTGTACCGTTCTTCCCATCAATAGCACTCTTGCCAGACCTCATACTCCAGCCTGGACTCCTCTATCAAACTTTCCATGTTCTCCGAGTAGTATACCAAAGGAGACTCTTGCCTACCTAAGCTTTGACCTAATCTGCCCGCAAACTATTCCCACATACAAGACATATGCAGGGAATCCTAACACATGCACAGGACTGGCTACAACCGTAGAAATGCAAACCTAATATGGTTGCAAACGAGAAAACGTAAACACTCATGCACCTCTTACAAAATACATCCCTGGATGACCTGAAGCAAACAGTAACTAGGCTGTCCTGATGCTCTGATACCAATGTCACGAGTGCTAACAGCGGAAGGAGGAGGGGTGCAGGTGGGGGGGTAGTATTGAAGGCAGACTTTTGGGATAGGCAAGACTATTAAAGAACCTGCATACTGCAAGTTGAAACTGGTCATACCATTAATGGCATCACAAGATGTAGAGAATACCTGCCTCAATTTTTCCATATCAGTTGGCGGATCCCTTTGACAAACCCATACCTTGAACATTGATTAGGCCTATTGCACCCAGCAGATTATATAATCCTTGTGAAGTAACTTGGGGACAGGAAACCCTTCTGAAAAAAGTTCATGAAAGAAAGCTTGGAACATCCTGTGTGTTTCTCTTAGCATCACTTGATGCGAAGGTGTAGCCGTCCCAAAAACTCCACCTCATCAACAATGTTTAGGTCTGGTCTTGTAAGGGCTATGAATGAAAAGTGGCCACATGAAAGTTAGGAGGGACCCTAGCACCACACAAGGTTAAGCATATCAAAAGGATATTTCCCTCCTTCCTCAACTCTTCACAACAGAAACACCAATCGCCAGCATGATGATGAATGATGATAGGTTCACCTCTCCCCTGTAACACCAGAGCATATAGAGGCAGATAAAGATTAGGAGCAAGAAGATTACATTGAAGCATCTCACCACTCTTGTAAGGTTTCATATAGATAAGGCCCTCAAAGCACTATTTGTTTCAACTCAGGCCTACCAAAAGCAGTCATTACAGAATAAAAGATAAGAGCCATCAATTATCCAGTCTAAACCAGCCATAAATCTGGAAGCTTAACCAAACAGTTACAGCTCTCAAAATATTTACCACAAAATATTTACCACAGAAAGGACACCATTCGGAACACAGATTTTTAAGCCAAGTGGCAAAAGATAAACCAATTTAAAAAGTTGAGAGGTACCCAGGTGGTTTGCCATATTCTGTCATCAACTCCCCAAATCTATAGTAGCAAAGTTTGTACCTACACGACAACAAAAAGCTTCTTAGCTCTAGCAACTAGAATAACAAAACGACTCACTCTTACATACAAGCATCTAGCTTGCCCATAGAGACTCTATCACACACAACTAGCAATGTAACAACAACATATATAATAGCCATGGGGCTCGATGCGTATGCTGAGGAGGAAAGTAGATGCCACACCAAGTCAAAATAATCATACGAGTCACTATCAAGAAAAGTACACATGAAAAGATCAAAGTCAACAAGACGTAGGTAGTTGGTACAAAGTCAACAAAATGACGAATCTAATTAACCAAGCATGCATATTCTGAAGTCCACTTCAGCATGCTACCTCTCAAAGGCTTGCAATCTTTGGTTGATTGAATCCTAACTACTGAGGTTGAGATTCCAACTCATCATAGATATTTCAATACATGCCCTGGAAGATAAGTGAATTCTCTTCTATTTCGAACAGGATTGTGAACGCCTCTTGTTTGATATTATCAAGAAGTTTGGTAAGAATATCCGCTATAACCACTTATCAGTTGGACAAAATGCAAGTTTTCCTTCATTGCTCTAGTACTTTTCACAAATGATATGATGTTGAATCTCTATGTGTTTTGTCCAAGCATGAAACCCTGGTATATGGTAGCATTGAGAACATACATAAGACACTGCAACATCTTTGGTGCAGCACCTTTGTCGACTCGATAATCCCCATTTACCAAGTAATCTGGTTCCTTAATCACTGGAAAGACCCCACCTCCTATTCGAACCATCCAAAGGAATCTGCTCAAAAACAACAAGAAAAAGAGGGCAACGTTAAACCCGTCTTAACCTTGAATCAAAAGAACAAACACAACTATGGGCAATAGAGCCAGACTTGTTGATATCATCCGATGAATAGCCGGTTACTCCTCCAAAAACTACTAAAACATAGTCAACATCCAGATCTTGCATAATCTCATAGGCTTCATCTTCATAAGAAGACATGGCCCTGCCAACTGTGGCAATGTGTGTATTATTCCAAGTGTTGTTGTCTACTATGACAGTCCTATTGCCCATAGCAGTGATCTGGTACCCATAGTCCCACCATGACATCACTTTTGCATCCTGAGGTGTATTGTGACGAAGCCAATAATAAGCCTCCCGAAAGTCATCAAAAATCACTTTATCACCATTTGCTTGCCTTGCTGCAAGAACGATTGATGGAGAAGAGTATGCCTCCGAGGTCACCCATGTGCAGTGGATAACATAGTTCATCAACAGATAGAAAATACCTAGCATCAGAACAGCCGCCCCTTTTCTTTGCATAGGTAAGGACTGATCTGAAACCCCCTGCCACACACAAAAACAGATTTTCGCATCGTTTGGTAAGCAAGAGACAAGGCGCACTGTAGAACAAGAGAATGATGATGCCACACGATTTCTCTGGACCAACTAAACTACACGAGACCCAAAACAGTCACAAACAGTATAAGCATTGAGCATAACTAAATGGAAAAAGGAACAAAAATTCAATGGTACGCCACCCTGCAAATGCAAGAAGAGGCTGCACCCTCACCTTGTTAGAGCCCTTGGCTGAACCAGAAGTCTTTGTTATGCCCACTACTGGAGCTTTTGAGCGGACTAATCCAGACAAACTTTTCAAAGTTGCAGACACTGCGACCGCACTGATGAGGCAAACCGCAGGAGTCGCTACTAGGATAAGACGAACCATCACTCCAGCAAAATACAGGCTAGTCAAGCCATATATGATAACAAATATTGTTGCATCAGTTAGCCGCTTGAAGCAGAAATAAAGACCCGCTGGAAATAGTATGAGGAGGATATGAAAGTCGAACATGAAAGAGGACCAAGCAGTTGGCTGATGCTCAGACACGGATGCAATGATGGGTATATGATCCTTTGCATAAGTAGGGTCCAAGAGAGAATAAAATCGGCCCGTCCAGGGGGAGATATAGCCTGTCACCATACCCAGTGCAAGAGCCAATACACCAACCCCTGTCGCGGAAAGTACAGTCACTCTAAGAAAAGCTCGAAAGAGCTTGAGGTTGTCGAGCTGATCTTTCACCCAATCCACCAAGTAAAAGACCTGCACATAAAGCAGGAAAAAAAAACCTATTTCAGAGGAGTAAAACGAAACAATCTAAGCAGATTAGGTTGAGAAAACACTCCAATACAGGTACAAGGTGCTTTTCAGTTGAACGCCAAAACTGATTCCTCTCGAGAAAGTAGCAAAACAACATACATTTGTGTGGGCACGCCCATGTTTGCATGCATATATATGTGTGTACTTATGCACAGTATATATATATATATAGTGTTCATTAAACACCACAAACGAAGCAACATACTAGCTTTAAACAGCACCTTACCTGTGACAAGAAGAACACTCCCATAGCTGCCATATGCTCTCCAGACTGAACATGCTGGAAACCTACAAAACGGATCTGCATTGCAAGCAGCATTCCCAAGATATACATCGTATTGTACGCCACATAGAGCCGCAGTGAATACCTTCCGGTCACAAGCAGCACAAGGACATACAAGGGAATAAGATTGATTATGAAAATGTAGCCTCCCCATGCTGAGACCATGTAGAAGTACGCAAAAGCTGATGCCACAGACCATGCTAAGGAGCCTGTCTTCACTGCCTTCACAAAAAGGTAGAAGGTCAACAGCAAGGCAAAAATGGCTACTCCTTCATTGTCATAGGAGCCGGCAACAGATCTTGAGATGTAGCCAGGGCAGATGGCGATAAGGGCAGCCGCAATGATACCGGTGCCAGAGTCCCAGATCTCTTTGCCAAAGAAGTAAGCTACTATGGTAGTATTGGAGGCAAAAAAGGGGGCGGTTAGCACACATACATCTCTGATGTGTACTGCAAAGCTGAGTAATCGAAGGGTCCAGTATATCAAAGCAGCTGTTACCATGAGGCCAGGGTAGAGGGTGCCTCCAATGATGCGGCCGAGGGGATACCATGTCTCATAGTCAAACCAGTTCCAAAACTCATAGAAACCCTTCTGTGTGAGGTAGAGGGTAGTGCGATAGTTGAAGTAGGGATCGAACTCGTGTATCATGCTCTCATAGCGCAGCACACTGAACAGGCGAGTGGCAAATGCTAGCACGTAGATTAACATCAGTGCACTGATTCTGAGCAACAACTCTTGCTGTTTTGTTTTGAGCTTGAAACCCTTCAATGAGATCTGCAGTGACTCCTGCAATGGTTGCAAAGGAGCCATCAATGATGCAGCATAACCCTTGTCTCCTTTGGCCCCCATTAGTCCTAATCACGCCTTAAGCTCGCTCACGCCTTGAGCTCCCTCTGATTAGGCTCTACGCTCGCTCTGAGAAGCCGTCAGCACGCTCTGATTAGCTCTAATCACACCTACTTCCTCTGAATAGGCCTTCATCTCGCCATGATTACTGATCTTAATCTTAAATCTCTGCAAGAACGGCCGGCAGGTGTTCAGCAACCCTTCGTTCCCAGCTCTGCTGCCGATCTGCAAATTCACAGTCAAAATCAAGATGCATTTGTCTTCCTGAAATTGCAAATTCTAGCCTGATTACAACAGCAGAGAAGAAATCTTCCCGATACACAATTATAATATTATTAATTAGTATTACCATTATCACTTGTATTATTATTTTTTAAGTATCCATAAACTTCTAATAATGGCTCCACCTCATCTATCCCTCTAAATCTCCCAACCAATGCCAAAATTTGAAGCCTTTTTTTTTGAAAATATATATTTATATTTATATCAGTATGCTATCCAGCCACAGCATATCCTTCTACACATCCCAAAGGAACAATTCAGTTCTATAACAAAAATAAAAAATAAAAAATCAAGAGGGCTTCATGAACGAAATTTGAAGCCTTCAAAGGACTTCAAAGCCCTTCAAACCGTCTAGACATGCCTTTTAACAAAATAGGGTTCCCAATTTGATCCTAGTATTTTTTTTAAATTCCCAATTTAACCCTAGTATTTTCAAAATTCCCAATTTAAGCCTAGTATTCTCAAAAGTCCCATTTTGACCCTACCAAATTGGCCTTAAATTTGACTAAAATTCTCGTATTGATCCTTGTATTTCTACCATTTCTAATTTGGTCATATTGCTCATCAAAATTACTATTTTGATCCTAAAATTTGCTATAATTCGTACATTGGTCCCCAGAAACTAATGGCTCCCTAAATTGTAGTAGAAGTTGCAAGAAAGTAGTAGAAATGGACAATAAAAGACACATGATAAAGCATCTTAAATTGGCATTACAATACTCTCAATTTGTCATCTTAGTTTAAGTCTTGACAATACAAAGGTCATGCACACCAAATTGACAATCTGCTTGAAGCAAAAAACATGACAATCACCCCTCTAAGCACAATCCTCTAAATCATTTCAGGAGTTTGCTACTATGGGTGCTTTGCAAGTGCAAGAATTGTGGCATGTTTTGGACTTACACCTTGAGCATGTGAAGACACGTTTCTCTCTAAAGCGGTCTTCAATGTGTATCTCATTGCTACATTTTCAAATATTCAAATCATAATTGGATGGTTCCCAGCTTTACCATGCTACGCATTTAGGGTGAATAGAGGAAAAATCTTTTTTTTTTTGTTCTGCTTAACTAATGTTACGGCGGCCTGAATGCTAAACCCATGCCGAACCCTCAACCCTACCCACATTTGCACTAAAGACCACTTTAGAGAGAAATGTGTCTTCATATGCTCAAGGTGTGAGCCCAAAAAGAGCCACAATTCTCACACTTACAAAGCACACATAGCAAACTCCTAAAATGATTTAGAGTATTATGTTTCGAGGAGTGATTACCATGTTTTTATTTTAAGCAGATTATCAATTTGGTATACATGGCCCTTGTATTGTCAAGACTCAAACTAAGATGACAAATTGATAGTATTGTAATGCCTATTTAAGATGATTTATCATGCGTCCTTTATTGTCCATTTATTGTGTTTTCTTGCAAACTTCTACTACAATTTAGATTGCCATGGAAATTATAGCAAATTTGAAGGTCAAAATGGTAATTTTGATGAGCAATACGACCAAATTAGAAATGATAGAAATACGAGGGTCAATACAAGAATTTTAGTCAAATTTAAGGCCAATGTGGTAATTTGGTAGGATCAAAATGTGAATTTTGAAAATACTAGGGTTAAATTGGGAATTTTAAAAATGGTAGGATCAAATTAGGAATTTTTTAAAATACAAGGGTCAAATTGGGAATTTTGACATAATCTAGGGTCAAATTGGTAATTTTTCCTTAATTAATTAATGCCCACTAGCGTGAGCATTAATTAATTAATGCAAAACTTTGGTTTCATTAAGGTTATTACAAAGTAATTCAAACCTTACTTTAACTAAAGGTAAGTTAAAAGACCATAATAATAAATAACAATTTATAAACTTGATTTCAACAAGCATTAAAATTGAAAATAAATAATGCCATCATAAATCTGAAATGAGTTAAATGACTAAAAAATAATGTATGAAACACAAAAAAATTACATTTGTTCCATTCATTTGAAATAGGAAAATTATACAAAAACATATTTTTGTATTAACAGTAGTGGGAATTTTATAACGATAAAAGTGACGACCTATACGACCACCACCATGAAAAGACATATTCAAAAGATGGTCATACGTATCCCTTAAAATTCCTTACATAAAGATGGTATCTTCCACTTGCTTCTTGGGGTGCAAAGATACAAAATCATGAGCATTTTCTATCGGTTCCCTCATATTTGGTGGGTCCCAAAGAGAGCAATATTTGCCATGTAGTACATGCTTGTTGCAAACATCTTCATCACTGTCCACAGGGACAAGGTTGCTTCTTGATCCTTGATTACCATCATTATTCTCTGGCTATTCATCTTCAACTCCAACAGTATCTACACCTGCAAAGTACCTGAATCCATGAAAAAAAAAATCATTAATGTTAGCAGATTAAGTGATATGAGGGATTTTGATCACTTTCCAAACAGCACCAGCCCTTTTTCTATCCATTCCGTTCTCCACTTTAGGAATGATCCAATGTGTAGATCAGAGTATTTCCTAGTGCAAAGCATTCACAACAAAGTAGACTCCATGCTGGGATGTAATTCCATGTAGACATATGCATGGTCAAACATATTGATGGGAGTTAAACAAAGTAGACTCCATGATGGCCCCTAGCTTATTTGGGATGTAATTATCCATGTAGACATATGCACGGTCAAACATATTGACGGGAGTTAAACATACTTTGTTTTTTAAATTCCCTTCCATGTATAGCGCATATTGCTCACGGCCCCTAGTTATTTCTTCAACAACATAACATTGTGAAATCTGAAGTGTGGCTTATGCAAGTCTGTCATACAATAACCTAACATGCCCTCATATATGTGGAGATGGACTTGTTTCAAAGCTCTACATATGACAATGCCTCCTACATGTTTAGAAACATACCAAGCAAGATGTCTTTTAATCATTTTGCTGACATAAAGGATTGAGGATGAAAAGACTTTTACTATCATTTGAAAATGGAGGTGATTCAGAGTTCCCACCCCTTTCTAGTGCAAACAAGCCATTGACACGTTCAGCTTGAATAAACTATTCTAATCATTCCCGATGCACAAGGTCCATATCACCATTGCCAATGCCAACAGTGATGACAGACATCTCCAATAGCTTAGTTTTTAACATAGGTTTGTTATTCACACTAGGATCAGATGCAAATTTCTTCTCTTTCATTGGATTCACCAGACCTTGCTCTGTTTTTTTACAGCGCGGAGGTTCTGTAGGCCATGGTTTTTCCTTTAAGAGGGGTAATAATATGCGCACAAGGAAACCCTAACTATGCATGTTAATGAGGAGTAGTGCAATGTGTGGATTTAGTTTAGCACATGGCAAAGCTGTGTCCATGCAGCTTTGCCATTTCCATCTACATGGACAACACCAGCATCCAACAGAGGGGTACAGATAGGAGCTTTGCCATGTGCACGTCGAGACAGAGAACATGAGAATCGTTCAAAAAGGAGCTCAGGCAGCATCAGCCAAACCCAACAAAACGAAACGTCTAGGAACACAAATAGAAGGATCATCATTGAGGACATGACACTGTGAGGAAGCCATCTAAGACAGACACACATAACACACAGACACGAGGAATCACAGAAAATCAAAGAGATTTATTTTTATAGCACATACCTAGTGCGAGACAACACACCAAGAGATAAGGCTAAAACCCTAGTTAAACATAATAGAATAAAAAAGAAAACAAGGAAAAAAAATACAAAACGAAACGTCTAGGAACACAAATAGAAGGATCATCATTGAGGACATGACACTGTGAGGAAGCCATCTAAGACAGACACACATAACACACAGACATGAGGAATCACAAAAAATCAAAGAGATTTATTTTTATAGCACATACCTAGTGCGAGACAACACACCAAGAGATAAGGCTAAAACCCTAGTTAAACATAATAGAATAAAAAAGAAAACAAGGAAAAAAAAATCTTTGATGCATGCAAGCCTTTTCAAAAAATTAAACCTCATCAAACCATACCGCACGGTCCCATGGGCATGCATGTCAAAGAAAAATTTGACCTAAATAAAGCAGAGGATAGGCATGCACAAACACGCATGGCCCAAAAAAAAAACCTAATCAAACCAAAGCCCCTGCATATGGAAAAAAAATCTAGCTAAACCAGATATAACATGCATGCATAGAGATGCATGAAACCCTAAATAAACTAGGAATGCACCAGAGCACAAGCGTGGAAGTGGATTTTTTTAATGTAAACCCTAATTAAACCACAGCAAAGGCGCCCCATTAAACTAGAGCACAGGAACCAAAGCTGACCATTGAATCCCAACATATCGCCTAGAATCAAAAGAGGAGAAGCAAATGATTCAACCATAGCCTAAACATAAAAGAATTAGGGTATGGTTATGAAAACACAGCATAAGGATGAGAGAAATCCTAACATATCACCTAGAATCGGAAGCCTGGGAGGTTGAATCCCAACATATATATCACCTAGAATTGGAAGCCGGGGAGCACGAGGTCGAGGAAGCTGTAGCAATTGGAAGAGGACGAGCACCACGTCCTTCACGCACTGCCATCATATGGATGCCAAATGAAAAGCCATCAATGTTAGGTGCACCCAAGATAAAGAAAATGGGGCATCAAAAAGCCATGTAGAATTTCACATCAGCATCATGACATGAATCTACCAAATATTATGTGTCAAAGGTCTAAAACCTTAAAGAACCTAAGGTTCAAAAGCTTCTACTTTAATACATACTCATTGGCCTCTAATGCCTCTAATCTTTGAAAATTTTTCTCTCTCAATTTAGAAAGAGGAGTACAAAAACAAAACCATATATATTTTTTATATTGGGATGACAAAAATTATCATGGGTTCAGTTGAGAACAGAGAGAAAGAGGGAGCGATTCATTGGATGGCTACAAGAGAGAGAAAGAGAGACACAAGATTCTTGCCTTGCAGAGACACACACTTGGCTATATGCGATGAGGCAGTGATTCGCCTAGCTATGAGCAATGAGAAACATTATTGCATTCGTAGATAAATAAATCTCTCCACAATTGGCCCCTATTCACAAATGTAGATATACAAAGGTAGATAAATCTCTCCACTATTGCAACAGGCTCCTATTCATAAATCTCTCCATTGTTTGCAAAGGCCCCAACGAAAGCTCCCAGTTGCAAAAAATTGTAATTCTCACATTGATGTGAATGGCTTCAAAGATACGATTGTTCATAAGTTCCCAAATTTAGCAGTGATTCGCAATTTTCTAATTGATATGAATGGTTTCAAAGATACGCTTGTTTTGACAATGAAAACGTCCTTTCAAAGATACGATTGTTGATGAAAACATCCTTTCATTTCTAAAATAAACCCATCCCCAACTAGGCCTTCAAATTTTTATAATTAAAGGTAAGCTAACAACACACTAAAACTAGAATTAATTAATTGATTTTTCTTTTTTACTCATTTTAGGGCCCTATTTTATGGACTTCAAATCAAACATTAGTGTAGGCCTTCAAATTTCACCCTTGCTCCCAACCCATTCACATAGTGCACATGTTGTAATAAAGCTGACACAAGTCTATTTTAGCGAATGGGCATAGCCCAACTGGTTTGGAGTTGAGCGCCATTAGTGGGTCCTGAGGTCTAATGGTAGGTCTAGATAGTTTTTGGTGCGATGGACAACACTTTTCCAACCTCTCTAGGTTGGAAGCTATCTCCCCCACCAAACATGGATTTTAAAAAGTCATTTCACAAATGATTATGTTCTTGCATTCCACTATTGTATCTTGCTCTAGGGTATAAGCCATGGTGAGTTGGCTCTTGTCTTCACACTCTTTGTAATAGGCCAAGATTTGTTGGACTTGATTTCTCCACCTTGATTCTCTTTTAAACTTTTTAAGCTTGTTTCCTCACCCATTTTCAACCAACTCAAGCCATTCTAAAAGTCTCAATGTTATCCTTAAGAAATACACCCATACTTACTAGTTGTATCACAAGTGTGGGCTCTAAATATAGCCCAGCCTCCATCTTCCCCCATCCACATACACAAATATCAATGAATCAAAGTAAAATACCTCCCCCATACAAGATATGGTGTAATGACATTTGACCTAAATGTTTGATAAAAAAGATATGAAGTCTAGGGTTAGTTCCCTAAAGTTAAAGTGGCAAGTACCAAGCTAAACTACCTAAAATGGTTCTAGAAGGGCTAGGTGGCAATAGTCTTTTACATCAATACTTAGGTCATGTGAGAATTCTTTGTGATCCTATTTAAACATGTAATTTTTATTGATTTGAAAATGAGAACTTTGTGAGAAACTTTATGGAAACACATCATCGTGTCAAGCCTATCTTAACGCGATGATATAGATGTCATGGAAGAAGAAACCTATTCACACAAGGAATAGCACTCTTCATGTGAAGAGAAGGTCTTACATACCTAATCATCCATGCATGCATAAAAACCAAGAACCATGGAATTAAGTGCATATAATTAGTACATGCATGTGGGTACAATTGCCGATGCATAGCACCTAGCCCTTAATGCACCATATAGTTTCATGAGGGGTGCATCTAGAATGCATCATTCACTATAGCCTTGATAAAGGCCAGATGGTTTTGCATTAGTGGCTGTGTTGGGTGGTGGTAAATTTTGGTGTCATGTTGTCAGTGTCGCTAACTATTGGCATGACTAGTGACATTATCACTAGTCATGTGGTAAATTTTGGTGTCATTGTTGTCAGTGTCACTAATTATTGGCATGACTAGTGAATCATAACCAAACTCAGGGTACTCAACACATTAAAAGTATTGACATCATGAAATTGTCCATCTTCAAGCTATTTTTACACTTTGGATTCTTCAAGTAGCTCGTAGTAGTGATTTGCTTGTTATGGAATTATTTTGTGTGGTGTGTTTTTTAAATGTGTACATTTCCATTGATTAACCTTTTATAATCATTCGTGTTCTAACACGTGCATGTTCACCTCAACATGTGTGCTTGCAAATGCATAATAGCCACTTTGACATAGGCTTAGGTGGTCATGTCAAGGGTTCACCAAGATTTACATTCATATGTTAATATGAAAATATGCATGTGCACGTCAACATATGTGCTTGCGATTGCATAATAGCCACTTTCGTATAGGCTTAGGTGGTCATGTGTGTGAGTAAAATTGTGAACAGGGGTTTACCAAGATTTGCATTCATATGTTAGTATGAAAATATGTATGCCACTCTATGCTCATTTATCAGCACTTGGTAAATCTGCATGTGCACTTACCAACACCTCCTCGTAAATAAGCATATGCATATTTACTAGGTGGCCATCCAATTACAAGGAAAATGTGCACTTACCAACACTTCGTAAATAAGCATGCATATTTACTAGGTGGCAATCCACTTATGAGGGAAATGTGTGTGTGTTTTGCTTGGGTGAACACCTACCTACTTATAAAACTACTTTATCCAAGCTCTCATTTGTACATTTCATCTGATTTCTCTTTAGGATCAGGTCATAGGCAGTCAATAGAAGGTCTAACGTCAACCTCAGAAGTTGTACAGACATTACTCAGAAATTATCATCTTTTTGTACCATATAATACATTGAAAACACAGCTTCTCTCTTTCTTCTCTCTTTGTCTAATAATACATTGAAAACACAGCTTCTCTCTTTGTCTAATAATCATTAATGTTTGCATCATTGTTCCTTATCAAGCTTAGGGCTGAGGATCAAGTAAGCAAGGCTTTCAAACTAATCGGGCAAAACTTAAAAAATTATCTTAGGCCACTAGTACTAGTCAAAATCAAGTATGTACATGAATAGTATTGACAAACCTATTTGGCATTAAGCTCATGGTGGTAAGTTTTCTTTATAAAGTCTAGCGTTGTCTTACTACAGAAGATAGGTGCCCGTTCAAGTGAGTAAGATGGCAAAGCACCTTACATTAGGATGGGCAGGCAAAACCATGTTAACTAACAAAGTGGTTAACATACCGCCCTTCCTAATGGTGGTCATGTCCTCACATGTAAGTCGTTTGGTGAAGCTTGTTGCTAAGTCAAAGAGGTGTGGATGGTCTAGGATATGCCATGAAGTTGGCATGTGGGGTGAAGTAGAGTAGATTCAGGATTGATTCACATAGGAGGATGTATAATCTTTGGGTAGCCATGGAGGTAGGAAGCTTATTGAGGTAGATTCGAGATTGATCCGTAGGAATCTAAGGCATGTGTGTTTACAATATTTGGGTAGCCATTATGAGTCGTGAGCGCATCTGAGCTCCCCCCTCGCCTGCGTATCTCCTGTGCCCCCTCTCCCGTTGCGCGTTTCAGCCCTCCCCCCCTTTTCCTTCATGCATCTGCCCCCCCTCTTTGCGTGTTCTTGTGCCCCCCCTTCTTCGCATCTCTGCCTGCCTCCCCCTCTCTGCATGTTTCAGTGCTGCCCCCCTCCCCTCACGTTTCTTGCGCCGCCTCCCCTCATTTTCCCTTCATGCCTCAGCTTAAGCCTCAGCCTCTGCCATACCCGCCTCCCCTCTCCCCTTCGTGCCTCCGTTTCCTCCTACCCCATCTTCCCTCTCCTTTTCGCCCCCTAGCTTGCCCCACCTCCTATTTGAGCCACCCGCCCCCCTCCCCTTCTGACCTCCTTTTTTAGTTTTTAGCCTTTCCTCCTTTCTCCCCTCCCATGCAGGTTGAGCTTTCAGTCTCTTTGGGGTTATTCTCTCTATTCGACAAGTTTCGGCCTATTTTGGTCTTCACCCTCAGGAGGAGGACTCCATGGCAGCCGCTCCATCATCATCCACCGAGTCCATCATTACTTGCATTTCCTTCTCTGAAGTGGATCTTCATATTCTCGCCCCACAAATGTTGCCTCACTTCTTGAAGCCTCCACCTTGGTTCAATTGTTGGTGCAAAATTGTTGGTAGCCACCAGCTCAGGGATCTTTTATAGGCAAGCCTCATTGGCGAGCCTACAAAGAACATCGATATTCACCCTCAGGGGCGCGGATACTACCAGGTGGAGTTTGACTTGCCAACGACGTCAGATCGAGTCCTCGGGGGGGTCACTCGTATAAATATGTAAGTATCACGTGGGTTCAACAGAAGGACATTTTAAATATTTAAAACTTACAGAAATATATTTACAGAGGGGAATTATTTATTGTATTTTAAAAAAAATACAGATTTGAATAGGAAAGGATACATTATATTCACTAAAAAATTCACAGATAAGGGACTTTTTAAATAGGCCTTGAACGCACGTGATATAGAGGATTTACATATAGTGATCCCCCCGAGATCGAGTCATGCACAGCTGAGCCCCCTTGCACTGCGTACGGCGTGTACGGTGCAAGCCTTCTCTACATGGTGGTAGCACGGCTTCAATCCTACGTCTAACCCTTTGGCTAGCGTGTCGGGCTTCCCAATGAGTTTGTTTCCCAGGCCTTAGGAAGGAGTACCTTCCTCTTCTCTGGGTGATTGGTGGTGCCATTGGGAGAGTGATGGAGTCCCCCCCACTGCTACATCGGCCCTCACCATGGGCAGTTGGGAATCCATCCCTCCGCATCTGTGTAGCCTCGTCGGATTATGTGTTGCATTGTATATCTATTCCTAGCCTTTGAGACGACCCCATACAGGAGCGCATGGAGTATTTAGGCCTTCCAAGTTAATGCTTCATTTGCAGCGATAGCAGATGGGTCATTTAGCTAGAGCTTGCCCCTCGGCGGCAGTCCACGAGACCGCCTTCGGTGGTTCCTACCCTGGTTTCTCATTTAGATCCTCTCACCAAGGGGTAGTGAGAGAGGCAGGCCCTCAAGCAGCAAAGTATCAGGCCCCGACTACAGAGATGACCTAGCTATTGGCGAAGTGGCAGATGGTTGGCACGCACCACCCGGTTGCGAACAACAAACCACCAGAGCCGAGCGGCACGCGCACGCCAAGCTGCCAAAGCTCAAGAGGATTTGCTTCTGTCAGAGAACTATTTTGAGCATTTATCTCAGCATCCTCCCATTGGTGACGCGCCCTCTCTAGTCTTCACAGAGCGGGCCCCTCCGGTCCCACCAATATGGTGGTCGATCTCTCGTCTTGAGATCCCCCCCAGCCCTCAGTGCTCTATGAGGCTCGCTGACCTCTTTGAGCCCCCGACGGGCCCCTCCCCGATGGACCTCACATAGGACCACCCCTCTTCGGCCTCTCCACCCTCGTGGCCTCCCTTGCCTCCTCCTCCTCCATCCTCCTCGACACCAACTTTACCTGCAAAACAACAACTCACTCTACCCCGTCATCATCGTCTGAGCCCTCCCTCCCCCCCCATCCACCTCTCCATATCTCTCGTCGTCCCCTCGCAAGGCAACCAACAAGCTCCGTCCACCACTTGATTCACTGCTTTTTTGAGCCAGTTGAGATGACCATTGTCGCCTCCCCAATGAGGGTCACCAGCAGAGACATCAAAAGAAACTATAATCCAAAGGCTACCCTAAGATCCTGGGGACTGTTGGTGGGAGGGGACCGATATGTTTGAGGAGACAGTAGATCCTATCTGGGTATGTGTGGTTTTTCACCACTCCTGGGGACGCATCACCGAAATTCTCACCCATTTTTGGCCTTTGTCTAGGATGGATCTTGGAGGTTTAGCCCATCAAGACTAGGATGGGGAGATGGTGGCCTCCAGCCTCGAGGTGTTGTTCTTTGTATTCATGCATACTTCTGCTGCTGTGATACCTCTTCCCCCTTCTTACAGATACATCCATTGTGATTGATGGAGTCCAGAGTATGCATTCACTCATGCTCGGCCCCTTTTGGTCACATTTTTTGGTCCCCATACTTCGGCCCCTCAGGGATGTAGGGAGGTGCGTGTTTTTATCAGGAGTAGCTTTTACTGGTAGTGAGACTGGCTCAGGAGTCATAGTCCTGGGGCATGCACACTGTATTACCATTTTGATAAGAGAGGATAGCGTTGGCTTCCTCAATGTTTATGCTCCGAATGCCACTGCAGGTAGAGCCCTCTTTTGAAGCACAGTCCGGCAGGCCCTCCCTCAGGCTAACTTTTGGTGCTTGGGCGGTGACTTTAACATGATAGAGGCAGTTGAGGACATACTTGGAGGTGGCACGGCCATAGTCTTAGGAGCATAGTATTTAGCCTGGGAGGAGATGATTCTTGTACTCAGGGGACATGACCCTTAGCATCTTCCAGAGTTTGGGCATAGCCCTGGGAGCCTTAGCTTCTCGAGATTGAATAGGAGGAGCATCGGCCCCAACCTCTTTAGACTAGATAGGTTCTATGTTGATGAGTGGGCTTGATCGAAATTCTGGCAAACACTTCCTTTTCTGATCATGCCCTAGTTAATTTATCCTTAGAGGACCCCTGAAGGTATGACAAGCATGTGAGCTCTAGGATTCCAGATAGCCTCATTTTCAGGACCCTGAGATATGCAGCAAGATAGAGCAGATATGGGCAGGATTGGACTTTATCTCAGGCTCTGCCGCTTGCACATTGGATGTGGGCTGGATGTGGGCCTAGGGGAGATCATCATTTCTTGTAGGAGGCATCCCCAGAGTTGATTGGAGGGCTTCCGAGAGCAAGAGAGGAGTCTGAGGAGGAGTCTAGCCTCTTAACAATGGCTTCAGGAGAGGTCTCCCGATAGCCAGTGGATCGAGAGTCAACTTGCTACCGCTCGCACGTAGACTAGATTCATCGAGGAGAGGAGGGTGGAGTACAGGTACTCACACTGGACTCAGGCCAGTGTGAAAGAGTCATAGGGGATTTCTTTGAGATAGCTAGCCCCCATAGGAGGAGAGACAGCATTTGCAGGTTACATGGCTAGGATGGAGCTATTGTTTCATATCCCCCCCATGTGCGAGCTATTGCCACAGACTTCTTTCAATCTCTTCTCATATACAAGTGCCCCATTATCTCCATAAGGCCAGTGTGAAAGAGTCATAGGGGGCTCAGGCCAGTGTGAAAGAGTCATAGGGGATTTCTTTGAGATAGCTAGCCCCCACAGGAGGAGAGACAGCATTTGCAAGTTACATGGCTAGGATGGAGCTATTATTTCATATCCCCCCCATGTGCGAGCTATTGCCACAGACTTCTTTCAATCTCTTCTCATATACAAGTGCCCCATTATCTCCATAAGTGGTGGATGCACGCAAGAGGGTTTGGCAGCACACTAGGGAGGTGGTTCCCCCTTCTCTCAGGTCCTTCTTATTGACACCATTCACTGTTGAGGAGTTGGCGGAGGCATTGACGACACTTCCCAAGGGCAAATTCCCGGGGGGTGGTGGACGGGCTTCTAGTCTCTTTCTTTCTTCGTCATTGGGACATCATGGAAGGCACCTGCCTTCAATGAGATTATGGTTACTAGTGCCATGCTAGAGAGGCTCTCACATGGCTTGATTCACTTGATTCCCAAGGAGGGTGGTGACAGATTGGAGATCCGAAAAAAGTGGAGACCGGTCACTCTTCTAGGGATAGCCTATAAGATCTTGGCCAAGGCCATCAGCAAGAGACTTCAGCCTTTCCTCCTAGACTTGATCCACGACACTTAGGCTGGCTTTGTTCAGGATCAAGCATCCTGGACAACATCTTTACCTTCTAGGAAGCAACACCTTTGGCCAGGATGTGTGGCAGCACGACCCCATTTTGCTTCTCCTCCTAGACTTTGAGAAAGCTTATGATAGGGTGGATTGGAGTTTTCTAGAGGGCCTAATGAGTTGGATGGGATTTCCCATGGAGTGGATTCGTGGAGTCTCAAGACTTTACTCAGCCTCACATAGCCAGGTTCTCATTTAGGGAGCTCATGGGGGTGATAGATTCCCCGTTTTCTGCTGCTCCATTCGTGAGACGACAGGGCTGTCCTTTGGCACCTTACCTCTTCTTATTCGTTTCGCCGAGGCCATGAGTAGCTTTCTGTCAGCCCAGGAGACTAGGGTTCAGGGATTACGTCCTCCCCTTCACACGTGCAGGAGGAGCTACTTGACTCAGAGTTTGTAGATGACACAACAACTTTCCTTTCAGGAGATGTGGAGAATTTCCAAAGATGTGGGGAATTTGCGAAGACAATAGAGATTTTCTACCGCGCATTAGGAGCACAGATTAACTGGCACAATTCTAGTGGTTTTTGGGTGGGATCAACACCTGTGTTGACTTGGCGGCCAGTTGAGGCTTTTGAGTGGATCCCAAGGGGCATCCCAATTTGTTATCTTGGGTGCTAGGTGGGCATTGATATCTCTCCCGAGCAGCAGCTTGCCTTGCTTCTTTAGAGTATTCGGAAGAAGCTTTTATACTAGAGTTTGGTGAGACTCTCCCTAGCAGGTAGAGTCTTGCCCTGCTTCTTTAGAGTATTCAGAAGAAGCTTTTATATTGGAGTTCGGTGAGACTCTCCCTAGTAGGTAGAGTGGTGGTGGTAAACCAGGTACTTCTTGCTACCATGTGGTACATCACTTCGTGTTGGGCCTTTTCTCGGGCATGTATTGGCCAGGTACAACGATGATTGATCCGAAACTTCTTATAGGCCGGCAGAATGGGAGGCCAGCTAGGGCTAAGGTAGCATGGAGAGTGATCATTCAGCCACGTAGTAGAGGGGGGCTAGGCCTCATTGACCCCGCTATTCAGAGCCGTGCCTTGCTAGGCAAGCTGATTGTTAGAGGACTCCTTCCTGGTGGTGATCCCTCTATGAGGATTTCCTATTGGCCCGGATTTTAGCCCACACTCCGAGTCTTGGGGACACTTGGCCGCGCAGAGTACCAAATGGATCTTCATAGAGATGCAAACCTGTGGTTTTAGTCTAGCTTTTGAGGGGACAGATTTGCCGCCAGATTACTTGAGCTTGGGATCATCTCAGGCCGGCCCTCAGACCCTCAGACAGATTGCTCCAGTTGCCTTAGAAGTGGCTTTGGTAGTCTTTGGTTAGGAACCCCCTAATCCATGTACATAGTGGTCATATGTTGGGGGCCCAACCACATGTATCATGGGGCACCTTGAGCACAAGACCAGCCAGGTCTCTTGGAGATTGGATTGCACACACGCAGTTACCCTTGAAGGTGCAGAAGAGAGGTCTGATAGGGGTCTAGGGTAGAGATAAGCTCAGCATCAACATCGACTCAGCTATCCCTCCTCAGGAGTGGTTGACTCCTATCCAAGACTCGATCCCCCCATTATGGCTAGGCATGTTTACCAGACACGATATTCTCATGGCGGTCCACGGAGCATATGAGGGCAGTGGTCTTCTCACTTTTTCCATTGGATCCCATGGCAGACTAGAGAGATTTGAGCTCCCCTTAGAGGATTTCAGTGGTGGCTGCACCTTGTAGAGGGTGAGGGTCATTGGTTTTCAGGCACGAGAGTGGCACATAGACCTAGAATTGACCAAGGTGGCTAGGGAGAGATTCTGGGCAACTATACGGATATGGGAGTGCCGACCTCTCATGCGCCTAGAGTGGGACTTGGGAGAGTGGACTTAGCATGACCCCATGGACTGGGAGGAGACTTTGGATGCCCCCTTTGAATACATAGCATGGCTAGGCTGCTCTGCAGGATCTAGATGCCAGATATAGATAGCACACCGGCAGAGTAACAACAACACATTGGCAGTCAATCACAGGGCCTCTCACAGCACTTCCTTTCAGATTTCAGGAAGAGGCTCTAGGAAAACTTTTGGCCTAGAAAGATCACCCTCTTTCTTTGGTTGTTGCTGGCACACAGGAGTTTGGCAGTCGATACTTGGCTGTGGTAATTAGTGGTTGGCCAGCATCTTGCCCATGGTGCGGCCGCCACCCTTAAGAGTCTCAACAACATTATCTTTGGGATTGCCCAAAGGCTTAGTAGATTTGGTAGCGGATTCTCCGCATCTTCATTATTGACAAGGCATCGACCTGGATCATTACATGGGACACTGTTGCATGGGCCATAGAGGCTCGAGTGGTCAGGGATTATTGAGGAGGATGGGGGAGGGCTAGGCCTTCAGGTCTCTCACCATTGTATTGCAGCAATACCAGTCACAGCTCCACCTACAAGTGACTGGCGGCTAGGCTCATGCCAGAGATGGGAGAGTTGCAGTAGTATAGCAGCGTGGCACATTTGGTGATCTAGATGCATCGGGACCATTGAGGGTACCCACACTTTGTCGGTTGAGTCCATTAGGAGCATATGGCTCGATATCATTCACACCCTTCGCAGCCAATGGGGGAAGCTACAAGGAGGTTCTGACCGAATGTGGAAGCGGTGCGGGAAGCCTTCTTGAGGCTTTGGAGGCTTGGCCCATTTCTCACATATAGAAGAGGTGACCCCACTTGGCATTACAGAACACCTGTGTGGTTGTTCCCCCCTCCCCTTGTATGAGATAGACTTCTCCTCATAGAGCAGCCAGATGGAGGAGAAGCGTCTCTTCCCCTTTTGATCATTTGATTCCCGCCCTTAAATGAGGCGAGTTTGTATTTAGCCTTCGTGGTTGTATCTAGCCCTTTGTAGCTATTTTTTCATTAATTAATAGAAGGATTTTTTCTCAAAAAAAAATATCTGGGTAGCCATGGCGGTAGGCAACTTGTCGAGAGGCAGCATGAAAGGTATATGCGATGTAGAAGTTTTTTATATATGAAGCCTTCGTCTATTATGGAAGTGGTTTAGTCTCTTGAAAATGGAAGTGGTTTAGTCTCTTGAAAATTAAGTGGTTGAAGCGGCTCGTGCTTTTTGATTAGCAAAATTAGTGTCAAGACCACTATTGAATGATTTACATGGGTAGATGGCATTCCGAATGTTCTTAATGTGATAGGATATTATTCTCAAATCGGCAGGGAATAATATGTGATGTAGAAGTTCTTCATAAATATAGGGCCTCTGCCTTGTTGTGGAAGTGGCTTGGTCTCTTCAAAATTAAGTGCCTTGGTCTCTTTAAAATTAAGTAGTTGGTAGAAGCGCCCACTTTTTGATTGGTGGAATTAGTGCCAAGACCACCATTGAATGATTTCATGGGTAGATGTTAGTCCAAACCTTCTTCATGATGCAATAGGATATAATTTTCAAATCTCATAGCATAATGTTTTGAGATTGGGCTTCTTCATGGCTCTGATACATCGACCAAGGCAAGGTTATGTTTGTGTTGAATCACAGTTGAAGGACTTCACCAATACTGGTATGCATGAAGTGCATACCAGTATACCAAAGTGATTCGTTGATGTGTGTAGAACTTCCAAGAGATTCACATGGCATCTATCACCTCAAAAAATAATGAATCCTCCACTATTGTACTTTTTGCGCTTTTTGAGCTACAATGCCCTACTTGTGCTTGTAGACTTTATGTTTGTGTTGAAATGAAATTGAAGAAGTAGAGGTTACATTTGTGTTGAATTGGAGTCAAAACAAAGGTCGTGTATTCCTTAAACCGTTATGGTAGGCCTATAAGGTTGTCTCGATGTTATATAGGTGATCGGTCATACCATGGGCCATGATTATGCCTGCCACCACAGTCCTTTGTTGGCAGCCAATCAGCTCGTTTGGTAGCCACCTAGATCGCCGCCTAGACTGATCATTGTGCAACAAACTGACTCTTCTTGTTTTGTAACAAGCTAGTAACAGTTTCTTGAAGAATAGGTAGTACCCGTGTAGTTGGAAAGGGGCAAAGGAGGACTAGTCGGATAAGGGGATTGAAAGGATAGAGAAGACTTGGTCTACTCAGCTGAGATTGTAGCCTGGATAGTTCAAGAATCATGTGGATCTACATGGGACCAAAGGAGAAAAACAGTACTTATTAAGAAGATAGGAGAGTTGAGTGAGCAGTTCATGAGTAGAGCTCTTGCTAAGGCATTGTACTGTATGATTCAAACTATTACTCAGGACTGACACATGGAATGGTCCTTGTCTTAATTCTGTTTCATTCTACATATCCTTGTCTATTTTGCATTCACTCTTATGGTAAGTGTAGTCCTATCAGGATGTGGACTCTTATCCAGATTTAGAATAGACTCTGGAACTAACCTGCTTGTAATTGTGATCAACTCCAGAAGCTTAAGTAGACAGGTAGCTCAATGCCCTAGTGTTGACTTATTGCATTGGGCACAATTGTATTAATTGCTACTCTTCTGGAGTCGACTAGGTGGTGTGGAACCACGTAAGTGCTGGATCTTGACCGGACATCGACACTTTTGTCGATCTTGCTCGAGAACTGGTACACTAGGTAAGGGAGTAGGAAGATAGAGGCTAGTTCTAAGGTTAGACTTGCACAGTGAGTTAGCATAATAAAGCCAGTTGAAATAGATCTAAAAAGGAAGTGCACACACACTAGTGTCGGGAATGTTCACCGAGAAAGGTATAGGCCCGTACAATGGAGAATGAAGAGAGCTCAAACAGAGTAATGTGGTACTACCATCGTCGCGTAGACAAGCCAAAGCTATAGAAAATGAAGGATAATTATGTCGTCCTCCAAGAAGGTTTTCGGGAAGGGATTCCGCACTAGCAAGACTGACAAATTCAGGAACCACTGAGAAATCAAGGAGGAGACCATCAAGAGCTTCAAACTAGGAGGCATGAAGCTCAAGGAGAAGAAGAACCTGTAGATGGGGGAAGAATGTCTCTCAAGTACTTGATGTTCAAGGGCAAGAGTGAGGAGGATCCAAATGCCCACATCTTCGCCTTTGAAACCACATTCTTGGCCACCTAAGCTCCGTTTTCTGCAAAAGACAGTATTTTGCGACAACTTTGGGTGGCAAGGCCACCAGCTGGTATGCACAATATTGTTTGGAGCACTTCCAAAAATTTGAAGAACTGAAGAAAGCCTTCCTAAAAAGATTCAGGAAAGACAAGACCATAATAGAAGTATTGGAAAAGTTGTAGAGGCTAACTCAGAAGAAGAGGCCAAATGGGGGATTACACAATTGAATTCCTAGCACTGCTTAATAGAAGTACTAGAAAAGCTGTGAAGGCTAACTTAGAAGAAGAGGCCAAACAGAGGATTACGTAGCTGAATTTTGAGCACTGGTAATGCGTCTGGATCAGCCCAACAGACTTGCTCTAGCCACACTAAGTTAGTGGTTCGTGAGAGGACTGAGGGAAAAGCTCCAAACAGCAGAGGCCTATGTTTTGGATATCCTCACCTTTGAACAACTGGTGGTAGGAGCAACCAAAGATGAGGGTATCTTGAAGAAGCAAACAAGCAAAGACCCCAAGAAGAAGAGAAAGATAAAAGGAAGAAGAAGGGGGAAAAACTTCCGATTTGGATTCCAAAGAAGAAGACACCTCAAAATCAAAATTCAGTCAGGAGTCAGATGCCAAAGAGTAAAAGCCTCGGAAAAAGAAAGGCAGGAAGTAGGTAGTAGATGTTCAAGAAGAATTGAGGGCCGCCCTAGCCAAGATTGTTGGAGGACACGCAGGATTTTAGACCAAATGTCTGGTGCACAAGGTGTAAAAATCAAGATCATAGAAAGGAGGAGTCCTAATTGAAAAGCACGCAAACAGCTATGCACTATCTGCTGTGCAGAAGGTACAACCACACTGCAGAGACGTGTTTCTACAACACTCGGAGTAGGAATTTGAGATTGATGGAAAGGTAGCAGTAGCAAGTCCCAACCGTCAACCAAGTCTCCCATGTGGCCTCAAAACAACAGGGACCATATGGAAGAGGAGGTGGAAGATTTTGGCAGAGCGGAGCTTGCTTCTACTGCAATGGTCTAGGACATAGACAAAATGTCTTCCCCATATTCCAGTGCCATTAGCAGGAACTGCAAGAGGCAAGGCCATAGAGGGAGGCAAACCCAACAGGAGTTGATGCAGCTGTAAACATGGTAAAAGTAGACCACGGGGCATGAAAAGAACGAGAAAAGCCACAAGAAGTGATGGCTATGAGACAAGATCACTAGGGCTTGTTAAGACATTGACAAGCAAGAATCCTGAGCCAAAACAGAAGCAGAAGCCAGAACAGTGGCCAGGACAACAAAGAGTTGGTGTAGAGTGCACAAGGGATGGTGTGGATGTAGGAAAGCTCGCTCTACTGGGAGAGCATTTTGATGAGGGTCTAGACATGATAGGCCTAATCAAGAAGGGGGAAGAAATTGCAATAGGAAAGAAGTTGGTGTGCAATGATAGAGCACCCAGAGAAAGGATGCATAGGTGCCAACTGGAGCTAATTACATCCCAGAGCAACAAAAGTATCTTGAGGAAGGAAGTGGAAAGGAATCCAAAAGAAGTCCGAATAGGAAATCTGACAAGGGAATGTCAGGAAAAAGAAAAGAAAGCAAAGGAGGAAAAAAGAAGAATGTATAGAGGCTAGAGTATGCTCACTAACAAGGAGAAAAACAGCAACTCCGTGAAGGAATATGACCTATGGGAGGATCTCAGCAAGATGAAACTGAACATCACACTAGACCAAATGCTGAATCTACTTCCCAACTATAGACAAAAGCTTCTTCAGGCCATAATACCAAATGAGAGATTGGTGCTGCAGATGCCTGTGTAGACAACATTAAAAGATGCACACAAGTTTGCTCAAGGAGTGCAACATGTGCCAAAGGAGGCTAGGGCAATTGAATGATGTAGATAGACTCAGAATTTGAGGGGTCCTACTTTCCTGCATCTTTAGGGTAGCAATAGGGGAAAAGAATCTGTCCTGCATATGATCTTCTCTCTTGCTTCACTGATCAATGGATGATGATGATGATGATAAGCATAATGAGAACCATGATGCTACCTCTGTAAGATTCCTCTCCCCCAGCTTTTGAGATGTAAAGGTGTAAGAACCTCCCCTTCAGTCTCTGTAATCGTCCCCTAATTCTGAATGCAAGAAAATATTGTTTTTCCTTGATTTTGGCCTAGAGAGAGAAAATGTTCTAGAGAGATAATACAAAATTGAGATATTTTGGATAGAAAAATCCTCCTAAAATCTGAGATGAATTCCCTTGAAACATAAATTCAAAATGAATTTTCCAATGTGCATGAGGAATTAATTGAATATGTGTATTGGAAATTAACTGAATATGTGTATTGGAGACCTTAGCCTAAGGGTCCACATTTTCAGAGATTTTTGATTAAGGTCCAAATAAGGTTCCAAAGGGCCAATAGGATTAATCCAAGTGTTGGGATATAAAAGAAAATACCCCAAAAATGAGTAAATGCTCACATAAGATGAAGAGTTGACCAAGGACTCGGTTTATTAGTTAAAAAATGGGATATTTTGGTAAAATTATGAATTTTTGACACCTCAGTAAGGAGGGAGAGGCCCCATGAAGTAGGTGCCTTTTTTTCATCATTTCCTTGAATTTTTAATTCAAAAAAATCAAGATATTTCATCTCTCTTCTCTCCTCATGCAAACTGGATCATAAAGTGAGCTGAACTGTCCAAAATGGATCAAACTAAAGTTGGAAGCCTCTAGATCCCAGTTGGACTTGGTTAGTGGCCTCCCTCACATATAAATAGACCTGCATTCCTTTGTATTTTCATCTTTGAGTAATTACATGCCAGTATTATCTTCATTTTAGTGTAATTTTTATTATCCCTCTATTTTGCCTCTTCTTTTGGGAGTTTTGGAGGTTCTCTATTCTCCATCCTCTCTTGAAGATTACCTCCCCATCTTGGTGGCCAAGGACTTGCTTGTGGGCTTCACTTCTATCCAAAGAATCAAGCCAAAATCAAAGGTAAACCCTAATTTAATGGTTTTTTCTATTCTTCTCAATGATTTTCTTCTTCTCAACCCCTCTAATGCTTGACAAGCTTTCAATGGAATGGTTGGAGAGACGGAAAAACTCTCTCACTTGTAGCAAGAGTAGTATGATCCACACTTAGCTCAATCCAATGGGATTTGCATCCCTTTCGGAGCTAGGGATTCAACCCGTACCGGTGCACAAAAGCTTATCCATTTGATGGAGAGAATGCTAAGAAAACTACTACTATTGACATAGACTCAACACACACTCAAGCTCAATCTTGCTATTGCTCACTCAACTCCACATTCCATTCATCCATACATCCAAACAAGAAGAAAGCCTAGCTATTGCTTACACAAGATCAAGCATTCTTCATTCTCAAATACTCATTTCCCTAGCATGCACACAACTCTTGAAGCTATCAATAAGAAACATGCATACTAGAGAATTGACAAGAGAAGAGAGACAAATATCAACTCATTGCATTGAATTAACAAAAGAATAGAACTTACAACAATGTAGATGGGGAGTGAGAAGAGCTTGCACCTCTATGGAAGAAGAGGGAGAGCTAGTCTCAAGAGAGCTCAAACATGAGTTTGCCCAATGTGTCTATGCTCTCAAATGAGCCACCTTTTATACAAAAATTCTAGAACTCCCAAAAGTTCCCATGTGGGATTATTGTCAAGCCCTCTCCCACATTCATCTACAAAGTGGAACTCTTTACAAGAGCCCTAAGTATCTTTTTTGTTGCATCCTTGTATTGATCTTCATTTATCATGCAACACTCCCCCCTTCCTATTTTGCGCACGTCCTCGAGTGCGGTAGTAGCAAGAGCTGCAACAAAAAACAATTGATACATTAAAGTCTTTTATTGAAAAGAAAAGAAAAGAAAAGAAAAATCAGCAATGATGATTTCACACGTGAGTATACAAGTGCAAGGCTGATTAAAGTTTTAATGAGTCCTAAAATAGGTGAGTAAAGACTAGTCCAAATGAGACTTAAGTGGTAGATAACGCTATGAAAAGGCAAGTGTGCTTTGTACACCGCCGGTTATGACCGCAGTCTCAATGTTCTACAAGTATGTAAGTTATTCCTAAGTGGCAAACCTACTCCTAAATATGAGCAAAGGTGATTGGAACTCTTTTTTTTTTCTTAATATGTGTGTGTAGAAGGTGATAAAGATTAAGATTCTATCCCAAAGAGACCCAAGCAATGGCCAAGAGACCTCCGCCAAGAGAATCTAAAGACCGCTAAGTATCTCAAGGGCGACAGACCCTTTTTCTTTCTTTTATGACCTAAGGAGTACCCCATGAAGATGAGGGCATCGGTCTCGAGGGCCCATAGTGTACCCCCGAGTCCTACCAACATCTATCAAGGCGATAGGTTCCTCAAAGGTCTTTTTCTGAAGCTTTTAGACACCAATGTTCACCCCATGGAAACCAAGGCATCGGCCCCAAGGTGCTAAGACAACCCCAGGTCCTACCAAGCATTCCACATGGCTGTAGACACATCATGTCTCAATTTACTTTGTATATATATATTTTTTAGGGTATAATTTTTTTATAAATTTTTATTACTCCTAGCACCTAGCTCATATCTAAGAGGTAGCTACCACTAGGGATAACTAATATACCTTGAAAGCATAAGAACTTGGCATATTTCCTTGATATCCTACACTGTCTTTAGATAGAAATATCCTTTTCCTAAGTCTTCTAAGACTGTAGAATTCACTCACCATATTTTAACAACTAATCAAAAACTTAAACCAGCCAACATTGTGTGAACATGCAAACCATATATTCGAAAGATAAGAGCACATAAAGAAATAAAGATTAAGATTTGAATACCCCTGTTGTAGTGCCCTTTTGATGTTGTTCGTTTGCGTTGATGAATTGCTGATTTTGGTGCAGATTGCTCCTCCTTGATCTTTGTAGGCGTAGCATGTCTCCCCCCTTCCTAATTTGTGTGCAAGGTAGGTGGACTATTGGGGCGTGTTTGATGCTCTTGTTTTAGCGAAGATCTCTGCAAAATTTTTATTAACAAACAAGAAAAGAAAAGAAAAAAATAAAATTTACCATTGGTGCCAAACACCGAATATAGCCGAGGGAAAAAACCCAGTGGGAGAAAAGTGCCCTGGCTTGTCGATCTTATTATGGAGTCACTGAACTTACCCTTGCGCTGGTGGTGGATCCGTGTCCTCGTCTGCTGGAAAGATGGTATCAATTTCCTCAGGATGCAGAGACAACCCCTCACAAAAACCGGCCGCTGGAGAAGGTGGTAGAGGAAGGAGTGCTTCCTCACTAAAGTATGGCATTGGTTCTATGGGAAGGTTAATCAGACAGTTTCGATTTTGGAACTGTGCAATGTAGGTACTCATATTGATCCAATATTGACATGTGGAGGCTTGGGGGAGGAGGGCTTGCAAGATCGGTGGTTGCAAGTCATTTAAGCTTGTATCCCTCCATTGTTGTGCTTGAACCTCCTCAGGTAATCTACGTTGATTTGGTCCTCTCTCTGGTATTCTCACATTAAGAAGATTATGGCGTTGGGGTGTAACTCCCACAATTTGCTTCATTAAGCACGTGCCATATCGTCTAAAGTAAGAGCGGCATATCCAACAAATATGTGAAGCTTCTTCTAATACAAGCCGTGCACACTCTTGACAATGTGGAAATGGGTGATGCTGTTGATAGAATAATGTGACAAAGTGATGCCCACAGCAATTTTCACCTAAGGGAGCATAGAAGTACCTAGAATGTGTTTGAAACGGAGGAGCACTATAACCCCCGCGATGATCTGGTTGAGTACTATCAGGGTCAATGCATGGTGGACATGTATCTCGCCAAATATCCATCAGGAGTTATCTGGACGTCGAACAATGAAATTTAGAACACTCATATCCATCATGACAATTCCAATCAAAAACAAGATTATCTCAAAGAAAACACATCTTCTAAAGGCATAAGGAACTACATTATTCAAACATTGATTTACCAAAGAGCTTTAATTGTAGTGTTAATGCCTTATCTTTAGTTTTTGGTATATCCTTTTTAAGAGGTGGACACTTTAGCAATTGTCTTGGAATTTGAGCAAGATAAGAGGTTTTAGGCATTGAAATGCTAGAATCTATGCTCAAATGAGACACATTTGGACTTGTCGTAGGTACACAAGTTGATGGTTGAATTGTGTTACAAGGAGAAATCGGGACAACCGGTGTTTCAATACATGTTTTAGGAAGATCAACACAAGTAGTTTTGTAGGTGCTATCACAGCCACCTTTTCTTTCTTGAAGAGTTTGTGTTGATTTCTTTTGCACCCACTGATATGGACAATCAAGGGTGGCTTTTGGAATCTTTCTGAAACACTCTTTTATCTCTGTCAAAGCATGGCATTTTGGAAGCCAAATTGCTGTTGCACCCTCATAATAGCCTTGTGCTTTGAGAACATGTTTTGGGACCCATCGAGTAACAATTCGAGGTTTAGGCTTGGAAATGATGTGCTTCTTAAGAGGCTTAGCAACTGGACTAGATGGTACAAGTTTGTACGCAGCTTTGGGTAGCCACATTGATAATTCCTTCTTACCTGGCCTTCTTTGAGCAGCAACTAGAGTTGTTGGAACATGCCAGCCATGGCCCTCACTTGAGTACTCATCAATTATCCACATCATTTGTTTTGGAGCTTCAAGAGCAGATTTTGATTGTGGGTTGGGTAAGGTAGAAACATTACCCTTTTGACACGATAAAGCCCGTGGTGTAGCAGATCCCCAGATGCAATCAGAATCAATTTGCAACTTGTATTGTCTATTCTTCCAATCCAATGAGCAATTGGTAGCACTTAACCACGATCTACCGAGAACAACCTCTACTACTGCCTTGGACTCACGTGCCACATAAAAGGGCACTGACATCTGGTGATCCTGAATGGTCATCATGATGACACATTTTCCCTCTATAGGGTTATCTTCTCCGGAGAAGCTTCGTAGGTCCACAGGAATTTGCACAAGTGGTGGTTGACCCAAGGCTTTCCAGGTGTCAAACGAGAGAACATTATAATCTGCACCAGAGTCAACTAAGGCAGAGACAAAGTAGGTAGTCTCATGAAGATGAAGGCACACTTGAATATTGAATGGTTCGACATATGGCTCATCAGTAGCCAACTGTATGGCCAACATAGAAGCTTTGCGACGCTCCTTGGCTTTTGCAACTCTAACTTTAGCCTCCTCTTGAGCCTGACGTTTAAGTAGGTCAAGTGCTTCTTTTCGTGTTTGTGCAGCATGCATCTGTTGAAGCATGGCTTCAGTTAATGGTTCATTGTATTTCTTGAGACGACTTCCATTAATGAAGTTAGGCATTTGCTCACCTTCTAGTGTCTCTAAACGCACTGCACCACTTGGAGTAAGCTCATTAATCACAAACGGTCCTAGGCCACGTTTCTTGAGCTTTCTCTTATGCTTCTTAAGTGTGTATAAGAGCACCAGGTCTCCTTTTTTGAATCGGCCAGTTGTTACATTTCTATCATACCATTGCTTTTGTCTCCTCTTCTCAGCATACATCCCCATTACCGCCAATAAGCGGGTCTCATCAAGCTTTTCCAATTCGTCAACGCATTGTGAAAGCTCATGACCAGTCCAATCCAGTTGTTTAGCTACTCGTAGAGTAGGTACAAGAAATTCAATGGGAAGAATTGCGTCTAGCCCAAAAGCAAGTTCAAATGGGGTTGTGCCCACAGATGTTTTATAGGCTGTCCTATATGCCCAGAGAACTGAGTGCAACTTTTGCTCCCAATCAGTCCTATGTCCCTCAACAACCTTTGTGAGTGCTGTGCAGAGAATCTTGTTAGTACTCTTGGCTTGTCCATTGGTCTGGGGATGATAGGGTGCAGAACGCTTGTGAACTACCATAAATTCTTGAAGCAAAAATTCTATGACTTCATTTACAAAATGTACACCTTGATCACTAACGATCTCAATTGGTAAGCCATAGCGTGTAAACACGTACTCATACAAGAATTTGGCTGTGGTTCTGGCATCATTTTTGACTGTTGCCTTTGCCTCTACCCATTTGGTCAAATAGTCGGTTGCGACTATAATATATTCTGCATGCGTGTTACGAGCTGGAGGTTTAATGGGACCGACAAAATCAATACCCCATTTTGCAAAAGCACGTGTGCTTAACATAGGTCGCAATGGCATATTGTCCTTTGTGATGGGAGGTTTGGTCCTTTGACAATCGTCACAACGTTTCACATATTCTTCGGCATCCATTTGTAAGGTTGGCCACCAAAGCCCAGACCACCTAATCAACTTTGCTGTGGTATTGCCAGAAAAGTGTCCACCTCCAACACCTGCATGTGCATGAGTTAAGATTTTCAGATAGTCAGCTTCACATACACACATGCGTAAGTTGCCATCCTTGCCCCTCTTGTAGAGTTGGCCCTCTATTAGCATATAAGTTGCCGCTTCAATTTTAATAGCCTGCTTTCGATGTTTAGGAATTTCTTGATCCGTATGACCATGCTGAAGGTAGTCCACAATATACTTACTCCAACTTGGTGTAGTTGAAATTTGGAATAATGTGACATTATGAATTGGCTTCTGAATTTTACATGAAGCACAGTTACGAACAAATGTTTCAGCATCTGCATGCAGGGTAAGCCACCATTGCCCATCTTGAGATATACGTCGCACACAAGTTGTAGCTGATGCATGGATTCCATCGATACCCGCATGTGCCCATTCCAAGATCTCCTCATATTGGTCGGGGTTAGGAATAAGCCTCAACACTCCATCATTACCCTGACGATATAATCTCCCTGAGATTAGCTTGAATGGTCGCCATAGGTCCACATTAGGACCCGCTAGTTGTATTTGCCCACTTGTCAAAATTTCTAAAATGGATTCAGACCATCTAGGAGCTGTCTCTACAAGAAAAAGTGTTGAATCTAACATATCATCATCCACACCCACAGGAGCTTCGCCAGAGGTGATTCGAGACAAATGATCTGCCCTTAGATGAGTTGTTCCTTTTCGAACTGCAACTTCAAAATCAAACTCAAGAAAGATGATAAACCACCTTACTATCCTTCCAGTTGCACATGGCTTATTCACCAAATATAGCAATGCTTGATGGTCCACAAAAAATATGAATTTGTTTGCCAAAAGGTAATGGCGAAACTTTTTCACTGCATATATCATGGACAATCCTTCTCTTTCTGTTGTGGTGTAATTCCTCTCAGCATTGTTCAACTGTCGACTAGCATATGAGATTGGGAAATCCTTATTATGTTCTCCCGATTGAGCCAAAATACATCCAATTGCAAAGTTGGAAGCATCAATATGGACATGAAAGATTTGGTTCCAATTTGGTGCCCGTAAAATGGGTGCAGTCACTAATGCTTGCTTCAACTTTTCAAAGGATTCCTCACACTCATCAGTCCAATTAAACTTTACAAGAAGAGCATATAACGGTCTGGCTAGGACAGCATACATGTAGATGAATCTACGGTAATAGCCACAATGTCCCATGAATGTTTGTACCCCTTTAGGGTTGATAGGCCGAGGTAATGAGACAATGACATCAATTTTATCCATATCCGTTGAAATCCCATTGCGAGAAACAATATGGCCCAAAATTTTCCCTTGTCTTACCATGAATTTGCACTTGTCAGGATTCAAGCATATACGATAAAGTTGACACTTTTGAAACACAAGTCTCAGGTGTTCTATATGATCATCACGCTCTTGTGAGTGAACACATAAATCATCCATGAAAATCTCAAGAAATTGCCTAAGGTACTCCTTGAATACATGACTCATTAACCGCTGAAAGGTTGCTGGTGCATTTGTTAGACCAAATGGCATAACACGATAGGCAAAGATGCCATCTTCAGTAGCAAAGGCTGTCTTGTGTTGATCCTTTGGATCAATTGACACTTGGTTGTACCCGGAGAATCCATCCAAGAAACTATATGCCTTTTTCCCTGCAACTCGTTCCAGAACATGATCCGTGATTGGAAGTGGGTAATGATCACGCACAGTAGCTGCATTTACCTTCTTGAGGTTTACACATACTCGAAGTTTTCCATTTTTCTTGGGCACCACTACAATAGGGGAGACCCATTCAGTGTGTTCAATCTCATAGATAAATTCTACCTCTAAGAGCTTGTCTATTTCTTCCTTTATCTTCCGTGCAAAATTTTCATTGTAGGTATAAGGACGTTGCTTGGAGGGTTTTGCATCCTCTCGCAATGGAATTGTATGCTGACATATGCTTGGATCAACTCCTTTGAGGTCTTTATAACTCCAAGCAAAAACATCGCGATACTCCTTTATTGTTTGTATTAATAACTTCTCCTCATCTAAGGACAAGTCTGTGGCAATCCACACATAGCGAGGCTCTTCTCCTGGCTTAGCAATATCAATCTTTTTTGCATCTTCTGGACCATCGTATGAAATCCCTGGCACGCTTGGTTTTTGACGCATGGGCTGTTGAAGAACAATCTTCCGATCTTGAAGAGTGTACTGTGTGAAATTGGGAGGAACATTTAGACCTTGTTCTTGTTCACTTGAGTCTTCACTCATTGAAGACCATGCGGTTTTGAGCTCTCCTTTGCTATCTTGCATCGGATTTTTTTGTTCAACCGTTGTCTTTGCACTTCCCACACTCTTTTTTGAATCGGTTTTAGACGTGAGTTTTGGTTTTTGTTTCTTCGTTTTTTTACAATTTTTGCTAACAGTTGTTAGCTTTTCCCCTACTTGGAATCCATCTGATCGTTTGACTTGGTCTTTGATACTATCTTGTGCTTGGACATAGTATAGATATCCGTTCTTTTCTGAGAAGTGAGGTGGTGGTCGAGAGTTTTCACTCTTAGACTCCTCCTTTTCTTTTTGGAGTCTCTCACGTTGTTCCCGCTCATCTTTTCTACTGATTTTCTTATGGCTCTTACAACATTTACGTTTAGGTCGGCTTCGAGGGATCTCTACCTGAATCTCCCTTCCTCTCAAGAGTAGGCGTGCCTTTCCTAACTCTTCCTCAGGGATTGTATCTTCATTATCAAAATCAGAGTCCCAGCCATCTTCCTTATCAGCATCATTAGCAGATTCGAGTGTCAAGTCCTCTACTGAGACTTCCTCGACATGCAGAGCTGTTGTGGATGTATCCCTATAGTACAAATCATCTAGAAGGGCACGTGGTTGTACCATTCGTATAGGAATAATATCATATCCATCTGAGTCACAAAATTGAATTGGCTTCGGTAAAGCACATGTTGATAATGTTGCAAGGACATGACTCCATTCTAGTGGATCAATTAAATGCTCAGGGAAGGGTTGTGGAATGTATGCCTCGTCTGATACACTTCGATTACCCTTAAGTCTCTCTGTGTTGAAATCCCTACATGAGGCTCCACACATCCATAGATCTTCTCGCCCATCAGACAATGTAACTCTTGAGCCCTCAGATGAAGTAGAATCAAACTCATCTATTGGAGACCTTGTTACATCACGATATGAGTGATTCCTTAGGTTGACCCTTGTGATGACAGAATCATGTCGGAGGTACAAATAATTGTATCCCCAATCTTGAATCATTTGAAATTGTCGCATGAATGGTCTACCTAATATCACTTCGTAGTTTGGATGCTTTCCAAAATCCACTACTGCAAAGGTGTGCTCATATTCAATCCCACATGTGGTGACCAATATGTTCTCAAGCAGCCCAAGGGGATGTTCTAAGCTTCCATCTACTAGCTGCAAGCGCATCCTTGTACTCCTAATAGCTGGTTTGCCCCACTTTTCCCAAATGGACCTTGTCACAATGCCCACTCCTGCGCCACTATCAAGTATTGCAGTTGAAGATACTTTTTGCACTTCTAATGGGAGGGTAGCATTTCCCTGATCGTCTTCACAAAATTTTCCTACTTTGTTGATAGGAACTGGCATTACATGCTTTGTCTCAGGGTGTATAGTACACTCATGGTGACCCTTTTGTAGCAATACCTGCTCTGACAAACATGTGGCAATATCATTCCACAACTCAGGTCGAATTTTTATCAAATCAAGCAAAGGTAAGGTACAAGCCACTGGTGCTGACAAAATAGCCTGCACCATACTCATATCTTTCTCCTTTGTCAACCTTTTATGCATGGAGGGTATCCTCAAGGTTTGAGAACAGTTCTCATATTCTCCCAGATATGATGGTAAGGTTTTCATTGTATGCTTACTTCTAGGAGAAACAATTGTTTGAACTTCCTCCTGGATGCTTGGGTGTCTAAATTTGTTTTCCGTGCCCCTCGTAAAATCCACCTCAGAGAATGGAGGCGAACTAATAGAAGACATGTGCTCATGAACTTTCTCGTGAACTGCGGCCCACATCTCATTTGCCATGTCCTCATTAGCATCAATAACTTCATCATTGCATGA
Source organism: Cibotium barometz (assembly GCF_041138505.1). Classification (NCBI taxonomy): domain Eukaryota; kingdom Viridiplantae; phylum Streptophyta; class Polypodiopsida; order Cyatheales; family Cibotiaceae; genus Cibotium; species Cibotium barometz. Next base: position 34,816,652 of record NC_141046.1, read on the forward strand.
GAAGACAAGGCTAGGTGGTGGCAGATTTTCTTCTTTCAATGGAGTGTCAATTGGTGCAGTCCTTTCGCTATGAGCTTGTGAAATGAGTTCACTTTTCATTTCTCGACTTGACGACACTTCTGGTATGGTTTCTAATGTTGGCTTAAGAGAGGTTGGGCCCCGAGGAATAGGTGGTGGTGGTCCCTCAAGTATTGACTGAGATTCCCTAATGAGTTGCTGATGTACAGCTAGATTGATCTTCTCCTCACGAGGGTTTGGGTATTCTTGAAGCTTCTTGGGTAGCTCAGATAAAGCTGCAATGCGACTTCTATGAGCATCAATGATGGCATCTAGAGTTTCATTCACTTTATCCACAAAAACAGAACCCCCAGAGCTATCCTCAGTCGTACTAGCCTCATCTTGTTTAGCACTAGGCTCAGGTTGAGGTTGATGTTCCTCATGCACTTCTTGGGAAGTAAAAGTTTTATCCCTCATGTTTTGTTTAGAGGCTTCCTGAGAACTAGTGGATGCACTTTTAGTTCGCTTGTTTCGATTCTTCTTCCTCCTAGTGGTCTTTTTTCTATTGTCCACTAGATTTGCCTTTGCATCCCTAGTTCGAGGTGTCTCATCAGTTTGTATTTCAGCATTTTGTGTCTGTGATCGAGTCATGACTCTAAGTGGCACGACATCCTCATTCTCAGATGAAGGTGGCGATGGAACTGCCCCTACAAGGTTGAGTGAGACCTTTGGTTGAGAGGTGCCTTCCTCATGTGGTTTCAGCAGACAGTCTTTTGGGAAGTGTTCTACACAACACCCTAGACAATATCTTTCAATCGGTGGAAACTGTTGTACTGTTGTATTGGACCGAGATGCTTGCCTTGAGCGATGTGGACAATCACGAGCCCAATGGGGTTCTCCGCACTCATAACAGGGGCCCATTGGTTTGGCCTCTACTTTCCTTGGCTGCCATTGACCTGAGGGGCCTGGAGTCCTAGGTTGGTAGCCGCCTAGCAACATTAAAGAGTTTTGTTCCCCTGGTTGAACGTCCAGTGCTGGGCTTGGGTATGCGGGATTTTCAAAGAGATTATCCTTGGATGAATATGATGCGTATTCTTCTTCCACATAGCCTGGGTTTACCAATTCTCTACACATATTTGAATTGTCGTAGTCGACAACCCTCACAGGAGCCGTCCCTGGAGCAGGAGGTTGAGCACCAAGAACAGGTCGTGCTTGCTCTTGTGTCATCGGTGGCTTACGTTCAAAATTAGTATACTGTTGATACATTTGTGGAGCCACTCCACCCCTCGGCTGCTCACGTTCCTGTCTCATTCTCGCAATGCGAGTACATTCTTGTGTGGTATGAGTAAAGTTCCAAGCACAGGCTTGGCACCACTTCTTTGTGGGTTGGTTTGTGACTAGAGGAGAAAAGGTATTACAGTCCTCTGTTTTATGGTCACCGCCACATGCTCCACAAAGATGAGGACCTGTAGGAAGCACACTCCTCATTCTCTGCTGCTGTTGTTGTGGCTGCATGGGTGGATGATAGGTTTGTCCTAATCTCCTTAGCACTAGGTTAGCTATCTGGTCTGGATTTACTAGTGCGCTAGACCCTAAACTTTGGTCATCACCCCACTGATTTCTAGGTTTCACCTCAGGGCCAGAACCATCTTGGAACTTGAAGTTATCGGTGAAATCCATAGCATCATGGCAACACTCATTGAAACTTGTATGCTTCTTCGCATAGAGATGTGTATGCAGTGTCGAATTTTTGAGGCCTTTTAAGAAGAGAGAAATTAATCGACTTTGGGCGGGCTTCTCATCTTCTGGGCAACGATTAATGTACTGCTTCATTCTATTTACACAGTCTCTAACACTCTCATTCTCACCTTGCTTGAAAGAGTAGATGTGTGCTACCGTGTCATGTTGAATTCCCATCAAGGAAAAAGCTGCAATGAATCTCTCTTCCAAAACTCGCAAAGAAGATTTGTCTGAAGCTTCTAATGCCTGAAACCAAGCCAGGGCTTTTCCCTCAAGAGTGAGTCCAAAGCCTTCAATTTGAGTATGCTTATCAGCCACTTGCTCAGCTCGAACTGCTTGCCTAAATGCTGCTACATGATCGTATGGATCTCCCGACCCTTCATACTTCTTTACTAGTTTCTGAAGAGTTGATGGCCTTACTTGTCTTGAATACTCATCATAGGGCCTACGGCCTCTTACTCTCAGTGGGAATTGTTCCTCTCTTTGGAAAGATGGTCCACATGTTTCCAAAATTGGTGTGGGTACCCTATTACCAGCCTCACCAAACCCCTCCAAAGATCTTGTCACCCTCATTTCAGGAGGTGCATTTATAGGAGGCCGAGTTGGCTCCCCTCTCCTCCGATTGTCATAGTGAGAAAGATGTTGGTGTGGTGTGACCTGTGGTCGCACATTTGGTGTAGGACGATATCTTGGTGCTAGAGTTGGGCTACTAGCTGTGGTCCACTTGGATGTTGAAGGTCCCTCTCTAGTGAACTCTAGTAGGGGAGGAGCAACAGTTTCTCCAAGAAAGGCTGTCTCTCCTGGTTTGGCTGTATTTGTTGAGAACACTTCCATAAATAATGGTTGTCCTTTCCACGTGAGTTCTCGAATCTCTTTCCAATCTAAGGTTCGGTATTCATTGGCCCATTTATCAATTATTCTGTTCATGTGTCCTGCAAGCTTCTCAACTACCACCACATGAGCTAGAGGAAGATCCAGCTGTGGCAATTTAGTTGTGGCATAATATCCCTCTAACGAGTCCTTATAGACCTCTTGAAGTGGGTCATCCTATAAGACCTTAGTCACAGGAATTTGTCGTACAAACTCCCATTGGCATTCAGCCCCCTGATCCAGTTTACACTTGCCTTTCCTATCCCTTTCCAAATTTAGATCTACAAGAAGTAAATCATCTATGGATGGCTTTGAGGACTGGGCATTGGATGGTCCAGGCATGTCCGGCTCGATGAGCCAGTCATCTCTAGACACCCTTGCTCTGGAAAGTTCTGATACGTCTAAGAACTCGGTTTTAGAGAGCTCCCCTAATTTGTCTACCTTTTCTGGATGGTAGGTGACTTCGTAGCGAACCCCATCTCCACCCATATACATGTTACCCTGGTCATTGACGAGAGGTGCTCTATCAAGTTCTGAGAAAATGTCGGCGATCTTAACAAGATACCGTTGTTGTGGGTCCCTAAAGATCTCAGCTCCTTGAGCATTTGTGTAGACATATTGGAGTCTCACATTGAGTGTTAATCCCATAGTGTCGACTTCAAATGGATTAAAGGATCTTGAGGGTGTCCTATTTGGGGCTACGGGATGACTATTTGTCGGCCCTAGACTGTCCATGGACAATGAACTAGTTGTTCTGGAGGAAAGGGTATCGGATTGGGATTCAGATAGGGTTTCAGCAATATCTGCCAAATTGCCAACCGATTGGGTCCCACTTTCTTGCGTAGGTACTCTAGAAGGTACTCTAGACTCTACAAGACGTCCCGACCGTAATTGCATAAGGTCAAAATTTTTTTTGGTTTTTGTTTTGTTTTTGTTTTTGTGTGTTTTTTTATAGATAAATATATATATATATATATATATGTATATATATATATATATTTTTCACCCTACCTAACCACTAAAGGCAACTAAAAAGAATATGTGTAGTGTACTATCTACCCTATTTTTTATTATTATTTATTTTTTAAATGTTTTTTTTAATGATTTTATGATTTTATGATTTTTACTTTTTTTAATAATATACACAAAATTATGAATCACACTAAAAAAATACTAATTATGCACAAAGTTACAAAAAATAAAAAAATGCAAGTTACACTAATTATGCAAAAAATTGACTCCTAAAAAACACTTAATTTATAGATTTTTTTATTTTTATTTGATTTTTTTTAATTTTCTTTAGTTTTCTTTTGTTTTTTTCTCCTTTTGTTTTGTTTTGTTTTTGTTTTTGTCTGTTTTTGTTTTTGTGTTTTTTTTAAACTTATAAATTTCGTGCCAAATATAAAAAATATGAATTTACTAATTATGCATCATTTACAAAAATTCTAAAAAAATAAAAATAAAAAATGCAAGCTACCTAAATTATGCAAAAATTTAAATGATGAACAATGGATTCAAAAAAATAAAAATAATTTTTTTAAATTTCTTTTTCTCTTTTTTTTCTTTCTTTTTCTTTTTTAATCTCTTTTTTTTAAATTCAAAAAATTTAATTGTTTTTTTTCTCTTTTTTCTCTTTTTTTTCTTTTTTAAAAAATATTTTTTGTTTTTTATATTTATTATTATTTTTTAATTTAAAAATACAAAAAAACATGAAAAATATTAAAAAAATAAAAAAAATAAAAAAAAATTTAAAATTTGCACCTACCTTATCCGCCGACTCGCCGACTCCCGGATTCGTTGCCGCACCGCTAGCCCTCTTCAATGCTTCGCACGCCTTCTTCTGCTGTTGCGCCACCGATTCGGCCACCTTAGCTTCGCTACTCTCCCTCAGCGGGTGAGGCAGAGATGGCCTCCTTCGCCAGCCCTTCACAACCGCAGCCAACTTCGCCTACGCAGCTCCAGCCGCCGTTGACCTTCGCCTCGCTTACAGTGAGCTCAGCCTGCTCTTTCTTCTGCTACAGCCAGCCTTTGCTTCCACGCGGCCCTTCAGCGGCCACCTTACCTCCTGACCCCACCGTCGACCTTCTTTTCCTCCTCGCCTGTGTCTACCTCCGCTCGTGCTCCTGGGCGGGATCTTGTACACAGACACCTCGCCTTCTTACTGCCTTCCTTCGCCTTCTTTTTTTCTTGCAGCGTCACAGCCGTCACACTCGCTACAGCTGCCGCCGTTTGCTCCTCCGCTCCAACTGCCTTTTCGCCTGCTCTTTACTGTGGGTGGGGTAGAGACGGCCAACCCCGTCAACGCCTACACCTCCTCGCCCTGCTTGCAGCCGCCTTCTACCTCCCACAGTCCGCCTCCAACTACTCACCTCCTCCACCTCTACGTCACACAGCCGCCTCTCCAAGCTGCGCCTCCCGATGAAAACGCCCCCCCCACAGCGCCTCTCCAAGCAGGTTGGCTTCTACCCACCTTTTGCTTCTCTTCCTACACTTTGGTGAGTCCTCCTACTCTCTTTCCACGCGGCCTTTGTGCCCCTTCCACTCCCTTCAACACCAAGATCCCAATGGTGGTAGATACCACAAGCTTAATACCAAGATAATGAAGAAACAAGCAATCCTTGGCCGAGCATTATTTTTTTTTTCTAATTACATACATGTTAGCGAAAAGCATGAAAGCATGAAATGACCAAAAAAATCAATGAATGTAAACATAATGACGGTACTTGAAAAGGAATAAAAGCAATAAAACATAAAAAACAATGCGGAAGAAACCTCAACCGCTCAATGGTTTTTTTCTTATCCTAACCTTATCCACTCACCGGGATCGCACACCCGAACTTAACCTAATCACTCAATGGTTTTGCAACCAAAAGAGAAAATAGTGGTGGTTTCCACACACTCTCAACCGGATTTGAGTCTTCTCCCCGGCAGCGGCGCCAATGGAGAGACGGAAAAACTCTCTCACTTGTAGCAAGAGTAGTATGATCCACACTTAGCTCAATCCAATGGGATTTGCATCCCTTTCGGAGCTAGGGATTCAACCCGTACCGGTGCACAAAAGCTTATCCATTTGATGGAGAGAATGCTAAGAAAACTACTACTATTGACATAGACTCAACACACACTCAAGCTCAATCTTGCTATTGCTCACTCAACTCCACATTCCATTCATCCATACATCCAAACAAGAAGAAAGCCTAGCTATTGCTTACACAAGATCAAGCATTCTTCATTCTCAAATACTCATTTCCCTAGCATGCACACAACTCTTGAAGCTATCAATAAGAAACATGCATACTAGAGAATTGACAAGAGAAGAGAGACAAATATCAACTCATTGCATTGAATTAAAAAAAGAATAGAACTTACAACAATGTAGATGGGGAGTGAGAAGAGCTTGCACCTCTATGGAAGAAGAGGGAGAGCTAGTCTCAAGAGAGCTCAAACATGAGTTTGCCCAATGTGTCTATGCTCTCAAATGAGCCACCTTTTATACAAAAATTCTAGAACTCCCAAAAGTTCCCATGTGGGATTATTGTCAAGCCCTCTCCCACATTCATCTACAAAGTGGAACTCTTTACAAGAGCCCTAAGTATCTTTTTTGTTGCATCCTTGTATTGATCTTCATTTATCATGCAACAATGGTTTTCTCTTGAAATCAAGCTCTCCAATGATTCATAATATGCTAATTTTTATGCTTAATTATAGTATTTTTTGTTAATAAATCTATCTTTTTTAGAAAGATTAATCATCTTTATGGTTAGATCCTTGGTAGAAGGATGATTCTCAATGATAATCTCTTTATCCTAATCAAAACTCTAGGCTTGATAAGCTAGAGAAAGAGATTAGATATTTTCATGATTTTTAATCTAGTAAAGATGATGGTTAATTATTTTTAGCTTGATTATGAGTAAGAAAAATCACATTAACTCATTCTAAATTGAAAGAGGGTTATGCTAACATTTTTAGAAGTGAGGAATGGTTATTTTAGAATAATCAAGAGATTTATTCATAATTATGCTTAAAATTATGTTTAGAATTATGCTATGTATGCATAATTAAATTTTAGTCTAAAAGAGGAGTCCTTATCATATTTCAATTGTGAATATTTAATTAAGTTTAGAAAATTGAACATTCTCAGAAATTGTAGCAAAGCTATGGCAAAATTTAAAAAAAAAGATAAATCTTATTTTTATTTGTAAAATTAATAAAGCAAAAAGAGAAATTCCCATCATATTCTAGGCATAGTTATTTTTATACTAAAAGAGGAGTTTTGAGCATTATTCAATAGTTAGAAAAATAAAGAAGTTATGCATAAATTTTATAGAATCATTCAATGGATGTGAATAAATATAGGAATGATGAGAATGGATGTGAATGAATATAGAAATATGAGAATAGATGTGAATGAATATAGGAATGATGAGAATGGATGTGAATGGATGTAGGAATGATGAGAGTGGATGTGAATGGATGTAGGAATGATGAGAATGGATGTGAATAGATATGAATAAATGTAGGAATGATGAGAATGGATGTGAATGAATGTAAGAATGATGAGAGTGAATGTGAATGAATGTAGGAATTATGAGAATGAATGTGAATAAATATAGAAATGATGAGAATGAATGTGAATAAATGTAGGAATGATGAGAGTGGATGTGAATGGATGTGAATGAATGTAGGAATGATGAGAATGGATGTGAATGAATGTAGGAATGATGAGAGCGGATGTGAATGAATGTAGGAATGATGTGAATGGATGTGAATGAATGTAAAAATGATGAGAATAGATGTGAATGAATGTAAGAATGATGAGAATGGATGTGAATGAATGTAGGAATGATGAGAATGGATGTGAATGAATGTAGGAATGATGAGAGTGGATGTGAATGGATGTGAATAAATGTAGGAATAATGAGAATGGATGTGAATGAATGTAGAAATGATGTGAATGAATGTAAAAATGATGAGAATGGATGTGAATGAATGTAGGAATAATGAGAATGGATGTGAATGAATGTAGGAATGATGAGAATGGATGTGAACGATTGTAAATGGATATAGAAATGATATGAATGAATGTGAATAAATGTGAATGGATATAGGAATGATGTGAATGGATGTAGGAATGATGTGAATGGATGTGAATAGATGTAAGAATGAAGTGAATGAATGAGAATGGATGTGAGTGGATGTAAGAATGATGTGAACGGATGCGAATGGATATAGGAATGATGTGAATGGATGTGAATGAATGTGAATGGATGTAGGAATGATGTGAATGGATGTGAATGGATATAGGAATGATGTGATTGGATGTCAGTTAATGTAGAAAATGTGGAATAATGAGAAATGATGTGGAATGGGATGATGAGAAATGATGTGTAATAATGTGAAAGGATGTGGGATGATGAGGAAAGATGGGAATTTTGTTTGGAACTATATTTGTGTGTGAAACCTGTTTTTTTAAAGATTGTTTTATGTCAAGAATGTTGGGGAAGCATTTTGACCATCTTGTGAATGAGGTCGTGGGGACCTAAGTGAAAAACTTGCAATAGCTGACGGAGAGTCAATGAAGGACGTCTCGCATGGCAAGGTCGGCCGAGGTCTTGACCAGCCTCGGTTCAATTAAAATGGCGAGCTTCCGATATGGTGGATGAGGGACCAAGGAAGTGGCCTATGAGTGAAGCGCTAGGTCACCTGCTAACTTAGAGGGTGCTGACCATACGGTGCTCGGCGGGCTCTGGGTCGCCGACGATACCCATGCGTGCGTTGGGGAAGAAAATGAGTTTGAGCTCTTTTCTGAACACGGGCATGTATCTGGTTGATTGGCCTTGCTGGTCTTCAACGAATGAGTTCATGGCTCTTTTACATTGATATTGTTGGTTGATCTTGCTGATCTCCAACTGAGAGTCCATATGGGTTTTATGTGATTAAACTCCTAGGTACTATGGGCTAGGAACTATCGAAAAGGCCCCTGAGTGAGCAGGTGGTAGGCGGCGTTATGGTTCCCGATGATGCCATAGGTACGCTGAGGAAGGAATGACTGAAATTGGATTTTATGGTTGGAAAGTGGAAATTTGATCTGGGGTGGGGAATGAGAGCAAGGGAGGGGTAAGGAGAGAGAGAGAGAGAGAGAGAGAGAGAGAGAGAGAGAGAGATGAGGGGGATGATGGTGAGGTGTGAGAGAGAATCCTTTTTTTTGTTTTGGTTTAAGCAAAAAACTTGTAATGGAAAAAATTACTCAGAGGGGGGATTTTTTTTGGTTTTGTTTTTGAGAGGAGGAGACCCGATACCTGGCACTTCACGAACACTAGAGTAGGTTGAGGCAGGTGTTCCGCTCCTCAAACCACCACCCTTCAAAAACCCACTCTATGAAAGGCAGGTGTTCTGCTCCTCGAACCACCACCCTTCAAAAACCAACTCTATGAAAGGCAAGGGAAACCCATCTTTGATTGTGCACTTATTGAGGGGTTTGAAGTCTACAGAGATCCTAATCTTGTTGGACTTATTTTTGAGAATCACCACTATAGGTGACAACCACTCCAAGTGCTCAATGGGAACAATGATACCGGCCTCTTCCATCTTGTCTAGCTCTTTCTTCACCACTTTTGAATATTTTGAATTCATGTGGTAAATGCCCTTCCTGACTGGCCTACATGAAAGTAGACCTTCCCTCACAAAGAAGTCTGAGTGGTGCTCAAATTAAGGGTGGGAGGCAACCAACTGTCACAATGTTTCGATGCTTACAAGGGTTGGATGAGTAGCAGATTAGAGTAATCCAAGGGGAGATGCTTGATGGAAAAATTCTATTGGTAAAAGGTAAAGAGCAAATCAGACATTGATAACATTGACATGGCCGATAGATCAAAGCAAATGAAAGAAGACAAGGTCTTGCAAGATCAGCTGGTGCCATTTATTAATGCAAATTCAGTTGATGGAGCTCAAAGATCTTGGAAGGAGTGTGAGGAGTATTACAACATCACACGAACTATATGAAAAAATTGTTGGTTGTTGTTGTAATACTTGGATAAAGAAGAAACTAGCACAGGCAGGACCGTTGCCAGAAGCTGTAAAGGGTTACATTAGATGGATAATGGGACAGAAAGAAAGTCTAGGTCAATCTTTTGGTACTAGTGTTTTGCCATGGAGTATCTTTCAAGTGGGACCTAACATGAAAAAATTGTTGGTTAATGTAATACTTGGATAAAGAAGAAACTAGCACAAGGAAAAGAGGCAAGACCATTGCCTGAAGTTATAAAGGGTTACATTAGATGGATAATGGGACAGAAAGAAAGTCTAGGTCAATCTTTTGGTACTAGTGTTTTGCCATGGAGTATCTTTCAAGTGGGACCTAACATGGAAGGCATTGAATATATTCATAATATTTACCAAGATCCCATGGTAGTTGGAATTGTTGTTGGATGCAGTACATGGTGCACACAAATGATCTCTTGGGACACTGAGAAGTTTGAGCAACTACTTAAGGGTCTAATGTCCATTGTCTCTGATCCGGTGCAGTTTATTCTACTTGCCTTTGTTTCAAGAAAACAAATGTATGCATTGGAGAATGCTTTAGAGAATGTGGCTGGCAAGTATGTGATGGAGACTGGTAGCGTGGACTTCAAAAATGAAATAGACACTTATGTAAGACTTGCCATATCTAGTCACTTGGTACAAGCAATCGTTAGCAAAGAAAAAGAGTTTTTAAATGACATTAAACGGTACTGAGAGAGAGTAGAAAAGCCAACAATACTAGACAGTGCTTGTATTGTGTTCCACGATGACGAAGACTCTGAAGATGAAGAGGAAGTGGATGCTGAAGTTGCTGCAGTAAGATTGGTAAAGAGAAAAAAAGAATCAGTCATCAAACAAACTATAAAAGAGTTTTGCAGAGAAGACGAGTATGTCTTTGATGTATTCGCATCTGGAGTTGCAGCAAAACTGGCCATTGGCACTAAAAGGAGGACGATTGCAATGGTCCTTAGTGTGCAAGAGAAGAAGGTAGTGGAATCCTTGTGTTGGCAATATGCACAAACCAACTCAGACATTAGTGTTTGGGCAGGGATCATTGAAAAAGAAACACCACATAAGACTATTGGTGCAGATTTGGAGAGTCTCAACAAAGAAAGCTTTACACATGCTCTAGCCTCTATTATAGAGACATCAAAGCAAAACCTAGAGGCCCACCTAGATGCCAATATTGACAAGATGTTTGAAAACTAGATGGAGAATTCAGGTCTTTAAACCCCATAAGACCCTTGGGCACCCCACCTTTTATTCACTCGCATATCCTCATTAGAGCTCCAACCAATCATTGTTACATCCATACCCATATGCACCCCAAGATTGCTAACAACATATGTGAAGAAAGGTATCAACACTCTTGTCATGCTTGACGCTAAGGGCATTCATCATTTATCATGCCACATAGCTTTATTAGGGTTGAGAACATCCTAAAAACCTAGAAGGGGAGGTATGATATAGCCTCACCATTTAGGTTAATCATGCATAGAATTAATATTAGTTTTAGCTTCAATCATCATTACATGAGAACACTCATTAACATAATTACAATAATTACATTTGTTTGAATTTGGACTAGATTTGGATCTAGTTTGGTTACTTTTTGATTCGGTTTGGTTCCATTTTGATTTGGTTTGGTTCAAGAGAGAGGAGAGATAAAAATATCACATTATTTTTTAGTTTAAAACTCATTCAAGCATGTGAAATATGCACCTCCTTTAAAGAACTCCCCTTCCTTACATATGTGTCAAAATGGAATCATTATACCCAAAATATCTCATATTTTTAATATTGCTCATAGTTTTTTTACTAATAAACCTTGTACATTTTTAACTCTTCATCTTGTGTGAGCATTTACTCATTTTTGGATACCCAAAATATCTCATATTTTTAATATTTCTCATAGTTTTTTACTGATAAACCTTGTACATTTTCAACTCTTCATCTTATGTGAGCATTTACTCATTTTTGGATACCCAAAATATCTCATATTTTTGATATTACTCATAGTTTCTTACTAATAAACCTTGTACATAGTCAACTCTTCATCTTATGTGAGCATTTACTCATTTTTGGGTATCTTCTTTTACAAAATTGGATTTATCTCCTCCCTACACATGGATTGATGCTATTGGCCCATAGGAACCTTAATTGGACCATAATCCAAAAATTTCTGAAAATCTAGACCCTTAGGCTAAGGTCCTTCATACTCATTTCCAATTAATTCCAATTGCACATTGGAAAGTTCTTTTTGAATTTCTGTTTCAGGGAAACTTATTTTAATAAGATGAGAAATTTTTCTATCTATAAATATTCAAAATCTGAATATTCTCTCTCTAGAATATTCTCTCTCTTTAAGTCAAAACAGTTAGAAACAAGGTCTTTTATATTTCTGAAGAGGGGATTGATTACAGGGGAAGATGCTGGACATTTTGAGAGGCTGGGGAGGAATCTTACATTCTCTTCCACTTGAAAAACGTGAGATGTCCTCATCTCGCAAACTTGGGATAATTTCGCAAGATGCACGAACATGAGACTTAGAGAAAAATTTAATTAAGATTAACCACCAAATAAAAAAGTCTCAAAGAGAGTAAGGGTCAAGACAAGAACAAGATTTAAACTTTATTCATTCTTGGAACATATACAGTAAAGATAGAAGAACTCTTTACACTTCCATAAGTCCGTCCATCATATGATCACAAAAGCAGCACTCACAAGCTACACACGTATAAGGTAACTCATCTATGGGAATAATTTTGTTGGTTATTGCTGCACCTATCTCAGTGGTATGAGGTGATCTAACAAAAGGACCTCTGAGAGACAAGCCAAAAACGGGGTAAAGGCATATCTTCTGATGAGGAAGAAAACATGCCAGTAAGAAGACCCGCTCAGAAAACCCAAGATGTCTTGATCTCATGACACAGTAGTATCGAGGACCCAAACCCAAAGCTTCAATAACCATGGCCAAGCGGACATTGTTACGAAAGTGCTGCTGACCCCAGGGTGTTACCCTAGTTATGTCTTGATAGGTCCGCCATTTGGTCTGAGCTACAGAAGTTCCTAGGTGAGGAAAAAGTGAGCACTCATACTGTTCTATAAAATCTTTCTTCACAGACTCGCTTGTGTCTTGAAGGTGAGAAATCATCATGGATAAAACTAATTCCTGTTGCCAAGCCATGAAGGAGATTAAGAAGAAGGGAGATCGATGGAAGTAAGATTACTGTGAGCGACAGGTAAAAGTTACGACTTATATAAAGGAAGGAACTAGCGTAACTTAGAAGCCAACGGTATCTTGTCACTGAAGTTTTACCGTCTTTCCATGATTTGGGTTTGGCACATATTTCTATGAAATACATTAAGAACTTTGAGATGAGGAGGTAAAAGAAGCTTGTAGGCTAAGTTACCTACTTTCATTGAATTCAGATATAAGGCTCACAATATCTGGGGGATAACTTCTTATACTCCCCAAGAGATAAAGAACTTCTTTTGGGCCGTACTCGAATGAAAACCAAAACCTTGGTATCCAAAACACCGATTTTCACTTCTGAACTCATTGTTCTGAATCCTTAAAACATGCGTGACTCTTGAGAAGTATTCTAGGGAGAGGGTCTTCCTTTTTTAAACAGAATCTTTCTTTTATTTAGAGAGGGAATAATTATAAGATCAGAAAGGGAGGTTCTTACTCCTGCATACCTCGAAGGCTGGGGAGGAATCTTACATTCTACCCCACTTAAAAAGTGCGAGATGTCCTCATCTCGTAAAGTAGAGGACAACTCTTTTTCTTAAGATCCAATTTATTCTAGGGTTCCTTATATTCTGGTCAACCCAACAGAATACGGGGATAATTATCCCTTATATAGAACTCATCATTAAATAACAATTCATTTCAGATCATATCATTCATATCTTTAACATGATAATGGTCCATTAGACCGAAAAATTTCATTCTGAACATTCCTCCACGGAAATTTCAGTCAAGCAAGTTCTCAATTTGTCATCCCTTAACTTGATCTATCGGTCAAGTATTAACAGTAGCAATTTGACAGCACAATCCACTAATCTCATAGTGATTTGCTGAAATCATTATCATCATTTATCATCACAGGGACTCGTCCATTTCATCCTCATTGTGGTTTTGCTTAGGTTATTATATTTCAACTAAATTTCAAAAATCATCATTTTTCAATCAGAATCCAAATCAATTCATCAGTTCTCAAACAAAATTAAAATCATATCAACCACATTCGAAATCATCATCTGGATAACATTAACGCTTATAATTTCAAGTCTTAGATTTACTCGTATATACTGTCGGTAAAGAGCTGCAGTTATATCCTTGGTATATACGGGTCGTCATAATACTTGGAACTATAAGGTAAATACCATCATGTCTAGGCCTCAAGCAAGTCAGGGATTCTATATAATTGCGGTACTTCCATCTGAAGACCCAATTACCAAATTACGAATTTCAGTTTGAATATCAAATTGTATGAATTATATCACACAATTACAATCTTTTTGTGCTTCTTGATAAATTTTTGAGATATTTGGCTTCTCAGTTAATCTTTATTAGCCAATTGGCTCTGATACCAACTGTGAGATCCCTGTTCCCACCGCGCAACGGATTCGGGGTACTAGCAGCAGAAGTAGCACTTCATGCGCGAGGCAGGGTCCCACGCTCGGGGCCTCATCCACGGATATCCGGACAAAAGACTAGCTCGTCGATTTTTCCAAAACCGAACCCGGAAAAACTTCCCTTATCCGGAAAGCACGGGCGATTCCTCCAAGATAACTTTTTACTCTAACGTAGTCAAGACCATTAGTGATCAAACTGATCCGACTGCACCTATAAAGATACTCGGTCAAATCAAGGAAGAAACTTGCACTTGGATCATCGGGATCAACGCTTTTTTCCCTATCAAGAGGCACAGCCCTATTCATAGAACAATCACTATCCGGGATTTACTTTATCTATCGTAGTAACAGAAATTGAGTCTCAATTTACGGATCCATCAGTCCAGCCTAACCCCATCCGATCCCATGGGTTAGCCAACCGCCCAACCACTGTAGTGATGGGATCCAATTTGGAATTTGGTTAGGTTTTGTCCCGGGTACCAAGGAAAAGAGTTCCAAGGCCCCCTAGCCGGAAGTTCATGCAAACATAAAACTAGCCACACCACTCACACCCAATATGAAATTGCCTTTTTCTTAGCATCAGCTAACTTTAAAACAATCCTTTAATGAAACCATAGTACCACTGATCACAATCTTCCAAATTATCCAGTTGATTCTTAATTTCCCATCATTCCTTCATCAGAGTATCTATGGCATCATTGGCAACTAGAACGCTCACCACCTGTCCACTTAGGGGCCTTTTCAATAGTTCCTAGCCCATAATACTCGGCAATATAACCACTTATAAAAATCAAGATGGACTCTCGTTGAAGATCAGCAAGATCAACCAATAGATCCATAAAAAGAGCCATGGACTCATCCATTGAAGACCAGCAAGGTCAATCAACCAGATCCATGCCCGGTTTCAGAAAACAACTCTTACTCCTTGTTCCAATATCTTCCTCGACGCACGTGTGGGTATCCTAGGCGACCCAGAGCCCGAGCACCGTATGGTCAGCACCCTCTAGGATCCTTCGCACAGCAGGTGACCTAGCGCTTCACTCATAGGCCGCTTCCTTGGTCCCTCATCCACCGTACCGGAAGCTCACCATTTTAATCGAACCGAGGCTGGTCAAGACCTTGGCCGACTTTGCTACGCGAGACGTCCTCCATTGACTCTCCGTCAGCAGTTGCAACTTTATCAGTTAGGTCTCCATGACCTTAATCACAAGACGGTCAAAATGCTTCCCCAGCATTCTTGACATAAAACAGCCATTTACAACAGCATTTACAAACAGTTTACAAATACAGTTTCTATATTAACTCTCATTTTTTCACATTATCCCTCATTAATCCACATTACTTATTCCACATTCCATTTATATGTGTACTCGTCCAATCACATCATTTTCTATCTCTTCACTTCAGATTCCTTCACATCACATATCATATATTCACATCCATATCCACATCCACATCCACATCCACATTCACATCCATACATCCACATCTACATGCTTACCTCCATTTTCACATCCTCATTTATACATCCACATCCCATATCCACATTCATACATACACATCCATATCCACATCCATACATCCATATCCACATGCATACATCCACTATCACGTCTTCATTCATACATCCACATCCACATCCACTATCACGTCTTCATTCATACATCCACATCCACATACATACATACATCCACATCCACATTCCCATTCACATCTATACATCCACATCTACATCCACATACATACATACATCCACATCCACATTCCACATTCACATCTATACATCCACATCTACATCTACATCCACATTCACATACATTCACATCCACATTCACATCTATACATCCACATTCATATACATCCACATTCCCATTCACATCTATACATCCACATCTACATCCACATACATATATACATCCACATCCACATTCCACATTCACATCTATACAGCCACATCTACATCCACATTCACATCTATGCATATACATCTTCATGCATACATCCATTTTCACATTCATACATCCACACTCCCATCTCCACATCCACACATCCACATACATACATCCATTTCCACATTCTCATTCATATAACCCCATATGCCTTCATATCTAATCTTTTACATCACATCCATTCTCGCCCTATCACAACCCATATACATCTTATCCTATCACATACACTTCTTACCTCATCCCATACACATCTTATCACATCTTAATTCATCTTATCACCTCCTAACTTATTTCATAAGCATCTTATCACCTCTTATCACCTCTTATCACATCTTATACACCTCTTATCACATCTCATATCTATTTATAGAATACAAGAGAATTCTTATATTTGATATAAGATTTCTTTACACATTTATTTATGCATAAATTCTATTTAAGGAGATTAATACTTTCGAAGTAAAAATCAATCTTTTATGTATCTTCCTATGCATAAATTCATTTTAAATAAAAATGACACTTTTGAATTAAATTTCAATCTTTTATGCATTTTCCTATGCATAAATTCAATTTAGATGAGAATGCCACTTTTGAATTAAAAATCAATCTTTATGCATCTTCTTATGCATAAATTCAATTTGGTAGGAATTACACTTTTAGAATAAAAGAATTTCTCTTATGCATCTAAGTTATGCATAAAATCCATTTATGATGAAAAATCACACTTTTAGTATAAAAAGAATATCTTTTATGCAAACCTCTATGCATGAAATCCAATATGATAAAAGTAACACTTTTACAATAAAATAATCAACTTTTATGCATACCTCTATGCATGAAATTCAATTATGATAAAAGTAACACTTTTATATTAAAATAATAATCTTTTATGCATACCTCTATGCATGAAATCTAATTATGATAAAAGTAACACTTTTATAATAAAATAATCAACTCTTATGCATACTTCTATGCATGAAATTCAATTGTGATAAAAGTAACACTTTTATAATAAAATAATCAACTTTTATGCATACCTCTATGCATGAAATCCAAATATGATAAAAGTAACACTTTTATAATAAAATAATCATCTTTTATGCTTACCTCTATGCATGAAATTCAATTATGATAAAAGTAACACTTTTACATTAAAATAATAATCTTTTATGCATACCTCTATGCATGAAATCTAATTATGATAATATGAAAATCAATTTCTCTAGGATTACCATGAATATCTTTTAATTAATCTAGGATGATAATTCCTAGAATATGGTAGGAAGTCCTCTTTTCATGCTTTGAATGAAATTATTTTATGCGTAATTTTTATAAAAATTTTGCCATAGCTCCGCTGCTATGACTGATAAATCTCAATTTTTCTAAAGGATAAAGCTTATCATTAAGGAATTAATTAGAATGATCCCTAATTGGATCAATAATCCATAATGGATTGAATCATCAATATTCATGAAATACATAAACTAAAAGCATAGAAAAAAGCTATTAATTTGGCCTCAAGTATAGATTAATCTTGGATTAAGGAAAAGCTTTATAAAAAGCTTCATTTGGATTGAGAATGGGTCATGAGTATGACCATTTCTTGAGTGAGAGAGAGAAATTACATAAAAACCATTTGAATTAAATATAAATGGAAATTTATGTAACTCTTAACTATCATTAATCAATTAACTTCAATAGCATTCATCAAATTATGTAACTCTTCACTACCATTCATCAATTAACTTCAATAGCATTCAAAAACCATTCCAATTAAGCTTCTCAAGCTTGAGAGGGGTTGAGAAGAGAGAAACCTTGAGAAATTATAGAAAAGATCAAAATTCATCATTTACCATACAAATTGCTTGATTCTTTATTCACGGTAGAGGCCCCCAACCAATCAATTGGTTAAGTATGTTGATGGAGCCACCAATGGGGATTGAAGAAAGAGGGAAGCTCCAATTTCTTCAATTTGGAGAGAATTTTAGAGAATAGTAGAAACTAGCATTATTGAACAGCATAACTCTAGTATAGTAAAATTCTTCCTTTTTTTTCAAAGGACTCATGTTCTATTTATAGGAGAGGGAAGCTCTAACCAAAGCTAACTGAATTCTAGAATTTTCCAGATTCAGTTTGGTTGAATTTGGACTAGATTTGGATCTAGTTTGGTTACTTTTTAATTCGGTTTGGTTCCATTTTGATTTGGTTTGGTTCAAGAGAGAGGAGAGATAAAAATATCACATTATTTTTGAGTTTAAAACTCATTCAAGCATGTGAAATATGCACCTCCTTTAAAGAACTCCCCTTCCTTACATATGTGTCAAAATGGAATCATTATACCCAAAATATCTCATATTTTTAATATTGCTCATAGTTTTTTTACTAATAAACCTTGTACATTTTCAACTCTTCATCTTGTGTGAGCATTTACTCATTTTTGGATACCCAAAATATCTCATATTTTTAATATTTCTCATAGTTTTTTACTAATAAACCTTGTACATTTTCAACTCTTCATCTTATGTGAGCATTTACTCATTTTTGGATACCCAAAATATCTCATATTTTTGATATTACTCATAGTTTCTTACTAATAAACCTTGTACATAGTCAACTCTTCATCTTATGTGAGCATTTACTCATTTTTGGGTATCTTCTTTTACAAAATTGGATTTATCTCCTCCCTACACATGGATTGATGCTATTGGCCCATAGGAACCTTAATTGGACCATAATCCAAAAATTTCTGAAAATCTAGACCCTTAGGCTAAGGTCCTTCATACTCATTTCCAATTAATTCCAATTACACATTGGAAAGTTCTTTTTGAATTTCTGTTTCAGGGGAACTTATTTTAATAAGATGAGAAATTTTTCTATCTATAAATATTCAAAATTTGAATATTCTCTCTCTAGAATATTCTCTCTCTCTAAGTCAAAACAGTTAGAAACAAGGTCTTTTATATTTCTGAAGAGGGGATTGATTACAGGGGAAGATGCTGGACATTTTGAGAGGCTGGGGAGGAATCTTACATCTTTGCCATGGCAGAAATCTTGGCTATGGATGCAATAGATTCTCCTAACTACAGGCCTCGCCTATGGTGAGTATTTCCAAGGCAACTAACATTGTGGCAACAACTACATTTAGGGTTGTGGCGTGAAACAATGTTGGAAAACCAACATAGGGTACTAAACATTTTACCGCATGGGGTATGATAGTTTTCATTTATTGAAGTCCCAAATAGAGCCATAGTTACCGTCAACAGCATGATACCATCCACTTTGTTAGAAGGCCGATCTCAAGTGATGTAGCACTTACATGCATCTTGTGGCGCTTTGCACATAGGCACTCTGCACGAGTGATTGTTGAAATCTTTGCAATAGGATGCATCATGATTAGAAAGCACACAGAAGCCATAGTGGGAATCCTATGCTCCAAATGAATGTTGGTGAAGCATGGCATTAGAATTCCATCGGGCCATCGCCTACATAGAATCATCACCGAATTTGAAGGTTTGACGTCTTTTCCCAATATGTGTGGTGTAATATACGAGCCACACATCCGATTACATTGGCTTCTTGATGAAGACGACACCTCAGCTTGGTATGTTTGTAGACATGGTTTTCCAAGCATCTTGCTACAAGGCATAGTTGACTCAGTATGTTTGACACTTTGCCGTCTTTGCCCAATATGTGTGGTGTAATAAACGAGTCATACATCCGATTACATCGGCTTCCTGATGAAGACGACACCCTAGCTCAGTATGTTTGTAGACATGGTTTTCCAAGTGTCTTGCTACAAGGCATAGTTGACTCTAAAAAAATGTTATGGAGTGTTGTGTGCAATGCTCCTGGTGTGGCATACATGATTCAATACATAAGAGTCAGCCGTTATGATAAGTTGATTGGAAAAGTGGTCTTGCAAGAGCCAGTTCTCCAAATATAAGGCAAAAATATACGACCATATATCATTGCAGATTCTACCTACAAGGCTGGAGCATTTGTATTGAAAGCTTTTAGAGCAAGAGGCGGGTTATACCATGAAGAGAAATTACTATTTGACCGACATGTTAGGAAGGGTATAGTTGTCATAGAGAATGCATTCGAAATGTTGAAAAGCAGGTGGCGTATTCTTAGGGAGGTCAATGCCCATACGTCTTTAGTGCCTCACATTGTAGTAGCTTGTTGTGTTTTGCATAACTTTATAATAGAGCATGGGGAGGTTAATTTAGCTTGAGTGTGAGGATCCTCGTCCAAACGATAGGGAGGCTGTATGGGAGGTAGGTGGAAGGTGAATGGATGTAGGAACTCGAATGCGAGGAGCTCTATTTAGAGATTTTACCTATAGAGCATCAAGAGTGGTAGTGAACAATGCTGCTATGATTGATGGTGAGGGGGAAGAAGAGGGGAATGGTGATGGAGGCGAAGAAGCACCGTTTGATGGTGGTGATGTTGTTAATTGATTAAGCAATATTTTTTTCCTCAAGTAGGTTGGAGCTATGATGACATATTCGGTTCTGTGAGGTGAGTTTTTAAATAAAAATAAAAAAGAGTCATTTGCTTATCTTGGTTGCTTGCATCCATGCTTTTTTGTGCATGTGGTGTGTTTTTTAATCTTTTTTTTAAATAAATTTTCTACGTGGTCATGTGTGGTCATTTGTCGTGTGTGTGGCCTACCTAAGCAATGTGTATGCATGTTTGTGTGTTAGCACATTTTCTTGTATGCCTGTTTGTAGCTTAGGTAGGTAGGGCCTCATGGTAGACACCTTGGTCATTAGACATGCAAATGTTGTTAGAGGACATCCAAATGTTTTTCTATTTGAACATGTGCCCAAAACTCCGATAGGATTTGGAAAACGTCAAGTTGACATGTGCCCGTGATTACCTTGGGTAGCCTAAGACCTTTTCACAAAAGCAGGCGAGCAGAGATACCAACGTGGCAACCACAAACACAGCTTTTGGAAACACCAAGCGGGGAAAAAAAGCAACCGAGTTTGCGCGGGCGAAGATGGCGATGTGGTGCTTCGACGAGACGTGCTGGATGAGTTGTTCATGGACGAGATACCACCAACTGCACACACGTGCAAGAGACCCCGTGTGCTGCCACATGTCTCGCCATGCCAAGCAGTCGCCAACCTCAAGGTCGACTAGCTCGAGACCCCTAGGGCACACATCTCTAAAGCTGACCTTCTAGGTTAATATAGTTCTTGGCGTGTGTTTAGAGGTGGTTTCGGCTCGAGACCCCTAGGGCACACATCTCTAAAGCGGACCTTCCAGGTTAATATAGTTCTTGGCGTGTGTTTAGAGGTGGTTTTAGAAAGCGTTAAACCATAGAACCTGCAAGGTCTTAAAAGAGTACTGTATAGTATGCAAATTAAGTCTGTGTCGAGCTGGCCGCGCATGGGCGTAGGAGGACATCAAGATCTTGTTGGAGAACAAATGCCTACGGATCAACGGTCAACGGTGAGAGGCCGAGGGAGGTGGTGGAGTGGCCCCAAAACTGGCACCGAGTGGAGAGGCCCAAGGGGTGCGTCTCGTGCAAGTTCCCATTGTCGAAGTTGAAGCTGAGGCTAAGGCCTACTTGGAGGTCGGCATCCTACCATCACCCTCACCAACAAGCCTGAGCAGAAGCCCAACGTCAAGAGCATCGAGACCTCCTCCTGCACCTAATAATAATACACACACACATAAAAAAAAAGCAACCGAATTTGCTTTTCGCGGCTGCAAAAGCATGCAAGTAGAGCTACCCACGCGGTAGTAGTATAGAGCCACACAATTATTCATATGAAAGATCCAACTTGCCACGCGCGTAAAAACATAGTTTTTATAAACACCAAGCGGGGAAAAAAAAGCAACCAAGTTTTCTTTTTGACAGGGAGTTAAATAAAAACGCACCGAGGAGGGGAGGGGTTGGGAGAGGAGAGGGTGTAGAAGTGGTGTAGAAATGACTTGGCTCGACAAACTGTCAGAGTGTCGGCAACCATATTACCAGCACTGGGATTGATGTTTGCGATAGGTGACGACGGTGTCATGCAAGGAGAGGGTGAAAAGAAGTCAGGTGGAGTGGGAGGGAAGTGGAGAAGCTGGCCACTCAAGAGTACAACCACGCTCAATTGGAGGCAAGCAGCGCAGATGACTAGCCCATCTCAAAAGGGTGGATATGGAGAGCTCCTCTTTCTCTTTAATTGAATCCCCTAATATTTTTAAAGTCTTAGAAGCCTCCACGGCACACACATCATGGTAGCAATATTCTTGTGCCAAAAGTTGTAAGTTTATCCCTTTTTGTTGCATGCTAAGCCGGTCTCAATTCCTGTTGAAATTACTCATGTGCACTATAATAATAGATGCAATTAAATTATTTTTATTTTTTAATAATATATTACCAAACATGAGAAATCCTTTGTTGGAATTCAATCCAAGTTCTATGATATACTTCAATGGTTGTGACTATGTCGGCATTGGCTTTGCATCTAAACGGTTGTTTTTTGTGGTTGCCACCTCCTACAGCTTGATTTTGTTCCTAATTTGAATGTTTTTTTGCAGATTGCGGCTTGGTGATGAGATAGAAGATAACTTGTGCGCACCGACAACGGTTATAGATCTACATTAATCAACGAGATCATGAAACAATATCACATGAGACTCATCGCATCATCGACTTCAGTATCGTAAGCTAACAAAGGTATTCTTATAGTTCTTTCTTTTATATTCGAATAAACTAATAGCCACTTTCAACACTGAAGGTGTATCTTTGGTCCACTTTCGATACCGAGAGTGTTATTTGAGAAATGAGGGAAGGACACGTTCCCTTATCATTAGGAAAAATTTGGACTCAAAAAGGGGCCTTGTAAGAGATCCCTTGGGATGGTGATGTGGACAAAGCAAGCCAATAAACCCACATATAATATTGGAGGGCAGGTGCATCATTTTTGAGTTCTTTATTCCATTAACTGACATGTGGGGTGTTTTTTAATTCAAAACAATGCCTCTTAAGTAAAGTTTTTTATTCCCACTATGGTGCCTTATTTTATTGAAAAAAGTCACCACTCTCTTTCTTCATTACACTTTTGAATGGAACCAAGTCAACTTTGCTTACCAAACTTGAACCAAACTTTGTCCCTGCAACCCATCATCTTGCATTGTCTCCCTCATTGTCTTCCCAACTCCACAACCATAACTACAACCACTCCAAATCCGAATTGTTTTGAGTGGAAAGTTTTTGATTTTCTCTTCTTCTCAATGCGGCAAGTTTTGAAAAAGGATGGAAAAGAATTTGTTCTTCATGTGCCATACCTGCCTATGCATGAATAACAATCCCATTTCTTACCTTTTTCAAGTGAGAGTTGTGCTTACAAGTATTGTGTACATTTTGGTGCATCCAGGATACCAACAAGTTTGTTTGATGGACAAGGAGGTATTATTTAGTGATGTTGTCTTTTGGTTTTAATGAAACAATCTTCTTCACGGGAGATAAGTGTAATATCTTTGGTTTCTTTTGGTTAAAGTGTGAGTTCATGATGCTTTTCATTAGTAAAAATCGAAACTCATTTTGGGACCTTTTAGGGTTTAGGAAAAATAGCCCTTGACCAAACAATGGAGGGCCAACGTAACGTTGGAGGAAATAATAAATAGGAGGAAAAAAGAATAAAAGTCATATTCAGATAGAGAACGGCGAGTTTGCATTGAATGAAGATATCTTTTTTATTTATTATAATTGATATTGTTATCTTCGGTGCAGGATTTGCAATGCAAAATTTGGTGATTCGGACATCGTCGGCGCGTCCGGAGCGGTCCAAGACCCTCAAAACAACACCGGAAGCGCTGAAAACAGGCATCCGGAGGCCCGAAAAAGGTCGACCAGGAAAGTTCACTGGGAAAAGCGATCTGCCAGACTGACACCAAATCGCTTTTCCCAGTGAATTTTCCTAGTCGGCCCTTTTCGGCCTTTTCCGGGCCTCCGGATGTCCGTTTTCAGCGCTTCTGGTGTCGTTTTGGGAGTTTTGGACCGCCTCGGATGCGCCGACGATGTCCGAATCACCTGTTGCCAGAGTGACACCAAATCACATTTTTCGGCGAATCTCTGTAGTTGCATGTACTTGCTTTAATATTTTTGCTGATTTTGGATCTCCCACGTGCATTCATTGCATTGGACTTTCCAACAGAGTTGTTTTTCCTGTTCATCTCTTCTTGAAGAAGAGCACCCTCAACATCTGCATATGACAGCATAGCATGCGAATTGCTAGTGGCTGTCCTGAATGTGTCCCAACTCTCTGGCAAAGTGCATAACAGAAAAGTGGCTTTGAACTCATCGTCCATTGCCAACTTTTGATTAATAACCTGGCTGACAATACCATTAAACTCATTTAGATGGGCTGTCATAGACGCCCCTTCCTTCATCTGAAGACCTATGAGTTTCTTCAACCAATACACTTTGCTTGAGGCACTTTGTTGGGCATACAAGTCCTGCAATCTCTGCCACATTCCCCAAGCTGTCTTCTCTTCACGAATGCTGAAAAGTAATGAGTCTGACACAGACAACATGATAGTAGATCTTGCCAGCTCATCCATATCTTCCCACTCTTCAGCAGTAAGAGAAGCGGGCATTACACCCCTTTCTTTGATAGGCTTGTGCTGCTTTTTTTGGAGCAACACATTGTAGCACTGGGTTTGCCAAATATCATAATTATGCGAGCCTTCAAGCTTCTTGATGTGAAGCAATGAAGAGCTCTCACCTGTGGTTGCCATAGCAAAATGCAACCTGTCAATGCCTGACTCCCTGCAAATGTGCAAACACTGCACCAAAAGCACACAAAGTGCTCACAGTTTTTCTCCCAAGCTTTATCTCCCACTGCGGAAGCACAAATGCAACTTTTCTCCCACTTTATGTGATGAAATCAACAAAATTTGGTTGCTGCAGATTTTGGACAGCACCTTAAATGTGCTCTGTTGCCCTTCCAAAGTACTGTACAGCAGTACCAAGTGCTCACCAATGATGTACCAAACCTGTACCGGCAAGTACAGCAGCTGAAATTGAGCCTTTTGGTCACTCAAAACAGTTTACAGCCATGCCAAAACTTGCACAAAGCTGTGCCAAATCTGTATTAGCAGGTACAATAGCAATAAATGCTCTCCTGGCTGTCCAAATGAGTGAAAATCAGACTTTTACAGTCCTGTACACTGCATACAACAGTCCTGAACAGAAATTGGGCAAAAGCCCCTTGACTGCAAGCTGATTTTTGAGGATTCAAGGCATAAATGTCTTGCCTGCTGCTTTGCCAAGCTCAACAAGCATACGAACTTGAAAAGCCCCTTGATTTAAGATCAATGCTGATTATACATGGTACATTGACGCACATGAAGGCATCCGAGTGTTCACGATGCTCCCCCCTGGCCACATATACATCAAATACATGAAAGCCCCTTGATTTACAGGCACATTGAGTGCTTGTAAGGCATCAACACATTATCCACAGCATCAAATGCGATTGCCTGCATGCAAATCAACCAAATCGGCACAAAAGCCCCTTGATTTGCACTGCAATTTGCTGCAATTTTGCCCAAATGTGCGATTTTTCACATCATACCGCATGTATGAGTGCTTAATTGCACAATTACATCAAAAGCCCCAAATTTCGACATCCAATTTCCTGCAAATTGATCCTGATTGTGACCAATTTCCTGCAAATTGATTCTGATTGTGACCAATGTCACCCAATTTTGCCAATTTTGCTCAAAAATTGAGCAATTTAGCGCCTGTATCTGCTCAATTAATGATTGCACCTGCTCAATTGCAAGTCCCAAAAAAAATTGAGGAAAATACCTTGTAATTTTCTGATTTTTCTCTGATTTGCAGGCGGGTTTTGTTGTTGCAGGAAAAGGGGGTGATGATTTGGTGCTACTCTGCAGAAATCTGATGCTGGACAACCATGTCTGCTTGTGAGGGGTGATCTGTAGACGAGGACGGCATCACAAGGGTTGCTGATGCCTTCATCTGCTATGAATGACCCTCGGGTTGGTCAGCTACTAAGGGATGAAGCGATGAAGGGCGCCACTGACTAACACGCCTGCAGCTCGCCAGTGATTAACAAGCCTTCGCTTATGTTTCGCCTAGCGCCAACCGACGCCTGATTGCTGCCTTCGCATATACGCCTAGTGGCTTACGTGTTCGCCTGAATTGGACGTCTGGCTGCACGTTGACTCTTCCCTGCGCCTGTGTTCGCTCCACGCTCAAAGCCTTGTGGTTCGCTATGCTGCCTTCGCCGTGTGTTCACTTGCCTAGCGCTTCTTTGCTCCACGCTGAAGGGCCAGCACTGCCTTCACCGTGTAGAGCTACCACACTCGCCTATCAATGGCCAGCGTTTTTGCACGCCTTGTAGCCTACGCTTGATTAGCTGCGCCTGACTCCTTGCTAGCTGAGAGCAGTTGTGTGGGGTTACGCCTTGTGGCCACCAACACTTTGCTGCGAGCCGGTGCCTGCTATCAAGGAGAAGAGGGAAGAGGGAGGGATCACTAAGCTCTGATACCAGTTGTGTGGGAGAATTAGGGTTAGGTTATGTGGGAGACATACACAGAGAAGCAAGGGAGAGAGAGAGAGAGAGAGAGAGAGTTGTGGGGATAAGTCAACTCATCAATAGCATGAGTGTGTGACTCCCCTATCACACATGTATATTGCACTAGTACACATAGTGCACTTAGTACATTAAAAGTACTAAGTGTACTATGTACTATAACTTATGGACTTGTACACACTATAAGGGTGGGCATAACGCCTTTACCCCAACATGGAACATGAAGAACATCTACAAGATACTTCATTCTACATAGACAATGGCACATTTCCAACATGGGCAATTGGATGAGTAGTATCATCCCCTGTTTCAACAAAACCTAGCTTTTTAGGATTTTTCATATCCTTGAACCACTTGCCCCATGAGTGGTCATGTGGTTCAAAACACCTAAATCCACATTCCATACATCATCATTGCATGTGGATACATCATTTTCTGATACAACATTAAGCACATGTCGCATAACAAACACCTAAATCCACATCATCATTGCATGTGGATACATCATTTTCTGACACAACATTAAGCACATGTCGCATAACAAACAACTTTTCATTGTCCTCATTACTTCAACTAGAGGACGCATAACTATTTTGCTATACTTTTTCACTTTTCATGTCGTTTTGTTTCTTATAGAAATCTGCCTGCACATGCCCAGATTTTCCACAGTAAAAATAACCTCGTGTATTATTTTTGCAACCGGACCTTTAATTTTCTTGAAGGGAATAATCAAAAGCTCATAAAAATTATATCAAATATCAAAACAATTACTTAAATTAAATGAAAAATTAAAGCATATAACAAAACATAGAGCAAGAGAAAGAAATACATCACCATCAACACAAGGCAACACAAGATTGGGTGCAATCTTCCCCCCGTGGCTTCTTCTCGCGTGGGTATTTTTGATATATTCCCAAAAGTAGGCTTTCAGCCAAAAATAAAGTATACATCCATATTTGGACTTTGCCATTTAATTAGCCTTTGTCCTCAAACCTTCTAAGGTTTGCACAATTTTTCTAATTCAATAATCTAACTTGTGCACATATGCACATTACAAAATAAATCAACTAATGCTTGTACGCACACTGTACAATAAATTGACGCATGCACACACACACATCACACTGATGTCAAAATAATATCAAACGCCATAGTACAGCCACAAAATATTGTGAGATCGGTCCACACGCCATGACTCAATCCACCATCCGTGCGACACCTAAATCGGTACCCTCGCACTGTGCAACACCTAAATTGGTACCCTTGCACACCTCATCACCTAAACTCATAAACATAAACCACGTCAGTAGTAACAATCAATTGACATCACATCAATCAATCCTAACGTGTTCATGATGAGAAATAGGCATCATAAAAAAAAATATACAAATTTAAATGACCATGATTATTATTCAAATAACATGGGTCATAACAGTCCTCCCTTTTGGGAATCAACTGTCCTCTGCGTAATCAATGAGTGGATGGCTTCATGGTACAAGTGGAGGACAAGATCATCACATCAAACAATTTCTGAAAATAAAACCAAACAAGTGAATGCATGTGAAAAGGATCTAAGTGTCCCATACCACATAGGTACCTTCCACATACAAACACTCGTTGGTGAAAGATAGAAGACATAGATAGTCTGGGGTAGGTATGTAAAACCAATCTAATGTCCCATACCATAGATTAATTTCACACGACACTACCGTAAGAACAGAAGTTTGAGACGGAGTAGCTAATTCCCTCTGAAACTTTCATTCCGACATAACTTTTCTCTATTCTCAAAATTAGACTACAAGTCTTATTCCAAAAATGAATTAGGTCGAAATGGAAATTCTTATCAACTTAAGATTGAAAAAAAATAATCACTTACATTACTGTCAATAACTTGATGAATTCTGGGGATTTGTTCTTGATCTTAATCTTGTAATTGTCTAACTAAATTTTAAAAATTATAATCTTTGAATAGGTCTATAATTCTTGAATTTGTGAATGTTACTTGTGAACAATGAAATCTTAAGGGGACCTTGGTCTTAAGCTTAATCTTAAACTTGAAATCAGAACTTGAATAAAAATAGATATCTTGTACCCTAGTTGATAGCAAGAACTTGATATACTAGTAATGAATCTTGGCTTAGATTAAAAAATACTTGAATGGACGAAAATTGAGAGATTAGTCTTTAATTAAATCGTAATTGCAATTCTTGAATAAATCTTATTCTTAAGGGGTTTAAATCTTGTGGTTGAATATATCTTTGACTTAGAGCAATTCTTGGTCTAGAAAGAATCTTGTACTTGGATAGATCTTAAATTAGAATACTTGAAAATTTAGACAAAACTTTACTTGAAAGAATCTTGTACTAAGATAGATCTTAAACTAGAACACTTGAAAATTTAGACAAAACTTTACTTGAATCGGTATAAACTTCGTAATTGTGATTGGTATACAACTTAAGCTTGGTTTCTAGTCACTTGAAAGCTATTTCTTTACTTTTCTCATCATCACTAAATTCAATGGTGAAGCAATTGATAACTTGAATCAAAAATTGGAGAAACTTGCTTGGTTCTTGAATCTTCAAATTGGTCTTAATCTTCTATGAAATGTCTAGCAATCATTTTTACTTGAATTTGAGCAACTAGATCTTGAATTTGGGCAACTAGATCTTGAAGATAACTTTTGCTAATCTTGTCTCGATCTTTCTAGTTAGGTCACGGTATCTAAAATTCTTTTTAGGAGCTAAAGTTTTCTAACTAGGTCTAAAAGCAAAGAATATACAGAAAACAGATACAAAAGCAAACAAGAAATTGTATACAATAAATAATTTTTAACACATACCTCCACCTTTTGTTAGTGTGTCGAGTGCGTTAACCTCTTCGGTGTCAAGCTGTTCCTGAATAGTACGATGGTGTGGATATTCACCCATTTTATCTCATTTGGAATGTCGAACTAGATGAGTCCTGCCAAGTTAGCTCAATACACAAATGCATAATTTTTTTCAAGAAATAATCCATGTACTCTTTAAAATTAGAAAACTAGCCATAGGTTAAAGCAACATTTGAATGATATCTTCACTAACAAGCTGTTTATATTATTTGGACTTCATGAGGATTTAGAAAACAACATTATTCACAAGAATTTGACTAAAGTCTCAAAATTTCTCTTGAGGTAAATTCTAAAAATCTATAGAAGAAATCTAAACTAACTATATGTACATGAGATTCTTTTCCATAAAATATGATGGGAATAGTCAAAAAAATATTTTCTTTTGTAATACATTTTACTACTCTCATTTGTAAAGCTTTAAGCTTATTTGAAAAACTTAACAAAGCTTTATAATAAAAGCTTTTTTTCAAGCATTTCTCGGCCTGAAACTGTCAACTCAGCTAACCTAAATTTAGAGAAGAGGTATTTATAGATATGGTCTCCTTAAAAAAATCAAAACTTTATACTAAGCTTTATCTCATAAAGCTTTTAATATTAGATTTATTAAGCTTATTAAAAAGATTATGAAAGCTTTATTATAAAACTTGTAACTTTGGCCAATGCCAAAAGCTAGAGAAAAAGTCGCCCACCCCATCGCATCAAAATATAAAAATAAAAGTAAACGTTTTAAGCTCATAAAGCTTTTAGCTAATTTAAGCTTTGTAATAATCAAAGCTAGTTAGCTAATTTGAGGTCTGAAAATTCCTCCTTCCAACCTGAATTCGCAGCCATGGGCGCCGCCGGCCGGAGGTAGGAGTGGGCTGTCGCCCGGGTATGAGGGAGAGACGCCCTGGTATGAGGGAGAGAGAAAAAATTACAGCAACAAAAAGAATTATATATATTATGCTGGTTAATGAGTCTTTAATTAAGCTTATTCAAGCTACATTTTCAACCTCTCCCACAACGCCAGCACGTAACGCCAGCACGATTAAAAAGGGAGACTAATAATAATAATAATAATAATTCAGCCTCTATTTCGGGCAAAACTGATAATAAGCGCTTCAATAAGGGCAAAATCTGAAAATCCTCCCGGCCCTGAAATCGCTGGTCTCGGCGCCGCCAGCAAGATGGAGAAAAAAAAATCAGTGCCTCCCTGAATTCGCAAATCATAAAATTCATGCGCCCCCCTGAATTCGCACGCTGGCCGTCGGACGGATGGAGAGGGAGAAGCCGCTGCCGCTGCCGCTGTGCCGCCTGCCGGGCACAGAGGAGGGAGAGAGAGAGATTGGAAAAGATTAATTGGTATATATATATATATATATATATATATATGGGTTTTACTCATTTCTCACACAGACTACTGCGCTTTTACTAATTCAAAGAAATTAAGAAAAATCCATCATCTCCCACCCTTGATTATAGAAACTGAGCCAAGGGAAAGTTTAGCAATTCTGCTTATGGCTCTCCATGCTCCTCTGCTTGCTCTTTCAATCCGTACAGACAGATTAGGAAGAGGATTAGTGAAGAGGAAGGTGGTTTCATGGTTTTGAGAAACCCACTAATGGTTTTTCACCTAGTTTTACCCTTTGGGCAATAGATTGATGGAGATTGATTACCCAATGGTCAAAAACAAGCTTAATTTCATCCATACATAAACAAAAATCCCTAAACGTGTTCTTCTTCAATTAAAATTCAAAAAATTTACCAAAATCACCTTTGTTTTTGTCTCTTTCACCTCTTTTGACCGCTTTCAAGAAAATTAAATTACACCAAAGCTCTGATACCACTGCAACCGGACCTTTAATTTTCTTGAAGGGAATAATCAAAAGCTCATAAAAATTATATCAAATATCAAAATAATTACTTAAATTAAATGGAAAATTAAAGCATAAAACAAAACATAGAGCAAGAGAAAGAAATACATCACCATCAACACAAGGCAACACAAGATTGGGTGCAATCTTCCCCCCCCCCCAACGTGAGTGGCTTCTTCTCGCGTGGGTATTTTTGATATATTTCCAAAAGTAGGCTTTCAGCCAAAAATAAAGTATACATCCATATTTGGACTTTGCCATTTAATTAGCCTTTGTCCTCAAACCTTCTAAGGTTTGCACAATTTTTCTAATTCAATAATCTAACTTGTGCACATATGCACATTACAAAATAAATCAACTAATGCTCGTACACACACTGTACAATAAATTGACGCATGCACACACACACATCACACTGATGTCAAAATAATATCAAACGCCATAGTACAGCCACAAAATATTGTGAGATCGGTCCACACGCCATGACTCAATCCACCATCTGTGCGACACCTAAATCGGTATCCTCGCACTGTGCAATACCTAAATCGGTACCCTTGCACACCTCATCACCTAAACACATAAACATAAACCACGTCAGTAGTAACAATCAATTGACATCACATCAATCAATCCTAACGTGTTCATGATGAGAAATAGGCATCATAAAAAAAAATATACAAATTTAAATGACCATGATTATTATTCAAATAACATGGGTCATAACAATTTTGTTGCCTTTGCCAATTTCCATGACCTCTTTGACTCCCCCTGCCTCTGAACTGGCCTCTTCCACCTTTGTGGTATTGTTGTGATTCATGGGACTATTATTGTTGACCATAATTTGATTACTTGTTTGGCCACCACCTTGGCCACGGCCTCGGCCTCGGCTTCTACCTCATCATCTACCTGCACTTATGTAGAAGGCATGTTGCTCCGAATTGCCTTTGTTTTGTGAAGACTGGTCTTCACCCAAACTATTTTCTTCAATGATCATCATCAACACCAAATCTGTAAATTTGGGAATGTTCTCTCGAGTCTAAATAAATGTCTTGAATGCCTTGTATTGTGGCCCGAGATCACGTAGACATACTTCCATCTTATCATCGTTATCAACAGATACACCAAAAGATGCAAGGGATTCCACAATGCCCTTGATCTTCAAGGCATAATTATTCACATACATGTTTTTCTTCTCCCACAGTATGAAGCTCATTCTTCAACTGAATCTTTTGTGCCTTGGTGTTAGTTTCATACAGCTTCACCAAGGTGTCCTATGCCTCCTTGGGTGACTTGGCATCCTGTATATGCCCAATCATGGTGTCTTGTGTATGTTAGTAGAAAGCCAATACATGACTTTTCTTGCTCCTTGATTCCAATCCTTGTATTCTTTTACATCTGCCAGTAGTTGGGTTAATCTCAGGTATCTCTGATGCCTCCTCATGTTCACCTTCACAATGTAGTCGCAGTAGTCTTTTCTCATCTCAAAAAATTTATAATCTAAACCTCAAAGCATGGAAGTTGTTCTTGTCAAGCTTCTCTGCAATAATCTGGTTAATTCCATCATTTGACATCTTGTCTACAACACAAACTCACCAAAAATAACACTTTTGTTTGTCCTACACAAATTGCTATATTCTCTATAAACGATAATATACTGCACCCAAACTGTCCCACAACCAGTGACCGCAATTTGCATGCATACACCCGATAGCACTTGTAAGACCTCTTTGCAGTACACATAGTGTCTATACAACTAATTTCCTTCCTGGAGTTCCAAAAACAAAATTCTACAGAGAGAATCAAAACTTACTCGCAGTGCACATGAACACCTGCGAACTGAAAAATGGAGATTAAGACGCGTCCGAAACGCGTTTTCACCCGAAAAATTTTCATCTAAAGAACAATATAGTTGCCTTGTAGCTTCACTCCGGTGAAGACAGCTTCTCAATTGGAGTTCCTTTTGTTGATACCTCTCGAAGAGCTCCCGACAAGGGTATAGTAGCCAACACAAAGGGGGAAGAGTAGGTGAAGCTCTTACCCTCATACCATTTCCTGTGCTTCACTTGCTTGCCGCTCAGCTTCTTTGCATGAACTAGGCTTTGATACCATGAAACAATCTAGGGAGAAAGAGAGCTTGAGCTCTTGCAAGCACACACACACACACACACACACACACACACACACATACTCACACAAACCCTAGAAGAGAACATGCAAGATGAGAGGCTGAAAATTATTGTTCTTCTTCTTCTCAACAAAAGAGTTCTACTAAAAGATAAGGGAAATATAGCATAAGTACTAAAGTACTATGTACATACGGTCCATAATGTGATCACGCTAAGTGAGTGAGCTGGCAAGATAGTATGCCATGGTGTAGTCAAACTGTAGAATCACTGGCAAAGATCTATCATGTCAGCATCCTACCAAACACGCCAATGATGTAAGTGGAGGAAACGATCACCCATGCATATCATAAGTGTCAGCTCATGTTGAGCTTGACATCTCAAGATCATGCTCTCATCCATTTCTATGCTTTCCATTGATTCTTACACTATTAGAAAGCTAGTTATATGGTGAGGGTATCTTGGCAATTGGTGGAGAGGCCAAGGGGAGAATGTCTTGAATTTGGTGCGCCATGATTGCCTTAAAAAGTGGTACATCAAAGGATTAGGTACATGGAGTGAATACATGGACTCAACCCTTGCCATCGAATTTTAAACTTTGGTAGCAGGGTGAGAAGATTGGCAAGCAAAATCTCTCCGTCGACACTCAAACTTCAACGACCTATGGAATGCAAGAGGTCATATTGACCAACACTATGGAATGCAAGAGGTCATATTGACCAACACTATGTGATGCATATGCATTGGGATGATGGATTTATTTTGCAATGGAATTGATGCCAAATGCATTACGCAATGATAGTCAATGATGCCTTGATATAGTAAGTGCATTGGAAAATGCAAAGGATATTCTGGGAATGCCATTTTGATTGCTTGGGAATTTGAAATTTTGTCCATAAAACAAAGGAGACTATGGCGAAATTTCTCTAAAAATTCTGATGCATAGAGTGAATTGATGGCACAAAATTGATGAATGGAGTTGCTTTTGATCGTCACTACACTTGGGGGAGAGCAAGAGGCAATGCATTGCAAGTTGGAGTGCAATATGAGCCCAATGGAACCACTTTTGCATAGGCACTAAACCCTAATTCAGTCAAAGCACATTAGGACTGAAGTTTAGGTGTTTACATAAACTCATAGTACTCCCTTAGACCTACACAACATGCCTTTACCTCTCCATTTTGATATTATTTGGGTAGTCAAACCTAGTTAGTTGACTTTGACCAAAAAGTTAAAATAGAGCATATATGCACTTTGACTTTGATCAAACCCTCTCATAGTTATTACTCATTATCACAAGCTCTCACACTAAGTTTCATCCAAATCCAGTGAGTTTTGAGTATTCTATAGCCTAATTTCCATTTTCAACCTATATACCTAAGAATCCTAAAACAAAGGATATTAGGGCACCTCATCTTAATTAGGTCTTTGCATGGTTGGATAGGGAATCTCATAAGCTTTATCAAGCATTAGATCTCTCCAATACAAGATCCCTACCCTAGGTTATAGCAAATTTTCCAAAAATAGTAAATTCTCATGGCACCCAAGCCTAAAGGAAGGCCGAGGAAGAATGCATTGAGTTCTGAGGATATAGAGGGTGAAGAGATGGTGGACCACGGTACCATGGAGGTACCAGAGGAGAATTTTGGGAAACCTTCAAGAGAGGTTAAATAAGAAGTGCATGTTTGAAGTGCCTCCAAGTATACCCCCAAACCCTCACATACCGTCTTAAATGACGCTCTTATCCAAATGTTGATGGAAATGAATGCAAAATTTGACACTATGGCTACAAGAATTGGATTGGTGGAAGAAAAGTTAGCCCAACCAACAGGTCAGCTTAAGCATGATGATGGTCATGGTGGTCATCAAGGAGACAAGAAACCTTTTCATGGAACAAGTCCGAAGAGAAGTCAAGAACATATGCAAGAGGCTTTTACAAGGGTTACCCAATGAGAATCCTACAAAGAATGCCACAAGTGGGAGTCATGGCGGAGGCTAGAAGACCTCTCATGGGGAAAATGAGGCCTACATCTTTCTAAGCTCTTTCCAAGCTGGTCCTTCTCAACTACGTGGAAAGCAACATACATCTTGGTCTAAATAATTGGAACCAAGCCTTGGAGAACCCAAAAGAGTATCTTCACATTCCAAGGAAAATCAATCTTCTATGTTTGAAGAAGAGTTGTATGTTGATGGTGATGTGATTGAACATGATTGGGTTACATATGTTATTCACTAAAAGGCAAAGGGAAGCTCATGATATATGGATGGAAATGCCTAATTTCATTAAGAAAGAGTACAAATACTTTGCTCAATTTATCAATTCCTACATGCAATTCTCAATTGATGAGGATATTGATGAAGAGGATGTTGATGCAATGCAAGCAAGGAGCTATGCATCGTCAATGCCTAATGGTGGAGGAGAAATGAGCACTAAGATGTCCTCTAGGCAAGATTTCTTTGATGCAAGGAGACAAAGGTCTCAAGCTATGATAGTCAAAGTGCAGACTTATGGATCTCTTGTTTAACACTTCATATGCAAATGAAGTACATAGCCTTCAAGCTAATTTGCAACAAGGTTATTAGAGTTTTGGTTCTATTTTTAGGAAGAAGAACTTGCTTCTACCATTGATGCACCAAGAGGGGACAAGTGCATTAAGGATGCCTATGCAGCAAGGTGGGACAAATGAGTTTGATATACCCATGTATCAAGTTGGTGCACATGATGAGGCACATATTCATCAAACATTATTTTCTTTAAAGGGAGTGATTAGAAGAAGACAATGTGCAATGATTGATGTTAAAACCTCTACAAGGGTAATATATGTGAATTATTGGTACGTATACTTGGTTTTCTCTTGCTTTGAGGAGTGGGGATAGAAGATCTACTATGCACTCAATGTTGCAAGATTTTGGCTTAAGAAAATGCAAAAGTGGCTCCCGGGGGGGGGGGGGGGGGGTTACTCATAAATATGTAAGCGTAGCACGTGGGTTCAACATAAGGGATTTTTAAAATCCCCTTTTTACACATTTTTTCCATACAGAAGGGTACCATTTAAAGGGGGTATTTACAGGTTGAATAGAAAAAGGGTGTGTTTTATTCATGAAAAAATCAGAGATAAGGGATTTTTAAATTAGTCCTTGAACGCCCAAGATACAAAGGGTTTACATATATCCCTCGAGAAAAGTGGACTTCCATTCACTATCACATTTGGTCATTGCATAGAGTATGACTGTATGAGTCTTTATGCACACATTGTGGGTGTTGAAGTGGATGAGACACTTGTTGTAATTTATGGACAATAAGAAGATGAAGATACTTCGTTGTTGCCAAATATTTCTTCACAAGTATCCAATGTATGTAAGCTGAAAATGGGTATGATGGGAAATCTTTCATAAGTGATTTGATTAAGGAATTTTCAGCTCATGATATAACACCACGAGATTGTGAGGACATGGTCATTGATGATGACATTTTGGATGAGTACTCATGATGGCAAATGGGATGATGACTCATTTGTTGGTGATACATGTGATGACCATGCCTTGGATGATCATGGCATTAGGTGACACATTGAGTGATTCGTGGAAGATTCATGAGAATGCATTGTGTGATCCATTTTCAAGTCCAGCTTGGAAGAGATATGATTCTCTTTTTTTTTACTATGAAGGCTTAGAAGATGTGCATCATGATGCAAACAAGGGAGAATTGTCTCATGACAAGATTGTCATACATGTGCTCGGGGGTTCACTATATGTAAACTCTCTATATCATGTCTATTCAAGGCCTAATTAAAAAACCCCTTATCTGTAAAATTTTCAAGAATAAAACACACCCTTTTTTTATTCAATTTGTAAATACCCCCTTTAAATGGTACCCTTATGTATGTAAAAAATGTGTAAAAAGGAGATTTAAAAAACACCTTTTGTTTAACCCACGTGCTACACATATATTTATGAGTGACCCCCCCCCCCAGAGTACATGTGTTGATGATCATGCATATATGGGTAGTACACATGTTGTTCATGGAGATGATGATAGTATTGAGGTGACATATTCTACTCCTATTGATCATGACTATCACATGGATTTTACACCTATTACACTATTGATGATGAAGTATGCATTGCATGCCGATCTTCAGGATGACACCTATACTTATGGAGATGCTAGTTATGAGGCATGTGCCTTTACGATTTGTGGATGCCAATATGATTTTGTGGTCTATGGGAATGGAGCATTCACTTTCACATGCATCATATGTCACTTGAGATGCATGATATATGATTATGTGGCACGCCATGGTACACCACAACATTGTGTGGCCATTAGTCAGGATTTCTATGCGATAGGAGGATTCGGTTCTATGACCATTGATGATGGAGTTCCTCATACTAAGGTGGTGTTGAATTTATGTTTCGGATTGTTGGATGGGCCGTTATTTCTTCCTTTTGATCCAGAAGGTCACACATTTGTTTCATGGTTGGATCATCTACATTGTGGTTTTCCATTCGACCTAAGAGGATTGGGTAGTCGCGTCGCCAACATGGGTTTTCTATGTTCTCTATTCGATCTAGGGAGTTTGAGAGCCATTGCTTTGGATTTTACATGGCTCGAATGTACATTTCGTCCATGCGGTTGCAATTATTACCTCATCTTCGGGTTGATACTCATAGCTTTTCCATTTGACCTTGGTGGTTGGAATAATGGTCACATTGTGGATGACAAGGCATTTCAAAAGGATACATTTTCATTTGACCCCGGTGGTGGGATTCATCTATGAGAGAGATGTTTACATTTTAGTGGATTTACTTGTGGATGAGGATGCATGGCAACCACTTTCTTAGGTGCAACAACAGCTTTATTATGTGAGGATGTGGTTGGGCCATTTGATATTCATTACATGGGCTTTTATAACTCCTACAATGGAAGATGTGCATTCTGGAATTTTTTGGACAGATTTGGCAGAGGCACTTTTTGGAGTCTTTTGGTGATCTCAATGAGCTCTAATGGTGACTATGATGGTAGTTTATGATATGTAGATGCTTTGGCATCATGCACATGTCATTTGGGGCTCATTTTGAAGTGTTTTCATGAGAGATTTGCAAGTGGTTTTGACATCGACATGGGCTGCCATAACAGTCCACTATGCTTCAAGAGGACTTCTTTCATGATTAGAGGGTCTAGTTCCACATTTCTCATGGATGAGGCTACTTGAAAATATTTGGAGTATGTGCAACAATATGGTATACTTGAGGAAGGTGTTTCTTGACCAAGTGGCCTGATTGGTATGGAGATATGGAGAAAATGGGCAATACTTGGAATTATAGGCATGCTGTAATTTCTCGGGTAATTTTGGTGAGGTCCATTGTTGGGGTCGATGCTCTACTCCAACAAGCTTCAATGGTCATCACAATGGAATAATATGATGTAGGACATGTTTAGCTAAGTGTATGCATCATTTGCGACCTATTTTATGGCATTTTTATATGAAGAATTTTTCAAAGGATTTCATCTACACAACAAGGATTGCCACAACAGTTCCACACATATGCATTGGAGATGAAGTTTCATGGACTTCCTTACATTTGGAGAGCATATTTGGTACCTTCACCACTTCCCATTGATTTTATTTGTTCAATTGTAGATATCTTGTATTATTTTGAGGACAAAATCTTTGGGAAGGGATGGTTTGTAATGAAGCAAAACTAAGGTCCACAACATGTAAATAATGGGCCATGGGCAAGGCTACTATAAATAGGGCCTTGGGTTCATTGTAGAGATCTTTTTTGTCATTCATATCTTGGATACTTACATGTACTCTTGGCTTCTTTCTTGGAGATGGCCTTTCATGGTCTAGGGCTCATGGCAAGCTTGATAGCCATCCTCATGGTGAGATGTTAAATCACTCGAGCCTTATGAACATACCTTCTTTGCTACATGTGCATAAGGATTTGTTCTATTTTTATCATAATCACATGGATTTCTCATGTGTTTTATGCACATCAAATAGATGCTCGATTTGGACTTTATGTGTTGATTTCTTGATATTTGGTCTAGATCCATTTCATGAGCAAAGAATGGACCACATAAAGCTAGATCGATAGCTTTGAAAGTAGACCAATGTAGCATAGTTTGTGAGACATGTATGAGCAAAACCATAGGTGCTAAAAATTCAAATAAATGTGTTGTAGCGTAGTTTGTGACACATGTATGAAAAAACCATAGGTGCTAACAATTCAAACAAGTGTGTTGTGATATTTAGTACACAAGTACATAAAATGATGAAAAATGTGATTATTATGCATAATAATAAGAGAATAATTTCTTTATTAAGGATCTTACTCTGTGTGTGTGTGTGTGTGTGTGTGTGTGTGTGTGTGTGTGTGAGAGAGAGAGAGAGAGAGAGAGAGAGAGAGAGAGAGAGAGAGAGAGAGAGAGAGAGAGCACATGAAACTAGATCGATGACTTTGAACGTAAGACCAAAATGTAGCGTAGTTTGTGAGACACGTATGAATGAAACTACATGTGCTAAAAATTCAAATAAATGTGTTGTGATATTTAGTTACATAAATATGTATATTAATAAGACAAGAATTCTTTATTAAGGCTCTTAGAGAGAGAGAGAGAGAGAGAGAGAGAGAAAGAGAGAGAGAGAGAGAGAGATTGATTTATAACTAAATATAATATACCAATGTAAAATGTTTGTTATAAGTATCCATTATTATTGTAGTATATTATACTATGCATAATAGTTCACTTTATCATCATTAATAGTTCACTTTATGATTAACATTTCACTTTATGCATAATAGTTCATTTTTATTATTGATTAGATTAAACTACTATGCATA
Organism: Cibotium barometz; assembly: GCF_041138505.1. NCBI lineage: Eukaryota > Viridiplantae > Streptophyta > Polypodiopsida > Cyatheales > Cibotiaceae > Cibotium > Cibotium barometz. The sequence continues at coordinate 34,857,152 of NC_141046.1, forward strand.
ATTGTTCACTTTATGATTAATAATTTACATGTATGCATGTAAAATTAGTTGCTCCTTGAATCACCAGCCAAATTTTAATGCATTTTTATGCCTTTGTTTTGATAAAGCGGACCAAAAATCTTCACACTTACTCATCCTTATCATATTCGTGTCTATTATACTTCTAGTACTATAAACTCTTTTATTTTTAATAAAACTACTTCCAATTTGATGGCACTTGATTCATATGCATACCGGATAAATGATGTACATTTGGGCACTTTGGTCTAGATAAAAGACATGAAACGAATGTGTACATGGAAGGAGGTCGATGAAAATGCAAACGAAAATTGGAGTACAATACTGCCCTCTCCTGAATAGTAATACAAGGCCACATTCAAAGGTTAAGACTTTAACAAGAGCCTCTTCATCAATAGAAAATTAGGGCCACATTGTAAGATGTTTTATAAAAAAAAAGTTAAATCTGTATGATTAAAAAGATATTACAATCTGTCTTCACACTCTTGCAACAACAGGCATAATGGCTCTCTTTACTCAAAAGAGACTGTTCAAGGACCCCCTTTTTCTCCCACTATATCTACTTTAGTTCTATATGGGTCCTCTTATTATTAGTAGTAGGTAGTGTGCTCCTCTCTCACTAGCAGTCCACTTTCTCTATATTATTATTACTATTAGACTACTCAGTGCTTCACTTGTTTTTTTCACCCACTATATCTACTTTATGGGTAGTAGTAGTAGTAGTAGGTAGTGTGCTCCTCTCTCACCAGTGTGGATTCTCTTCTCTATATTAGTATTAGTATGTAGTCTACTTTGTTGTTTTCTTTTTCTTTCTTTTTTTTGCCCTAGTATTATCAATATCTAGTATTTTGCTACTAATTGCTATCATTGGGAAGCCTACAGTTGGTTCTAATCTCGCCCTGGTCACTGCCGAGGATCCCAATTTGCCCCATTTTCTCCATGGCGGTGGCGAAGGCAAAGAAGAAGGCGGCTTCATCAGCGGTGAATTTGTCAACGATGGGCTTCATGGTAGAGCAGTTGAGGAGCTGCTGGTCGGCGTGGATGCTCACCCGGCCCTTCTCGAGCGACGTGAAGAAGCCGTTGTCAAAGGTGTCCTGCGTCGTGTTGTCCAAGGCAATCTGCACATCATCATCATCTGCACCCGATTGTGGGCACAAACTCTTCAAGTATCCCACATACGCTGGATCCGAGTACACTTCATTGCTGCTGTTGCCGTAGAGCCGTCTCCTCACGAAGAAGCAGTGATTATACCCAATCGTATGGCCACCACCTTCTTGCCAACATACACACACAGCGAGCAGCTTTAATTCAATTTTTGATCGGTTATATCGCCTGAAACCCTCGTTCTAACTACTTGTCATTAAGGATAATGATCTGCTTACGACTACTATTTCTCCTAAATGGAGTCTATTAAATACACAGCCCAACTCTTAACTCGAATCATTATCCATATTTGTCTACTTCTCTACAATGGGTCAGTGTGCATTTCAAAGTCATGCTTCGAATGTGCATCAGAAAATAGGAAATAGAATATTGATTTTAGTTGATTATTGTTAATTCTCTTCACGGTAAATGAAATTCTTACCAATAAATAAAATGGAAATATTATATTGCTTTCTTTATATAATTCACCGTGTGGACAATAATTGTTATCTTGAGCCTCCATGAACGTAATATATATTATTCTTGAGCCTCAATGAAAGTAATACTTTATGGATAATAATTGTTATCTTGAGCCTCAATGAAGGTAATATATATTATTCTTGAGCCTCAATAAAAGTTTATTATTCTTGAGACTCAATGGAATAAATTATGTATTATGTAAAGAGGATTGAATTATGGTGCTTACCTATGAGAGCAACCACATCTTGTATGTCAGTGATATTTTGCTTTGCAAACTTCTGCAATATTGTCTCCAAGGGCTCATTGGTGCCAGGAAGAGCGCTAGTGAGGTTGGCATAAGAGGCCTTGCTGTCATACCTTCCCATGGGAACATTCCATGTTGTGCAAAGCTGTGTGATAATTATTAAACATATATGTAATCAGCTTAGGATCAATAATCTACTCATTCAACTAGAGTGATAATTATTAAGCATATATGAAATCAGCTTAGGATCAATAATCTACTCATTCAACTAGATATGAGCACACGCAACCATGCATACTTACCCTCCCCCCCTTTCACATTAACATAAGAACCCCTTCACATGCATTAACATAAGACTAATACATTTGTGTGATGAGTAAAATTGGAACTCATATTCACTCACACTTAAGAGTCCCTTCATACATGTGTACGTAATACATATACATGCATGTATATGTGTCAAGTTACTATATTTATACACACGTGCATGCATGTATACATACAATGTATATGTATGTATACATGCATGTATGTTTGTCAAGTTACTATACATACATATGCATGCATGTTTGTCAAATCACTATATTTATACACACGTGCATGATGCATGCATACATACAATATAATTAGTAAACTCAAACTTGACATAATTTTGAAACCTACACTTGATCACGAGTGATTCAATTATTACACAAATTTTATCAAATAATGTTCAGTACATGATTATTTAAAATATTAAAATATATAGAGTGATTCTGGTTTGGGAGCTTACGTGTGATGGGCAGACAGCCTGCACTCCGGATCTTGCAGCCAAAGCAAGGATATCTGCACAAGACACTTGCACTTGGCATTGTTGTGTGATGGTCTCTTTGATTTTGTCCACAAGCTCGAACCCCCTCACCGAGTGATTATTCCCAGGTGATAATTTCTCCCCATTCGAGCCATCCAACAATATAGAAGCATCACACCCCTTAATGTAAAATTAGCATTAAACCAAAACAAGTATAAGTACCACCTATATTTGACTGCTATAAATAATAGTTTCTCACTATTTCAGTACATGAAATGGCAATATCTAATTAACCCATCTTATTCTGGTCGTAATTAGCGCCAAAACTTTGGCCATTCGCGTTAATTCCATGATGTAATTAATGGTTGCACCACACTTTGTCAGCAGTAACTAATTAACTGCGCTTTCTCTAATCTCTATCACCTAATGCGTAATTAATTGATCGTAAAGAAACAAAATTCATGTAGGAAATCGAAATTCATTGATGGGTTGTACAAAGGGAGTTAGTAAGAACTGCTTGAAATCAATAAAATTATGGAAACTCACATGGACAAAGCAGTCGTGGAAATACAAGCGCAAGAGCGAGGCAGCCATCCTTTTCGCGTCATACACAGCCTGGTAGACCTCCGTGGTCACCACCGCTTCAATGCAAGCTTTCTGTTCTGCATCGATAGTGTAACGGTTTCCGTCTTCAGCTAAAACATACCCTTTGAAGCTCGAGTGATTGCAGATGGAGGCATGCATGATTAGGCAGATAATAATAATAATTAACCCTAACCCTAAACTAGCGCCCGAATTAAACTTCCGCACCAAGCTGGCCTGCAGCATTATTACTACTACTGATGTTTGAAAAAAAATCAATCGGGATTAAGTAAAAGTATCGAGATAGTTAAGCGAAGATTACGTGCTGCTGGTTATGATTGATTTGAAGAGGTTTGATTCATATTTATAAGTAAGAATAGAATCTGAGATCAAATCCCGGCTTTGCATCTGAGTTTCCGATTATTTTTTTCTGCTTCAAAGCAAAGAAATGGTCAGACGTCACTTGGATTACCATCCCGGCTTGTCGGAAGAACGGTCTCCTAACACAGTATTAAAAAAAAAACCTGTATTTTCCCACACAAGATAAAAGCAGGAAAAAAAACAGAACAAAAATATATTAACGATAATTCTCACCGCCGCCAGAAAATATTAACGATAATTCTCACCGCCGCCAGAAAAAAAATATATTAAGGATAATTCTCACCGCCGCGAGAAAATATTAACGATAATTTCGGATCTCTTTTCAATATCTCCTTTCAGTAACTAATATCGCCAAAAAAAAAAAATCTCACCGCCATAACATCTCTATTTGGGTGCCCTTCACTTTCTTCATTTGATATTTCTTTTTTCTACTTTTGCCATTTCTTTTTTTTAAAATTAGCTTGAATTAGTACATCACAACACACACACCCATGCGTGCCACTGCTCGCATAGTGAGGGCTTGAACCCATGACCTTGTCTATCCACTTAACTAACTCGAGGTCGGCAAAACTTTTGCCATTTCATTGACATAAAAGGTTTTATTAGCAGTGCTGTTTCTTCATTCCAATGAAAATTTGAAATTTAAAAAATATATTTTTGTTTCTCCATTTGATATTTCTTTTTTCTACTTTTGCCATTTCATTAACGGTTTTATTAGCAATGTTGTTTCTTCATTCCAATGAAAATTTAAAAATATATTTTTATTTTCGTGAACACAAATTTAGAAGGCTTCCAAGTTCCTACTAAAATGCTACCTGATAATAATTAATTAATTAGTGTTGTTTTATAATTCCCACTTTCGAAGATTTGGACTATATTTGTTAAAATTGGCTCGATAAAATCAATAAAATGATCTAGGATTGGACTATATTTGTTAAAATTGGCTAGATGAAATCAATAAAATGATCTAGATTTGGACCATATTTATTAAAATCGACTAGAAAAAAGCTTGTATTACTTGTAAATTTAGTCTATATTAGTGAAACTTGAGAAGAATTACCCTTTTGATTTAGACTATATTTCACTAATGCAAGAAGAACATGCTCAACAAATAATAACCTATATTTCTATTGGAGAGATTTTGAAATACTGGTTACCATGTGATTATAAGGATCATTACTTAGTAATTCTACTATTCAAAACTGTATCAATCAGGACAGTTCCTAAACACTACCAAATTTAAAATCTCATACTATATTTATGAACACATTCATGCCACTTAGGAGCTCGAGTACATAGACATTGAAAACCTCTTAGAAGTAGTAGTGTTGAAAAAAACTATAAATTATAATCGAGATTACATTAGAAATCATAATCAGCAAAAAGTTCATCTCCAGCAGTGAAATTCTTCAATGCTTCTAGCCATAATCATCTACATGTACATTTCTTTCTCTATGCTTGTACCATGGATGTAATGATGGTGAGAATACATAACACACATTCTCTCTTTCTTTGTAATCCTTATAGCTATTTATATAACCAGCCACATTTCCATCTTGAACATCACCGACAATGTAAACTCTGTCCTCCTTAGGACACACACTAGGGTCCTCAATGATCGAGTACTTTTGTGCTCTAGGATTCTCTACACATAATTTTATCCAATTATCATAAGAATATTTTGACCCTCCATAGTGCAACAAGGTCCTTCCAGCTTGCACATTTGAATGTATAAACAATCCAAGCCCAGCCCCTTGGATTGAAAAAGGTTTAACCATGTAAGCCACATCTTTATAGAAGATCTCTGCAACTTTGATGGGTAAATGCGGTGGTCGCATTTCATCATCTTTGATATGGTATTCACACATCGAAGATATCTTGATTTTTCTTAAAGCCTTGAATTCTGTGAAAAGAAAAAACACAAGTTAGTCTTTACGTAAACTACATACCATATATAGCATAAATGTTACATGCTTTCTCCTACACATTTGAAGGGTTCATGAAAAAAGAACCTAGTTTCTCCATGGCTGACGTTGATAGAAATCTTTTAATTGCAATATATAACTCTTAGCTGCAGCTCTTGTGATGAAGCTTTTTTTATACCCTAGTTGTTGAGCATAGAGCATTGCTTCCATGTCTTTTAGTGGAGGAATTATTTGCAATATCACTAGTTGTCTACTACTTAGATTAACAGATGGAGCACGAATTTTACTTCTTGTTTCCAAATCAGTATATGTTGTGTGTCCTTGACATTGACCCGATGGAGTTTGTCTGCTTGATGAGCTTGAATGAGCATCTTGTCCTCCTTCCCTTGTTATGTTCTTGTTCATCTCATCCCATTCAAGAATCACCTTTTGAAAATAGTCATATAATGAATGACCATATTGCACTGGTTGTTGCCCATATCTATTGAAGGTTATAACATCACGCACATCTTTTGCACCATCTAAGTACAATAGATACTGCAACAGATCCTCAATTAAAATGTTATCTCCTTGATCAATATTGAAAGTGGTAGGAAAGATACAATTTTTTGCTGGATTCAAACAACCTTTATAAGGGTTGTCTCGTCAATGAGCACAGTCCTTTCCAAAAAAACTTTCCACTCCATTGGCACCATACCTTTAGAAGAGGTTTAAACATTGCTTCAACCCCAATCTTATCTGGCCTGTAAATCTTCTCCTTATCATATTTGTAGCACTCTTCTGGTCCCCAAACCATGAAAATGGCAAGTCCTTTCTTGAGTGTTTTGTCAAAGTTTGCACTATAGAAGACAAAAATTCTTTTGCATTGCTGTTGACCATATCCCAACATTAAATCTCATAAACGCAGCAACTTCAGTATCCACTTCCTCTTCATCTTCAGAGTCTTCCTCATCGTGGAGGAACACAATACAAGCACTGTCTAGTATTGTTTGCTTTTCTACTCTCTCTCAGTAGCGTTTAATGTCATTAAACTCTTTTTCTTTGCTGACGATTGCTTGTACCAATTGACTAGATATGGCAAGTCTTACATAAGTGTCTATTTCATTTTTGAAGTCCACGCTACCAGTCTCCATCACATACTTGCCAGCCACATTCTCTAAAGCATTCTCCAATGCATACATTTGTTTTCTTGAAACAAAGACAAGTAGAATAAACTGCATCGGATCAGAGACAATGGACATTAGACCCTTAAGTAGTTGCTCAAACTTCTCAGTGTCCTAAGAGATGTTGTGTGCACCATGTACTGCATCCAATAACAATTCCAACTGCCATGGGATCTTGGTAAATATTATGAATAAATTCAATGCCTTCCATGTTAGGTCCCACTTGAAAGATACTCCATGACAAAACACTAGTACCAAAAGATTGACCTAGACTTTCTTTATGTCCCATTATCCATCTAATGTAACCCTTTGCAGCTTCTGGCAATGGTCCTGCCTCTTTTCCTCATGCTAGTTTCTTCTTTATCCAAGTATTACAACAACCAACAATTTTTTCATATAGATCTAGTGTGATGTTGTAATACTCCTCACACTCCTTCCAAGATCTTTGAGCTCCATCAATTGAATTTGCATTAATAAATGGCACCACCTCATCTTGCAAGACCTTGTCTTCTTTCATTTGCTTTGATCTATCGGCCATGTCAATGTTATCAATGTCTGATTTGCTCTTTACCAATAGAGTTTTTCCAATAAAGAGCAAATCAATGTCTGATTTGCTCTTTATCAATGTCTGATTTGCTCTTTACCAATAGAGTTTTTCCATCAAGCATCTCCCCTTGGATTACTCTAATCTGCTACTCATCCAACCCTTGTAAGCATCGAAACATTGTGCAAGTGCTTGGAAACAATTAACAACATGGATGTTGAATTTTGCTTTTGATCCCATGAAGTAGTATTTCTCATACTCTACCAAGCCTGATCTACCGGCACTGCTCTTAGAAGATAGTTTTTTCTTTTTTTGATCAAAGTTGACAAACAACACATTGTTAGAAATAGTTATTGGCATGGATGTGCTTGACCCAGATCCTCCTTCAACACCACCTCCTTTGGCACCGGAATATATTTCCTATCCTCCTATCCGCCGTGGTTTCTTTGTTGGGTTGGGTGAATCTCTTGAATGAGCATCGGGCTTGAGCTTTGCCTTCACTTTAGCATAAGAATCAATTATTTACTGGATTGAAGCTTCCTCAACATCATCATCCACATTCTATCCTAATGTTGTCATATTGTAGGTGTTGTCTGTCATATTTGTAGGTGTTGTCTACCTTCATTTGTGTGTCATCATAAGAACTAGGATGAAGCAAAAAAGCATTGTCTTTACCCACATCCACACGAACACATGGTACACCTTGCTCTCCAATGGATCCTTCTTGTAATCTAATCACAGACCCTTCACATTTGTAGGTTTCAGTGTTCGGCTTAAGCACAAAAAGTTTGATGTTCTGCATTCGTTTTCCATCTTTATTATGAAAATCCAAGTACCAATCCCAAGAACTGTTGTCAGTAACTCCATCATAAAATTGGATTCTTGCTTGTGTTGAGTTAGATGTCCTCTTAGTCATGTTTGAGGCCTGTCAATATCAATAAAAGATAGTAAGATAGTAAGTACATACATAATTATATTCTCGTTAGCAAGAAGTATGTGCACATTGACTTGTAGGAGTTAGATCCTAGATCTTCCTACAATGCTAAGAGATTTGGACTCAAGTCCAAATCTTCAAGAGATTTGGATGAAAGTAAAAATCTATAGACATTGAATGGATATTTGGACTTGAGTCCAAATCTCCTAGCCTCACAGGGAGATTTAGACTTGAGTCCAAATCTCTAATTGAAGGGAATCCAAATCTGTATGAACTGAAAGAAGATGGGGAGATTTTAACTTAAGTACAAATCTAAAGTCATTGGAAGGAGATTTAGACTTGAGTCAAAATCTTTTAGCCTCACAGGGAGATTTGGACTTGAGTCCAAATCTCTTTGCCTCACATGGAGATTTAGACTTAAGTCCAAATCTTCTAGCCTCATAGGAAGATTTGGACTTGAGTCCAAATGTCTTTGCCTCATGGGGAGATTTAGATTTGAGTCCAAATATCTTTGCCTCACAGGTAGATTTGGACTTAAGTCCAAACTCAGTCCAAATCTCCTAGCCTCACAAGAAGATTTGGACTTGAGTCCAAATCTCTTTGCCTAATGGGGAGATTTGGACTCGAGTCCAAATCTCTAAGTGAATGGAATCAAAATCTATAGGGCCAAGAGAGGATTTGGAATCAAGTCCAAATCTCTAAGTGAAGGGAATCCAAATATAAAGGGCTTGGAGAAGATTTGGACTCAAGTCCAAATCTTTAGGGAAGATGGAGAAGACTCAAGTCCAAATCTTTAGGGAAGATGGAGAGATTTAGACTCAAGTCCAAATCTATAGGCGTTGGAAGGATATTTGGACGTAAGTCCAAATATCTAAGCCTCATGGAGAGATTTAGCGTTGAGTCCAAATCCCTATCATGTCCAAATCTATTTGGACGGAAGTCCAATTCCTAAGCCCCATGGGAAGATTTGGACTCCAGTCCAAATCTATAGGCATTGTTGGGAGATTTGGACTTGAGTCCCAATCTCCCAACCTCGCAAGGAGATTTGGACTCAAGTCCAAATCTCCCTATGAGGCTAGGAGATTGGGACTCAAGTCCAAATCTCCCAACAATGCCTAGGCATTAAAGGAAGATTAGGCCTTGCATCAAAATCTTTAAGTCTCACGGGAAGATTTACACTCAAGTCCAAATATTTAGGGAAGATGCAAAGATTTGGACTTAAGTCCAAATCTTTAGGGAAGATAAAGAGATTTGGACTTAGGTCCAAATCTATAGAAATTGGAAGGATATTTGGACTTAAGTCCTAGTTTATAGAAATTGGAAGGATATTTGGAGTTGAGTCCAAATCCCTATCATATCCAAATCTATTTGGACCCAAGTCTAATTCTTAAGCATGATGGGAAGATTTGGATTGAAGTCCAAATCTTTAGGCATCGAAAGGTGATTTGGACTAGAGTCTAAATCTCCAAGTCTTAGAGGGAGATTTGGAGTCAAGTCCAAATCTTTTAAGCCTCACTGAAGATTTGGACAATAGTGCAAATGTACACAGGCATATTGTAGGGAGATTTGGACCCAAGTCCAAATATGAATCCTCATGGGAAGATTTGGACTCAAGTCCATATCTATAGCATTGGAAGGAGATTTTGACTTGAGTCCAAATCTCCAAGCCTCATGGGAAGATTTGGACTCAAGTCCAAATCTATAGCATTGGAAGGAGATTTAGACTTGAGTCCAAATCTCCAAGCCTCACATGGAGATTTGGACTCAAGTCCAAATCTCCCAACTTATTATTTATGGCTTTTTTCTTTAAAAAAAATTCAAATTCAAAACTTTCTCTCCCAAAATTTCAAACATGAATCCACAACTCCTTCACCTACAAGGATTATACCAAAGGGCCGAACAGAAAAACAAAACAAGGTTTCAACATATTAACAGGTAAGATTTTTTTATTTGTGTATTCATGATTCTTAATTTTGTTCAAATTAAATCAAGAAGTATGTATTTAATCTAGGCTTTGAAGTAGGGTTTGTAAGTATAACTAAGATTATGTATTTAGATTGTTAATTAAGTTTTGAAATAAAATTATAACTTTCTTAATTAAGAAGCATGCTAGTTAGATTAATAAGTACATAGTGTTTAATATTTTTATTAGAAGATTAGAAAAATAGTTTAAAAAGCTCTATTTTATTCAACTAGATTAAGAGAAGCAGAGGAAGAAGAAGAAGAAAAGAAGAGGAGAGAAAGAGAGAAGAAGAAAGAAAAAAAACATTGTCTTTCATTTTTTTTAAATTTAGGGTTTACAAAAAAAAAGGATTAAGATAAAGAAGAGGGAGAAGGAGACGAAAAGGAGGAGGAGGAGAAAGAAGAAGAAGAAGAGAAGGAGAGAAAAAGAGAGAAGAAAAAGAAGAAGAGAGGGGAAGAAGAAGAAGAAGAGAACAGGGAAAAAGAAGAAGGAGAAGAGGAAGAAGAAGAGAGAAAGAGATAGAGAGCACCTGCTAGGGTTTCGTAGCGCGTTTGTGTTCCCTCTTGCTAGGGTTTCGTGGCGCGTTTGTGTTCCCTCTTGCTAGGGTTTCACGATGCGTCTCTGTTCCCTCCTGCTAGGGTTTCCCAGCTTTTCGTTCTCTTCTTTTCTCTGTGCGAAGCGATAGGGTTTCGTTTTGTTTTTGTTGCTGCCCGTTTTTTTATGTTCATCGCATTTCTTTTACGTTTATAGTACTAATTAATTAGTATATAATATAGTTAATATTTAGTATTTAATTAATATCTAATATATATAGTATATAATATAGTATAATTCGTTAATATATCACAGTATATAGTATATTATAAATTATATGGTATAATAATTTATTAGTATGATAAATATTTAATAGTTAATAATAATTAATTAATTAATTAGTATACACTATAGTAAATAATTAGTATACTAATTAATTAGTATATAATATATATATAGCATATCACGTAGCCTTCTTGTGAGATACATATTTTGGTGTGCAAGGAGGAGTACAAATTTTGTGCATTTTCAACATGTGTATACTTGCTAGTATGCTCAATTTCTTCAGCGACGATTGGGTGATCGACTCTCATATTGGTCATACCGTCTCGCAGGGTCAGGGACTACCGGCAGCCCCCGGACCCCACCGCTGGGGGTGTTGCCCTCAGACCCCCCACTATCAGGGGACTGCCGCCCCTGAACCCCCCACCTTACGTGGCACCTACCAACCCACCCATGAGAATAAGTTTTTTCTCCTCCAACAAGACTAGAAAGGATACAAGTGTAGGATTCTAGGTTAAAGGTCTCTTTGGTACACTTGGATACCTGTGGTTCGTAGTAGGTTGAGAGCAACAATTGGAGCCAAGGATTTTGGTTCACTTTGAAAATTTGGACTTGACTCCAAATCTCCAATAATTGGAGAGAGATTTGGACTTGAGTCCAAATCTCTAAGAATCGGAGGGAGTCCAAATCTCTACAAATTATAGAGGAAATATTTGGACTTCTATCCAAATCTTTAGGTATTGGAGAGAGATTTTGACTTGAGTCTAGACATAGAAGGCACATTTGGACTTGAGTCCAAATCTCTAGCAATTAGAGGGAGATTTGGACTTCAGTGCAAATCTCAAAGCATAGAGAGGAGATTTGGACTTAAGTCCAAATCTCCAAGAATTAGAGAGAGATTTGGACTTAAGTCCACACATACAAGGGAGATTTTGGACTTGAATCCAAATCTCTAAGAATTGGAAGGAGATTTAGACTCAAGTCTAAGTCTCAAAGCATAGAGGGGAGATTTGAAATTGAGTCCAAATCTCTAGGGTTTAGGGGGGAGATTTGGACTTAAGTCCAAATATCTAAGAATTGGAGGGAGATTTGGACTCAAGTCCAAATCTCAAAGCATGGATGGGAGATTTGAAATTGAGTCCAAATCTCTAGGGTTTAGGGGGGAGATTTGGACTTAAGTCCCAATATCTAAGAATTGGAGGGAGATTTGCACTCAAGTCCAAATCTCAAAGCATGGATGGGAGATTTGAACTTGAGTCCGAATCTCCAAGAATTGGAGGGAGATTTGGACTTGAATCCAAATCTCTAAGAATTGGAGGGAGATTCAGACTCAAGTCCCGCATCTCAAATCATGGAGAGGAGATGTGAACTTGAGTCCAAATCCCCAAGAATTGGAGGAAGATTTGGACTCAAGTCTGAATCTTGAAGCATGGAGGGGAGATTTGGAGTTGAGTCTACATCTCCAGGAATTGGAGAGATCTGGACTTGAGTCCACACATACAAGGGAGATTTGGACTTGAGTCTACATCTCTAGGAATTGGAGGGATATTTGGACTTAAGTCCAAATCTCTAACAATAAGAGGGAGATTTAGACTTGATTCCAAATCTCGAAGCATAGAGGGGAGATTCGGACTTGAGTCTAAATCTCTAGAAATTCATGAGAGAGATTTAAATCTCTAAGCCTCCCAATGAGATTTGGACTTAAGTCTAAATCTCTAAGCCTTACAGAGACAAACCTCCAAGCCTCCCAAGGATATTTGGACTAAAGTCCAAATCTCTAAGCCTCCCATTGAAAAATTATAGATTTGTACATGGTAAATTTGTACTCAAACAAATCTATAAGATTTGACTAATAATTTATGGATATATTAAGAGTATGAAACTCCATCCTAAAACAATACTGATTTTTTAGAATGGTTTCCATTCTTATGAGACATGTGAAATGGCCCTTCAATTTCAAAATAAAGAATGTGTTGATATGCTCATCAATGGAGATATAGTAGCTAGTGGGAGAGTCCTTTCAATTGAAGAAAATGATTATTGTCAAGGGGAGCTTCTTGGTCATGGCAATGTGTCAGTTTCTATAGACAAATGATTTAACAAGGATGTGGCCCTACCATTTCCTACAATGGATGGAGTCTCAATATGTGAGGCAATTGGTAGCATTGTTAAGTGGGATAAGCAATGCTTGAAAAGGTCACCAAATGCATCAGAAAATTTTGAAAAGACCATGGAATTTGAAGATGAGAAGAGCTTGGTTTCATATGATGATAATAATATTCGAGAAAGCTTGAGAGAGAAGAGTGTTTTGCTATGGTTTGAGGACAAAACTAATTGCATTGGTAGTGGAGTCATTATTTTGGTCTTTCCATATGAGGTAGTGAACTTTGAAGTGCTTGGAGAAGAAGATGTGGGTGTGGTTATTGAGTAGGCATGTGAAACTAGCTCCTCAACATTACCTACAATGGCCTATCAAAAGACTTACCTTCGAAGATGGATCACCATTATTGGATGAAAAAATGCAAGTAGAGCATATAGCCAACAGTGGGTTCAATGGGAGCCTTGCTTCCTTGCCTATCAAAAAGAGAAGATATTTTATGGTAAAAGAGAAGATATTTTATGGTTAAAAGGAAGGGTAAGGAGGTGTCGACAATAGCAGGTTCCTCTACAAGGATATCATTGGACACAGTATCCCTATTGTCCACCATAGATTGTTGTGAAAAGAAATGTTGTCAACTTGCAGATCGTGGAATGGTCTTGAATTTACGTAAACATTATTGGGGACACTGCTTGCAAGCTAGAAATAACTATGTGTATGACTCTCTCAGCATGGCATGTCGTACTACTGATGCTATAGGAACCAGGCAATATAGGTTTGCAATGAATGGCGAGGATATATGCTCTAGAGCATGGTATGAGATGCATGGTATTCTAAGGACATCATTCTATCGGTATAGGGGGCAATTCGAGAATGGTATGCAAAGAGCTATGCATGGCAACAAGGGTATATTCAAAAAGGGATGGGATCATACAGAGTTGGGTAGAGCAATAATTCAAGATTTTGTGCAGAATAACTCTGAGCGCATGCCCCACAAAAGCAGGACTTTAGCTGATGGAGCAAGAGATACCCAATTGGTTATTGCAGATTTGTATAAACAAGTTGACATTTTAAATGAGGTGAATCTAACATTGAAACATTTGAAACAAAAAGAGATGTCCATGTCTACTTTTAATAGGATTTGGAATATAGAGTTTATGCATGTGAGCCTTGCCAAGACAAGTGAGTTTTCAAAATGTGCTATGTGCACTGGAATCAAAGAACAATTAGGAGCTATAAAGTGCCAAGAGGAAAGAAACAAGCTGATGCATCGCCAAAAACTTCACATGTTACAACAGCTCAGTTGTAAAAATTTATATTATGCATGGCATTTGAGCTCTTAGTTGAATCCTCAAAAATACTTATGCCTTATACACGATAAGATGGACCAGAAGAAAACAGCAATCCCTAGATTGATGGTGCGCTCAAAGGAAACAGATAAATCCATGTAGCTACCGATATCATTAATAGGCATGATAACTCATGGACATGGTCAAGGGCATTATGGCACTTTTCTATCGGCTTATGGCCATTAGATCCAAATTTCACAATTGGTTCTCTTGCCTTGTGTTTAAGGAACTTGGAGAGATGTGACAGACATGACTATGGGGACCTTGCTTATGATGGAATGCCAAGATCGAGTAGCACATTATTTAACGCCTTGAACTCATGAGAGTGGCTCTTGATCACCATAATACCTCAAGCTCTGGGAAACCCTCTTATATAGTTGTTGAGTGCAAGTCAGTACAACGCGATATAAGGCCTCTCCTCTTCGTCAGCGTCCAATGTAAATCGCACTATAGTGACTTGCAATATACAAGGTCTTTTTAGCTCGAATATGGAGCCCTTTTTCATATCTCTATCTCATAGTGGTGTTTGCTAATATTTTAGCAATGCAGACTTAGTATAGCTTGAATTAGGAACCCCCATAGTTTGTGTTATAATGAAAAGTTATAGTATCACCAGCATTTGATACATGTATGTGCAACGTAGACTGTGTATATTTTGGTTCAGCACAACGCAATATCAAGCTTCACTCGCCAACATCCACTGTGAATCGCTTTGTAATGACGTTTGTTTTACATATTTGTGTAATATAGACCTTGTATAGTGCAAGTCAGTACAACGTGATATAAGGCCTCCCCTTGTCAACGTCCAATGTTAATCGTGTTATAGTGACTTGGAATATACACGGTCTTTTTAGTTCGAATATGGAATCCTTTTCCATATCTCTGTCTCATAGGGGTGTTTGTTGAAATTTTAGCAATGTAGACTTAGTATAGCTTGAATTTGAAAACCCCATAGTTTGTGTTGTAATAAGAAGTTGTAGTATCGCTAGCTTCTGATGCATATATGTACAATGTAGACTGTGTGTATTTCAATTCAGCACAACGCGATATCAAGCTTCACTCGTAAATCGCGTTGTAATGACGTTTGCACTGTAACTATAGATCTCCATTATTCCCTCATTGCTGTGTAGTTAACAATCATTTTGCCAATCTTTTTTTACTTGTACATGCATCCTTTTGAGATCGAGGTCGAACCCGATACTGGGTTTGAAGAAACCCATAATGAGAAATTATTCGATTTCCTTCACAAAGTCGGCCATCACCATCTCCAACCTTAGATTTCATGTATGTTTTCTTGCAACATCTCCATCGAGAGTATGATCTTGTTTGGATGCACATATACCAGGGAACAACTTCGAATGATGTAGTCATCCTGGGATAATATTCAGTATGTGCATGTGGAGGATCTTATTTTTGCCACATCCTCAAGAGATAAGGTGAACATGGATATTTCAAAGGTGCTAGGGAATAAGAAGAAAACACTTAAGTGCCCAGTACACAAGCGCAAATGCCTTCTTGTTGACTACCATTATGAGTTTATTTGCTATTTGCATCTATTGCTTGAGGATGAGAAAGGTTTAACATAAGGAGATGAGGAAAGGTCGGGGAACCCTTAAGAGCAAAAGATGATGAGGTTCATGAGGTTGCAGAGGAGATAGACTTGGCCGCGAAGAGGGAAGTTAGTGAGAAGTTTGATATTGATGCCCTCAGAAGAAGAGAAGGCACCCAAGTTGTTACAACAACTGACTAGGAGCCCATTGTGGTAAAGGAAACAGGGCACGTTCCAAACTCAGTCCTCCCTACGTTTCCAGTAGGTGACCACCCGTATGTCCTCCTAATAGATATTTAAGTTTTATTTGACATCAAGGAGGAGGACTACAGTCTCACCATCATCGCACAAAATCTTGAAGAAGATGATGATTTCGTCGATCCAAGTGTGGATAAGTGTCTTCTACTGAATTCAAATGTCAAGGATAGTGAGTACCATACTCTTGCTTAGATATTATAAATGATGTATAAGGATTCTCGTCACTATGAAGCCAACCTTCCCAATGAAGAGGAATTTCAAGATGTTCGGAAAAGACTCAATAGTCCGCAAAGGGAAGATGAGTCTTCAACTATCCAAGTTGCCAAGTCATCAACTGTCCAAGTTACCGAGTCATCAACTGTCCAAGATGAGTCTTCAACTGTCCAAGTTGCCGAGTCATCAATCAACTTGTGGATAAATGATTTACTTTATTAATGATTGACAAGAATCAAAAGGTCTGATTATAATAATTTTGAATATCATGATGAAGCTTCTGAATATCGCATTTGTTTTGCTGGCTTATGGAAAACTTTGTTTTGTAGCTGGTGGTCTATGAGGATGATCTTCTTAGGGGATACCCCGTCAGGTGGAATGCATACAAAATCATGCTTCTAGAGAAGTAGGTAGCGGTGCGAACCTTCGGGTAGGGCCCCAGAGTGTATGCTCTAAGGAGCAAATATTACTTAGCCTACACCGCATATGGATTAACATGTGGGATCAGGGATCCCAAGTTGTTAAGTGAATATGGCAAAAGGGAGCTTCTCAGATTCAAAAGACCGAGAGTTCCGCCTGTTCCATGATTGCAGGATGATGCCGAGCCATCTGTAAAGAGGGCAAAGCTTCACACATACCAGAGGATGCTAGCTAGCAGGATGAGGAGTAGCAGTAGACTCCCATCCATTGTTAAGAAATCGCTTTCTTATATAACACAATGACACTTCTAGAGTATGGCCTTTTTTTATTTGGCTATATTATATACATGTTTTTAATGTCTAAAAGTTTTTTTATTTGGCTATATTATATACATGTTTTTAATGTCTAAAAGTTTTTATTTGGCTATATTTTATACATGTTTTTATTTGGCTATATTATATACATGTTTTTAATGTCTAAAAGTTTGAAAGTATCCTTTGGGAGGTGATGAATATAGATAGAGAAGCATAAATTGAAACAAATCAAAATTTTATTCAAGTCACTGATTCATAATTTTTCAATATCCAAAGCATTAAGCCTTGTGAATTCAATCCTAACTATAATCCTCCTATACCACCACATGAGCAATTGTCTCAATGCACTGACTTCAAGGATTCCACCACCATGCAAGGTAGCCTTCTGAAACCCACAACAAGCTTGCCAATGTAAGTGCTCCATACCTTGGGTCAACTAGATAGCTAAGCTTCCCTGATTTGCAAAGTAGGGGCCATGAGCCTCCAAAAGTGACAATAGCATATACACATTGGTTATTTTCAATAAGAACCGCTAAACAACATAAGAACATACAAAATTGGGGATCTTACCATATAATGTTTTACTCTGCTTGATGTCCATGCTTCCACCATGTACTTGTAAAACGTAGTCACATAGTTTCTTTAAAGTCGTTGTAGCAACCTTATCAAAGGCAATCCATGCATTAGCCTTTGCAATTCTAGTCTCTCCATTATTAATACGATCTGGGACAACCATGTGTAACTTCCTCCATGCCTCATACTTCCATGGTTGAAGAAGTAATAAATGGCCTTCATGGTTCCTTAGTGGTGACAAAAAATTTCTAGCCTTGGCTCCACCAATACTTGGTTTACATGGCACATTTCCACTTGCACCTAACCTCTTCTCATCTTTCTTGATTTCCACTTTCACTTTGTGTAGACCCATGCATAAAAGAACCTCCTCCACTCTCTTACACACTGCTTAGGCCTCTGACATTGGTTGCATCTTATATGCAAAACATATATATTCATAAACCAATTTTTTCACAATTCTACAGACGACATGTAGTGTACAAGGATGGACTCGTATTAAAGGAATGTCAAGTATAGGGTCCCACTTTGGATCCACCCCCTAACCATTGTTCTGCCATCCCATATGAACTGATCACTAGTCGGTGCACCATCCTTCCCATTATTCATATTCCAAGCCTTTTTTCCATTCTTACTCTTTTTCCTTGAGCGCATGCAATACAAGCAAGCGAAATCTGCATTTGCAGCATTTGAGACACCAAACATGCACTTTAGTGTCTTTAGATCACCTGCTTCTGCAAAGATGCCATTCCACTGAGTAGTCTTTGAAACCATCCACATGTAGAATTTCACCTGCTTTTTGACGTTGAGCCACAGTAGGAATCTCTATTAGATTGAAAAACATCATTAGGATCTCATGGTCCTCTTTTGGAACCTCAAATGCTGTGAACCACCAGATTTCGTTTTTAGATTGAACATTGAAGTACTGAGGATCACCTGGCGTTATGGAAGGATCCAATGCCCTGTTCATCAATGTTAAACTTACTCTTTCTATCTTTTGATTCTTTACAATTTCACTCTCATCAAGTTTTAGTACAAATTGCAGTGTGTTACCACATTCTTAAACAGACATATCATAGAACTTCACCATTGCAGCTTGTAATTTACACACATCCAAGACAAAATTGTTGTTTGAATTCAGATCAAAAGTCACTTCTTTAGCACAATGCTTAAATACATGTGAGTGAACTATGTGTTTCGGCTCACCAATAATGAGTTCAAGGACATTGTTATTCAATTGTTGTCTTGCTTTTGTGACACTATACGGGCACGGTAGCAGAGTTACCCTTTTGTTTTGCAATACATACTTAAAACCTGCATCCATTTGTCTATAAATCATTGCATAGGATTCTCTACTTCAACCAATTTTGTCACAAATACCTTGAGTTTCAATTGGAGTAAATGCATTCTTCACATCTTGCAATCATGCATGCATGAGATCATCACTAATTGTTCTAAACTTTGAATGAGAAAGTGTTGACTTCACCATCTGTCTTGAAAAGACTTTTGAGAGTGCTCCATTGTCTTGTTTAAGGTTCTTCAGCTTATCAGTCTCGGCATGTATATGGCGTTTGTAGTTTCCACTATTTTTTTACAATGCAGTAAGTGGTCTTTGTTCTCTTACTCGTTCACGTGCATCTAAATTAGAGGTGGGCCCATTTTTTATTGTCTTCTCTAATACCCCTTCTAATTTATTGTTATTGGCCTCTAGATCCTTTGCTTTTTAATCCAATTCATGGTTCTACAAATTCTAAGCATGAACAACTTCTACCAAATCATTGTATTCATTCTCCTTGTTAGACAATCGAGCGTTTAACTACTTGATCTGAGCTTCCTTCATCATTAGCATCCTTTGTGACGATATCTATTACACCTGACTAGCAAGCCTTGTTGTGTAACCAACCAAGCCAGCATTTCCCTCACAAACATATTTAATTAAAGAAGTTATGCCTAAAAATTTAGGTTGTTGTTGGGTCAAGTGATCAGGTGGGTAAATTAATCCTTCCACCCATATATCGACATGATTTCTCCCTAATTCCCTCGCTTGTTGCATTACATAAGGGTTGACCTTAGAAGCCTCTGTTCTCTTAGAGAGGAGCATACTCATCGTCCAGGTCCACATGTATACATCGCTTCTTAGAATTATCTTTGATGTTCTATAGATCGCAAAACAATACTGAAATTGCAACTAACTCCTTTCTTTGCAAAAATATACGGTGCAGTAAAACATTATCATTAATTTCAAACACTTGCGTTTCAAATAACAAAAAAATTAATGTCATACCTCCATTGAGCACTGTAGCAACACTCCTTGATACCCTTGTTGATATAATAACACTTCTTGGTAGCAAAATAATCAAGTACAGAAAATCAATGAAGGTAAATATGACTTTTTGGTTCCACTTGAAGTTACTAGAAAGCCAAATCTCTCTTCATTGTTGTCCATGCATAAATAGTATGTGAGGAAAGAGGAGATTCAAGTGAAAGCTTAGAGGCTTCCTTGAGAGATTGAAGATTTGAATGTGGAGGGAAATTCAAGTGGAGAAGAGTGGCTATTGAATTAGGAAAACTCACCCAATGAAAATCACCATAACTTCATGAAAATGCACTAGAATAGAACTTAAGCGTGTTTAATTGTGCCGAAAAAAAGAACTTTACATAATACTAAGTTTGCTTCCGAAGATATATTTGAGTTCTTTTAAAAAATTCCCCTATTTTCAATCAACATCTTCTAATTCCATGTTGTACTTATGTCAGAAATAAAGTTACATAGTTCCATATGTCAGAAATATCCTCGTACTTGTTTTCTTACTTTATAGAGTACTAACTTTTCACATATATGAATTTTCACTCGCAGTGGTTGAATTACGTAAAATTTAAGAACATTAGAATAAAATAAGCATTGAATCTTTTTAGAAAATATGGAAAAAGGCAAATTCAAATTTGAAAAGAAGAGAGAGAGAAACCCAATATAATAATAATATTTTTATACTTTTTTGAGATTCTAGGAGGAGAGAGAAAGCCCTTAAAGGGCCCATTTGGAGCCTGAATTTCCCCTAATGATGAGTGGTAGATATAACTCAAGAGGACCGAGCTTAGGAGAGCAAGGTAAGTTTCCCACAATCATTGGTATTTTTTTTCTTGATTTCCTTGAATTAGTAGAGTTCTAGAAAGGGTAGGATAAGGGTATACAGTGGTTTATTGATGTACAAAAAATGGAAAACCCAAGTTATGTAGAAACAGGTGATGATACTATGCATCCCATTGTGCAAGTTGCTAAAGTGCCATAGTCTATGCATGATGGAAAAATGAAGTACCTAGCAGATGTACTTCATGTTCAAGTTCCAAATATTACAAAGAACTTGGTTTTTGTTGGACAGATGGTTGAGTAGGGTCTGCAAATTGAAGTTCAATCCTCAAGGGTGATTTGTGAAAGACTTCAAAAATCAGTGCTACTTGGTTATTACAAAGGGTAACAAAAATGACAAGATGTTTACTTGAGATGCTAACATGCCTAAGGTGAAGGCAACCATGTTTGCGCATAAGATTGATGTAATTGTAGATATTGATATATATGGCACAAGCGCATTTGTCATGTGAAGTCTATGCAAGCCGAAAATATTTTTGCCCAAGTTTAAGGTTGATGGTATGCACAAAGTATGTGCAGAATGCATGCTTTCCCACATGAAAAGCAAATTAGTGCAAGGCCATTGGATATTATAAATTCGGATGTATGGGGACTAACCAAGACTACAACAATTGCAGGTTACAAGAATTATGTTATATTCATTAATGATCACACTAAGAAAGTGTGGGTTTATTTTATGAAGGAGAAAAGTGAGGTGTTTGCTTACTTTTAGAGATTCAAAGCCTTGGTCGAGAAGAAAAACGGTATGCAAATAAAATGACTGAGATCAAATGGTGGGGGATGAGTTTGGTGATTTCTTGTGAAATGAGGGAATGAAAAATCTCTCTTAATATACATACATACATACATACATACATACATATATATATATATATAGATATTGAGAGAGAAAGAGAAACAATACATATGTATATATATATATGTATGTATGTATATATATATGTATGTATGTATATATATATATATATATATATATATATATATATATATATATATATATATATATGTATGTATGTATGTATGTATGTATGTATGTATGTATGTATGTATGTATGTATGTATGTATATATATATATATATATATATATATATATATATCTACATGTCATGCATCAAAAAGATTAGAGATTCCCATACTGTTTCTCTTTCTCTCTCTAAATATATATAATCTCTCTCTCATTTAGAAGAGTGAGAAGAAGTAGGGAGGTATGGGCAAGATTAGCGATTCCCATACTGTTTCTCTTTCTCTCTAAATATATATAATCTCTCTCTCTCTAGAGAGAGAGATTAAATAACCTCTCTCTCATTTAGAAGAGTGAGAAGAAGTAGGGAGGTATGGGCAAGCATAACTACAGCATCAAAACTGGAGGACAAGGACCACCACTCTCAAATTTGAGCAAAGAACAATGAGTGTCCTTCTTACAGAAGGAGAACCTAAATAAATATCCCCAAAGATCCATAAATTTCTCACTCTCTTCTTACAAGCAAGTCCGATGGAGCCATTTAATCTCTCTCTCTCTCTCTCTCTCTCTCTCTCTCTCTCTCTCTCTCTCTCTCACCCACACACACACACACACACACACACACAACAAACATGGAATGAGGATGAGTAGATTTCGAGACAGGATGCATCGCTAGTGGAGACGTAGGAATGGTGAGAGCTGCCAAAATTAAGTTTAGTATGAGTTTACAGGTCTTACTAATTATTACTTTTATGCTAATTCAAGTGGTACTGCTATGTTGAATTATCTCACTACTAGAAAGTTGAAGCTTAGGAGACGTTACTATGATAAGAAGGACGTTGATTATACAAGTGACAAGGAGTATACAAAAGACTATGAGAATGATATCATTTGCAAAATCCTAAACTACTAAATCATTAAGAAAAGTTTTGTCATCTTTGTTACACAAAGAAACTAAACCTAGAGAGACACATATATATATATATATATATATATATATATATATATATATATATATATATATATATATATATATATATATATATATAAAGAGAGAGAGAGAGAGAGAGAGAGAGAAGAAGAAGAAGAAGAAGAAGAAGAAGAAAATGTAAAACTGGCTGAAGCTTGAGAGGAGTGAGTGTGACGGGAGATCATTACATGAACAAACCTTACTACGTGACCCGGGTCACTCGAGTGGAATTATTGGCTTGCGTGGGTGACGTACCTCGCGCATGCAGTCAATCTGCAAACAAGGATGTGCTCTTCTTGGATGGCCAAGGAGGTCGGGGATGAAGGAATGCTCAGCTCGGGAGTTTGGGATACCATCTTGATGCGATGAAACACATTTGCGATGAAGAAGAAGAGCTACAGGAGAAGAAGAGACCACACCCTGACTGGGTGGCAAGCAGGCTTCAATTCAACGTGGTCCTCAGACATGATTCTTTTTTGCTCTAGTAGACTTCCTTCGAAAGTCGAGCTAAGCAAATGGCTCCAAGAAGACATTTTGAGGGAAAAGGTGGTGCAGCAGACCTTTTATCTAGGAAAAGGTTTTTTTTAATGTGCTCTTTTCCAAGGGGCAAGTAGACTCTAACCTTTTCTCCAATGCTCCTCTATTCATGGGCCCCAAGCTTATTCATACAGCCCCCTTGACCCACTATTTGATATTAACAGAAGTCTAAAAAATGCATACCCTGTGTGAGTAAAACTAGTTGGCCTTCCTCCCTGGCTTCAGCTCGCACTTGGTGATTTGGCAAAATCTTTGGGCCCACCTCTCTTCATTCCTAAGGTAGATGATGCTAGTCACCATGCAAACAATGTCTGCATTTCCTAGAATACCAGATTTAAAATCCCCATGGAGGTAGATCTTGGAGAACTGGGTAAGATAGAGTTAGCCCTGAAATTTGGTCCATTTCCAAGGGGCTTGCTTTAAATGTGGGGATCTGGGTCACATAGCTAGATTTTGTACTAATCATTCTCAAGGAAGAGAGAGTGAAGAAAAAAAAGATGACACTGTAGGATCAGGGGAGGAGAAGGTCTCAGAGAACCCAGCTGTTAGTGATAAGAAGGGCAAGAAAGTTAAAGGCAAAGGGATTTTGAAACCTCAAGGAAGTGAACATACAGAGGGAGGCTGGACTAAAGTCATAGAGAAGCCCAAGGGAAAAAGAAATCTCATAACTACCAAGAATGAGGCTAGGAAATTTCAAGCTGAATCCCATGTGAAGGAGAAAGCTCCTGTGAATAACTCAAGTGACCTTAGCCCCATAATGTATTCTAATCATTTCAGCCCTTTGGGGGGAATGGATAGTGAGACTTCCTCCATGGAAAGATTTAACTAGCAGGTGGAAATAGCTTGGAACCAAAATCAGAACCCTGCTCTTGGGAGGAAGTCAAGAGGTTGAGATGGTCCCTGAAAAAACAACTCTTCAATGAATAGGAAAATGGAGATTAAGGGGGGCACTTGGAATGTAAAGGGTATTAAAGATAAAAGGAAAAATGTAACCTTCTGGAGCTTAGTCAAGGAGTGGAAACCTTCCATTCTAGCAATTCAAGAACACAATCTGTTTGGGAAGAAAGTGAGTAGGAAAGAGAAGTTTAAGGACTGGTCAGTTTTCTATGGTGTAATAGATAAAGGGTACAGTGGGGTTATGACCATCATAAAGGAATCCTTGAATCCTTGCCTTATAGCTAACCATCCTAGCGGTAGGGCCCTGGTAGTAGAATGTCCGGTGGAGGGTGAAAGGATATGGGTGGTGAATATATATGGAGCCCACAACTACAAAGAGAGGGTAGGGTTATGGGATTGGCTTAGTAGACTCAATATGTAGTACCCCTAGATTTTAATGGGGGATTTCAGCATGGTGGAAAACTCTGTTGCAGATGTGGAGGGAGCACCACCTTGATGGGACAAGAAAAAAAGAAATGGGGAGAGCCTAGGGGGAAGTTGAGACTTGTGGATGCTTGGAGTCTGGGGGAGTGGGAAGTAGACCCAGGCCATACATACTTTAGTGTGCAATATTTTGGTTCTTCTTCTAGACTTGACAGGGTGTTCTTCAGTCACCAAGTTGCCTGGATCCCTCATATCTTAGAGGTTATAATTGACACCTCTTCTGCCTTGTCAGACCATATGCCCTTGAAATGGAAGTGGCATGTCAAGGACAAGGGGGAGGAGAAATTGAAGCAATACCATCCAAGGAAACTGAGAGTAAACAATTCTTTGTTGAAAGATGAGCTATTCATAAAATACACAAAAGAGGCTATTAACAAGCTAAGGAGAAGAGGTTTGGGTGAAGGGACCTGGATATCTTTTGCTAATGAAATGCAGGGGGTCATTAGGAGGGTAGGAAAATTAAGAGCCCAGGATAGGAAAGAGAAAAGGAAAAGGTGGAGTAACCTGTTAGATATATTACAAAGAAAAAGGCAATTGGGAAAACTCACTGATGAAGAGATCAGCCAATACACGGCATGCCAATTGAATCTTAAAGAAGAGGATGACAAATTGGCTGCATTTTCTATTAGTGTCCTCAAAAAGCATGCCTTATCTTTTAAAAAAAACCCTGATAGAAACCTATTCAAAGTAGCCAATGATATAAATAACAGAGAGATAACTGGTTGCATCAAAGATGAGAATGGCATATAAATTAAGGTTATTGATCTTATGCCAGCAAATGGGTGGACTACTTAGGGGCTATACTGAACCTTAAAGAAGATGACTCCAGGATTAGAAAATGCTTAATTTAGTTAAGCAAAGACTTTGATGAAGCCAATTGGCTCGAGAGAGATTCAAAAATGGATGAGTGCTGGTTGGCTCTTTCCAAGCTGGGCAAAGAAAAATCCCCTGGATGGGATGGTCTCAGTTGAATGTTTCATCTCTTTCTCGCCTTCTCTAAAGGACATAGTTTGGAATCTGTGCAGAGAATCTTTTAGATCTGGATCTTCTGAAGAAAGGGCTGATCAAACTTATACCCAAACAAATAGCTTGCAACAAGTTTAATCACTAGAGGCCTATCGCTCTCCTCTCAGTTATCTATAAGATCCTGGCAAAAGTCATTGCTCTAAGGATTACTCCTCTCCTCTAGAAGGTGGTATCCAGGAAACAACATGGTTTTATCAAGGGTAGATCAATTTATGACAATATTCTAGCTGCCATGGTGGGGAGAGCTCTAGTCACCAAAACCAAACAGAAATGCATTATGCTTCAATTAGATCTTGAAAAGGCGTATGATATGATTCACTATTCCTTTGTAGTAGCAAGAGTCATGGAGAAAATGGGATTTGGCTTCAGGATGGCCTCTTGTATCTTCACTCTCCCTGGGGGGATTCTCTAGCCTTCTCCTAAATGGCAGGGTTGTAGGGGGATTTGAAATCAATAGATCAGTCAGACAAGGTTGCTCTCTAGCCCCTTTGCTTTTTGCCATAGCTTCCCGTCCTTTGATTGAGGCCCTTGAAGAGGCTAGTGATGAGAAAGGGAAGGTGGTTGGCCTGAAGCTGAGGAATGTGGAGCAACTCATAATTCAATGCTTTGTAGATGATTCCCTCTTATTCTTAAGAGCTAATGGAGACAACATGAGATAGGCACTGACCATTATTCAGGAGTTTGCTGATGCTTCTGGCTCCAAATGTAACATACAAAAAACTAAATTGATTAGCCTTACAGAGGAGAATGATTTTGATTTGGACAAATGGGGATGTAAGGTGGTTAGGAGGGGCCAGATATTTAGACACTTGGGTGTACCCCTAGGGGTTGAAGTCACTAATAAACAGCTGTCTAACTGGGCCATAAAAAGATTCCTTTTGAAACTTAAAAACTGGGAGGGTGTAAGGGTTCCATTTCATGACAGGTTGGTTATTTATAACACAGTGTTAAATGTTTACATTATGTTCCTGGCCCCAGTATTAATTTTAGTAAAGCTCAATGGAGAAGGGTCATTAGCCCAATCAGAGATTTTTTGTGGAGAAATAGTGCCAATGGTAAAAGAGTTACAGTATGGCTTGCTTGAGATAAGACCAGTCTACCTAAAAGAGATGGGGGATTGGGGATACTGCATTTGCCCACTCATGCTTCTATTAGGACTGCCCTATTCCTCCCTGAATTCCTATCTCAGGAAGAAATATGGGCAAGGATGATTAAAGAGGTGGTGGTGGAAGACTCCCTGGTTCTTCAGACGGGTGAGTGGACATGCATTAGTTGGAAAAACAAACTATTCTCTTTGGCTCCCTGGTTCTTCAGAAGGGTGAGTGGACATGCATTAGTTGGAAAAACAAACTATTCTCTTTGGCTCCTCTAAAGATTACTAACTCCCCTTTTTGTAGCTTCTTATGTGGTTAGTGGAAGGAAGCTTTGGTCTTGATACAATGCGATGGCTGCACTAGAGTCACTGGCAACTCCTTCTTCAATCTGGGGCTGTGGTGGTCCCATAACTTCAACCCTGCGTTGGCCTTGCTCAATGTAAACTTGGCAAAGAAGTTGAATAATAGGGGTCTAGGAAGATTGGCAGACTGTTGGGATTGGGCCCTTGCAGGATGGAAGGAACTTGATTAGATAGCTGAGGAGTTTGGATTATAGACCAGAGAGAAACTACTTGGTCAGCCAGATACAAGGGGAAATTCAAAAGGTTGAGGTATCAACAACATTTGATGACTCTTGTTGGGCTAAAGATTGGAAAGAAGTGGTTTAATGGAGTTAAAATGAATAAGGGCTCAGCTAAAGTCCTGTACACAGAGGTAAGGAAATCAGATATAAACATTGATTACTGCAACAAAGCCTGGAAGGTAAACTCAAAGGCTGGCACTCGGAGGAAGACATGGAAGCTTCTTTGGGAATCTAACTTGCCTCTCAAGTTTCATGTTTTCTTATGGAGAGTTTGCCTACTAGCCCTTCCAATTGGCTCCAAACTATTGCAAAGAAACTTTACTTTAGGATGCTGCCCAAGGTGTGGATTTGCTGGAGGATGGGAAACATATTTTCTGGGCTTGCCTTGCTATTAAAAGTTTTTGGTTCAAGCTGGGGAGATGGGTTTTGGGATTATGGTGTTGGGAAGGGGGGTTGAGGAAGAGGAATTAGCTAATTGGTTATTTAACATCATTAGATATGTATGCTTATGGGAAATTTGGACTTTTAGGAACACTTTAGTATTTCAAAGAGGGGTTTGGATGCTATTGAGATAATGCATAAATGTGTGTAGATCTGTATATTATGTTAACCAAATGAATGACATT
Organism: Cibotium barometz; assembly: GCF_041138505.1. NCBI lineage: Eukaryota > Viridiplantae > Streptophyta > Polypodiopsida > Cyatheales > Cibotiaceae > Cibotium > Cibotium barometz. Next base: position 34,885,232 of record NC_141046.1, read on the forward strand.
AATATTCTTCAAGCCATTCAATCCATTCAGAATGGGATCATTTGATGTGCAGGGCTGATGATATTGGTGCATACTAGGCTCCCCTAACACTTGGATGATTGTAGGTGGCTCCAGCAGATAATATGAAGATTAAACTTCCTAAATTTGGACCTAAAACCAAGAGATGTACCTCAAGGAAAAGCATCCTATATACACTTTTGTGGAGAACCCAATAGGGACTAGACCATTGGTAAAAGTGCGGATAGGTAAATATGTGTTAGAGAGACTCCCCCCCAAGGGATTCACTATTGAACCCATGATATAGCTTGTATGCAACTTGGGTACCATGTATCTTGAAGCCAATCCTCATTTGTTTGGGAGGATGAACCATGGGAAGCCAATCCTCATTTGTTTGGGAGGATGAACGATGGGAGTTGCTGTGCAAATTACTGAATTGCAACAAATATGATCTCGAGTAGGTTGAGGGCCTTATTCCCTCTTTTTGTGATGATGTAAAAAGGACTCATATGCTGTGAAGTTTAATATTATAAATACTCTTAAAAAAATAAAAAAATATATAGTTGGAAACACATCAGAAGAAAGGTTAAACGATGGAGTCAACAACGACGACGACGAGGAGGAGCAACAGCATGGTGACGCTCGATCAGGTGCCTGCGTGGAGCGATGTGGAGGTGTATCCTACGCCGCAGCACATTCTCACACGTGCAGGAGAAACGGGGGTGGGGCCCTTCGCCGACCCGCTCATCTCACCTACACACCCATCCTCGCCTGCCAAGTTCCCCATAGACCACCACCTCAACTCCAAGCTCTATCTGTGGCGGGGTGACCCTTGGAACCTTCACGTCGATGCGGTCGTCAACTCTTCCAATGAGGTGCACTCCAATACAACCTTGTTTGTAGTACACAATTGCAAGTCTTCTGTTTGTAGATATGCTACACTACCAAGACTGCTTTGGCGAGTGCTTCCTCCTGCTTGACGGGAGTGCAGAAAGAGAGGGCACCTAATATGTATTTAAGGGAACCCGTCTAGATTTTTCTGCATAGTGCTTTTGTCGTTTAGCAGGGTTGGCCATCTTTGACTTCGAGAAGGCCTCTGATAAGAGTTGATTTGGTTTTTGGAAGGCACCATGCGGCGGATGGGTTTTGGGCTTCTCGGATTCATGGGTCTTGGCCCTCTACTCTTCCACCCACAGCCAGGTCCTTCGAGAGGAGAGCGCTCCCCTATTCTCGGTCAATGCACCAGGGCTGCCTTGCTGTCAAGGGTTTGTTGCGTCCAAACCCTCTCCAAGATCCCTGAACACAACATAAACACATGATTAATATTGGCAGGCTGAGTCTCACCACCCAACCATAGATCCAAGAACATATGATTAATATTGGCAGGCTTAGGCTCACAACCCAACCATAGATCCGAGAACATTGGATCACGTCCGATCATAAGGGTCAAGGATTTTGTCCATACATTCCTAACCAAGAGGCCTTGGTGTCGAGCGAGTCGATACCACGGGGTGAGGTTGTCAAGGGGGAGCAAGAATAGACCACCTGGTGTATCGGGGGGAGGGTAGTTAGTAGGTACTGTGATCAGGCTAGGACTCTTGGATACTGGTGTAGGTGTCCGAGAAGAATAATTGGGTGAGGGAGGGCGGACCGTAAACAAGGAAGGTGATCACTCTAGGTAGAGACCTAGCTCATGGAAGAGGATTTGGCACACTAGAATGGAGAGGCCTATATATGGATACTGTTGCTCGGAAGTAGGTATTTCTCGGAAGTTGTTACCGTGGAGATCCACACGTCGTGCTGGCGAGGCTCTGAGGTAGGTGTCACTACATGTACTCGAAAGGTGTGAGGTGGGGGTTAGGTATGGGAGAAGGCATTGGAGGTGTCACTAGAGAAGGTGTCGGAGGGGGAGGGTCTTGAATGTTACTGAACTCGTAACTCCAAGCCACTACAGTAAAAGGAGCTTCATTGGAAGATGGTGAGGTGTGTCTAGTACATATGAGTGGGTGTTTTCAGCCCGTACAAGGTAATGTTTGCTCCCGAAGAATGTGTGTCTGAAGAAGAATGAAACACGGGGTTTCTTGAATATGGAAATACCACATTTTTTCGTATTGAAAAAATTATGATTAATTGTTTTTATGAGAAGATAACACCCATGGTGTAAAAATTCCGGCTGAATTGGTGTGTTTCAGGAATTGGACTGGAGTTGTAACAAGGAGAATCCGCCTCGAGACACACGAAAAGATATCGTTGGCCGTTTGCCGCTGGGTTCGTTTTTCTTTCTTTTTTTTTTTTTGGGTTGTGGAAAGATCGCTGGTTGGGCTTGGGTGTGGACTGCTGACATGGCTTGAAAGGTTTGAAAAGCCTTTACTTATAAGGCTTAGCTATTTCAAATCTTTTAAGCCACGTCGGCAGTCCACGCCGAGGTCCGACCAAAGATCTTTCCACAACAAAAAAAGGAAAAATTGATACAACAGCAAACGACCAGCGATATGTGTCTCTAGGTGGATTCTCTTTGTTACAACTCTGGTCTGATTCCTGCTACACGAATTCAGTTGGAAGTACTGCACCACAGGTGTGATCTTTTCATAAAAACAATTAATCTTAATTTTTTCAATATGAAAAATGTGGTATATTCATGTTGAAGAAACCCGGCATTTCATTCTTCTACGGGCACAGCATTCTTTGGGAGCAAACATTACCTTGTATGGATTGAAGACACCCACTCACATTTATTGGACACACCTCACTATCTTCTAGTGAAGCCTCTTTTACTGCAGTGGCTTATGGTGGCCTGTCACGTTGTGCATCCCGCACTTGGATGCCACGTGGACATATTTGAACAGGAAGGTGTAGGACATGGAGTGGAAAATTGGTCCCATGTGAGCCCAGCCAGGAGCGTCCAAGGTCAGGTGTGCATTGTCCTGCACATGAGGCAGTACCAATCCGTGTTGCGAGTCTCCCTTTCGAATGATGTCAAATGTTATGTGTATCTGGTTTGCAACTGGATGCCAGACCTCTGTAGGCATGTAGGTTTGCATGGGGACAGCCCAGAGGGCTACCCCAGGGCTAAGATTTGCACTCTTAGTGTGGGCATGGGGATGATGTAGAACCACCCCCAAGGGGCCAGGAGGACCCAGGTTGTGTCCACCAGCCATAGCATGGGCTGGAAGGGCTGTCGGCCAATCCTAGGGCTTTTGGACAAGCACCCGACAGGGCTAAAAGCCCTACCCAGCAGGTCGGCCAGGTGCAAGATCTTGAGAACTGGATTTAACTGAGCGGAAGTGACTAACATGCTTTATCACTGATACTAGTAACATCACAATTGGAGGTGTTTTACAATAGAATGGCCATCCAATAGCTTTACATGTCTCGTAAGTTACTGCTTCCCGAAAATAATTACTCGGTCTACAATCGAAAACTCCTAGCAGTCATTTAGGCCTTGAAACATTGGAAACATTTCCTTTATGGCCGTGAATTTGAGGTTCGCATTGACCATTTGGCATTACGCTGGATTCAGACAATGTCAAGTGCACAGTTGAGTGACCGAGAGTACCGCTGGAGCCAGATCTTCTAGCAATTTGGTGGTATGATCGAGTATCTTCCGGGAAAGGCTAACCCGGTGGCCGATGCTTTGAGCAGGAAGGGACAAGTGACTTTGATTCAGACCACTAGACTCGAGCTTGCTGGTACGGGACTAGGTGACATGAAGCACACGTACGCGGATTCCAAGGAATTCGGTACATAGTGGGAACAGGCATTGGATGCCATATGATCATGCCACTTTTTGATATGCGATGCTTTTTTACAAAGACCGACTTTATGTTATGAAGTCGTTTAGGGCACCTCTTTTCCATGATGCCCATGGGCATGAATTCGACTCTGGAGAAGTTAGAAAGGAAGTATTATTGGCCAAGAATGAGACGAGATGTGTTTGCACATGTGCAACAGTGTGACATTTTTCAATTTGTCAGAGAGTGAAAGCTCCTCGTGGGAAGAAGATAGGTTGTTACAACCTTTACCGATCCCGAAGGACCTTTCCAAGGTATATCCATGGATTTTGTCACGAGTTTGCCTCCCAGTCCGGGTAAGCGTAATACTCGGTGCTTGACTATTGTTGATAGATTTAGCAAATTTGTTATGCTTATCCCTTTGTAAGGCCAATGTGACCACTGAGACTGATGGCCAGATAGAAATCTACAATCAGTTGGCCTTTGATGTGCTGAAGTGTTATGTCCACGATCAGCAAGGTAAGTGGGAATCGTATTTGCCTTTAGTTCAAGCTGTTTTGGAATCGTATTTGTCTTTAGTTCAAGTTGTTTTGAATGATTCCTTTTCTTCAGCTATTGGCAGGACTCCATGTGAAGCAGCGTTTGGAAGATCATTCCAGTCGCTATTGACCAGAACCTCGTCTTAAGTACTTGAAGCGAACAGAATGATGGAGTCTTACCAGGAGATTTTGGAGTTAGTGAAAGATAGGTTGGCTAAAGCACATGAGGCCTACACACGATAGGCCAACAAAGACCAAAGGGATATGAAGTTCTCGGAAGGAGATTGGGTTTATCTTCGAATAATAAAGCAAAGGCTGAAACCGGTGGGCAAGTGATACCCAAAGCTATCATTCAGGAGCTTCGGACCTTTTTCCATCCAAAGAAAGATTAACGAGGTTTCAATGAAATTGAAGCTACCTCCGAGTTGGACTATGCATGATGTATTCCATGTCAGTTGGCTAAAACCGTATGCAGGTCCAATCCCTTCAGAAGTGAAAGACGAAGCGGAACCAGATATAGTTTACGAAGCTGAAGTGATGGCTCCAGAATAGATCCTTTTGCACCGCTTCAAGCATGGCTCCGGCCAAAGACAAAGATAGTTTCTCACGAAGTTTCAAGACCGAGGAACCCACGAAGCGGTATGGCTTGAGAAAGAGTTCTTCGATGACTATCCGGCTTTATTGACGGACTATTTGGAGGCTATGCAGCTTCTGTCAAGTTAAGCAGAAGGGAATGTCATGTGCATCCCGCACTTGGATGCCACGTGGACATATTTGAACAAGGTGCAGGACCTCGAGTGGAAAATTGGTTCCATGTGAGCCCAGTTCGGGACGAGTTAACCAGGTTCCACTCTATGCGTCCAAGGTCAGGTGTGCATTGTCTTGCACATGAGGCAATACCAGTTCGTTCTGCGAGTCTCCCTCTGGAATGATGTCAGATGTTCTCTGGATGCCAGACCTCTGTAGGCATGTAGGTTTGCATGGGGTCAGTCCATAGGGCTACCCCAGGGCTTAGATTTGTACTCTTAGTGTGGCATGGGGCCAAGAGGGCCTAGTGCCCACCAGCCATGGCATGGGCTGGAAGGGGCTCGGATAGCCAAGGAGAAGCTAACACAAGGGTGAAAATTGAAGGTCAAGGATAGAGATTTATCTCAGTCAAGAAGGTCAAGATTCAGTCTTTATTTTTTTGATAAGAAAGCAAATACACCATTCGTGGTGAGGGACCCTATAGAGGGTATTTGGGACCCAATACTGTGTCCTCTTCTCCTCTCTCTCTCTCTCTCTCTCTCTCTCTCTCTCTCTCTCTCTCTTTTTCTGCTCATCTACTTCAGTTTTGTGCTTTATATTCGTTGTGAAAGATTGCTGAATTCTGACCATTGAAGTTACCGATTTGACCACGAAGCTTTCGCATATTACATGGCCGAATGGAGTTACAAGTAGTTCACTTACATTTAGGACTCCCTTGGGCACCTTCTTCGGCGACACCTCGAGTGCCTTCTCCCGTACTTGACCCCCCCCACCTCGCATCTTTCGAGTACAGGTAGCTACACCTACCCCCTTAGAGTCTCACCAATACGACGTGCGGATCTTCGCGAGGAATACCTACACCATTATACCTTTCTTCTGCAGCAACAATACCCATATGTGCGCCTCTCCATTCTGGTGTGCTAAATCCTCTTCCACGAGCTTGATCTCTACCCATCACCTTCCTTGTTTTTACGGTATGCGCTGCCTCACTTGATTATTCTCCTCGGACACCTACACTAGTATCCAAGAGTCTTTGTCCGATCACGATACCTGTTAACCCCCCACCCCCCCCTACATTGGGTGGTCTATTCCTTGACAACCTTGCAACGACCTTCCTCCATGGTATCGACTCGCTCTCTAGGCGATGGTTCTCACTAGGGCACAACTACGCCAACAGGAGCTGTAGCAACGCAATCCAGTTCCATCTCCTATCATGGTGGATGTACCAATCATTGAGGACAAACCCGTTCTCATCCGATGGCAGCAGGAGATGCAGGACCAGATGGCGGCCATGCAAAGTCAATTCCAGAAGACTTTGGAGACTCACGTCACAGATGCAGTCCTGATATTCTCAACTTGCAAGTTCGATGGCTTCAATTGACGTACTAGTTTCAAACACCGACGTGGTATCCCCAGAGGTAGAAGCCGATGATCTAAAAGTTATTTATTCCTTATTACAAGCGTTAAAAACTAAGAAATTGGACAGTAAACCTCCAAAATCTCTTTTTGGGTAACGCAATAAGCGAATCCTTGACCAATGGTTGTACAAGCTTCGCTTGTACTTGGAGTCCTTGGACCTAAACGAGATCATTGGCGTCTTATATCTTGCAGTTTACCAGCTTGGTAGTAGAGATTTTAACATTGTCAAGCTACATGCTTTTGTGGAGGGACTTACCTCCATGTTGTGCATGGATCTTCACAAACATGACCCAGTTGACGTCGCAGCTGCTATTCGCTATGCTGAACGCATAGCTGATATACCAGCACATCACGGGGATCGTTTTGTCAAAAGATCGCCCAGTCTCTTTTAATTTCGACAATGGTAATAAATTAATTCGTGATGGTTCTAAACCTTTTGATGGTTCTCAATCTCGATCCAATTCTCAGCAGTAGTCATTCCAGCAACCTTGCCAACAAGACAGGCCATCTTTTAATCATTTTGAGCGTTGGTGGTTCTTTCAACCACGTGCATCTGATCGTGGGCGGGACTCTGGACGTGACCATTCTCGCATTCCTCGTCTTGCAATAGTTTTGCCTTCTCGTGAACAGCAAAAGACAGTGTTACAAAATTCCTTACAACTTCTATTTTTCTACTGTTCATGTGTGGCCTATGGAGCTTGACATGACATACATGTATGGCTGGTGTAGCCTGACATGGTGTGTCTGTGTGGCATATGGAGCCTGACATGACAGTACATGTATGGCTGGTGTAGCATAACATGATAGTACATGTGTGGCTTGTGGGGCCTGACATGATGTACATGTATGGCCATGGAGCCTGACATGATGAAAGTCTTTGGGACTAGCTATCTTGGAGATCTTTTGTATTTATGTTCTGGAAGGATCCGGAAGGGTCATGAGCCCTGGACATTTTATCGGATACAACTAAGCAGATGGGTGTTTCTTCCAATATAATTGCACTCATGTGTGCGCATGACTTTGATTTTATCTTTGGATGACTTGTCTTGTTTGCCTGGACAATGCTCGAGGTTTCTGCCTGTGTTGTCCATGGGGCTGGGGACGCTTGGGCACCCTGTGGACGTGAATGTGCACACCTGTTTGGGACTGACAGGTGGTCTACATGTGTTTTGCAGGTGGTAAGTATTCCCAAAAACTCAATTTACAGCTTTATGAGTTCACATGTTAATAATTATTGGTGCAAGTTCACACTCACTTATAAGTGACCGGACAACTTATAAGTGAGTACACATTGAGGAGGACTTATTTAATACACGTGGCGGCCAAAAACTGGGCAATGTGGACATTATTTGGACCTCCTTCATGTAGGCGTCTCCTTTCTAGACCAGAAAAGCACACGTGTGGGCTATTTTCAGCGGGGAAGCCTCTATTATTGAAAAAGCTCCAGATTGGAGGGGGGCGCATGCTTTTTAGGGTGCATGAGGGCTGGTCGGCTGGTTTTCAGCCTGTTGGCAAGTTTCTACAGCCATCCATCGCAACTGAAGTTCACTGGATGCATGGGAGAAGCAGGCCGACTCCTTTTGCATGTTCTCCACTGCTGGCTGGCGGACTTACAGCTTGAATAGAGGCTGGACGGCGGACTTACAGCTTGAATAGAGGCTGGACAGAGGTTAAAATCAGGGAGGAAGAGGGCTCGATATCATTCACACTCTCCGTGGTCAGTGGGGGAAGCTACAGGGAGGTTCGGACCGCATGCAGAAGCGGCGGGAAGCCTTCTTGAGGCTTTGGAGGCCTCGCCCATTTCTCACAGATAGAGGAGGTGACCCCACTTGGCATTACAGACCACCTTTGGGGTTGTTCCCCCCCCCCCCCCTTTGTATGAGAATCAAGGAATCAGGAAGATTTCTGGGTCAAATCAAATAGCATAACAAATTCTTACGGTATTTGGCAGATGTGGCTTATCCAATGTATCTTCTCACGAAGAAGGATGTTCCGTATGAATGGTCGGATGCCTATCAGCAAGCTTTTCAGTATTTACAATTGATGTTGGCAGTCGCTCATTCACCGTTCGTCATACACCTGAAAATCAACACGTAGTGGCTCATTTTTCTGTCTCGGGTTGACACTGGAGAAGCCCCAGAAGGTGTATCGGATCAATTACCGAATGTGGATTTGTTCCGGATTACTATAATTACAGATTGGTATGACGAAATGCTCATGTTCTTGACATAAGGAAATTTTCCATCAGACATGACCAGAGATCATCGGAAGCGTTTAGCTCTCCACAGTAAAACCTTTCTGGTGATTATAGGCCAATTGTACAAAATGGGCATTGATCAAATAATTTGTTGGTTTGTACATTCACACGAGCAGCAAGCCGTATTGATGGAAGTTCATCAAGGTGTGAGTAGCGGCCATGTAACACGCCGAAAAATATTTCAAGCTAGATTATGAAAATTTGCTCGGGAGTGTGATGTTTGTCAGCGGCTTGGCCAGCCGAGTGCAGTGGATCAAATGCCACATAATCCACTGCTCCCGATGGAACCTTTTCAGAAAGGATCTGGATTTTGTCAGACCATTTAAGCCTCCAGCTCAGCAAACCAACAATAAATATATTCTAGTAGCCACATATTATTGTACCAAATGGGTGAAAGCCAAGGCATTAAAAGATAATAAAGCCAGTTCAATAGCAAAGTTTCTTTATGAAATGATCATGACTAGATTTGGTTGTCCAATTGAATTAGTCAGTGATCACGGTGGACATTTTTTGAATGAAGTGATTAAGAGATTAACTCAACAACATATGACCATTCATAAGAACTCTACAGTGTATTATTCACAAGCCAATGGTCAAGCCGAATCCTCCAATAAAATTTTACATAGACTTGTGAAGAAAGTGGTCAATGAGAACCGAACAGATTGGGACCAAAAGCTGTATTCCGCATTATGGGCATTCCGGACTGCTTTTTTTTTCTCGGGAAAAGAATATTAGTTAATGAAAAAACAACCATGAAGGGCTAGATACAACCACAAAGGGCTAAATACAAACTCGCCTCATTTAAGGGTGGGAGTTGACTGTGCAAAAGGAGAAGAGACCCTTCTCCTCCGGGCGGCCGTTCTGTGAGGAAGAATCCACCGGAATTCCGGTTGCTGACACTACGTGCCCTAAAAGGATTCCACTTGTTACTGCAAAGGTGCATTTAGCCGGATTGAGACTTAAGCAGGTAGTATGGCGCGTGTCCAGAAAGGGTGCCAGAAACAGAAGACGCTCCACCATTTTGCTGAAGACACTGAAATCATCTAAGAATACTCTCATGAATGTGACTCAGTAATCATAGAAAATCTTCTGAACCATGCGTTGAAATGTTGCTGGAGCATTCTTAAGACCAAATGTCATCACATTGGAAGCAAATGCTCCCCATTTTGTAACAAAAGTTGTCTTCTCTCGATCATCCAGAGCCATCAAGACTTAGTTATATCCACTGAAGCCGTCCAAGAAAGAATACATTTCATACCCTGCCACAGCATCTAACACTGAATCTGTGAATGGAAGCGGAAAAGGATCTGTCTGAATTGCAGCATTGAGCTTCCGATAATCCACACAGACACGGAGCTTTCCATTCTTCTTCGGTACAATCACTATCGAAGATAGCTAGGTCACCTTATCCATTGGATAAATGAACCCCACTTTCAAAAGTTTATCAATTTCCTCCTTAACCTACTTCGCATAATTAGAATTCATTCTGTACCGCTGTTGCTTGATTGGAACGGCATTCTCCTTAAGATTGATATGATGCTGATAAAACTGAGGATCAACTCCCTTCATATCCTTGTAACTCCAAGCAAATACATCCACATGATTTTAATAACTGCTGAAGATTCTGTTTAAACTCTTCATCAAGCTTACTGCTGACTCGGACCATCATCTTTCCTCCGCATCTCTCAGATTCATGTCTTTCAGCTCATTTGCTGTGACCTGACGGTTATGCTTCATGTCCCTCTCATGATTTTATACGGCCGCAATGAGAGCTTGAACTTCTTTCGGTACACCTGCATCATCCAAGAGGGTGCTTTGGGACACTGGGGACTTGTAACAGAAACTATCTGCAACAAAAACTAAGGCATGGGAGGGAGAGAAAAACTGATGAAGATGAGATTCCGAGGAAGAAATCTGAGAAGAGAAGTTGATGATCTTGTAGAGGCCTTCATCATGAACACCAGAAGCCACAACCGTAAGAGTCCTCCGATCAATCACCTCAATCACTCATCATCGAAATAAATGCCAAGTCCCTTCTGAGCAGCCATGTTTATTGAAAACAAATTCTTCGAAATACGTGGCACATGTAAAACATCATATAAAGAAGCAGAGGAACCAAAAGAAATGTTAACAACTCCATGGACAGGTAAGGAGGAGTCATCTCCAATGCGTATTGAAGAAGAAAGTGGCTTGTAATCCTCCATAATGTGAGAATGTTTGGTCGTATGTGCCGAAGCGCCGCTATCACCAATCCACTCAATTTCTTCATGTGTGGCACTCACCTCTGTATCAGAAGTGATCTCTGTGACCACAAGGAAGGAATCCTGTGAAGAAACGGGAGAATCTGTAACTGCCGTGTATGCCACTTTGGCATTGCCCTCCTCTGGAACCTTGTCCTTGCCTTTGTCCTTGGAATCTTTATCAGCATCTTTGGAGGTGTCCTTGGCTTTGTACTTGGCTTTGGCGGCTTTGGAATCATTACGCTTTGCAAAACACCGAGCCTCCGTATGGCCAGGCCTGCCACAATAAGCACACTCCTCCTCTTTGGAACCTTTGGATTCCTTAGAATCCTTGCTTTTGCCCTTCTCGCTTTTGTTGTTGCTGCCTCCTTTGAACTTGCCCTTACTTTGGGCAACAAAGGTAGAATCTGTCTTCCCTTTGCCTCTCAATAAACATTTGTCATGTAAGTAAGTCACAACTTCCTCAAAAGAGGGTAGAGGCTCACGGAAGTAGATGTGATCTTTGAAAGAGTCAAAGGATGATGGCAGCTTACCAAGTAGTTTATGGATCGGGTTGTTGATCAAGCTCCCATACTCCTCAAGCTGCCTCTTGATCCTTGTGAATTCCCCAATCTTATCAATGATATTATCTGAGTCACTGATGGTAATCTTCTCAAGATCCACCTCCAACTTAGCAATCTTCAGGGAAGATACTCTCCCGAACCTCCTGTGAATCTCATTCCAATCTGAGTGGCATCACTCCGGGAAGATATGAATTGTGCCTGGATAGATGGTGTCATACAATGTATGATGATGAGACGGGCCCGTGCATCCAGAACTCCACGTAACGCGGGATCCACCAAGTGAGGAGTGGTGACAGAGGACCACACACCTGCTCCTTCAAGAAGCAATTGCGTATAAAACGACCAAGTATGGTAGTTGGTAGCAGTGAGCTTCATGGAATCACTCACTTGAGGGGGTGAATAGGATGGCACATGGGAAGGGGTTGGGATGAGGGTTTATGGGAGGGGAGAAACAAGAGAAGTGGTGGTGGTGGGGAATATGGAAGGAGAAGAAGCAGGAATCTAGGAATAAGGTAGAAAAACAGGAAGTTGGGAAGAAGAAGCCTGTGAAGTTGGGGCTTGGGATCGGGGAGAAGAACAGAGAATCCCCGAGAGAGGAGAATGACTATGACCAGAAGCCATATCCTCCGATAACGCAGCAGAATCCTCCTCTTCAACAAAGCTGATCAGAAAATCAGCAAACTCCTCCTCGAAAGCTGAGTGTAGCCAAGAGAAAGGAAGGAGAAGAAAGGGATGGGAGGGTGGGAAACCAAAAGGAGAGGTAAGAAATGACTCCCCTGGGTTAAAACCCTTTTGTAGCACCAAAATATGGGGCTGAGATCTGAAAACGCAGATCTCAGGCTGAAAACGCAGCACCAGTGTGGAAAACGCAGCTCCTCAACAGAAGACGCAGCTCCTCAATGGAAAACGCAGCTCCACAGCAGAAAACGCAGCTCCTCAGAGTATGTAGATGCGGTGGATCTTTGCCTACAGCAGTAGATGTAGAAAACGCATGTCCCTTTGCAACATTGGGCTCTGATACCATTAAAGAATGGCTGTAAATCAGAAAAACAGCAAATAGATCTTGCAAAGAAACACACGTGCAAAAGAACTGAAGTAGAAAACTTGTTATCTGCTGAAGTAGAGCACGAGGGCTGCCCGTAGGTGCATACAACCAACAGCAATGGCTGAATAATGAAGTGCTAATGATGCAAACCCAAGCCACCTATATATAGGTTGGACAAGAGCTGGTCGGCCAGCATAAAAACGGTGGGCTGGTCGACTATGCAAAAAATACTAAAATAATGTCTAAAAAATAGACAAAAATAGCAAAAAAATATCTAAAATAAGATGAATGCATGGCCTCATAAATCTGGCAAGATACAGCATGAAATATGCACATATATGCCGAATCTGGAGATGATAATGTCAACAAGTCGGACTATAATGGGAAACAATTTTATCCATGTTCACTTCAAAGAGTGATACTAAATCCGGATTTTGCTTAAGAATTTCTTTCTCCTCATCCGCATCAATTCCTCCCAGCCAATTCAATCCTTCAGCACAAACTAGGCGAACAGATTTTTGTAACATATCGCGAGATGCCACTTGTACACGGACTTTCTTCTTCTAGTTCCGGATTGTAATCTGATCGGTTGCCCAGTTGTGTTTAATCTTTGCTTGTTTCAGCCATGGCCTTCGCAACAGCATGGGTAAGATCCGGCAACTCCTTCCATTTTTAACACAATGAAAGCTATTGGGAAACACATGGATTTCGGAGTTTCGGATTAACCCAAGTGGCTTTACTCTTCGTTGATCTGCCATTCGGATGAGAAACGGAGCCGGTTCCAATTCTCGTTCCAGGATGCCTCGTTCTCGACGGGTTTTATCCGTGATAATTTTCACTCCAGATCCGCCATCAAGAACCACACCTTCGATGGTCTTCCCCTGTATCTGAACGGTTACTTCTGGAACCGCCTCATCCCAATCCGCAGCTAGTTGGACTTTAAAGGCTGACTGATCCTCTTTTTCTTCCTAGGTGCTGACCACTGCGATTGAAACCTCAGCAAGGTAGTCTTCACCCACAAGCTTCCGGATTAATTGTGTACGGTAATTGGGTACCAGACACAGCAACTGATCCAGCGTCATGTCGAGCTTCATATTCTTCAGATCTTTCGAGAGATCATACTCAAAAGTTGCTGTCTTTCCACATCCGGATTGTTTCTGCTTTTCAGACTCTCGGATAGTATCATTATGCTTTGATGGACTTATCTTCACCGGCTGCTCCCCCATCTGACTGAAGCTTCTTGTATCTTGCGGCTTTTGCATAACTTCTAGCCTTTTCGGCGGAGTATCATCCAACTAGACTTCTTTCACGCATCCTGTGCGAACTGACACTTTTCGGCCTCCTTTGTCTTTTGTGATTTCCTCTCAGATGTCGGATTCTTCCCGCACCATCCGCAACTACCTCTTACTTTGGCCTTCGTCTGGCTTTCCAGAAGCTGGAACGACAAGTGTACTTGCCTTACTGTGCTTTGCTGTCTGTAAAGCCATACTTGCCGACGGACGACGCTTAACCACCTGAATCTGGGAAGGAACGTTCTGATCGTTTTGGACCGCCCCTTGTGCTTCTTGCACTAACTTGGCAACCTGGTCCCGAACACGCTTTTGTTCCGCCCAATCCATGAGTTTGTCTTTTGCCCTTGGTGAATCAGGCTTCTCTTTCATCACCGGCTCTTGTGAACGTGTCACTGCCAGTACAGCCATTGGTGGACTGTCTTCCACTGGAAGAGGCTTAATTTGGACATATTAATTGTCGAAGCCTGAGAAGTAGACCCCTCCGTCTGATTTTATTGTAATTTCCCTTGATGGCACTTCTAGACTGGACATTTAGACTTCCGGTGACCAAGGGCTTTACAGTAATAACAGTGAAAATTGCCACCAGGTGCTCCTTTGGATCTTCTGCGTCCATAAGGACGATGTGGTCGTGCACCAGCGTTTATGAGATTGATGGGTGCCAGTTGTTGTACGGAAACGCTAGGTTGCACTGGACTTGCGGCTTGTTGAGGACGATAAACACGACTGTTGTATAGGCAAGCTTTTGTGCTGTGTGTTGGTCTCGGAGATCGCAAAATACGGGGTCCACTTACACTTCTCCTTGGTATGACGGAGCACTTGGCACACCAGACACTAGGACGAAATCCGGACCCAATCCCTCCCGCACCTCCTCCGAGGAATTTCCCCAATACTGTCAACAGTCGTTCATCAACTTTCTTATCCGGCTTCTGGCTCTGCTCCAGTTCTGGTGCTTTTAGTCTGAATCCGAATCCGAATCCAAGTTTGCATCCAAAGTGTCCTTCTCTTCTTGGTCATCATCTGAGGAATCCAAATCGTGCTTATGCTTTTCTTTCTTAGAAGTGCGACTTGTTAAGCTGCGCTCAGCACGCCGGGCAGCTTCCACTAGTGCATCAAAGCCCCCAACAGTGAGATCTACCGAAGCGACAACTATTTTCAGCTTCTTGCGTAATCCACGAACAAACCATTCCCCCCATCAAGCCTTCCGTTGGCCGATCCGCAAGATCCACCCGACTCCGAAGAGTGCGGAAACGTGTTGCATAATCCTCGAGTGGAAAACGCTTCTGTGCCAACCGACGAAGCTTATTAAGCACCTGGGACGAGGTCTTATCTTTCCAAAAATGGTGAAGGAAAGCATCCCGTAGGTCCTCAAAGGTAAGAGAATGATTGGGGCCATATTGGGCATGCCAGTTGGTTGCCTCACCATCAAAAGTGCCGCTGAAGGCATTCCACTTGGTAACTGTGGGAACAATGGGTGGCATGGGTGGCATACCATTGGCGTGCTAGATATTCTCAAAGTTGGCGACGTGGGTATCTGGATCCTTCTTTTTCTTGCCATTGAACTTTGGTTACTTCAAACTTCAAAGAAACCCGATGAGCCATTCCGACAGGTGGCAATGTTGCAGCACCAAGGCCCAACGGAACCGAAGGTGGACTAGTGGTGCCAAGACCCGCGAGAAGGAGACCAAAAACTAACAAGTTTCGCCCATCTGGACTTCCGGAATCACTGTTAGATCCCTTGTGAGTAGAGTTCTCCTCCCATGCATCCTTGTGATTCGAATTGTACACTGGCATCATCCAAAGGATTTTCGCTAGCCTGGTCGGTAAGATGAAATTGCTCCTGGCGAGTAGCGTAACGTTGCTCACAGTCGGTCATGCGGTGCACTGCTTTTAGCAATCATACCCTTGCTCATTCCACAGAGTTTCTAGATCATCCAGTTCTTGCTTGGTATCCGGATCAAAGAACACAGGCATGCCACTCAATAAAGGAAAATACGGACGAAAATTGTCAAACCACATGGAATGGGAAATGCTATGTAAGAATTGATGATGATAATAACTCGACCCATGGGAAAAATGAATGGTTTTAAATTCAATGCGATCAACTATGCCCCAATGACTGGCTAACTGAATAGCGGTGAACTCAGTGGGACAATAGTCAATGTAAGAAAGTGCATAGGCGTTGATGACCATAATCTAGACATAAACAAGCACGAACATGGCGACTCCACATTGCGATGGATGATTTCAACATTCTCGGTCTCTAAAAGACCACAAACAATCGCATGCTTAGCTGGGAGAGGTAATTCCTCAACTAGTGACAAACCCATTCATGGAAAAGAACATGCTAGCAAACAAACAGACCAAGCTCGTGGAAGAGGATTCGGCACATCGGAATGGAGAGATCCACGTATGGGTATTGCTGCAAAAGAAAGGTATAATGGTGCAGGTATTCCTCGGAAGTTGTCACCGTGAAGATCCACACGTGTATTGGCGAGGCTCTGAGGTAGGTGTAGCTACCTGAACTCGAAAGATGCGAGGTGGGGGGTCAGGTGTCAAAGTCACGTAGCAATAGCACACACACCACTCTAGGGCATTGAGCAACGTCGGTGGATGGGCTCCCATCTCCCACAAGCCGAGCTTTGATACCATGTCAAAGTCATGTAGCAGTAGCACGCACACGACCCCAGGGCACTGAGCAACGTTGGTGGCTAGGCTCCCATCTCCCAACCGTTGCTCCCACCGGCCGGAGGAGATATCTATGACAAGGTGCCACCACACCCTATGTATGGTTCTTTGACTTGCCATGCTCTTGCATATGGGATAATCCACCACAACTTCCAGTCATGCGATAACCCGAGAGTAGCTACGAGAATTGCCACCTCCAACATCAGGTACGGGACTGGAGGTGTCGTCGAAGAAAGTGCTCGAGGGGGAGAGTTCTAAATGTAACTGAACTTCGTAACTCCAGTCCGCCATAAGCCATTGTAGTAAAAGGGGCTTCACTGGAAGGTGGTGAGGTGTGCCCAGTAAATGTGAGTGGTTATCTTCAGCCCGTACAAGGTAATGTTTGCTTTTGAAGAATGTTGTGCTCGGAGAAGAATGAAACGTTGGGTTTCATGAACATGGAAATACCACATTTTCGTATTGAAAAAATTGTGATGAATAGTTTTTATAAAAAGATCACACCTGTGATGTAGACATTACGACTGAATTGATGTGTTGCAGGAATCAGGTCACAATTGTAATAATGAGGAGAAGCCGCCTGGAGACACACGAAAAGATATCGTTGGTTATTTGCCGTTGGGTCCGTTTCCCCTGTTTTTTTTGTTGTGGAAAGATTGCTGGTCGGGCCTGGGCGTGGGTTGTCGATGTGGCGTGAAAGGTTTGAAAAGCCTTTACTTGCAAGGCTTGGCCTTTAAAGGCTTTTGGTTAAAAACTTGTAATATATATATATATTTTTTACTTAAAACACCTCAAACGATGTGTCGTTATTGAGAAGGGTGGCGACTCCTGCAAGCGGCGTTGTTTCAGCCTAGAAGAGCCCAAGGGTTGGCGCATGGGGGTACAGAGGGGATCCGACACTTGTTGGGCAAAGCCAGAATACCCGGTGGGGCTCACAGCTAGCCATTGTTTTCTTTTTCTTGTGTTGTAGAAAATTTGGGAAAAAACTAAAATTGGGTAAAATCAGTAAAATTGGGCAAAATGGAATGGGGCATTCTCTCCCTCTCTTTAATACAAACCCTGCTATGGCTGATTTTAGGGTTTAATTACTGATCTAGGGTTTTTGAAATTTTTAGGGTTAGGGTTAGGGTTAGGTTTTTTTGGATATGGGCATCCTACAGGTTGGAGCTTGTTTGCTTTGATAACCACTGTGAGGACTTCTCGGTCTATTAGTGATTTAAGACATGATTAAAAAGGCTTAACATTGAAAAGTAAGATGCTTACAGTGGAAAGCTGTGTGTTGTTGCATTGAGACACAAGGCCTTGTTAAATAGGGCCTGGAGAGGTACAAATGAAGAGGCACATCCTTGACCAAAAGGGTGTGACTCTTGAATGAATAGTTATGTCCTTTAGGTGTAGAGATGTGTCCTTTAATCAATAGATGTGTTTGTTCGAGGAGACGTGTCCTTTGGTGATGACCCATGTGATAGGGTGTCACCCTTTACTGGTGTCCTTTCAATGATTAAGAGTAATTAAGGATAATTAAGAGAGATTAAGTCACAATCGTGACATTATTCTTGTCTATCACAATCTGTGATAAACTGTCAGACATCTTTACTTGCAACAGCTTACCAAACAGTGGTTGCAAAAAAGCTTCTGG
Organism: Cibotium barometz; assembly: GCF_041138505.1. Lineage (NCBI taxonomy): Eukaryota > Viridiplantae > Streptophyta > Polypodiopsida > Cyatheales > Cibotiaceae > Cibotium > Cibotium barometz. The sequence continues at coordinate 34,903,383 of NC_141046.1, forward strand.
ACTTGCAATAAATCTATAACCTTCTACAGCGGTAATGTAAACCTATTATAATGCCACTGTATGTGAACCAGTAACATGCACATACAACTATCAACACCTATAACACTTAGATTCTTTGCATAGACTGTTTTGCAACTAAATTTCTGTTGCAACTAAATTTCTGTTGTAACTTTGCACTGAACTAGAAATTGGGCATATAGAGTCAAAATCAACACTTCACAATGTGTGTGCAAAAAACTTGTAGAGCCAAAACGGAGCCCGAATCACCAGGTAGAGGACATAGCAAGAGGAAGTGTGAGGCTGAAGAGTGGGATTAAAGAAGTGTTTGTGAGAGTTTGAAATGCGCAAAAACGTAGTTAACTATGTTAAGTACACACAATATGGTCTTCTTTCTTCACCCAATAGGATGCCTCAATTTGAGACAATGACTTCCTTGTCTGCATGTAGCTCTCACAACTACCGAAGGTGTTGCTCCAAAATCAATGAGAGAAAGAGATGAAAGTATCCTTACTTGTGTACCGCTTCCTTGCTTGCCTTGTTCTTACCTCTTGCTTGCTTGCGTAGCTCTCACACGAATCGGAGCTCTGATACCATAAAGAGAATGTGAGGAGAGGGAGAGCTTGGGTTCCTTGTAAGCAAATACACACATAAGAGAGAGCAAGGCACTAGAGAGAGATGGATGGTTGAATTTTCTTCTAACTTCTTCTCTTCTCTACAACCATTAACATAAAGAGATAAGAGTACATACTATAAGGGAAAGTACTCTCCTACTAAAATATACAATGGTTGGTCCTTTGTATTAACTTGACTACATGAGCTAGCGCTATAACTATGCCATAACTCTATTACTCCAAAGCGGCTGTCACACAGCTTGTCGTCCACCACTGACTGTCACATGCGGAATCTTTGGGAGTCTTCTTTCAGTCCTAAACACCTTCCTGGAATATGTGATGCAAACGCAAGAAGAAGATAGAAAGAAAGAAAGAAAGAAAGATTTTATTAACGTCTTCCAAAAGACCGAACTCGGCCTATGAGACAAATCAGTGTACCTGTAAGGGGTATCCTCTGTCATCACAAACAAAATGAAAAAGTACTGAACTAAAAAGCTGAATCTGGGTGTGCAATAAGTACAATGAGTGGGGGAGGTGATGGAGCTCTACTACTTGGAGAATGCAAAGCTATATGCATGGAGTATACAATCATGATATGCAACCTAGCTAGCTCCATCCTGTACCATACTGGGGGTATAGAATGGTATACATCAATGAAGGGGGTGTCCACAGCTCCCTGAAGAACATGCTTGGGTCTGCTCTGAAGCGAGCCAGTCGCTCCGCACCCTCTCTGTGAAACTGAGCTCTGATCTCTGTCATCTCTCTCTGGTATAGGCATGGTGTCCGAAAGCCAGGTGTCCTCTGTCTCCTGTGGGCTCTGAGTGTCTCTGCTCTCCGGAGAGTAATTCCCTGCTGTGTAGGGGCTGGGAGTGGGGTGGATCTCTGAAAAAATGTAGTAATCTGTGTCTGTTGGTCCCCCCTCTAGAGCTGTCTGAGCCTGTAATGGTGTCTCTGTGTGACGCTGTATGTCTAGAATGAATCTCCCCAGTATGCGCTGGTCTGCTGCCTCAAAGATCTGGCGTAGGGAATGTGGCTCTCTGAATAAAATGGGATATCTCTCTCTGATGGGTGTAGATGCTCTGTATCTGCATACATAATGCTCCTCACTCTCCACCTCCTCTCTGCACAATCTGCATACCCTCTCCTCTCGGGGGATCCGTGCTGCTCTGCCAGTCTCGATCTCCAATCGATGTGATGAGACTCTAAGCTGACCAATAGCTACTCGGGAGCCGTGTGGTAAAAAGCCCTCCATGTATCTGTTAAAGTGAGTATCTCATGTGGAAATTAAGTCGTAACTAACTAAGTCGGCCATTTCCATTTTGAGGGTATATATACCCATGCCCACTATTGTATCTAATCATCTATTCATTGCTAATCAAGGTCAAGCGTTGTTCGTCAACTTTTCTCTCTCTCTCTCTCTGCGTCAACTTCTCTCTCTACGTGTATTCAAACTTCCGCTGGATCGATTCTGACATGGTATCAGAGCTGAGTGCTCGTTGATTCTTGGGCACACGGAGGAGTTGGAGAAGGTGGCTGCTGCAGCGTTTCAGCGTGGCAGAGCACAATAGCGAAGGTGTTGGCGGCCGGTTGAGGCGAAGGTGTTGGCGACCGGTTGAAGCGGCTGGATGGTGGTCGGCTGGTGGTGGGATATTCTGGGCAGCAAGGAGTGTTTTTTTTCTTGGCGGGGACTGCAGATGTTACGTTTTCGGGGACATTACCATACCCAGCGCTGAGCTGGACAACTGCCTCTTGGCTCGATTGTGATCGGAGCACGCCCTGCCCAGCGTTTCTTAAAACGCTACTGCTCTCTGTGCTTGGCAAACTTTGGAGCAGGCAGACCGGGTCGACTGAGAAGAGGTGGACGGAGTTTTCGAGATGGGACTCCCGTGTTCGAGCAAGGACGACAAACTGAATGGCGACAACTATGCGCATTGGAATTTGATCATGAGGCTGTGGTTTAGCAGAAAAGGCTTATGGAACATTGTTGATGGCTCGGAGGAACGTCCCCGAAGGGATAGCAATCGGTTCACACGTCTTCAGGAGGAGGAGTTTCTCAAATCTCTTGTGGATTGGGATGCCCACAATGCGAAGGCGATGTCGGCGATTGCAGAATCTCTCACCAAGGAAATTTCCCCTGCCATTCAGACTTTAAAGACTGCCAAGGAAATGTGGTCAAAGCTTGCAGGAATGTTTGATCGAGACTCAACAATGCGAGCAGTAACCCTTCTCGGCCAGTTGTTTTCCATCAAGTTTGAAACTGGGACCTCTATGCAGTCACTTCTAATGAAGGCAAAGGTTATCCATGATCAGTTATCGGCTATGAATAGTGCATTAACTAGTACCCAGTTAGCTGCCTTGGTTCTTACGAAGTTGCCTTAGGAGTACGAGATGGTCTCGAGGGCATTACGCTTACAAGTCACGAAGGAAAAGCTGGAATTTGATGATCTCAGCTCTTTTCTCATTGAGGAGGAAGCAGTGCTCATTTCCCAAGGCAAGATTCGGGTTCCGAAGGATGTAGAATCGGCACATGCTGCATCGGAATCCAATAAGAAGTCTAGGAGCCGTTGTTATAAGTGCGGAAAGCGAGGGCATTTGGCTCGGGATTGCACATCCAAAGCTAAAGCTCAAGGCTCGACAAATGACAAAGGCAAAGGCAAAGCTGACGAGGATGACAGGGACAGTGATTCTAAGAGGGATGCTACGGCGTCTGCCGGTGTGGCGAGGACTTCACTGGCACATGCTCCAGCATTCTAGCTTGGTGGATGGATGCTACCACGTGCTTCAGCCAGAGAGAGGCATGTGAGTGGCAGAGAGGGGCAGTCTGTGCTCCCGTTTTGGTGATTTGGACCCGTGTGTCGGAGTTCAAGGCACATGCATCTGGCATGGAACAGCTTGACAAATCTATGGACGTGATGTGTTCGTAGTTCATTGGTAGTAGACTATGGATGGGATGAGTTCCTTGTTCATTGTGTAGCAGAATTTTGGGCGTCGTGTCTGACAGTTCAAGCATTCAGAGATTTTTGGACGTGATGTGTTCTCAGTTCAACGAATGGGGGATCATGGATGTGGAGTTGTCTGCAATTCATTATTCTATGTGGCAGCTAAAGCTCAAGATGGCATTTTCTTGAGGAGACATGTTGTTTGGTGCATTTTCCGAGGTGTATTCGGTATCCGGCCGGTACTGAGGTGTCCATGGTTGCATCTACATCAACTTGGTTTCTTCATCTATGTCCACTATGAGCTACAGAGAGGGTGTTAAAGTGAGTATCTCATGTGGAAATAAAGTCGTAACTAACTAAGTCGGCCATTTCCATTTTGAGGGTATATATACCCATGCCCACTATTGTATCTAATCATCTATTCATTGCTAATCAAGGTCAAGCGTTGTTCGTCAACTTTTCTCTCTCTCTCTCTCTCTGTCAACTTCTCTCTCTACGTGTATTCAAACTTCCGCTGGATCGATTCTGACAGTATCTAGGCCTCTATATAAATCCATCATCAGTGATACTCATGAAGTGATCTCTGTAGTATAGCATCTTCGGTGGAAGAGGCTGTGTAGGCGATATCCATGTCTCTCGTGTATAGAGCTGCCATAGGTCCTGTCTCAATACTCTGTTTCTCTCACTATGAGAGAGACGGATATGTGGTGCATCCTTGTCATACTGGAATGGTGGTAGATGATCCATGTCTAGGCCATGCTGTGAGAACCAATGTGTGACTTGTGCATACCATGATTCTCTGTCTCCTGCCTCAGCCAGCTGTCTAGATGCCTCAAAAGCTCTGTATGACAATCTGTCATGTGGCATCTCTCTGAATCTGTCTAGCAGGCATATAGTCTGGAATATGGCCTCTACCATCATAGGAGGCACATCAAACTCTGCTTGGATAATGTCATGAGGTACTAACGGTTTGCTGTGTATCATGCGTGCCATCATGAGGGCCTGTGGTCTCTCTATCTGTGTCCACCAATGGGTAGCAAGTCCTGGCGCCCATACCGCTGCTCCATACATCAGTGCCGGTGTAGCCACCCCTTCGTCCGGGGCTCCTGAAAATGCGCCTGGTGGCACTGTCTCTCTAGCCTAGCCAATGCTGCATATCCCCGTGTCAATCTGGCTCTGGCTGCTGACTCCCAAACCTGTCATCCTTTCCTTCTTGGCAACCTTTTCACTGAGAATCCTGCCTTGTTTTCCAATTCCACTCCAAATCTAATGATCTGTGCATCTGTTCCACCTTGTCCCCTTGACTTCTTGCCCTGTCCCTAAACTTTTCTTGAGTATTGAGTCTGGCACTCTCACTCCACCCCTTGGAGGATCATCCTCCCTTGGAACCATTGCCTGAAAGCCTTTCTTGGTATGCCCCAAGTGGCATCCAACTCAGAGGACTGCCATTCCCCTTGGGTCTTGTGGAACACCACCAACCAACCTTAAAGCTCTAATACCAATGTCACGTGCGGAAGCTTTGGGAGTCTCCTTTCAGTCCTAAACACCCTTCCTGGAACATGTAGATGCAAAACGCAAGCAGAAGATGGAGAGGAGAGAGAGAGAGAGCTGAGTTTCAGTATGTTCATATATTACAAAAAGGATGTACAACTTGGCTAGCCTTTGGCTGCCCTTGAAAAGGCGGAAAAATTCCTACCTAGTTCTAGTCTATGACCACATCCCCAAAAGAAATGAGATCCCCACAATGAGCTATGTGCCTGCCTTAAATAGGCATTGGCCGACCTGCTGTCGGCCAGGTCCCTGGACCAAAAAGCCCCTTTGCTGTAGCCGACACAGGCACAATCCCTTAAACTGCTGGCTGACAGCCTCCTGGTCCTCCCACCAGATCTTCCCTGCCAATAAAGCTGCAGAAGCTCCTAAATCTGGTCCTGAATCTGTTCTTTATCTGCTGCGCTTCAAGGATTAGCCTTGGGAATGAGCATGCACATGAAACTGGTGGCATATCAACCATAATCTCACCAACTGTGCCAGTGGCATAAGTGCAGATGCTATCACCCAAGTGGGTCATCAATGTCCGCAGCACTAGTTGAGCTTGATATCTTAACATGGTGCACTCCTTAGGCTTGCCCTCCTGATCCGGTATGGGTCTCATCTTTCTCTTGACACGACATCCGCGTACAAGGAGCACCCCACCCCGCACCCCCCCCCCCCCCCCCTCGTGTGCCTTGGTTTTCAGATCTAACATGAGGGTCCATTGTACCTTGTTTTCTCTCTCGAGGGTTGTAGTCTGCATTACGGACATAATTTTCTTCTAAGTAATGGTCTTTTCTTTGGGGAAAAAGCCAGATTAGTTTCTAGCATATTTGATAAATTACTTGTAGCTTTGCAAGGTTTATTCAATTAATCAATACACATTAGATTAGGTTTAGTGATCTCTTGCCCATATAATTTGAGTGTATTATATGCTCTTTATCAAAATCAAGCATCAACTTTGTGTCTCTCAATGGGGTTTGCAGACACTTGATGTCCTGGAAAGTAGCCCAGGGCTACATGCTGCTGCTGGGCCCAGGCTTGCTGAGGAATGTTCGGGTTTGGTAAGCAGAAACTGGATCTTAGGGATTACAATTTTGTGAATGAAGTTAGTGAGTTGCTGCTTCAAATTGTGCTCTCTTATATGCAGAGTGGATGTAGAACCGGGATGGCACAAATTACAGGTGCTCATGAGTTGCCTGCGAGGTTAAAACTGAGCTTTTTACTATCTTAGTGGGATTTCAGTCTCCCTCTTATCATTTAATTGATACTCGTGTTCATCATCGTGACATTACTACAGGAGGGTCATACATACGGTTGGACCAAAATATGTAGAAAAGTACCATTCAGCTGCAGAGAATGCGTTGAGTCGCTGCTATCAGTCATGTCTTGAGCTGTTAATTGACCATGACCTTCACAGGTGGTTTTTCTTATGAACAGTAAAGAGTAAAAATTGATAGCCAAGGTTTTACTGTTAATTATAAAGAATTGATGCATTGCAGTATTGCGCTGGGATGCATCTATACAGAGGCCAAAGGGTATCCTCGAGAACAAGCTGCACACGTGGCTTTACGTGAGTTGACGTGTTCATATTGCGCCATCTTTTATATATAAATATTATGATAGCGAGGTTGCAAATTCAATCCTCACCATAGGATGTTGATTATGACACACACAAGGGGCTTACTTGAAGAAGTGTGTGTGTATGTGCGCGTTTATAACTAGGTACTCTGCGACGCCTCTTAGAGAAACATAAGGACAAAATTAGCGCAGTAGTCTTATGCTTGTTAGCAGCTATGGACATAGAAATATATGAAAGGTGATAATTTCTCGTCGCTGTTTACCTTGGTCGCTATTTCCAAAGCATTGCATGTGGTCGGAGTTGTCTTACAGGGGTTCCAACTTTGGATGGCAAATTGCAGACTATTACTCCTCTACTTTCCTAGAAATAAAATTGAAGAGCATAATGCATTGCTGAATTTACCAGCAGATGTCGGGGATGAAAACGGAGAGACTGTGATATTTGAACGTAAGATTAGAATAAAAGCACTTCCAGGGGTCTCTGATCCAGCTGGTGAGCCAAGGTCCCCTGTTTCCAAGGATACGATCGAGCCGCTTACGTCAAGCAGGTGAGTTTTTTGATACGATCCTTGTCATTTACTTCTCTTTGTTATTGGCTTTCCTATGTGTGTTGATCTCTCTCTTGGGCAGGGTTGGCTACGAAGGATCTTCATTGGATTCCTCTTTTCTCTTAATGACTGAAGATCCTGATCGCAGACGGGAAGAGCAGTGGGAAAAAGCAGCAAAGGCACATGCTGGTTGGCCCTGGTCAAAATGGATAGGCTACGGGAGTCATGGTGGGGGGTTAGACACTTCACTCCATCACAGATATTTAGCAAGGGCGAAGGCGGTTAACCTCTCAGAAGCTGCAGAGATGAAGATATTGTGAGTAATTTTATTGGCTTTCTCAACCAAGTCAGTGTTACATTTACATACACATATATATATATACACACACGCGTGCGTGCATATATATGTGTGTGTGTGTATATATATACATTTACACACACACACACACACACACACACACACACACACACACACACACACTGGGAGGGTTTACACGTGGGCTAAGGGCGCTAGCAAAAAGAGGTCTAGATTGGCTAAGAGCTTATAATTAATGGCCTAGGGCTAATAATGGCAGAAAGCTAATAAATAAAGCAAGGGCCAATTATTACTATATAAGTGACTATTAGACACAAGAGGTCAAGTAGTCACGCGGTGGCTTGGGGCTTCCAAGGAAGTGTGCAAGATCTCGTGGCCATGGAGCCGCAAAGTGGGTGGTTCGGCCTAGTGGTATGGGATGCTAGGTTGGGGCCATCGGTACCAAGAAGGCATGCGGTAATTAGACCTCAAGCTCAAGGGTGGTTCGAGGCACTGAACCTACAGTTGAATGGTGAGTCGCTAGCCACAATCCATTGCAGTCATGTGATGTGTATGACGGTGTCGGGTCTATGAGCTGACTAATCACTATCCGCATGGCATGTGACATGTGTATTTGTATGTATCCCGGGCTCTCAATGAATCCGTCCTCCGAAACTCTCAATAAATGGTCTCTATAGATGTGGAACCTCCTGCTAAGCTGCGGCAAGGACACCCATTCTTGATGTATGTGAAGCCCTAACAAGTCCAACCGAATAAATCTAGGTATGGGAAGTCCAAGCTATACTAAATACGAGGGAGACGGTCTATTTGGAGGCCATGTGTGTCAAACCACTCAACCACCTGAGAGTACCATACTGGTGTCGGTAATGATAGTGATACTAATGATGATGAGGAGGGTAGTCTAGCATGCCCGGTGTAATTGCAAGGATGACTCAAGTGCTAGTCTTGAGAGACGGTCCCTAGTAAGTGTATATACATGCTGAATGTACGTGATGGTTTCGAAGAGGGCATCTCTGACTAAGGGGGCTATCCCAAACTTTTTTTTGCACAATAGCATGTGGCACCGATGCTTTGCTCCTGATCAAACGTGATAGCATCATTACGTGCAATCTCTCTATGCTCTTCCAAGAGGCCACACCAAGTCCCAATCCCCAAAAAGGTGCACCACACAATGTTGCCAGGCATACCAGAGTGTCAAAGAGCCAACACTTGGTACATGGCTCCTGGAAGTGGGCCTGAAAGCACTCTCTCTCCAAGTGCAGGGGTGCATAGCCCCTTGCCAACTTCTTAGTGGTTGCTGTCATGCAAAAGCGTGGTCCTCTAAATGTCATCTTGAGGTACACATACGACTTAATAATCTCCACTTGGGCTCCTCTATACATGGACGATAGTCGTGATGTGACCTCATATGATATATTTATTGAAGACCATGAGCTTGGTTTTGCCGAGATTGACCATGAGGTCTTTCTCATCACAAAACCTCTGAAGTGCTTCTAGATGTCTCTATAAACCCTCCACCAATTCATATATCAAGACCATGTCCTTTGCATATCACAAGATGGGCACTAACACCTGAGCCAATGGTGAGCCTTTGCCTCCAAATATGTCCATGAAAGCCGATATCTCATCAATAGCGTGCGGGAGAGAGTGGGCAGCCTTGTTTGACCTGAATAATGTTGCATAGATCCCCGGAGAGCCCTCTTGTCGCCTGAACCCTACAAGTCACTGCCTCATAAAGGGGTATCACCCCCCTCATGTGGGAATTGAAAGCATTCCCGTAAACGGGACCAAGAGACGTAGTTGAAAACTTTGCAGAAATCCATGAAGCAACATTATACATGTTGTATCCGTGACATCACCGCTTCTATAATGGCATGTAGGGTGAAACTATGATCTAGAGTGGAGTAATTCTGCCGCCTTTTGAAGCCTTCTTGGCCTGATGCTCTTTGTCCCAATCTCTCCACCATAGAGCTAATCTTTGACTCTAGTACTGCCCCGTAAATTGGCTATCATATGGCCAATCATGATAGTCCTGTAATTATTCGGGTCCATGGGGTCTATATAGTGTTTGTGGTCCAAGAGGGAGGAAAGCCCTCACAAAAGGCTCTATTAATGTTGCATGTGGGGGATCCACAGCCCTAAGCATACTTAAGAACATTGATGCTAATTACTTATGATTAAGATAGAGAGGAGAGAGAAGAAGAGGGAGATTAGTGTTCAGATTTTCTTGTATTACTATGGTACAATGAGGTTACTGAGACTTGTACATGATTTAGGGCTTGTGGGCAGCCTATGGGCTGACCCTAAGCCCTTTTCCCTATGCTCTACTTCTTGTCATGCTGAACGACTGATTTAAGACTTGAACTATGACTTGATATTATGCTGAAAATGATCTATTGCTTATATACGATGATGGGACTGCAGTCGGCCAGTAGACCATCCTGTCGGCCAGCTTTGGTGGACAAAAATCTGCTATTTTCTTCACTTAAATGCTGCGCTTCAATGTTGTCCACACCTACTGTATGATGTTTGATGGGATATCTCTCTTTGATGGCTGTATGTGCTTTGCATCTGCATACATAATGCTCCTCACTCTCCACCTCCTCTCTGCACAATCTGCATACCCTCTCCTCTCGGGGGATCCGTGCTGCTCTGCCAGTCTCGATCTCCAATCGATGTGATGAGACTCTAAGCTGACCAATAGCTACTCGGGAGCCGTGTGGTAAAAAGCCCTCCATGTATCTAGGCCTCTCTATAAATCCATCATCAGTGATACTCATGAAGTGATCTCTGTAGTATAGCATCTTCGGTGGAAGAGGCTGTGTAGGCGATATCCATGTCTCTCGTGTATAGAGCTGCCATAGGTCCTGTCTCAATACTCTGTTCCTCTCACTATGAGAGACGGATATGTGGTGCATCCCTGTCATACTGGAATGGTGGTAGATGATCCATGTCTAGGCCATGCTATGAGAACCAATATGTGACCTATGCATACCATGATCCTCTGTCTCCTGCCTCAGCCAGCTGTCTAGATGCCTCAAAAGCTCTGTATGTCAATCTGTCATGTGGCATCTCTCTGAATCTGTCTAGTAGGCATATAATCTGGAATATGGCCTCTACCATCATAGGAGACGCATCAAACTCTGCTCGGATAATGTCATGAGGTACTGACGATTTGCTGCGTATCATGCGTGCCATCATGAGGGCCTGTGGTCTCTCTATCTGTGTCCACCAATGGGTAGCAAGTCCTGGCGCCCATACCGCTGCTCCATACATCAGTGCCGGTGTGACTAATGTGTCAAATAGCCACCCCTTCGTCCGGGGCTCTTGAAAATGCGCATGTGGGCACTGTCTCTCTAGCCTAGCCAATGCTGCATATCCCCGTGTCAATGTGGCTCTGGCTGTTGAACCCATGGTGAAGCGCGTGGCTGCTGCAGAGAAGGTAACCCCTAGTTACACGTATGATGTCACCACCTCCACCTGGCGTTTTGCGAGAGTGAATGTCAGTTGACTCCTGCCCTGTCTTGATGTATGAAAGACCATAACCTTGGTTTTCGCAAGGTTCACAGTAAGACCCCTCTGTGTGCAGAAATCATCGAGTGCATGTAGATGCTACTGTAGACGTCCTGGAGACTCAGACACTAATACAATATCATCAGCATAAAGCATAATATGTACTGAGGTACCTGCTAGATCAACTCCATCTCCGCCTCCCCGTGTAATGAAGTCAGTCACCTCATCAATGTATAACCCAAATAGCGTGGGGGAAAGTGGGCATCCTTGCTTCACACCAATGGTGCTAGCAATAGTCTCGGACACACCTCCTGGGCATCTGACGACTTGCCCAAAAACCTGCTCATATAATGCATAGATGCCCCATGTCATATCTGTTGGTATGCCAAGAGACTGCAGGCGCTGAAAGAGACTCTCTCGTGGTACTGTGTCAAATGCCTTGATCAATCATACATCTCAAAGTGAATACATGGTCAGTGGTAGAGAAAGCTCTCCTGAAGCCTGCCTGCCCTGATGAGCGTAAACCTGCTCGCTCAGCATATAAGCTAAGCTCTTGCTCCAACACTGCACCATAGAGTTTTGCCAACACGTGGCCAACCATAACCGTCCTGTAGTTGCTCGGATCGAGCATATCCCCTATTTTGTGGATCGTGTGCATCGTCCACTCCGCAAGCAAACCCTCTGCTAGTGCCCTGTTAAACAGGTGTGCAAGAAAAGGAGCCAAAGAATCTACTGCATATATGAGATTCTCACCCTGTAGGCCCATATGGTCGGCGGCCCGTCCATGCTGTAGGCGGCGGCGGACAGCTTTCTTTACCATCGAGTGGGTAAAGAAGCTAGCTGTGGTAGGTCGAGGCTCTTGTGGCTGAGGTATAGGTGGCTGCTGTGGGGCGTGGTATAGGCCCTTTGCATATGTGTGCCATGTCTGTGGGTCTGCAATGGGTGTCGGTGTCCGGGGCTCTCTGAAGTGCCGCCATGAGATAGGGCTATCTCTACTCATGAAGAAATGGAAGATCTCTAGCTCCTGTATGTTTGCGAAGGCCCGCCTTTTGCGGCGAGTAAGTCTCCTCATCTCTCTCCTTGACTCCTGCTCTGTGATGGCTCCGAAGGCTCTCTGTATGCGGAGCCGTGAGTATAGGGCTTTGCACTCGTCATCATACCATCTGTTCTGGGGCATAGTCCTAGATCTCGCAGGCTCTCCTGAGTGGACACGATGTGGGAAGCTCTGTAATGCAGCCGTGTGTAGGAGTGATGCCAGCTGGGCTGTAATGGTATCCATAGGTGCCAGGGGATCCATGAGTAGGAGCCCATCCTCTACTCTGCCAGTGTATATGTCTGCCATGTCATGTGTGAAGTAGATGGTAGTGTGTGGCGTCGGTATGTGGGGGGCTGGTGATACTGGTGATCCTGCTAGTGAAAATGCCAAGTATGTATGATCTGCCCCAATAGGACGAGGTGGGATGGAGAATGAGGTGACAAGCTGTGATGCCTCCAAAGACCCCATAATGTAGTCCACCACCGTGCCTCCGGTCCGTGTATGACCCCCATGTGGGAAGCATGTCAGCCCTCCTGATCCCGGCCACTGTAGCATCCTGTTATAAATAACGAGACGATGTTTGGCTCCCAACTCTAGTAAGTGGTCCCCATAATGTCCTCTGTCTGGTCCAATGTCCTCTGATGCCCGACTAGCCCCTATCTCCTCTGGATCCACAGGGTGGAGGATCTCCATGTCATCATAGTCATACACCTCACACTGTCTGCTCTGTGTGTGGGCATTGAAGTCACCCGTAAGAAATACTTCCCCTAGTGTAGAATAATGCATAATCTCCTTTGACAGACAAGTGTATGGCGAGGCTCTTGTCTCCTCCTCTTGTGGCATGTCCTCTGTAATGACATAGGAGGATCCTGATGGAGGAAAGTAACATAGGGCTATGTATATAACCTTGTCCTGTGAGAACTGTAAGCTAATCCACATGTATCTGGCCTCTGGATCCTGTGCTACCACTCTCAGTCTCCCCTGTAGCTCCCGTCTGAATAGAACTGCTACTCCCTCCGACCATCTCGAGGTACCCTGGCGTGTGGTCCTCTTGTATGCTGACTCCCACTGGAATCCCTCTACTCGAGGTAGCCCTCTCTCTGGGCTCTGATGTGTCTCTGTCAGAAGTATGATGTCTCTCCCCACCATACCATGCTCCAGTCGTCCAGGCTGCACCCATAGTGAACCATTACAGTTCCATACTGCCATGTGTATCTCTGTCAGTGGCCTGGTCTGTGTCCCATAGGCCCCAATCCATGGGCCGGCCATCAATGATGACCCGACCATCTCGATAGAAGGCCTTCTTGCCTTCTCTCCTCGCGTGTAAGACTCGTGGCATGCAAGCTCTCCTATGCTCTAGCTGCATCCTCGTGAGATCATCATCCAAGAAAATAGGAGCTCCCTCTAAGCCTCGTAGTATGACCCTCTTCCTCATGAAGATGACCCTCTCCGTCTCCTGCAAACTGTAGGATGAGGGCTTGCTTGCGTGTTACGTCTTTCCCGGCTCTCCATGCTTTGGTGAAGGGGAGAGGGTCCTCTTCCGTGTAGCCTAGCTTCATGCATAGAAGCTGTCCATCTTTCTCGGGAGTGGAGTTGGGTGTCTCGGCTATACCTATGACTCGAATGTTGAGACGGCGGGCATGCCTCATCTTCTCCTCCTCAATGGTGGTGTGAATGATTTGATGTTCTTCCCTTTGAGTCTCCTCCCTCACTTCTTTGCGGATGTTCTTCTTCACCACCTCAACCCATCCTGACTGCTTGGCTTCGAGTTTTCCCTCCATGTCCTTTGTGATCTCTTCTTTGATGGCCGTGAGAGTGTTCTCATTGATCTCCCCCTCTTCCTTCTCGGTGTTCTTGACGGCTACCAGTTCCAGTTTCAATGCACTCACCTCCTCCTTGAGTGCTGTGTTCTCTTCTTCAAGGTCCGTGACCCATGCTTCGAGGGCCATGATGTGCCGGTGTAGTTTGTTCTCCACCTCATTGAGGTTGGAATCGGATGTCTTCTTATTCTCCTTGATTAGTGCCTTCATTGTCGTCTCGAGGGCCTTGACTTTCTCTTGGAGACTCGGGGCCATTCCTCGAGATTGAGGAGAGAGAGAGAGTTATGTTGCTGCCTTGGGGGCTTGAGCAAGGGTGGTTGCGGAAAGGGCACTGCACGGCCTACCGGACATGCAGGCCGGCTAGCATAGCGCCAGCAGTACTGGGCGCCAGTGGTGAACAGAGAGGGCGGCTACGTATAGAGGCGCGAAGCGAACAGGGAACAGCGAAGTGAAGCAAGTGGCGAACAGTGCAGCGAAAAGCGGGCAGCGACCAGTAGCGAACAACAAAATAGGGGAGGCGAGGGCGAGCAGTTGCAGGCGGCGACAGTAGAGAGAGAGCCCAACCCGCCTATTTTTGCAAGAGAGAGGGAGACAGTCTAGCCCTTGTGCGCCGGCTTGTTAGAGAGAGAGAGAGAGAGAGAGAGAGAGAGAGAGAGAAGAAAGATATATTAAGCATCTACTAAAGACCCAATGGGCCTATGAGACCAAAGTGATCCAATAATGTCCATGGCATATCTAATCATGGAATGGAAAATAAAACAGAAACAAAACATAAACATAGCTATCTCACTGGGGTGATACAAAACTATCCATATAAACTCATCATGGAATACTAGGAACATAGAAACATGAAAGCAGCATCAGCCCCCAGTAGATGGTATACTACTCTCCATGTCACGTGCATCCCGCACTTGGATGCCATGTAGGCATTTCTGTATAGAAGGTGCAGGACCTGGGATGGTGAACTGGTCCCATGTGAGCCCAGTCCGGGACGAGTCAGCCAAGGATCCATCTCAGTTGTCCGAAGTGAGGTGTGCATTGTCCTGCACAGGAGTCTAAGGTCAGGTGTGCACTGTCCTGCACATGAAACAGTGCCAGTCCGCGCTGTGAGTCTCCCTCTGGAATGATGTCACTGATTCTGTGTATTTGGTATGGTACCGGATGCCAGATCAGTGAGTAGTTAGCGTTTAGAACAAGGGGCCAGCCCATAGGGCTACCCCAAGACTTAGTATGGGCATGGGGATGGTGTGGAACCACCTCCATGAGGGCCAGTGAAACCAATCCCGTCAAGTGGGAATAGACTCTGTTGGACACCCACACGCGTAATAGCACAACTTAAATATCACAATATAAATGGACAACTCACTAACAACTGAAAACTGAAATGAAATGAAATGATGATCAATGGACACCAGCACTGGGGCCGGAACGGGCCGACCCCCCCCTCAATATATGATATATTATTGGGAGTATTAAAGTGATACAATGCTCCATGGGTTCAATGAACCAGATGATGTCCATGTACAACTGAGATGAATACAGTTACCAAACAAGAGACTTGAAGTAGACGTTCGAAGGAGAGCGATCCACTTGAAGAAGTCTAATCTCTACGGTCCTGTGCCTTCATTGGAATCCGCAGAGAGCGCCCCACTGGTGTTCCAGGACCACGCACAAACAGGCGCTCCCATACTAACGCGTGGCTCTCCCGATCTCGACACCCATGGACCGTGGTTCTCCAGAAGCTTGGACTACCGGGCACCGAACGGGTGTTAGCGGCATAGAGTATCCGTATGAAAGGAGAAGTCTCTATTACTGTTGTTGTTGCCAGCCCGCAAGTGAGAGAGTCGCCTGTAGCTTGCTAGTGGGAGAACAAGTATCAGAGGCGCCTGACTGCAGCTGCATAGGGGTTAGAGAAGGACACCTGGGCACAGCCGCCTGCGGGCAAAAGGAGGGGATGTGCGCAGCCGTCTGCAAGCAAGAGAGGGTGGCGCCTGGGCGCAGTCGCCTGCTGGCAAGAGAGGTGAGACCTGTGCGCAGCCGCTAGTGGGCAAGCGATAGAGATGGGAACCTGTGCGTAGCCGCCTGTGTGCAGCCGCCTGTGGGCAAGTGAAAGAGAGGCCTTGGGGGTAAACGAAAGAGTGACCTGCGCGCAGCCGTCTGTGGGTAAACGATGGAGATGTCGCCTGTGCGCAGCCGTCTATGGGTAGCCAGATAAAGAGGTCGCCTGCAGAGCCGCCTATATGCAAGAGGAGGATCACCCTGAGCGATGGAAGGGGCACACGTCAAATAGCTGGCCGGCCCACCTTATTTGCATGGAGGCGGCCAGTTCCAAAGTTCCCAAGGGGGGGTGGGTAGGTGGCCATGCACCCACCCCCACACACCTGATTAAGGGAGGGCTTTCCTCCCCACCATGGCCCATGCGTGGGTGCCCACCCTACCAAGGGCATCATGCGATATTGGGGAGGCTGCCCACTCATTAATGAGTGTGAACCTGCAACCTTATAAAAAGAAAGGTTAGAAATAATGCCATAAAATAAACACACGCAACAAAACTCGTCAGAAGATAGAGCAAACTTCAGGACTCACTGGCAGGCGTCCCCGCTCAGTAAGTGGCACGTCAAACAGGCAAACACAAGAATACAAGTCACGCGAAGACAGTTCCAGGCATGCAAACATGAATACATGTGCAAACAATATCATGGACATATCTCCCGTTCATGGAACAAGTACTAAACATTTCTGGCGGGCACAATGATGGCACGACAAAAAACATAAATCCCGGTCTTCCTATGGAGTGATAGTCCCATAGGTAAGACACAGATCCAGGCACGAGCCTCTCTATGGAGTGACCACAAGAGAAACATTTCCCCTCGGCATATTGCTCCCTTTGCTCGGGGGTCAAGCCAAATTTGTTCTTCTTTGGCCCATGATCTTTAGATGAGGTATTTTCAGCTTTACCTCCCTTCTGGATCTCTCGGAAGCTCTTTTTAGGTGGCTGTCCACCTTTTTGCAGATTTGGGACAGCCATCATGCCCTCCATGAGCACTAGCATACATATACGTGTCACCCTTTGTGCCTTGTGGAGAAGATGCATCTACAGTCCTGTGCCTTCACTGGAATCCGCAGAGAGCGCCCCACTGGTGTGCCACGACCACGCACAAACAGGCGCTCCTGTACTAACGCCTGGCTCTCCCGATCTCGGCACCCATGGACCGTGGTTCTCCATAAGCTTGGACTACTCGGCACCGAACGGGTGTTAGCAGTAGAGAGTATCCGTATGAAAGGAGAAGTCTCTATTACTGCTGCTGTTGCCAGACCGCAAGTGAGAGAGTCGCGTGTAGCTCGCTAGTGGGAGAATAAGTATCAGATGCGCGTGAGTGCAGCTGCATAGGGGTTAGAGAAGGACACCTAGGCACAGCCGCCTGCGGGCAAAAGGAGGAGGGCCTGTGTGCAGCCGTCTGCAAGCAAGAGAGGGTGGCGCCTGGGCGCAGCCACCTGCTGGCAAGAGAGGTGAGACCTGTGCGCAGCCGCCTGTGTGCAGCCACCAGTGGGCAAGCGATAGAGATGGGAACCTGTGCGCAGCCGCCTGTGTGTAGCTGCGTGTGGGCAAGCGAAAGAGAGGCCTGTGCGCAGCCGCCTGGGGGCAAACGAAAGAGTGACCTGTGCGCAGCCGTCTGTGGGTAAACGATGGAGAGGTCGCCTGTGCGCAGCCGTCTGTGGGTACCCAGATAAAGAGGTCGCCTGCACAGCCGCCTATATGCAAGAGGAGGATCACCCTGAGCGATGGAAGGGGCACACGTCGAACAGCTGGCCGGCCCACCTTATTTGCATGGAGGCGGCCAGTTCCAAAGTTCCCAAGGGGGGGTGGGTAGGTGGCCATGCACCCACCCCCACACACCTGATTAAGGGAGGGCTTTCCTCCCCACCATGGCCCATGCGTGGGTGCCCACCCTACCATTGGCATAATTGATATTGGGGAGGCTGCCCACTCATTAATGAGTGTGAACCTGCAGCCTTATAAAAACAAAGGTTAGAAATAATGCCATAAAATAAACAAATGGAATACACTTACCACCTGTTCACACGCAACAAAACTCGTCAGAAGACAGAGCAAACTTCAAGACTCACTGGCAGGCGTCCCCGCTCAGTAAGTGGCACGTCAAACAGGCAAACACAAGAATACAAGTCACGTGAAGACAGTTCTAGGCATGCAAACATGAATGCATGTGCAAACAGTATCATGGACATATCTCCCGTTCATGGAACAAGTACTAAACATTTCTGTCGGGCACAATGATGGCACGACAAAAAACATAAATCCCGGTCTTCCTATGGAGTGACAGTCCCATAGGTAAGACATAGATCCAGGCACGAGCCTCCCTATGGAGTGACAGTCCCATAGGCAAGACACGGCACAAATACTGGCTCTTCCATGGCGTGACAATCCCATGGATAGAACACAGTCCAGGTCATACACGGGTGGCACCAGTCTAGCTCCCGTCCATACGACACCATCTTGCTAACACACGGGTGGCACCAGTCTGGCTCCCGTCCATGTTATGCAAAATACTGGCCCCTTCACATGAGACATCGGCCTGGCCTGAACGAGACACAAATCTGGAGATGGACCAAATGGTCGGCCAATTGGTGTTAGCCAGGAAGGCCCGGCTGAACCCACCAGCCATGGAGGGGCTGTAGGACAGCCCTAGGGGCAAGCTAAAGGCAGATTTCAGGAGAATACAGCCTTTTCATGGCT
The DNA here is from genome assembly GCF_041138505.1 of Cibotium barometz. NCBI lineage: Eukaryota > Viridiplantae > Streptophyta > Polypodiopsida > Cyatheales > Cibotiaceae > Cibotium > Cibotium barometz. The sequence continues at coordinate 34,922,033 of NC_141046.1, forward strand.
GTAGGGCAGGTATGGGGCAGCCCATACAGGCTGCCCAGCCCTCATGAGGTTTGCAAAAGCTTTGTCCAGCCAATCAGAAGAAGGCGCATGTTGCCCAGCCTGTCAGGAATAAAACGCAGCATTTTATGTGAATATTTTCAGCATTTAATGTTGGAAATGCAGTCGTGGGAGTATTTAATGCTGGCCGCCTGGTTTTGTACTGGCCGACTGCTATAGTAGGGATAGTATAAAAGGGTGAGCCCACAATCCCATTCTCTCATCTCATTTTCTCACCAAGAGCTCAAGCATAAAGAGGCTAGACAAGCCAAGAAGGTGCTAAGCAAAGGGGTGAAGGATTTCAGGTCAAGGGCAGGGAATTCCCAGCCAAGAAAGGTATTTTCTTTCAGATTTACATCATTCTAATAAAGCAAATACACCATCCGTGGTGGGGGCCCTACAGAGGGTATTTGGGACCAAATACTGTGTCCTCTCCATCTCTCTCTCTCTCTCTCTCTCTATTTTTTGCACATCTCCTTTCAGTTTGTGCGTTAATTTCCGTCACGAAAAGAGTGCTGATTTTTGAGCATTGAAGTTACCGATTCTTCTCCGAAGCTTCCGCATGTTATAGTGGTATCAGAGCCTACTTCAAGTGCAAAGATTCAGCAAAGAAACCAGAATTTTTTCTCGCTCGTGTGGTTGGTTTTTAGACGCCGCTGGACTACCCCTTTCGGAGTGACTCGTGTCCCTCGAAGGACGGTTGGTTTTCAGCCTCCGGAAGCCTCCGGACATCTCCCACACAGTTAGTGGATGGTCAGATTGCGTTCCGGAAATGAAGTGCATTTTCCTGCTATGGCGAGAGCTTCGACGACGAGAGAGACCAAGAACCATGGGACCAGAGTGCACCAGGCAGCCCAGCTAGGGCACCAGGCTTGAGTGTTACAGACATGTTCCAGCAGATGATGCGAGCAATCGCAGAACAGACAGCCAAGTTGGATGAGCAGAAGGCGTAGATCTTGGCTCTGGAAGAGCGCACCCGTTCTCCAGCGTCGCGTTTTCCATCTCCTCCTCCCTCTCCTTCCGTATCCCAGATTCCAGATCCTCGACACAGGGACCCTCTCGTGGGGTCACAGCCGCAGCCAAGCTCTTTGCTTGAGTTGCAGTTGCGTGCATTGGAGATCTGACAACGAGAAGACGAAGCCATGCGACGCGTGGAACACGAGCGTTACCTCAGAGCTTTGGACGCCAGATTGACACCGGCGGCGCCCTCAAATCATGTTCCCGAGAAAATGAACTTCAGTAAGTATAATGGTAAACTCGACCCCACAACTCTTTATTCATGGTTGCATTAGTTTGAAGCTTACTTTGCCGCAGTTAGAAAAACAGATACTGACAGAGTGATCTTAGCCCGTTGGTACTTGGAAGGTGAGGCCATTCCTTGGTGGACTCAGTGGGCTCATGCCCACACCAGAGTAGGTATGGCAACTTATGTGTGTGGGATGAGTTTGTTCGCGAGGTTAAGCAGCGGTTTCTACCGCCCCACTACCTTGAGCGACTGGAAGACGAGTTCAGGGGAGCGCGTCAGAACGCGCAACCAGTCCTTCAGTTTGCCAATAGAATTTCGACTTTATGTCTGCAATTAGGCTTATCTGATTCGGACAAGAAAGGGCAGTTTTTGTAAGGCCTGGACACGCAAATCCAATGGGAGGTGCATATGTTTAGGCCAGCCACCTTTGAAGACGCACTCTTGCTTGCGCAGAGTGCAGAAATGAAACATAATGGTGGCAAGCCCAAGACTTCCCAGCCGGCTTCTCCTAGGGCTACCGCCTTGGGGGGCAAAGGCCAGAACCAGTAGATGGGGTCTTCCCCAGGACAGAGCTCGGGAGCCTCTGGCTCCAAGAACTTGAACAATGCGTCTAAGCTTACTCCAGACCAAAAAGCGGAGGCAGGCAAGACAGGTAGCAAGTTGAGTGCTGAGGAACTTTCTCAGTACAAGAAGGAGGGTAGATGTTTCTTTTGTCATACAAAAGGACATACTTCTTGGGATTGTCCGAAGAAGCCTTCAAAGCCTGTCACCGCCGCCTCCACAGCTTCCGTGGCGAGCTCAGCTCCCACACAGACCCCAGCGGCTACCCCTAGTTCTTCAAACCCCGGTGCTTCAGTTAGAGCAATTATTAGCCGGGAGCTCGAAGATAAGCAGAAGGGACATAGTCACAAGGGACGGGGGACGGGGACGGGGACGGGACGGGGGACGGCCATAAGTAGGGAACGGGGACGGGGGAGGGAACGACACTCAAAAAATACTTTTTTTTAAATTTTTCTACTCTACACTTATTCTACTTTGGAAGTACACCAAAATGAGCACAAATTTACAATAAAATGGTAAGCTTTTGAGTCATATTAATAATTAAGTAGATACAAAATGAGTCATGACTCAAGAGTCAGGAGTCAGGACTAAGCCTTAAGGAGGCAGAATACATGGACGGACTCAAATGAGTCAATGAGAAAAAAGTGCTGAAGACTAGAGGCTAGAAGCTAGAGCTAAGTAGTAAGGCCCATGAATCATGATCCATGAATGATCATCCACGTGAAGTGCTCGCCTCATGGTCATGGGTAGCTTGTGCCAAAGAAGCATCAAGCTCATCCTCCTTCTATGTGTATATATATATATATATATATATATATACATACATACATGTATGTATATATATATGTATGTATATTGCAAAGCATTTGCAAGTTCGCGCTGACGAAGACAAGGTCATTGGCACGCTCTACCCCGAGTCGGTTCCTCTTCCTAGAGGCAATGTGGCTGTAGGTACTCCAAAGTTGCTCCAAGCAAGAGGAGCTGACGGCCTGCTAAGTATGCGGATGGCAAGCTGCTGCAGCTCCGGTCCATCTGAACCAAAGTCCTCCCACCATAGAGCAGCACCAACTTTGGAGCGGTCAACCTGTGCATCATGACAGCCATAGGAGCCATGAAATGACCTGTACATCGAAAGCTGGTCCCTGATCTTGCGCCTAACCGATGCATCAGGCACAAGACGATCCAAGATGATCCTCCATCCAGCGCTTACCTCCCGGTCGGTCTCCTGCTTGTTGCCTTGGAATTCTGGGTCCACCACATAAGCTGCTGCATGCAATGGAGAGTAGTAGGAATTCCACCTTCCTAGACACAAGGCATGGATCTCCTCGTATCTGTCTTCGTCAGGCACGAAGTCTTTCAACTTCTCTATCATGCGATCCATGGCCTCGTAGACCTTGCCTATGTTTGGTTGCATAGCGTCTACAATCCTCAATAGGTGGACTATGGGCCTCACCATAGCATCTGTGGTCTTCACACGCTTCCACCAAGAGGCGTCATCCGCCCGTAGCCTACACTCTTGGCCAGTGTTTGTATGGGACTCTTGCATGGTGACAAACTCGTCGCTAAGGAAAAGCCCCCTCAAAGAACCGGTACAATCCTTCAACCGGCCCAACATGAGAAAGTTGTAGGCAAACCGAGTGTCGGAATATTTGAGGAGAGAGAGACAGGACCTCTTGTTGAACTCATGCCGAAGTCTTTGGTGGTTGAGGACAAAGGAGACCATGGTGTTGGCCTCCTCAATGAGCGGGCTGATCCATGGTAATGTCCCGATGTCCTTGAGGAGGTTGTTTAGGCAATGAGCCATACAAAAGGACACCGTGACATGTCCATACATACCTTGGAGAATAGCTCCCGCCGCCCTATTGGAAGGCTCCCCATCCGCAACAAAGCCCACTACATGCTCGGGGCCAACGATCTCCATGGTGGTAGCCCACTCCGCCGCAAGCACATCCGCGCTCTTCCCAGTGCCAGATGCATCATGAGATGAGATGAAGTACATCTCTCCGCGGGAATATGCAACCATGCCGTGAATACTCCTCTTGCGGGTGTCACTCCATCCATCCACAATGAGGGAGACTCTGTTCCTCTCCCATTGCCGCTTTGTGTTGTCGGCCGCTTGCTCTACAATGCGCTTCTCCTTCTTGAGCAATGTAGTGCGCAAGCTCTCGGATGAGGGGGGCGTATAGGTTGAGTCATACTCCCCAATCTTCTTAACCATGACCTTGAAGTATTCCGACCTATTCAAGAAAGTAATTTACTAATGAGAAGGGGACTAGGATGATGAAAACATGAATGATGAATTGGCAATGATCGATTGCACTTACCTAGCCGCTTGAAAGGCAATGTGGTCGTGGAAGAAGAAGCGGCCACCGCCATATCCACCTCCTCCTTCAACTTGGGGTTCCAATTCTCCCCAACTGTAGATTGTCGCCGTGGGCCACGTAATGATTGAGAGGCCGTGGAGATGGAGGGTGCCGGCGTCGTGGATGGAGTAACATTCCGACTTGATGGTGAAGGTGATGGTGTGCATGATCCCGATCCACCACATGACTCCATTGTAGAGGCTTGAGTTCCTCTCCCCATCGTCGCGGGATCCACGGCCACTCGTGGTGTCCTTCTTGTCGCTTCGACCGCTTCGTAGACGCTAAGCTTGTCAAGAAGTTCCCGTCTATTCTCGGGCGTGACATTCGTGCAAAACCTCACCTCATGCCCACTCTCATGCAAGAGGTGGGCTCGCACTTTGTCGGCGCCACCCGTTCGCCGGTACGGGCAAAGCTTGCATACCCATGGCCGAGAACCGCCTCCGTGAACGGATGTGGTGTAGTTAACCTCCTCCCACCATGTCCATCCCGTTGTACTTCTACGAGAAGCCCCGGCACGTGAGGAGGATGCCATGGTTGAAGATGGCTTGACTCTTGAGCCTTGAGGAATGAGAGAGAGAGAGAGAGAGAGAGAGAGAGAGAGCCTAGGCCCTAGAGGCTTGGAAGTTGGAAGAGTCAAGACTCGAGAGGCTTGAGAGAGAGAGAGAGAGAGAGAGAGAGAGAGAGAGAGAGTCTAGATTCTAGAATCTAGATAGTAGGGCGGCGGCCCGCGGGCCTTGTGTGAGAGCCTAGAGGCTTGGAACTTGGAAGTTGGAAGAGAGAAGAAGCTTGAGCCTTGAGAGTTGTGAACTTGTGTGTGCTTGTAGCCTTGTAGAGGCTTGTTCTTATATAGATAGGCAAGAGAGAGAGAGAGGAAAGCCTCAAGGGCAAGAGAGAGAGAGAGGGCCAAGCCTCAAAGAGCCAACAGCCATAAACGGCTAGAAACGTAAAGCGAAACGGCTAGAAACGGGAAGGCGCAACAGCAAAAAACGGCGAGCAACGGCTCTCTGCCGTCCCCGCACAGTGCCGTCCTCGACCGGCGTCCCCCGTCCCTGCGCCGTCCCCTGTGAGAAACGCGCCGTGGGGGACGTCCGTCCATCCCCGTCCCTGGTCCGTCCCGCATCGCCGTCCCGGCGTTCCAAGTTGCCGTTCCCTCCGTCCCCTGTGACTATGAGAAGGGCGCCATGACCAGGAGTATGAGCGCAACGAATTGCTCAAGTCCTTTGGCTACATAGGTGGCCAGAGAGTCGTCGTCTTGTTTGACAGCGCGGCAGCATGGAGGATGTGGTCACGGAACAGGCCGCTAGGTGTGTCCGGTTCGACCTGACTTCGGTGGACAAACAGGTTGAGGGTTTTAGCATAGGCATGACAACGAGCGTCAAGTATGAAGCTCTAGGTGCTAAGTTAGTTATTCAGGGCATAGAGTTTGTGTGTGATTTTATGGTTGTCCCTCTTGTAGGAGCAGACATAATTTTGGGTATTCAGTGGTTTCACAAGTTTCTTCCTGATGTTAAGTGGGACAAGCACACGTTCCAGATCAATCGGAATGTGTCAAACGCCCTGGTGACCATTAAAGTGTGCGCCAGGATTTTCGAACTTTCTGCTCATAAGCCACTTGCAGTCTAGGCGAGCTGTAAGATCCCTGTTCCCACCGAGCAACGGATTCAGGATACTTGCAGCGGAAGTAGCACTTCTCGCGCGGGACAGGGGTCCCACATTTAGGGCCTCACCCACGGATATCCGGATAAGAGACTCCGAACCCAGAAAAACTTCCTTTACCGGAAAGCACGGGCGATTCCACCAGTATAACTTTTTACTCTAACGTAGTCAAGATCATTTCTGATCGAGCTGATCCAATTGCATCTATAAGATACTTGGTCAGATCAAGGAAGAAACTTGCACTTGGATCATTGGGATCAACGCTTTTTTCCCCATTCAAGAGGCACAGCCGTTGACTCCTATCCATAGAACAGTTACTGTCCGGGATTTATTTTATCTATCGTAAAAACAAAAGTTTGAGTCTCGATTTACGGATCCATCAGTCCAGCCTAACCCCATCCAGTCCCATGGGTTAGCCAACCGCCCAACCATTGTAGTGATGGGATCCAATTAAGAATTTGGTTAGGTTTTGTCGCGGGTACCAAGGAAAAGAGTTCCAAGGCTCCCTAGCCGGATGTTCATGCAAAATAAAACTAGTCACACCACTCACACACCCAATATGAAATTGCCTTTTCACAGATTCAACCAGTTTAAAACAATCCTTTAATAAAACCATAGTATCACTGATCACCATCTTCCAATTTATCCAGTTGATTCTTAATTTTCCCATCATTCCTTCATCAGAGTATCTATGGCATCATTGGCAACTAGGACGCTTACCACCTGTCCACTCAGGGGCCGTTTCCTAATCCCTAGCCCATCATACTTGGCAATATAATCACTTATCAAGATGGACTCTCGTTGAAGATCAGCAAGATCAACCAACAGATCCATATAAAGAGCCATGGACTCATCCATTGAAGACCAGCAAGGTCAATCAACCAGATCCATGCCCGATTTCAGAAAACAACTCCTACTCTTGTTCCAATATCTTCCTCGACGCACGCGTGGGTATCCTAGGCGACCCAGAGCCCGAGCACCGTATGGTCAGCACCCTTTAGGATTCTTCGCAGGTGACCTAGCGCTTCACTCATAGGCCGCTTCCTTGGCCCCTCATCCACCGTACCGGAAGCTCACCATTTTAATCGCACCGAGGCTGGTCAAGACCTCGGCCGACCTTGCTACGCGAGACGTCCTTCATTAACTCTCCGTCAGCAGTTGCAACTTTATCATCACGACCTTAATCACAAGACGGCCAAAATGCTCCCCCCAGCATTCTTGACATAAAACAATCATTTACAAACAGCATTTACAAACAGTTTACAAATACAATTTCTATATTAACTCTCATTTTTCCACATTATCCCTCATCAACCCACCTTACTTATTCCACATTCCATATCCACATTCACATCCATACATCCACATCTACATGCATACATTCATATCTACACGCATACATCCACAACTCCATGCATACATCCACATCCACATTCACATTCACATCCATACATTTACATCTACATACATACATCCACCTCCACATTCACATCCACATCTATACATCTACATCTATACGTCTATACATCTACATCTACATGCATACATCCACCTCCACATCTACATCCACATCTATACATCTACATGCATACATCCACATCTCCATTCACATCTACATCTATACATCTACATCTACATGCATCCATCCACCTCCACATCCACATCTACATCTATACATCTACATCTACATGCATACATCCACATCTCCATTCACATCTACATCTATACATCTACATCTACATGCATCCATCCACATCTCCATTTACATCCTCATCTATACATCTATTTCTACATGCATACATCCACATCTCCACGCATACATCCACCTCCACATTCACATCCACATCTATACATCTACAACATGCATACATCCACCTCCATATCTACATCCACATCTACATGCATACATCCACCTCCACATCTACATCCACATCTACATCTACATGCATACATCCACCTCGACATCCACATCTACTTCTGTACATCTACATCTACATGCATACATCCACATCTCCATTCACATCTACATCTATACATCTACATCTACATGCATCCATCCACCTCCACATCCACATCTACATCTATACATCTACATCCACATGCATACATCCACATCTCCATTCACATCTACATCTATACATCTACATCTACATGCATCCATCCACATCTCCATTTACATCCTCATCTATACATCTACTTCTACATGCATACATCCACATCTCCATGCATACATCCACCTCCACATTCACACTCACATCCATACATCTACATCTACATGCAAACATCCACATCTCCATGCATAATAAAATTCTTTTAATTAATCTAGGATGATAGTTCCTAGAATGTGGTAGGAAGTCCTCTTTTTAAGCTTTGAATGAAATTATTTTATGCGTAATTTCTATAAAAATTTTGCCATAGCTCCGCTACTATGACTGATAAATCTCAATTTTTTCTAAGGGATAAGGCTCATCATTAAAGAAATAATTAGAATGGTCTCTAATTGGATCATCAATCCATAATGGATTGAATCATCGATATACATAAACTAAAGCATAGAAGAAGGCCATTAATTTAGTCTCAAGCATAGCTTAATCTTGGATTAAGGAGAAGCCTTATGAAAAGCTTCATTTAGATTGAAAAGGGTCATGAGTATGACCATTTCTTAAGTGAGAGAGAGAAAGACCATTAGAATTAAATATAAATAGAATTTTATGTAATTCTTTACTATCATTAATTAATTAACTTCAATAGCATTTCAAAAACCATATCAATTAAGCTTCTCAAGCTTGAGAGGGGTTGAGAAGAGAGAATCATTGAGAAATTATAGAAAAGATCAAAATTCACTATACTTATCTTATAATTTGCTTGATTCTTTGATCACGGTAGTGGCCCCAATCAATCAATTGGTTTAGTATGTTGATGGAGCCACCAATGGGGATTGAAGAAAGAGAGAAGTATGAAAAACTAGTGAATTATTAAAGAATTCGCAGTTCTTGGCTTAGGTAGAGTAGAGTAACACTGCATAAGACATTATATCTTTTTCAACAAGAGAAGGCTTCTATTTATAGGAAAAATTGAGCTCTTAACCAAACAAACTGATTCTAGAATTTTTCAAGTCAATTTGGTTGAATTTGGACTAGATTTGGACCTAGTTTGGTTACTTTTTGATTCGATTTGGTTCCATTTTGATTTGGTTTGGTTCAAGAGATATGAGAGATAAAAATATCACATTATTTTTGAGTTTAAAACTCATTCAAGCATGTGAAATATGCACCTCCTTTAAAGAACTTCCCTTCCTTACATATGTGTCAAAATTCTATTGCTCATAGTTTTTTTACTAATAAACCTTGTACATTTTCAACTCTTCGCCTTATGTGAAATATGCACCTTCTTTAAAGAACTCCCCTTCCTTACATATGTGTTAAAATTTTATTGCTCATAGTTTTTTACTAATAAACCTTGTACATTTTCAACTCTTCATCTTATGTGAAATATGCACCTTCTTTAAAGAACTCCCCTTCCTTACATATGCGTCAAAATTTTATTGCTCATAGTTTTTTACTAATAAACCTTGTACATTTTCAACTCTTCATCTTATGTGAAATATGCACCTTCTTTAAAGAACTCCCTTTCCTTACATATGTGTCAAAATTTTATTGCTCATAGTTTTTTACTAATAAACCTTGTACATTTTCAACTCTTCATCTTATGTGAGCATTTACTCATTTTTGGGTATCTTCTTTTTCAAATTGGATTTATCTCCTCCCTACACATGGATTGATGCTATTGGTCCATAGGAACCTTAATTGGACGATAATCTAAAAATTTCTGAAAATCTAGATCCTTAGACTAAGGTTCTTTATACCTATTTCCAATTAATTCCAATTGCACATTGAAAAATTCTTTTTGAATTTCTGTTTCAGGGAAACTTATTTTAATAAGATGAGTTATTTTTCTATCCAAAAATATTCATAATCTGAATATTCTCTCTCTAGAATAATTTTCTCTCTCTAGGCTAAAACAGTTAGAAACAAGGTCTTTATATTTCTGAAGAGGGATTGATTACAGGGGAATATGCTAGACATCAAAAAGGGGTTGGGGGAGGAATCTTACATTCTACCCCACTTAAAAAATGCGAGATGTCCTCATCTCGCAAACTGGGATAATTTCGCAAGATGCACGAATATGAGACTTAGAGAAAAATTTTAATCAAGATTAACCACCAAGAAAAGTCTTAAAGAAAGCAAGATAAGAACAAGATTTAAACTTTATTCATTCTCGGAACTTATACAGTAAAGATAGAAGAACTCTTTACACTTCCATAAGCCCGTCCATCATATGGTCACAAAAGCAGCACTCACAAGCTGCACAAGTATAGGGTAACTCATCTATGGGAATGATTCTGCTGGTTATTGCCGCATCTATCTTAGTGGTATGAGGTGATCTAACAAAAGGACCTCTGAGAGGCAAGCCAAAAACGGGATAAAAGCATATCTTCTCATGAGGAAGAAAACACGCCAGTAAGAAGACCCGCTCAGAAAACCCAAGATGCCTTGATCTCATGACGCAGTAGTATCGGGGACCCAAACCCAAAGCTTCAATAACCATGGCCAAGCGGACATTGTTACGAAAGTGCTGCTGACTCCAGGGTGTTACCCTAGTTATGTTTTGATAGGTCCGCCATTTGGTCTGCGCTACAGAAGTTCCTAGGTGAGGAAAAAGTGAGCGCTCATACTGTTCTATAAAGTCTTTCTTCACAGACTCTCTTGCGTCTTGAAGGTGAGAAATCATCATGGATAAAACTAGTTCTTGTTGCCAAGCCATGAAGGAGATTAAGAAAGAAAGGAGATTGATGGGAGTAAGATTACTGTGAGCGACAAGTAAAAGTTACGACTTATATAAAGGAAGGAGCTAGCGTAACCTAGAAGCCAACGGTAACTTGCCACTGAAGTTTTACCGTCTTTCCATGATTTGAGTTTGACACATTTTTCTATAGAAGGCATTAAGAATTTTGAGATGAGGAGATAAAAGAAGCTTGTAGGCTAAGTCACTTACTTTCATTGAATTCAGATATAAGGGTCACAATATCTGGGGGATAACTTCTTATACTCCCCAAGAGATAAAGAACTTCTTTTGGGCCGTACTCGAATGAAAACCAAAACCTTGGTATCCAAAACACCGATTCTCACTTCTGAACTCATTGTTCTAAATCCTTAAAACAGGTGGGACTCCTGAGAAGTATTCTAGGGAAAGGGTCTTCCTTTTTTAAACAGAAACTTTCTTTTATTTTAGAGAGGGAATAATTATAAGATCAGAAAGGGAGATTCTTACTCCTTTATACCTCGAAGGCTGGGGAGGAATCTTACATTCTATCCCACTTAAAAAGTGCGAGATGTCCTCATCTCGCAAGGTAGAGGACAGCTCTTTTTCTTAAGATCCAATTTTATTCTGGGGTTCCTTATATTCTGGTCAACCCAACAGAACACTGGGATAAATATCCCTTATATAGAACTCATCAATAAATATCAATTCATTCAGATCATATCATTCATATCTTTAACATGATAATGGTCCATTAGACCGCAAAGTTTCCTTCGGAACCTTCCTCCACGGAAATTTCAGTCAAGCAAGTTCTCAATTTGACATCCCTTAACTTGATCTACTGGTCAAGTATTAACAGTAGCAATCTGACAGTACAACCCACTAATCTCATAGTGATTTGTTGAATTCATTATCATCATTCTAGTTATGAATATCATCACAGGGATTCGTCCCATTCTCCCTCATTGTGGTTTCATTATATTTCAACTAAATTTTAAAAATCATCATTTTTCAATCAGAATTTTCAATCAGAATCCAAATCAATTCATCCATTCTCAAACAGAATTAAAAATCATATCAATCACATTCGAAATCATCATCTAGATAGCATTAACGCTTATAATTTCAAGACTTAGATTTACTCGTATATACTGTCAGTAAAGAGCTGCAGTATACTCTCGGTATATACGGGTAGTCACGGCCCTTGGAATTATAAGGTAAATACTATCATGTCTAGGCCTCAAGCAAGTCAGGGATTCTATATAATTGCGGTACTTCCATCTGAAGAACCAATTACCAAATTATGAATTTCAGTTTGAATATCAAATTGTATGAATTATATCACACAATTATAACTTTTTTGTGTTTCTTGATAAATTTTTGACATATTTGTCTAATCAGTTGATCTTTATTAACCAAATGCTCTGATACCAACTGTAAGATCCCTGTTCCCACGGAGCAACGGATTCAGGATACGGGCAGCGGAAGTAGCACTTCTCGCACGGGACAGGGGTCCCACATTTAGGGCCTCACCCATGGATATCCGGATAAGAGACTAATCCGTCGATTGTTCCAAAACCGAACCCGGAAAAACTTCCTTTACCGGAAAGCACGGGCGATTCCACCAGGATAACTTTTTACTCTAACGTAGTCAAGATCATTTCTGATCGAGCTGATCCAATTGCATCTATAAGATACTTGGTCAGATCAAGGAAGAAACTTGCACTTGGATCATTGGGATCAACGCTTTTTTCCCCATTCAAGAGGCACAGCCGTTGATTCCTATCCATAGAACAGTTACTGTCCGGGATTTATTTTATCTATCGTAAAAACAAAAGTTTGAGTCTCGATTTACGGATCCATCAGTCCAGCCTAACCCCATCCAGTCCCATGGGTTAGCCAACCGCCCAACCACTGTAGTGATGGGATCCAATTAAGAATTTGGTTAGGTTTTGTCCCGGGTACCAAGGAAAAGAGTTCCAAGGTCCCCTAGCCGGATGTTCATGCAAAATAAAACTAGTCACACCACTCACATACCCAATATGAAATTGCCTTTTCACAGATTCAACCAGTTTAAAACAATCCTTTAATAAAACCATAGTATCACTGATCACCATCTTCCAATTTATCCAGTTGATTCTTAATTTTCTCATCATTCCTTCATCAGAGTATCTATGATATCATTGGCAACTAGGACGCTTACCACCTGTCCACTCAGGGGCCGTTTCCTAATCCCTAGCCCATCATACTTGGCAATATAATCACTTATCAAGATGGACTCTCGTTGAAGATCAGCAAGATCAACCAACAGATCCATATAAAGAGCCATGGACTCATCCATTGAAGACCAGCAAGGTCAATCAACCAGATCCATGCCCGATTTCAGAAAACAACTCCTACTCTTGTTCCAATATCTTCCTCGACGCACGCGTGGGTATCCTAGGCGACCCAGAGCCCGAGCACCGTATGGTCAGCACCCTTTAGGATTCTTCGCAGGTGACCTAGCGCTTCACTCATAGGCCGCTTCCTTGGCCCCTCATCCACCGTACCGGAAGCTCACCATTTTAATCGCACCGAGGCTGGTCAAGACCTCGGCCGACCTTGCTACGCGAGACGTCCTTCATTGACTCTCCGTCAGCAGTTGCAACTTTATCATCACGACCTTAATCACAAGACGGCCAAAATGCTCCCCCCAGCATTCTTGACATAAAACAATCATTTACAAACAGTTTACAAATATAATTTCTATATTAACTCTCATTTTTCCACATTATCCCTCATCAACCCACCTTACTTATTCCACATTCCATATCCACATTCACATCCATACATCCACATCTACATGCATACATTCATATCTACACGCATACATCCACAACTCCATGCATACATCCACATCCACATTCACATTCACATTCACATCCATACATTTACATCTACATGCATACATCCACCTTCACATTCACATCCACATCTATACATCTACATCTATACGTCTATACATCTACATCTACATGCATACATCCACCTCCACATCTACATCCACATCTATACATCTACATCCATACATCCACATCTCCATTCACATCTACATCTATACATCTACATCTACATGCATCCATCCACCTCCACATCCACATCTACATCTATACATCTACATCTACATGCATACATCCACATCTCCATTCACATCTACATCTATACATCTACATCTACATGCATCCATCCACATCTCCATTTACATCCTCATCTATACATCTATTTCTACATGCATACATCCACATCTCCACGCATACATCCACCTCCACATTCACATCCACATCTATACATCTACAACATGCATACATCCACCTCCATATCTACATCCACATCTACATGCATACATCCACCTCCACATCTACATCCACATCTACATCTACATGCATACATCCACCTCGACATCCACATCTACTTCTGTACATCTACATCTACATGCATACATCCACATCTCCATTCACATCTACATCTATACATCTACATCTACATGCATCCATCCACCTCCACATCCACATCTACATCTATACATCTACATCCACATGCATACATCCACATCTCCATTCACATCTACATCTATACATCTACATCTACATGCATCCATCCACATCTCCATTTACATCCTCATCTATACATCTACTTCTACATGCATATATCCACATCTCCATGCATACATCCACCTCCACATTCACACTCACATCCATACATCTACATCTACATGCAAACATCCACATCTCCAGGCATAATAAAATTCTTTTAATTAATCTAGGATGATAGTTCCTAGAATGTGGTAGGAAGTCCTCTTTTTAAGCTTTGAATGAAATTATTTTATGCGTAATTTCTATAAAAATTTTGCCATAGCTCCGCTACTATGACTGATAAATCTCAATTTTTTCTAAGGGATAAGGCTCATCATTAAAGAAATAATTAGAATGGTCTCTAATTGGATCATCAATCCATAATGGATTGAATCATCGATATACATAAACTAAAGCATAGAAGAAGGCCATTAATTTAGCCTCAAGCATAGCTTAATCTTGGATTAAGGAGAAGCCTTATGAAAAGCTTCATTTGGATTGAAAAGGGTCATGAGTATGACCATTTCTTAAGTGAGAGAGAGAAAGACCATTAGAATTAAATATAAATAGAATTTTATGTAATTCTTTACTATCATTAATTAATTAACTTCAATAGCATTTCAAAAACCATATCAATTAAGCTTCTCAAGCTTGAGAGGGGTTAAGAAGAGAGAATCATTGAGAAATTATAGAAAAGATCAAAATTCACTATACTTATCTTATAATTTGCTTGATTCTTTGATCACGGTAGAGGCTCCCAACCAATCAATTGGTTTAGTATGTTGATGGAGCCACCAATGGGGATTGAAGAAAGAAAGAAGTATCAAAAACTAGTGAATTATTAAAGAATTCGCAGTTCTTGGCTTAGATAGAGTAGAGTAACAATGCATAAGACATTATATCTTTTTCAACATGGGAAGGCTTCTATTTATAGGAAAAGTATAGCTCCTAACCAAACAAACTGATTCTAGAATTTTCCAAGTCAGTTTGGTTGAATTTGGACTAGATTTGGACCTAGTTTGGTTACTTTTTGATTCGATTTGGTTCCATTTTGATTTGGTTTGGTTCAAGAGATATGAGAGATAAAAATATCACATTATTTTTGAGTTTAAAACTCATTCAAGCATGTGAAATATGCATCTCCTTTAAAGAACTCCCCTTTCTTACATATGTGTCAAAATTCTATTGCTCATAGTTTTTTTACTAATAAGCCTTGTACATTTTCAACTCTTCGTCTTATGTGAAATATGCACCTTCTTTAAAGAACTCCCCTTCCTTACAAATTAGTCAAATTTTTATTTCTCATAGTTTTTTACTAATAAACCTTGTACATTTTCAACTCTTCATCTTATGTGAAATATGCACCTTCTTTAAAGAACTCCCCTTCCTTACATATGTGTCAAAATTTTATTGCTCATAGTTTTTTACTAATAAACCTTGTACATTTTCAACTCTTCATCTTATGTGAAATATGCACCTTCTTTAAAGAACTCCCTTTCCTTACATATGTGTCAAAATTTTATTGCTCATAGTTTTTTACTAATAAACCTTGTACATTTTCAACTCTTCATCTTATCTGAGCATTTACTCATTTTTGGGTATCTTCTTTTTCAAATTGGATTTATCTCCTCCCTACACATGGATTGATGCTATTGGTCCATAGGAACCTTAATTGGACCATAATCTAAAAATTTCTGAAAATCTAGACCCTTAGACTAAGGTTCTTTATACCTATTTCCAATTAATTCCAATTGCACATTGAAAAATTCTTTTTGAATTTCTGTTTCAGGGGAACTTATTTTAATAAGATGAGTTATTTTTCTATCCAAAAATATTCATAATCTGAATATTCTCTCTCTAGAATAATTTTCTCTCTCTAGGCTAAAACAGTTAGAAACAAGGTCTTTATATTCCTGAAGAGGGATTGATTACAGGGGAATATGCTAGACATCAAAAAGGGGTTGGGGGAGGAATCTTACACGAGCAGTCAGGAAAGGCGCACAGTGTGCGATGATTTACATCCAGACAGCCCAGACGGTGGCCAGTGCTTCCGAGAAGTACTCGGTTCTCCATGTAAAGTTCCAGAAGATTTTTCTTCGGGACAGTCTCCCTTCCCAGCTCCCCCCGTCTAGACTGGAGGACCACAAGATTGAGCTCCTCCTAGGCTCGAAACCCCTGAGCAAGTTTCCGTATCGCCTTTCCGAGGCAATGGAATCGGAGTTGGACCGCCAACTCCAAGAATTGTTTTCATCCGCCCCAACGTGTCGTCGTTTGCAGCACGGATCTTATTTGTCAAGAAGAAAGATGGGTCTTCTCGTTTGTGTGTCGATTATCGTGCACTCAACAAGCTGACTATCAAGAGCAAATTCCCGATGCCTCGAATCGATCATATTCTCGAGAGGCTGAATGGAGCAAAGGTGTTCTCGAAACTTGATTTAAAGAGTGGGTACCACCAGGTGCGCATTGTGGAGGGGGACATGCCCAAGACAGCCTTCCGTACGAAATGGGCCCACTATGAATTTGTGGTCATGCCATTTGGCTTGACGAACGCCCCAGCTACATTTAACCGCATGATGATGCGTGTTTTTCAGGATTTGATTGGAAAGTGTGTGTTCATATTTCTGGATGACATACTGGTATTTTCAGCTACAGTTGAGCAGCATGACATTGATGTGGAGAAAGTCCTTAAGTTGCTGGAAAGCAACGAGCTCTACGTCAATGAAAAGAAGTCGGAATTTTATCTGTTCCAGGTACATTACTTGGGATACATAATTAGTGCTGAAGGCATTCGACTTGATCCGCCTAAAGTGGCCGAGATTGTTAACTGGGAAGTACCTCAGACAGCCTATGACAGTAGATCCTTTGTGGGTATATGCCAGGCATACTCCACCCACATAGACAAGTTTTGTGATCTCTCAGCGGATCTCACCGATCTGCTAAAGGGTGTGAAGACAAGAAGACAAAAGATTCGAATGACTGCATGAGCGTTAAAGGCATTCCAGAACCTCAAGGTGGCTTTATCAGAAGCGCCTTGTTTAGCACTTGTCTCGTGGGACGAACCATTTCAGGTGATCACCGATGCGAGTAACATCGCAATTGGAGGTGTTGTGAACTCCTAGCAGTTATACAGGCCTTGAAACATTGGAAACATTTTTTGTATGGCCGTGACTTTGAGGTTCGCATTGACCATCAGACATTACGCTGGATTCAGACAATGCCAAGTGCACAGTGGAGTGATTGACAACACCGTTGGAGTCAAATATTCCAGCAATTCGGTGGTATGATTGAGTAGCTTCCAGGAAAGGCCAATCCAGTGGCCGATGCTTTGAGTAGGAAGGGACAAGTGACTACGATTCAGACCACTAGACTTGATCTTGTTGGTACAGGACTAGATGACATGAAGCACACGTACGTGGATTCTGAGGAATTCGGTACACAGTGGGAACAGGCATTAGATGCCACAGGACCATGCTACTTTCTGATACGCGATGGTTGGCTTTTCTACAAAGGCCGACTATGTGTCATGAAGTCGTTCAGGGCAGCTCTTCTCCATGATGTCCACCATGACGCCATTACAGGTGGTCATAGGGGCATGAATTCGACTCTGGAGAAATTGGAACGGCAATACTATTGGCCAAAGATGAGGCGAGATGTATTTACATATGTACAACGCTGTGATATTTGTCAAAAGGTGAAAGCTCCTCATGGAAAGAAGATAGGGTTGTTACAACCCTTGCCAATTCCTGAGGGTCCTTTCCAAGACATTTCGATGGACTTTGTCACGAATCTGCCTCCCAGTCCGAGTAAGCATAATACGCAGTGCTTAACTATTGTTGATAGGGTTAGCAAATTTGTTATGCTTATTCCTTGCAGGGCCAATGTGACCGCCGAGGATGTTGCCCAGTTGCTCATTCGGCATTGGTACCCGATTGGCGGGATTCCTAGGACCATAGTGTCAGACCGAGATGCCAAGTTTACCAGTCATTTTTGGAGGGCATTGTTTGATAACTTTGGTACTAAGTTGAATTTTTCCAGTGCATTCCATCCATAGACGGAGAACTAGACAGAGATATACAACCAGTTGGCCTTTGATGTGCTGAAGTGTTATGTCAACGATCAGAAAGGTAAGTGGGGATCATATTTGCCTTTAGTTCAAGCTGTTCTGAATGATTCTTTTTCTTCAGCTATTGGCAGGACTCCATATGAGGCAGCATTTGGAAGACCTTTCCAGTCATTGTTGACCAGGACCTCGCCTTCAGTACCTGAAGCGAACAGAGTGACGGAGTCTTACCAGGAGATTTTAGAGTCAGTAAAAGACATATTGGCTAAAGCGCAAGAGGTCTACACTCGACAGGCCAATAGAAGGGGATGTCTGCATCCCGCACTTGGATGCCCGGTAGACATTTCTGTACAGAAGGTGCAGGACCTGGGATGGTGAACTGGTCCCATGTGAGCCCAGTCCGGGACGAGTCAGCCAGGGATCCATCTCAGTTGTCCGAGGTCAGGTGTGCAGTGTCCTGCACAGGAGTCTACGGTCAGGTGTGCACTGTCCTGCACATGAGTGCCAGTCCGCGTTGTGAGTCTCCCTCTGGAATGATGTCAGTGATTCTGTGTATCTGGTATGGTACCAGATGCCAGATCACTGAGTAGTTAGCGTTTCAGAACAAGGGGCCAGCCCATAGGGCTACCCCAAGACTTAGTATGGGCATGGGGATGGTGTGGAACCACCTCCATGAGGGCCAGGAAGGCCCTGGCTGAACCCACCAGCCATGGAGGGGCTGTAGGACAGCCCTAGGGGCAAGCTAAAGGCAGATTTCAGGAGAATACAGCCTTTTCATGGCTGTAGGGCAGGTATGGGGCAGCCCATACAGGCTGCCCAGCCCTCATGAGGTTTGCAAAAGCTTTGTCCAGCCAATCAGAAGTAGGCGCATGTTGCCCAGCCTGTTAGGAATAAAACGCAGCATTTTATGTGAATATTTTCAGCATTTAATGCTGGAAATGCAGTCGTGGGAGTATTTAATGCTGGCCGCCTGGTTATGTACTGGCCGACTGCTGTAGTAGGGATAGTATAAAAGGGTGAGCCCACAATCCCATTCTCTCATCTCATTTTCTCACCAAGAGCTCAAGCATAAAGAGGCTAGACAAGCCAAGAAGGTGCTAAGCAAAGGGGTGAAGGATTTCAGGTCAAGGGTAGGGAATTCCCAGCCAAGAAAGGTCAAGGATTTCTGTATTTTCTTTCAGATTTACATCATTCTAATAAAGAAAATACACCATCCGTGGTGGGGGCCCTACAGAGGGTATTTGGGACCCAATACTGTGTCCTCTCTCTCTCTCTCTCTCTCTCTCTCTCTCTCTCTCTCTCTATTTTCTGCACATCTCCTTTCAGTTTGTGCGTTAATTTCCGTCACGAAAAGAGTGCTGATTTTTTAGCATTGAAGTTACTGATTCTTCTCCGGAGCTTCCGCATGTTACACTCCAAAATATCAAGCATGGGGCTAATGAGTATGTCCGAGAGGTCTCCCTTAGCTATGTCATGTGGAAAGGTAGCTCGATGGCGGTGGAGCATGTCTTGGATCTGGAGCTGATGAGGAGATTGTGGCCGACAGCCTGGGGCGTTGGGCACGCTGGAGTGCGGGGCCCGGTCCGAGGTAACTCCTCTCGGGCGAGGTGGCTTTGGAGCAGCTCGAGGTGGGTCCACAAGATCCACTGTATTGGTGTCCTCCACCTCCTGGATCCGGAAGAAATTGGTGATGGTTGGCTAGCAAGGGAGGGGGCGGGGTGGCTGGGCCCGAAGCTCTCTCAAGAAAGTGTCCCTGTGTCTACGGAGCTCAAGCAGGAAGAGGCCTAGGCAACGCTGGTCCGGGAAGTCAATGATCCTAGAGAGTGGACCAAATCCCTCACGAAACAAATAGTGAAACCTCCCGCGGATCTCATAGTATATTGGGCAGCGGCATATGTAATGCTCCTCCGTCTCAACCTCTGTGTGGCATAATCGGCAGATCCTCTCCTCTCTTGGTCTTCGTATGAGCTTTCCTGCTTTGAAGACGTGCTCAGCTCTACGTGTCTCGACTTTGAGGCAGTGGGATGAAACCTGTACTAATGATGAGTGTCTCTACTTCATGCATGGGTTCTGTATCCCTAAGGATATTACTCTAAAGAAGATGATCGTGAATGAAACTCTGATTGCCTTAAGAAGAAGCTACTTTTTCCATGAATGAAGAGAGATGTTCTTCAATATGTCAGGAAGCTAAGAGAATTGAAATGCCCATAAATCTTCAACGTTTGTACATTTCTCAGATAAAGTGGGAGTGCATCAGTATGGATTTTTTCACAAGTATTCCCCGAGTACAAGGAGGGTATTATTTCATTCTAGTAGTTGTAGATATGCTTACCAAAGTAGCCCATATTATCCTAGTAAAGAAAACACTTATATCTTCTGATATTGTGCGCCTCTTCATCAAGGAGATATTTAGGCATCATAGATTGCCAAAGAGGATATTCAATGACAAAGACTCTGAATTCACTTCAAAGTCTTGAACATACCTATTTCAAGCCATAGGAACGTAGCTTTGTTTCAGTACAACTTACCATCCAGAAACGGGGGGGGGGGGGGGGGGGGGGGGGGGGGGGGGGCCAACCGCACAAGCGGTCTGTAATGCCAAATGGGGTCACCGCCTCTATCTGTGAGGAAAGGGCCAGGCCTCCAATGCCTCAAGAAAGCTTCCCGTCACTTCTGCATGCGGTTAGAACCTCCCTGTAACTTTCCCCATCCTCCACTAACCGTGGAGGGTGTGAATGATATCAAGCCATATGCTCCTGATGATCTCAGCCGACAGAGTGTGGGTACCCTCAATGGCGTGTTGCATCTAGCATGCCAAATGTGCCAGGATGCTATGCTACTGCAAATCTCCCATCTTTGGCATGAGCCTGGTTACCAGTCGTGTGTAGGTGGGGCTGTGACTGGTACTATTGCAATATGGTGGTGAGAGACCTGAAGGCCTAGCCCGCCCCCATCCTCCTCATGAGCCTTGACCACTCCAGCCTTTGTGGCCCAAGCGACAGTGCCCCATGTAATGTTCCAGGTTGATGACTTGTCCATAGCGAAGATGCGGAGAATCTATTGCCAAATCTACTGAGCCTTCGGGCAATCCCAAAGGCAACGTCTTTGAGACTCTTGGGGTGGCCGCACTGCGGGCAAGCTGCTGGCCGACCTCCAACTACCAGCCAAGTATCGACTGCCAAACTCCTATGTGCCATCAACCAAAGAAAGAGGGTGATCTTTCTAGGCCGAAAGCTGTCCCATGGTCTCTTCCAGAAATCGGAAAGGAAGCGTTGTGAGGGGCCTTGAGATTGCCAATGTGCTGCTGCTGCTGCTGGTGTGCCATCTATCTCAGGCATCTGGATCTTGCGGCCTAGCCGCACAGTATATGCAAAGAAGGGGGCATCTAGAGTCTCCTCCCGATCCGCTGGATCATGCCAAGTCCACTCTCCCGGGTGGCACTGAAGGCGCGTGAGAGGTCGGCACTCCCAGATCCATAGCCGCCATAATCTCTCCTTGGCCACCTTGGTCAGTGCTGGATCTATGTGCCATTCTCGTGCTCGAAAATCAATCACCCTTACCCTTTGCAAGGTGAGCTCATTCCGGCTCAACTCCAGGAAGGGGAAGTCCAGGGTGTACTGTAAAGGTGGAAGGCGGTCCATATGCATACCATGTAGCTGTAACCATGTGCTAGTCTGGGCATACCAGCACTTCGTGTCGCCCTGTGATGCGAGCTGTCTGAACGACTCTAGCGCGAGTCTAGAGTATCTGTGCCTGTGCCTGGAGAGGCTCCATAGCCTATGTATGAAAGTGACCGTCTGGAAGAGGGCCTCGGCTACGATCGGTGGGGCTCCATCTTTGCTCGGACTACCTCATGTGGTACTAATGATTTACTCTTGATCATACGGGAGATCATCATCACTAGTGGTCTCTCCATTTGCTCCCACCTATCATAAAACTCGCCTCCACTCGAGGCTGGCTGCTCTGCTGTAGATCCACTCCTCCGCCTGTGATAAAGAGACTCGGCCCCCAGATGGGAGCACCGTACAAAGCGCTGGTGTAACCAACGTGTCGAATAACCACAGTTTCGTCAAAGGCTCATGAAACTAGATGTGTGCACATTGGCTCTCCAGGTCTCCGAGTGCAGCATATCTTGTTCTCCGCCGCCCTCCTCGTGGTAAAGCGCGGTCCATCAAAAGTGACCCCTAGGTAGACATATCTCGTGACTCTGTGTACTATCTCCCCACCATAGGTGGAACTTGGTTGAACACTATGCTAATTAATACACTTAAACACACCAAGATATGATAGACAACATGCTCACAATACAAGAAGTAATTTGTTGAATTGACAAGAGACACACAATGAGCCGGAATGGCCGGCCCCTCCCTCAAATAAAGTATATTGATCCTTGGAGAATCAAGTACATAGTGTCATGGGCATTTCCGACCAGATTTCCATACCAATGCATATGAGTACAGTATTGCAAACAAAGTGGTTGTCAGTGTAGACTTGCAACTCACACTACCCTCTCAAGTGCCCATGTTCCCTACCATCTGCTCTCTATTGTTCTACCAACACATGGTAGCAACAATCTGCAAGAAAGCACGTAGGACAAGAGAACACTACACAGGGTATGTGATCTTGTAATCCGGTTTCTCCCTCCTGCTACTTGCTTCCATATGTAAGCATTAAAGCTTACCAATTGCAAATGACAGCGCAAGTCTTCACGATGGAAGTGCTTGGAGTGTTGAAATCTTTGATTTGTTGCAATTCTTCGCGATAAAAGTCTTTAAGAGGATGAAGGGAACCTTGGGAAAGCTTCCCCTATGGTTCAACTTGAGAAATGAAGGCTGAAATTAGGGTTTTTAGCAAAAAGACCAAAAATTACAGCAAGAAAGAGAGTTGTTTTATTGAATTTCAGTCATTGGGAGTGTGTAGGAGAGTGAATAGCATTCGAAAACACTCTTGGAAGCTTGGAAAACACCCTAGCAAACATGGATATGGAGTTGGGAAGGAGAAAGCGCAGAAAATACAGCCCAAAAGCCCTCATGAAGGAGGCGCCTTCTTCTAGAGAGAGAGGGAAGAGTGAGGTGGTGAGTTGTCCACTCTAGGTAGCAGGCAAGTGCTTTGTGGAGTAAGCTAGAAAGGACACATGGCTGGTTACTCCCTTTGTACAAAGGAGATAAAGTCTGGGCGGTGAACATTGGGTTTTGTTCACCTCGGGACATTAGTGTGTGTGAACACCGGGTTGGTCATATTTTATAAGTGAGTTTTGGTCACCCAAAACTTAATGAAGTGTGTACACACTCACTTATAAATTAGTGCTAATTCCTAAGGCTAGGTTTATGACCAATACTTACCACCTGTCACATGCCACATAACCATGTCAGCAAACAGTTTCACACGCACGGTTCCCGGGAGGGCGTCCCCTTACCTGGAACTACATATTAGTCAAGTAAGCATGAAAACAACATGCAATTTCAATTGCAAGCAAGCACATAAAGATGCTATGCAATGCAACATTGGTATGGACAATCCTCGTTCATGAGACTATACCAAAATAGACGTGCTCCAGGCAAGTACACGAGGTACCAGACCCAATGGAACACCAATCCACCAGGCATTTTTGGGCATGTACACAGAGGCACAAGTCCCAACGGAAAGCCAAGTCCACAGTATCGCATGAGTGGCATCAATCCCCACATATACAATTGCCCTGGACACCAGTCCAATGTACATACATGATTAGAAAGCACGCGTGGACCAATTGGGTGGCCAAATGGTGACATCCCCCTCCCCCCCCCCGGCTTCTAAACAGTTGTCCGCAACTTAAAAGTATTCAAATATGTCTGCAGCACATGCGAACAATCTCTGCATCAATGGGAAGATAGTTCTTAAACTTCACAAGGTAACGCCTAACAACTTTGTCTGCAGCAAGCTTGCGTTCCTTGTGATACACAATCTGCTTTGGTTGCAAGATCTCCTCAAGCTCATCCACTTCTGGTGGATCCTCAATGACCATTTCATTGGGCTCCGGCCCTACATACTTGCGAAGAACATTTCAAGAGATCCAACACGGCTGAATTTGCAGCCTCACTTTGCTCATCCGTTTGAGCGTGATAAGCTGATGAGAAGTCCAATTTGGTGTCCATGTTATCAAATAAGGCCCGCTAAAAGAGACTTGTAGTCTTGGGATCTCTATTCCCCACAATGGACTTCCGCATTCCATGATGCTTGAACACTTGTGCAAGATATATTTTAACCATATGCTCAGCTTTGATGGTATTTTTGACCGGCAAGAAGTGAACTTGCTTGCGAAACCTGTCCACAATTGTCAAACAGCATCATTACCCTCTTGTTGGGAACATGGCAAGTCCATAATGAAATCCATTGTAATACCTTCCTATGGTTGCGTGGGAATAGGCAATGGCTGAAGCAAACCTAGTGCCTTTTGCCTATCAAATTTCACTTTTTGATAGGTGATACATGCACGTACATGTGCGTCTATGTCTTTCCGCATACTTGGCCAAAAGAAATACTGCTCAATCATGTGCATAGTAGGCATTATGTCTCTATGACCAGCATATAGAGGAGCATTGCACTTGTCCAAAACCTTTTGTCTCATGTCAAACACCACACATAGGCAATTATCTTTCATAAGATAACCTTCTTTGATCACATATGAGTCATGTCCATGACCAGCCATCAAATCAGCCCAAATAGTGGCAAAATTAGCATAGTCTCCATGAGAGGCAATCGAAATAGCTGCTACATACGGCTTTCGTGACAAAGCATCTGCCACTACATTCTTCTTTCCTGGGGTGTGTAAGATCTGAAAATGAAACATGGAGAGGAAATTGGCCATCCTCATATGCTTCTCTGGCAATTTAGTTTGGGTAAGAAAATACCTCAAACTCTGGTGATTTGTTTTCACAGTGATATAGCTCTGCATCATGCAATCTACGGCTCTCATAAGCCACGGCATGTCCTTGATTTAGGACAGCTCCTATGCAATTTCCAGATGCATCACATTCCACACAAAGGCTTTTGTAAATCCGGAATGATCAACACTGGACCATGAGTAGTTGCATCTTTCAATTTGAGGAATGCATCCCTCTCTACATTAGTCTATTTGAATGTGGCCTTCTTCTTTGTCAAATCATGCAAAGGAGAAGCAATCCATGCAAAGTGCCGAATGAACCTGTGATAATAAGAGCATAATCCAAGAAAACCATGGATCTCATGCACAGAACTCAATTCCGGCCGATTCCGAATTGCATCAATCTTTGCAAGATCCATCCGCACTTAATCTTTGGACACAATATGCCCAAAATAATGTATCTCTGACAAGAAGAACTCACTCTTCTTTGCATTTATGAAGAGTTTATGCTTACGGAGTTCTTCAAAAACAATAGTCAAATGAGCTCTATGCTCTTCTTTGGTCTTCAAGAAGAAATTTGCTGAATTGACAAGAGACGCACAATGAGCTGGAACGGCCGGCTCCTCCCTCAAAAAAAGTCAATTGATCTTTGGAGAATCAAGTACATAGTGTCATGGGCATTTCTGACCAGATTTCCATACCAATGCATATGAATACAGTATTGCAAACAAAGTGGTTGTCAGTGTAGACTTGCAACTCACACTACCCTCTCAAGTGTCCATGTTCCCTACCATCTTCTCTCTGTTGTTCTATCAACACATGGTAGCAACAATCTGCAAGAGAGCACGTAGGACAAGAGAACACTACACAGGGTATGTGATCTTGTAATCCGGTTTCTCCCTCCTGCTACTTGCTTCCATATGTAAGCATTAAAGCTTACCAATTGCAAGTAGAGTCAATGACAGCGGAAGTATTCACGATGGAAGTGCTTGGAGTGTTGAAGTCTTCGATTTGTTGCAATTCTTCGCGATAAAAGTCTTTAAGAGGATGAAGGGAACCTTGGAAAGCTTCCCCTATGGTTCAACTTGAGAAATGAAGGCTGAAATTAGGGTTTTCAGCAAAAAAGACCAAAAATTACAGCAAGAAAGAGAGTTGTTTTATTGAATTTCAGTCATTGGGAGTGTGTAGGAGAGTGAATAGCATTCGAAAACACTCTTGGAAGCTTGGAAAACACCCTAGCAAACATGGATATGGAGTTGGGAAGGAGAAAGTGCAGAAAATACAGCCCAAAAGCCCTCATGAAGGAGGCGCCTTCTTCTAGAGAGAGAGGGAAGAGTGAGGTGGTGAGTTGTTCACTCTATGTGGCATGCAGGTGCTTTGTGGAGCAAGCTAGAAAGGACACATGGTTGGTTACTCTCTTTGTACAAAGGGGATAAGGTCTGGGCGGTGGACATTGGGTTTTGTCCACCTTGGGACATCAGTGTGTGTGAACACCGAGCTGGTCATAATTTATAAGTAAGTTTTGGTCGCCCAAAACTCAATGAAGTGTGTACACACTCACTTATAATTTTTGTGCTAATTCCTAAGGCTAGGTTTATAACCAATACTTATCACTTGTCACATGCCACATAACCATGTCAGCAGATAGTTACACATGCACGGTTCGTGGGCGGGCGTCCCCTTACTGTCACCATTTGGCCACCCAATTGGTCCACCCGTGCTTTCGTATCATGTATGTACATTGGACTGGTGTCCATGGCAGTTGTATATGCCGGGGATTGATGCCACTCATGTGATACTATGGACTTGGCTTTTCGTTGGGACTTGTGCCTTCGTATACATGCCCGGAAATGCTTGGTGGATTGGTGTTCCATTGGGTTTGGTACCTCGTGTACTTGCCTGGAGCACGTCTATTTTGGTATAGTCTCATGAACGGGGGTTGTCCATACCAATGCTGCATTGGATGGAACAATAGAGAGCATATGGTAGGGAACATGGGCACTTGAGAGAGTAGTGTGGATTGCAAGTCTACATCGACAACCACTTGTTTGCAATATTGTATTCATACGCATTGGTATGGAAATCTGGTCTGAAATGCCCATGACACTATGTTCTTGATTCTCCCAAGATCAATATACTTTATTTGAGGGAGGGGTTGGCCGTACCGGCTCATTGTGTCTCTTGTCAATTCAGCAATTTACTTCTTGTATTTGAGCAAGTGTCCATCAAATCTTGGTGTATTTAAGTGTATTGATTAGCATTGTGTTCACTCAAGTTACATTGATATTAGAGCATACATTTCTCTTTCACTTCTATCGTGAGAGATGATCACCGTGAACACTAGCTATCTCTACGCTTAGAACATTATGGACAGCCATACAATGAATGTTGGAGATGCTAACACAAGAGGCAGGGACAATGAAATGCATGCTTCCGATGCTCTACAGGATGAGCAAACTCATGTGGTGCACAATAGGGAACATGAATATGTGGGACAGCCGTCCCGTGGCAAAGAGAAGATGCAGGAAGAAGAGTCCATAGTCTTGAGGGCTGAACTTACTCGTATGCAGGCTCTTTTCCATGCACAACAAGAAGAATTAAATCTCTACCGCCGTGAGGATCCATTGGTACATGACCGTTTGAAGGCTAAGAAAGCTGAATCTTATATGGATCATGCAATGGCAATGATTGCTCAAGAGTTGCACATGCAACCGAGGGATGCAGCACGTGAATACTTGGCTCGTACCGAGGATGCCTATGTAGAAAAGGCAACCATCCCACATGTCTTGGAATCCCCACAGGTGCCCGAACAAGAACTTATGTCTAAGCGGATGAATCTCCATGCTATGGGAGAGGAACAATCACTGACTTCACGCCATGCAGGAATACCTTATATAGCCCGTGAAGGATACAATGTTTATGGCAGTGGTCAAAATTTATGTCAAATGCCATTGCTGGCCGAAAATGTGCATGTACAACACATGCAACATGGGCTGCAATTTTCTGTTGGTGTAGGTATTTTGGGCATCTCTCATGCCACTCATGTCTTGGAGTGTGCTCGTGAGGGAGAAGCTATGGCTGAAATGTATCAATGCATGTTGAGGGGATGGCCATGCCTCATGCTTACAGGGCACATGTATCTAAGCCTTATGCATCACCTTTTGGTCCTAAAATGATGCCAGTCACAGGGGCTGTCCCAATGGACAAACATGGGGGAAAACATGTTGAGATGCAGGCACATGTATCAAAGTCTCGTGACTTCAAAGCCGGAGACAAATCTGTGAAGTTTGACACATATCATGGGGAATATGATGCATCAAAGGCACTTGCTTTTATTGCCCAGTTTGATATTGCTTTCAGTGATGGAATTTCACTCAGAAATCCATGATCCGGCATGTAAGCATGTTCATGAAAGGCATTGCTGCCCATTGGTGGCTCACGGAGAAGCTCTCACCGAATCCTGTTAGATCATGGGAAGAGTTCAAGGAGAGGTTCTATGCTCACTTCTTGCCTCCCAATGCATTGAATGAGATAACAATGAAGTGGGATTGGGTGAAGCAAAATGAGGGGGAATCGGTAAATGCATATGTACAAAAGTTTTGGAAAGTGCTTTTGGAGTTGTCTCCATTTATGCATGTCACCGAGGCGGAAAGGAAGAGAAGGTTTCCATCGGGATTGCAACCCTGGTACACAGCGGGACTACAAATGTATCCTGGTCATACCTTACACCAACTAATAGCAACCGCCACCGCCACCGCCACCGAGCAATTGGAACTCAAATTGAGTCGATCCAATAAGGCTAAACCCTCATTTCAAGGCAAAGAGAGGGTTGTCTCAAACCTGCAAAATAATGGGCAGCCACCTAAAAAGGACCAAAACCAAGATAAAAATGGTCCAAAGCCTGAAAATAACACTACCAAGAAGCGTCCCTTCAAACTGAGAGACTATGGTCTCACTCCGGAGTAGAAAAAGCAATATATGAGTGAGGGGAAATGCTTTACTTGTGGTAGCACTGAGCATATTGCAAATGCATGCCCAAACAAGACACAGCGTGATAATGCAAATGCATCAAAGCCCAATGTACATATGATAGCGGATGTACAGGGCAACACTTCACATGATAGCAAAGACAGGGTTGTATGTAAAGCTTGGGGATAGCTTAAGGATCAACTCGCTTTGTTCATGTTTGATGATTGTGCAATTGAGAACTTCATATCTACACAGATGGCAGCTACTTTGGGTATTGAAGTGGAGGACACGGATCCTCAAATTGAAGGAGGGGCTGCCTTTGTTGGTAGAGAAGTACAGGTCATACCTATTTTTGGCAAGTTGCGCATACACATTCAAGGCTATGTGGATCATGAGGATTTTCTTGTGGCACCTTTGAATGGCTGTGATGTATTGCTTGGAAAGCCTTGGCATACACGTATTGATCTGTGCAAGGCTTACAAGACCAACAGGATCACCTTCATGCATAAAGGCCAAGAGCATGTAATTGATGTTGGTGAAGAGGGTGATACCATTCCCCTTGTATCTCATGTACAAATTAAGAAAGTAATGAAAAAGAGTGTTTTTGCATACTTGATTTTTGTACGAGATCATGTTGAGGAAAATAATGTACATGTAAACACTCTTAGTAATGATAAGCTGAAATTTTTGCAAGAGCACAATGATTGTTTTGCTGATGAGTTACCAAATGAGTTGCCACCCGTACGACCGGAAGACCATCGCATTGATCTTGTGCCGGGTAGCTCACCACTTAATAGGCCAGTCTATCGTGTAAGTGCATCCCAAAAAGAGGAGATCATAAAGCAAGTGAATGAGCTTCTTGAGAAGGGCTTGGTTCAGCCAAGCTCTTCTCTATATTGTTCACCCGTCCTCTTGGTTCAAAAGAAGGATGGATCCTTTCGTATGTGTGTGGATTATAGAGCTTTGAATAAGCTTACCATTAAGAATCGGTTTCCGATTCCACGCATAGACGACATCCTTGACAAGTTGGATGGATCGGCATGCTTTAGCCGAATTGATCTCAAGAGTGGGTATCATCAAGTGTGTGCAGTGCCTGAGGATGTACACAAAACTTCCTTCAGGACAGCATTTGGGCTTTATGAGTATCTTGTTATGCCTTTTGGTCTTACAAATGTCCCGGCAACATTCAATAGAATGATGGATCGCATATTCTGTGGGTACAGGAAATTTACAGGTGTCTTCTTTGATGACATCTTAGTCTTCTTGAAGACCGAAGAAGAGCATAGAGCTCATTTGGCCATTGTTTTTGAAGAACTCCGTAAGTATAAACTCTTCATAAATGCAAAGAGGAGTGAGTTCTTCTTGTCAGAGATACATTATCTTGGGCATATTGTGTCCAAAGATGGAGTGCGGATGGATCCTGCAAAGATTGATGCAATTCAGAATTGGCCCGAATTGAGTTCGGTGCATGAGATCCGTAGTTTTCTTGGATTATGCTCTTACTACCGTAGGTTCATTTGGCACTTTGCATGGATTGCTTCTCCTTTGCATGATTTGACAAAGGCGGCTGTGTTCAAATGGACTAGTGTAGAGAGGGATGCATTCCTCAAATTGAAAGATGCAACTACTCATGGTCCAATGTTGATCATTCCGGATTTGCAAAAGCCTTTTAGTGTGGAATGTGATGCATCTAGAAACTACATAGGAGCTGTCCTTAATCAAGAGGGACATGCCGTGGCTTATGAGAGCCGTAGATTTCATGATGCAGAGCTATCTCTTGGCATTTATGAGAAAGAGCTCTTGGTTGTAATTCATGCACTTACTATATGGAAACATTACCTTCTTGGGGCTGATTTCACTGTGAAGACAGATCACCAGAGTTTGAGGTATTTTCTTACCCAAACTAAGCTGTCAGAGAAGCATATGAGGATGGCCAATTTCCTCTCTATGTTTCATTTTCAGATCTTGCACACCCCAGGAAAGAAGAATGTAGTGGCCGATACATTGTCACGAAAGCCGTATGTAGCAGCTATCTCCGTTGCCTCTCATGGGGACTTGTCTGCCATGCGTGATTTGTATCATACGGATGCTGGTTTTGCCACTATTTGGACTGATTTGATGGCTGGTCATGCACATCCCTCATATGTGATCAAAGAGGGTTATCTCACGAAAGATAATTGCCTTTGTGTGGTGTCTGACATGAGGCAAAAGGTTTTGGATGAGTGCCATGCTCCTCCATATGTTGGTCATAGAGGCATAATGCCTACTATGCACATGATTGAGCGGTATTTCTTTTGGCTAGGTATGCGGAAGGACATAGAGGCACATGTACGTGCATGTATTACCTGTCAAAATGAAACCGGCCTCTGATAGAAAACCAGAGTGCGGTAGGAGCAATCACCCGTCCACTTGTAGTCTAGATGAGAAACAAAACACAGATTGGAGCTAGAGTGGCCAAATCTGAAAACACAGCGACACCTGTTGGCCCCAAAGCTTGGCGCCCCTTGCGGTATTTCTTTATTCAATTAAAATAATATGAATGGCTGAGTACAACACAAAGACCAGCCAAGAGTTTACACCTGTAAGTCCAATCTGACGGCCCACAAATCCTTCTCAGCACAGAGGATCTATGCACACAGATCTGTGTCTTCAAACAACACACTGTGCCTCCCTCTGATCAGCCAAGATCACTAAGCAGGCCAGCCATGGGCATACATCTGGCATAACTCAAGTGCATGATACATCTTCTCAGCTCAAACATACATGTGCTGTCCAATCTCTGTCTCAACCCTTGTCAATCTGCCATACCCCTCCTCTCACAAGGGGCCAGATAACACATATCTGCAACAGACATCAAGCAGTAGAAAGAGTGATGAACAGAAACAGAGCTTACCAAGTTCAGCTCGTGAAACAGCACTGGAGGAAGCAACAGCACCAATCTGTACTTGCAGGCACTTGTATTCACAACCCCTCTTCACACATGTGCTTGTACTTGCCTGTATCCTCCTCCTGATGTCCACTCTTATGCTGTCCTTGAAAAATACAGATCTGAAAATCAGCACAGTACCCGTCTGTACCGCCTCGGGATACGTGCCAGGAGTTGTACTTGCACAAACAGCCTGCTGTCCACTCTTGTACCTGCCTGAATCTGAGTACACAGACCTGTCCAGCACCTGTTTACGCCGCCTACAGCAGTTGTACTTGCTGTACCTGACTGTCCGTACACTGTACGGCAGTCGTACAGTAGGGTACGGGCTGTGTACTTGCTGGTACAGCCTGTACTGGCCTGTGCGCAGAGTATCCAGCAGAGAAGAAGAACACTTGCAGCAGATTTCAGCAGCAGCCTGTACTTGCAGTCGTACAGTGCTGTACGGACTGCACACGTGGGAAGTACAGCTGCTTATACAGAAGAAATCAGCAGCAAAACACTCAGAAAACAGCAGCCGCCTTGCTTCTCTTGTGCTTTTCCACGCTTGTCTACATGCGCTAGAGAAAACTCCACGATTCCCTTCCCAAAAAGCTAGAGAGAGAGGGAGGAGAGAGAAGCACTCCAAAAGTGGCCCTCTTCCCCAAATTAATCCCTAGGGCCCCAAACATTAATAAGTTCCTAGGGCCACTAAGGCCTAGGGGCAAACTTTAATAAACATTAAAGTTTAATGTTTCTAGTTCCCCCCTTCACACCTAGGGATGTCCACACATCTTAAACTCTGTCCGGGCACCCCCCATGTGAATCATAAAATATTCTGACTCTGCAACCACCATGCCCACACTTGTACTGTTCCATTTTCACAGGGCCATGACATACCCCCCTCTTGAAAAATGGCAAGCGTCCTCGATTGCATTCTGGTGATGCATCAAAATATCCAAAGTGAAATATACAATATGGCAAGATCAGCGTCCCAATCTCTCTGAGCCATACACATGTATCAACATTCACTGCAAACCAATGGCATAGTAATAGTCCAAGTTGTATACCACTGTGAACCATACATATCCACAAAAATCTCCATGTGACTAGTACACATATATCATAGAAGTCCCATAAACAGATGTACTGTCAGCCTCAGTACCTTCGGGTGAGATAAAATCTGCACCAAGCGACCTCTAGATGTCATCTGAGTCTGTCTGTATCAAGGGAGTGGAGGTGCTACCCCCCTCTTGAGCATCAGGTAATGCTCCAGACCCATGCTCTGCTGAACCTGAATGAGCCACAATAAGAGTCGGCTCTAACTCAAAGGCATCGAGATAAAGCTGCAAAACCTGAGGTGAATCTGTTAAGTCACCTTCCTCCATCCACTTCGCATCCATCGGTGAATAGTTCTTGAACTTCACAAGATAGCGACGGGAAACTTTACCTCGTACCTTCCTTTCTTTATGTGCCAGTATCTGCTCTGGAATTAGAACCTCATCAAGTTCCTCAACTTCCGGCTGAGCCTCATCTGATACATCCTCAGGCACATCCCCACGGAAAGGTCTAAGAAGACTCACGTGAAAAGCATTGTGAATCCTCCAGTGATCTGGTAACTTCAAACGATAGGTTACCTCACCAATCTTTTCCAAAACCTGAAAAGGCCCATAATATCGCATGCTCAACTTAGAGAATAAGCGCTCTTTACCCTTCATCTTCTTGAGTCTAGCCTTTTCAAAGCGCAAAAGAACCCAATCACCCAATGCAAACTGTAAATCACGTCTGTGACGGTCTGCGGCTTTCTTTTGCTTCTGCTGAGTTTTCTGGAGGGCCAACTTAACTCTCCGATAAGCTTCATCCAAGCTCTCCACATACTGATCAGCCTCAAAGATCTTATCCTTTGTATGCAAAATGGGTGGAACCTTCTTCCCTCCTTCTACAATCTCAAAAGGCGCCTTGCCTGTCGAGCTATGTACAGTGTTGTTATATGCAAACTCCACTAAAGGAAGATATTTTTCCCATTGTTGCTTGTGCTCTGACACATAACATTTGAGAAGATCCAACACTGTAGAGTTAGCCTCTTCTGACTGACCATCTGTCTGTGGATGAAATGACGATGAAAACTTGAGAGTTGTACCCATGTTGTCAAACAACCCTCTCCAAAAACTCGTCATCCGTGGATCACGGTCACTAATGATAGACGTAGGCAAGCCATGATACTTGAAGATGTTCGCCATGAACAACTTCACCATATGATCCACTTTAATTGTCTTCCGCACGGGAATGAAATGAGCCTGCTTACTGAACCTGCATATGATTGTCCAGATGCCATCATTTCCCGTTTGTGTCCGTGGAAGATCAAATACAAAATCCATGGCAATGCTCTCCCAAGGTCTATCCGGAATAGGTAAAGGCTGTAATAACCCAGGTGTCTTCTGACAGTCAAACTTTACCTTCTGACATACGATGCATTGCCTCACAAAGGCATCAACATCTCTTCTCAAGGTTGGCCAATAAAAGAAAGTCTCCACTGCTTTGACCGTGGTGTCAATACCTCTATGACCTGCATACGGTGGAGCATGACTTTCAATCATAACCTTGAGTCGCAATGGCCTGGTAACACACAGTCTGCCATGCATCAATAAAAACCCATCTCTGAGAGTGTAATGCTCATGCCGCTGACCCTCAGACATCTGATCATACAACCTTTCAAAATCCTCATCATGGGCATACTGCTCTTTCATTTCATCAAGCTCATGATGATAAGCAAGTGAAACTGCAGAGACCTGTGGCTTGCGTGACAAAGCATCTGCCACTACATTCTTTTTGCCTTCCACATGCACAATCTGGAAGTGAAACATTGACAAAAAGTTTGCCCAACGCATATGCTTCTCTGAAAGCTTAGTCTGCGTGAGGAAGTAACGCAAGGTCTGATGATCTGTCTGTACAGTGAAATCAGCCCCAAGCAAGTAGTGTTTCCATGTAGAAAGAGCGTGAATTACAGCCAACATCTCTTTCTCATACACCTGTAAATGCTTCTCGGCATCTTGCAAAACTCTACTCTCATAGGCTATCACATGTCCCTCTTGCATGAGAACTGCACCAATGCTACTTCCACATGCATCACACTGGACAACAAAAGCCTTTCGGAGGTCCGGTAACACCAATACTGGGTCCGAAGTAAGCTTTTCTTTGAGCTTTTTGAATGCTGTAATTTCCCGATCAGCCCATCTAAACGGAGTTGCTTTCTTCGTCAAAGCATGAAGAGGCGAAGCAATTTCAGCAAAGTGCCATATGTAACGCCTGTAATAGGGACACAATCCTAGAAAGCTGCGTACATCATGCACGGTCCTCAAAGCTGGCCAATTAAGTATTGCTTCCACCTTGGCTGGATCCATACGGACTCCACGACCAGACACAATATGCCCCAAGAAATGTATCTCCTGCAAAAAGAACTCACTCTTCTTGCCATTAACCACCAACCTATGGTTTCTGAGTTCTGCAAACACAATGGCCAAATGCCTTCTATGCTCTTCCTCAGTTCGTGAATGCACAATCATATCATCAAAGAATGTGCCCACAAACTCTCTATGAGGTCTGAAAATCCTGTCCATCATTCTGTTAAATGTGGCAGGCGCATTCGTTAAACCAAAGGGCATAACCAAGAACTCATACAACCCAAACGTGGTTCGGAATGCTGTCTTATGCACATCCTCGGGTCTAATGCGTATCTGATGATACCCGCTTTTCAAGTCAATACGACTAAAAACTGTGGAGCCCTGTAAGCGGTCCAAGATGTCATCGATCCTCGGTATGGGGAATCGATTCTTGATGGTATTCTTATTCAGCGCCCTGTAATCTATACACATGCGCCAAGAACCATCCTTCTTCTGCACTAAGAGCACAGGTGAGCAAAAGGGTGATGAGCTAGGCTGAATCAACCCTTTATTCAATAGCTCCTGCACCTGACTCATAATCTCTTCCTGTTGGGCTGCACTAACACGGTACGGCGGTCTATTCGGTGGAGTACTACCAGGAATCAGATCTATGGCATGGTCTTCTGGCCTCTCAGGAGGTAATTCTCCTGGCAATGACTTGGAAAAACAGTCTTGAAACCCACTTAAGAAATCAGCCGTGTCCTTATCTAACATTGACAAATTAGACTTAGACTCATCATCCTGTGCATCCTTTACATAAATCAAGTACGCGGAAAGATGCTTTTTCATTACTGATGAAATCGCCGAAGCGGATACAATAGGAACAGATTCCCCTTTGAGTTTTACATCCAATACATGCTCTTTCCCTCTATGAGTGAGTAAAATTTTCCTATTGTAAGTATCCACCACCGCATGTACCCTGTGGCACCATGGCATCCCCAACAAAACATCACAGCCATCCAAAGGCATGATGAAGAACTCCTCGTTGTCCACATAACCCTGTAAATGAAGCCGAAGCTTCCCAATGATAGGAGTAACGGGTTCTGCATACCCTGGACAAGCCATATTTGCCTCATGTAACGGCCCCATCTCCTCTGCGCGAATCCCCAATCGGCTAGCCAAATCTGGTGAAATGAAGTTGGCTCTAGCACCTGTGTCAAAGAAGATCAAAGCATTCTGATCTCTCACTTTGCCCCATGCCCTGCACAACTCTGTAGCTTCACCACCTAGCTGCTCCCCCACAAGATCAGGAACTAAGCCTGCAGAAGGCTTTGTTTTCTTTGGCTTGGGCTCTCCTTTATTGTCAGGGTCCTTTTTGGACGTTCTTTTGGGACAATTGAATGACATATGCCCCTCTTCAGTACAGTAGAAACACTTTTGAGCATCTCTCAAAGCCTGTCTTTCCTCAGAAGTCCTTTTGGGCATTGGCAACTTCTTATACTTTGTCTCTGTAGACCCTTTAGCATCACGAGAAGCATGCCCAAATTTTTCAGCTTTCTTGCCCAATTTCTTACTGCCTTTAAACCCAGATGAACCACCTGTGAGTAACGCATTAGCTGTCATAGCATTTTCAATCATCTGTGACATGTTCGTTACTCTTGTCTTTATACAATAATCTCGTACCTCCTTGGGCAGCCCACAACAATACTTCTCTACCTGCTCAGATAATGGCACGGCACGATAAGAAGTCACTGGGAGTAGAGCTTCCCAAAACTTCTTGTTATAATCCTCCAAACTATCACACTTTGAAGCATCCAGCTTGTGCCATGCGGTCATAACATCCACCTCAAATGTAGATGTGAGCCATACGGAAGAGAAAACCTGTTTGAATTGGACCCATGTGGTGGGTGCTATGCCCTGCAAAAGAAGAGTAGACCACCACTGCAAAGCATTGCCCTTGAGAAAAGTGGCAGCTTTCCTCACCTTAGAGGACTCTGTGTAATTCCCACCAGAAAAAGCAGCATCAAACTGCTGTAAAAAGGTAAGTGCCTTCAATTTATCCTTGGCCCCACTGAAAGTGTCAAACTTCACTGCAGCTCCCCCTTCCTTGTAATCCTTCGCCTTTCCCATAGGCGTTAGATTATCATATGGAAGTGGTTTCGTAAGATTGCTGCCCCCAACATTCATACCCATCATTGGGTCAGCATTTCCCATTCCCATGCCAGGCATACTATACATTCCAGCCATGTTTCCATACATTCCATTATGCATACCTGGCTGCATGCCACCAAACATATTGCCTTGCATCCCAGGTTGCATGCCTGCAAACATATTTCCAGCCATACCGGACTGCATACCACCATACATATTCCCTTGCATGCCAGGCTGAAAATTGGCTCCAAAAGGCCCATACATACCCATGCCTCCCTGAGGATAACCCCCAGTCATGGATTGGAACACCGAGCCACCACCAAAATAACCTGGATGCATGTTCTGCTGAGGAATAGGTGGCTGTCCATAGAAGGAACTCTGAGAGTTTGCTCCATAAGCATGCTGCATATTCGGAAACTGGCCAAAAGATGGTTCCTGTGGGATGGCACCACTATGACCCTGAGGAAGATTCTTTGAACGAACTTTTCTTCTTTTTCTGGGGCTCTGTGCGGGGCTCTGTGCGAGATCTCAAAAATTCAGCAAATCTCTCGCTTTGTGTGAGCTGCATAAAAGTATCCATAACACTAGCCAAGCGATCTTTGAACCGAGCATCATCATCCTCTTTACCATGCACATCTTCTGGCTGTGTTACATCCTCATAAGGCTCAACATCTGCAGCCTGTTCTCCTGCAAAAATATCCTCAGATACATCTCTCTCAGGAGAAGTCTCTTGCTCTTCTTCTTCATGATAGAAGTACTCATCCTCTGTATCAGACATGATTGCTGAATTTTCAGCAATGGCTTTCTTCAAAGCAACCACGAGCTCACCCCCTTCAGAAAGTTGATGATAGGTCCCGGGGACGGAACCTTGAAACCGGCCTCTGATAGAAAACCAGAGTGCGGTAGGAGCAATCACCCGTCCACTTGTAGTCTAGATGAGAAACAAAACACAGATTGGAGCTAGAGTGGCCAAATCTGAAAACACAGCGACACCTGTTGGCCCCAAAGCTTGGCGCCCCTTGCGGTATTTCTTTATTCAATTAAAATAATATGAATGGCTGAGTACAACACAAAGACCAGCCAAGAGTTTACACCTGTAAGTCCAATCTGACGGCCCACAAATCCTTCTCAGCACAGAGGATCTATGCACACAGATCTGTGTCTTCAAACAACACACTGTGCCTCCCTCTGATCAGCCAAGATCACTAAGCAGGCCAGCCATGGGCATACATCTGGCATAACTCAAGTGCATGATACATCTTCTCAGCTCAAACATACATGTGCTGTCCAATCTCTGTCTCAACCCTTGTCAATCTGCCATACCCCTCCTCTCACAAGGGGCCAGATAACACATATCTGCAACAGACATCAAGCAGTAGAAAGAGTGATGAACAGAAACAGAGCTTACCAAGTTCAGCTCGTGAAACAGCACTGGAGGAAGCAACAGCACCAATCTGTACTTGCAGGCACTTGTATTCACAACCCCTCTTCACACATGTGCTTGTACTTGCCTGTATCCTCCTCCTGATGTCCACTCTTATGCTGTCCTTGAAAAATACAGATCTGAAAATCAGCACAGTACCCGTCTGTACCGCCTCGGGATACGTGCCAGGAGTTGTACTTGCACAAACAGCCTGCTGTCCACTCTTGTACCTGCCTGAATCTGAGTACACAGACCTGTCCAGCACCTGTTTACGCCGCCTACAGCAGTTGTACTTGCTGTACCTGACTGTCCGTACACTGTACGGCAGTCGTACAGTAGGGTACGGGCTGTGTACTTGCTGGTACAGCCTGTACTGGCCTGTGCGCAGAGTATCCAGCAGAGAAGAAGAACACTTGCAGCAGATTTCAGCAGCAGCCTGTACTTGCAGTCGTACAGTGCTGTACGGACTTCACACGTGGGAAGTACAGCTGGTTATACAGAAGAAATCAGCAGCAAAACACTCAGAAAACAGCAGCCGCCTTGCTTCTCTTGTGCTTTTCCACGCTTGTCTACATGCGCTAGAGAAAACTCCACGATTCCCTTCCCAAAAAGCTAGAGAGAGAGGGAGGAGAGAGAAGCACTCCAAAAGTGGCCCTCTTCCCCAAATTAATCCCTAGGGCCCCAAACATTAATAAGTTCCTAGGGCCACTAAGGCCTAGGGGCAAACTTTAATAAACATTAAAGTTTAATGTTTCTAGTTTCCCCCTTCACACCTAGGGATGTCCACACATCTTAAACTCTGTCCGGGCACCCCCCATGTGAATCATAAAATATTCTGACTCTGCAACCACCATGCCCACACTTGTACTGTTCCATTTTCACAGGGCCATGACACAAAAGGTGAAATTTGATAGGCAAAAGGCACTAGGTTTGCTTCAGCCATTGCCTATTCCCACACAGCCATGGGAAAGTATTACGATGGATTTCATTATGGACTTGCCATGCACCCAACAGGATAATGATGCAATTTGGACAATTATGGACAGATTTAGCAAGCAAGCTCATTTCTTGTCGGTCAAAAAGACCATCAAAGCTGAGGATATGGTTAAAATATATCTTGCACAAGTGTTCAAGCATCATGCCGAAGTCCATTGTGGGGGATAGAGATCCCAGGACTACAAGTCTCTTTTGGTGGCGGGCCTTATTTGATAATATGGGTGACTTCTCATGAGCTTATCACCCTCAAACGGATGGGCAAAGTGAGGTTACAAATTTAGCCGTGTTGGATCTCTTGAAATGTTATGTGGCGGATCAGAAGTCTTCTTGGGAGAAGTACTTACCACTTGTGGAATTTGCATACAACAACACAGTGCATGCATCTACGGGAAAGGCCCCATTTGAGATGATTTATGGTAAGGTGGTTTTCCCACCTATCCTCACAAAGGATGAGATATTTGCAGCTGATGAGTATG
The DNA here is from genome assembly GCF_041138505.1 of Cibotium barometz. Lineage (NCBI taxonomy): Eukaryota > Viridiplantae > Streptophyta > Polypodiopsida > Cyatheales > Cibotiaceae > Cibotium > Cibotium barometz. Next base: position 34,962,549 of record NC_141046.1, read on the forward strand.
TAAGAGACTTGGATATTGCTTTTGCTCAGGTGTGGACAACCATTGCAAGGTCACAAGACAAGCATAAAAAGGCTGCCGACAAGCATAGAAGGCAATTGGATGTTAAAGAGAATGATTGGGTATTGCTGAAATTTGAGAAAGCAAGACTTGCAAAGAGGCCTGGCAAAGAGGGTGCATATCCTAAGCTTGCAACTAGGTACTATGGGTCTTTTCGAGTGATCGAGAAGATCAATGAAGTGGCTTTTAGATTGGCATTACCTAGTCATTGGCACATACACAATGCTTTTTCATGTGAGTCTCCTTCATAAGTATGTAGGGCCGGAGCCCAGTGAGACGGTCATTGAGGATCCACCAGAAGTGGATGAGCTTGAGGAGATCTTGCAGCGAGAGCAGATTGTGTATCACAAGGAACGCAAGCATGCTGCAGGCAAAGTTGTGAGGCGTTACCTTGTGAAGGTTAAGAACTATCTTCCCATTGATGCTAAATGGAGTCTTGGGTGGACATAACCCAATGTCCACCGCCCAAACCTTATCCCCTTTGTACAAATTGAGTAACCAGCCATGTGTCCACTCTAGCTTGCTCCACAAAGCACCTGCCTGCCACTTACACTGGACAACTCACCACCTGCACCACTCCTCTCTCTAGAGATTGGCGCCTCCTTGATGAGGGCTGTTGGGCTGCATTTTCTTCACTTTCTCCTTCCCAACTTCATTTCCAAGCTTGCTAAGGTGTTTCTCAAGCTTCCAAGAGTGTTTCCGGATGCTAATCACTCTCCTACACACTCCCAATGACTGAAATTCAGCAAAACAGCTCTCTTTATTGTTGTAATTTTTGGTCTTTTTGTTGAAAACCCTAATTTCAGTCCTCCTTTCTCAAGTTGAACCATAGGGGAAGCTTTCCCAAGGTTCCCTTCATCCTCTTGAAGATTTTTGTCGCGAAGAAATGCGACAAATCGAAGATCTCAACACTCTGAGGACTTACATCGCGAAGACTTCCGCTGTCATCGACTCTACTTGCTATTGGTAAGCTTTTATGCCTAAATATGGGAGCAAGTAGCAAGAGGGAGGAACCGGATTACAAGACCACATACCCTGTGTAGTGTTCTCTTGTCCTACGTGCTCTCTTGCATATTGTTGCTACCATGTGTTGGTGGAACAATAGAGAGCAGATGGTAGGGAACATGGACACTTGAGAGGGTAGTGTGGATTGCAAGTCTACATCGACAACCACTTGTTTGCAATACTGTATTCATATGCATTGGTATGGAAATCTGGTCAGAAATGCTCATGACACTATGTACTTGATTCTCCCAAGATCAATATACTTTATTTGAGGGAGGGATCGGCCGTACCGGCTCATTGTGTGTCTCTTGTCAATTCAACAATTTACTTCTTGTAGCATTGGTATGGAGAATCCTCATTCATGAGACTATAGCAAAATAGACATGCTCCAGGCAAGTACACGAGGTACCAGACCCAATGGAACACCAATCCACCAGGCATTTCCGGGCATGTACATAGAGGCATAAGTCCCAACGGAAAGCCAAGTCCACAGTATCTCATGAGTGGCATCAATCCCTAGCATATACAACTGCCATGGACACTAGTCCAGTTTTCATACATGATGAGAAAGCATGGGTGGACCAATTGGGTGGCCAAATGGTGACAATAGGTGAACTCTGGCAACCGTTTGGCCCACTGTTGAGAGGTGTTAAACACCATTACCTTGGTCTTCCCAAGGTTCACTGTAAGGTCCCTATCTTGGCAGAAGGTCTGTAATGCATCCAGGTCTCTGCAGCCCCTTTGGTGTATTTGAGATAAGTACAGTGTCGTCGGCATAGAGCAATAGAGGGATCAACACTCCTCCCAAGCCAGCTCCAGGTCCTCCTAGTCTATCAATGTAGTCGGAGATCTCATCAATGTATAGCTCGAAGAGTGTGGGTGATAGCGGGCAACCCTGCTTCACCCCAATAGTGCTGGTGATGTCCTTTGACATACCTCCCGGAGCCTCGGTGGTATAAGTGGAGATTTTGCTGTGGTGGTGGAGATCCTTGGGAGTATGGGTCGGGGGCGCCTAGCACGCAAGACGGAGCAGGCTTGCTCATTCAAGACTCCTCTGAAATGTGAATATGACCTCGTGTACGGGTGGTATGAGCTGATGTCGATGTGATGGTGTTGGCGTGGGTGGTTGATGTGAATGCTTGTGCTGTGAAGAAATTAGTGATGGATCTTCGGGCAACGTCTTGTATGGGTTGGCCTTGTCTCTCAGAGCATGTCCTCTCAAGACTCCATCCCCCTGTCATTTGAGCTCTATTAGGTACATGCGGAGACATTTCTGGTCCTCATACTGCATCACATGTGCCAGTGGCCCGAACCCCTCCCGCAAGAAGCAATGAAATCTTCCCCGTATCTCATAATACGCTGGGCATATGAACATATGGTGGGCCTCATCCTCTATCTCCCCTGTGGTGCATACTCTGCATATCCCCTCCTCTGGTAGGATGTTCTCGGCTCTCCTAGTCTCTATTGTCTCTGGTGGGATGGTCTCGGCTCTCCCAGTCTCTACTAGGAGGCTACTCTGAGCTGACCAATCTCAATGGGCATAGCATGTGACATGTGGATCTGCGTGTACCTTGGGATCTCAAAGAATCCATCCCTAGTGAGTCTCCAAAAATTTGTTACCAGTGGGGCTACTCCAAACTCCACACATATTATGTCATGGGCATCGATGGCTTACTCTTGATCATACACGACAACATCAGCACTTGAAGCCTCTCAATACTCCTCCACACATCCTCCCCCAATCCATGAACGGTCTCCAGGCGGGGGTGGGGGGGAGGGGGGTCTCTGTAGGTGGTGAAACTCCTTGATCTGGAGCTGGCAGCTGCCATGTGGAGAGCTGATGTGGACATGGGGCCCTTGGATGTCGAGTGCATTGTAGCTGCTGGGCGGAGTCCAGGGTGACTCTAGGAGGTCGAGGTGGGACATGGGGACAGCTAGACCTCCGGGGTGTATCTACGGGCACAAGTAACTCTCTGATTGCCGGCTGGTCTATGGGACCAAAAGTGATACAAGAGTTCCATGTGGTATTGGGCCATGGAAAGACTTCGTACACGAAGAGAGACTAGCTGTGTCTATCTCATCATCATCATCAGCATGGTGTGCACGATGGTGAGCATGTGAATATATGTGAAAATACATGTGAAGTCCAGAATATCCAGCATAGGTGAGTCTAGGACTGTTGAGAGAACTGCGAAGTCCGCCCTCAGTGGGGGGTGTTTCTATATCGCTTGAGGCAAGATTGCCTCCTGTGAGGTGTCCGGGGGCAGGGCTCTGCTCTCTCTAAAGAGTGACTCTTGGTGCTTGCTGAGCTCCGTTAGGTAAAGTTCCAGGCAGCGCTGGTCAAGAAAGTCAATGATCTTGGACAATGGACCAGAAAGAGGCAACAGGTTCTCCCTCAGGTCTCATAAAATATTGGGCATCTTGCATATGTAATGCTCCCTCGTCTCGACCTCCATGGAGTAGAGTCTACAGATCCTGTCCTCTCCTGTGCTCTCTCCGTCTCCACTCTAGGTGGTGGGATGAGAGAGAGAGAGAGAGAGGAGATTAAGTGTCTACTAAAGACCCAATGGGCCTATGAGACCAAAGTGATGCAATATCCATAGCATATCTCATCATGGAACAGAAAATAAAATAGAACAAATCAAAATTGTCTCACTGGAGTGATACAAAACTGTCCATGGAAATCTCATCATGAAATAGAGAGAAAGAGAGAGATTGGTGATTATAGCTAATTGGGGCTTGATGAATTGTGGTGCAGGTATCGTGGTGGAGTTGACAATGATGGACACCCAGTCATGGTAGTGGTGGGAGCTCATTTTTTGCTGCGATGCCTTGATTTGGAACAGTTCCTTCTTTATGTTGTAAAGGTAAAGTCCATGTCTCATTTGTTCTTCTAATTGATCTGAGCTGCTTTTTGTTCTGTCCCTCTCGGGTCTTGGACTCGTGAGTCTGAATGTGTCATAGGACATGTATAATAGGTGAAAGTGCTTTGGGAGTGTCTCGGGCAAAAGGTAACTGCTGGTGGGAACTGAGGCAAGAGCCTTTTCGTGGGAAAAAATTCTACCAAAGCACTTTTACCAACATCAAGGTTGTTGGTGGGAGATGATCTGAGGGTAGCAACAGCTGAAAATTACATCATGCCGATCGGTGGATTTGTTCAAAGTCAGCAAGTGTTTCATTGGTCTGTTTCTTGAACAGTTTGAGCGCCATCAGCAAGTGTGCAGGTCATTGTTACTGGTCTTTTTGGTGCGTGGCTGGGATCCAGCAGCCCAACAACCTTGATGGATAGTAAAGTTGATAATAGGAACCTTTCATTTGTGTATTCTTGTGAAGCTGTGCACATGGTTCTTTTTCAAGAGTCTTCTTCCTGCAGCTGCTTGCTGTTATGGTCTGCTGAGCCAGCACGTATGTTAAGATTAGATCTGCAAGGATCAATCACAATTCGTGAATTTTGACATGCATTTTTATGCATCTTTTGCAGGAATTTGAACCTTTGATTAACAAACCCTTTAGTGTCGTCTATTTTCACTCTGCAGCAGCACTGCAATTGTAAGTTCTCAGTTTTTCTGAAATTCTGTTTTGTTTTCATGCACAACAACATTCTAGGTAAATTTATATTATTTTGTACCAGCAAACGGTAGTTGGAATTTGGATGCCATTCCCACACGTCACAGTTTCGTGGAGGCAGCTTTGCTGGAGCTGGTGGGTACTGGGAATTGTCACACATTAGCAGGCACAAAATTTTAGTGACAGTGACACAGGTGACTGCAGGAGTTGTCGATTCTGCTTTTCTTACAGGCCAATTCCACGGTCCAGATATCTCCTCTGCCGATCCATGACTCTGATTTTTAGGTCCTGTGTACCATCCTTGAGTTTGAAACAATCCCTACTGGCATGCCCAACCTCATGGCAGCTGAATTATTAACTCTCCCTTGAAATGACAGTCATTTGCTGCTTAAATGAGTACTTGATGCTTTTCCGTACGGTCTTGTTCACCTTAATCCTGAAGCCACTCTTTTGCATTTGCTGATAATATGATTGCTGGTCCTCCTTATCCTCACGTCTGATGAAGGTTTTTGAACTCTTGGGCCTAGGCAATACCTTTGTCAAATTGAATGAATTTCTTTTTTGAAAATTGAAGTTGTAGCTATCCAAAGGCCGGTCACATGCACAAAGTATTTTGGTTGAGATACACAGTTAAGTATTGAAACTAAGACATTGTCTTGGTATGCATTAGTGTTCCAGACACTCGATGGATGAAGCGTATACACCAAATCATGGGACCTAAACATAAGGCTAATCTACATGTAAGTTTGCGTGTATTATACTTGGAACTCTCACATGTGCGTGCATGTGTGTGCACGTGCCCGTGCGCGTGCACTTTCATTTCACAAAGCTCTTTGGATTTTGAATTTACAATCTATTGAATGCTAACTGTCTTTGTTCCTTGCTTGCAGAGAATATATATGGTACACCCCACTCTGGGTTTGAAAACCAGTGTACTCTTACTGAGGATGTTTGTGGACTCAGAGGTGTTCATTTTATATATTTCTCATTTTCAGTTATATTTAATCAAATTTATATAGACATGTAATGCAGTGGACCTTAGAAGGGTGTTATTTAAATCAGACTGTATTTATGTGGTTTTCGCTATATGTAGGTTTGGGCAAAGGTGACATATATGGACAAGCTGCCTAACTTGTTCAAATATGTTTCGCGAGATCAGCTAACGATCCCGGACTTCGTTTTCCAGTGAGCATATTGAGTCTTAAAATGTTTTGTATGAGGGCAGGCGTGCATGTATGTGTGTGCATGTGTATTAATATGAGTGTGTATGGATGTGTTCATGTGTATGTGTGGGTGCATCTATCCTTACATGTGCACACCTTTTCAATGTTAACATGCAAGCGAATGTTTGCTGTGGAATCTCAACAGCCTAATTTTCCATTGAAACCAGGCATGACGTCGACGTGCATGGCGGCCTCACCAGCACGTCGATATCTAAGTAACGCTTATTTTTGACTGGATGGATACATCTTTAGGGTACACACTCTTTTGGTGCAACCTTTGTATCTCTAGTAAAACAGGCAGTGTGGAAATGTAACAGAGCCCGGGGGAGTCATGTTACAAAGATACTTGTCTTGGTTCAATTTTCCAGACACTGAAGCTTGCACGCCATTATACAGTAAATGGAAGAGAAAGCACAGGAAAGATCCATCAATGAAGTGTTTAAAGAGCTGCCTTTTAAGGTGTGAGGCGATGGGTCGATGAAATTTGAAGATGGGGTTTGAGGGCTGGGGGGAAAAGCAGGTCCTTGACATGCCTGACCACAAAAGGTGATAAGAGGAGATGCTTAACTTCAGACTAGGGTGCATGCTGCAGATGAATGAAGTTGAGGAGAGGGTTTTATTGTTTTAATTTGGTCCTGTTTACCAGGTTCTGGAGGCTACTGAAGTTTGATGTTTTCCATTGACAAAGTGGGAAAACCAGCTTCCCTTGCAAGGACTTGAACTGGGGTTTGTCACTGGGGCAGCAGAGCTGTAAATGTGTTGATAATTTCAACTGTTGTGCACAGTATTTACGTAATTGTAAATCTTTTCTTCAATCCAAGTACTTTTAAATTAGGTAATTTTACCTTTTTTTGGACTGCGCACGTGCCTCTCTCTGTCTCTCTCCGGTTTATTTATCTTTCTGCATTTTTGACACCTTGATCTCACATTGCCCATCTCCACAGAAATCTTCCATCATCCATGAACCCATGGCTTCAGGAGCAGGCGTGTGGGTGGATTTCTGTGCGTTTTTTGGCCAAACCCAAGTAAGAGTTGTACCAACTCGCGGACAACTTGGACACATGGCACACTCTTGAAGAAAAGAACCACCCACGCCCCATCATGGGTCCTAAATCATACGAGTGATCTCTATGACCTGCCAAAGTACAGCCACTTATTCCATGCTCCACTTCAGCCATCCTCGTCAACGCTACCAATGTCACTAGGGTCCTACTAAAGGTGCATAATGGTTGGGCTAAGGACAATGAGGTTCTTTGTGTGAAACATTTGCACATGGGCACAACAACTTGGCCATATGTGAAGGCTTCCCCTCTTGCTGGACCACCAACACCACCATCCTAGGCCATGCATGCTGCAGGAGGAACTACTTACTCTAGATCATATCTTCATGCATGCTTTGGGAGGAACTACTTGCTCTAGATCGTATCTTTACTCTCCTAGCCATCATTGAGGCGGCAACGGCATGGGCACGTATATATTGTCGTTTTGTGGGTTTTTGGAAGGCTTTTGAATCTGCCACTCAAACCCAACTTCTAGATTTTCTACAAGAGTTTATGTTTCCATTAGACATAATAATGGGAGGTGAAAGCCTTATCCGAGGCCATGACAGGTAGGATTGAACACTACAAGGACTCTCATGGGACATCAACAGTATCATTGGGATTAAACAGGGTTGCATGCTCTCTTATAGTGTTTGGTGAGATCATATCTTTGAGGACACTCAAAAGTCACTTACATACTTGCCCATGTGTTCACACTAGGCCGACGGTGGACACTTCTTAAAAAGGACCCAAAACCAACTCGGCTTTATGATCACAACCTTTACAAATGTTCGCATGAACTCACCATTATAGACTCTTGGCAAAAGCCTTTTAACTGATGCTAGTAAAATACTAGAGAAGTAATTACAAGAGTGGGCTCCAAAATGTGATAACAGTGATAAACACATAGTTATGACGGTAGATAATTTTTAGACGATGCGTAGGTTCTGTGATGAGAGAGACCTAACAGTTAGTCTCGGCAAAACCAAGATTATGGTTTTAAAACACTACCAACCGAGGGAGGAGACTCGATGGAGATCATCTCATCCTTATGTTTGTCTTGGAGTGACCTATTCATACATGATCTTTTTCATTAGACAAGCTACCCAGGCTTGCCATGCGAGTCTCTAGCACGTATGGAGAGAATGTTTCCAGGTCCCCTCCAAGGAGTCTCGTATTGTCAATGTTGGCCTTTTGACACTTTGGTGCCTCTCGGAGGTAGGAGAGGAGGATTGAAAGAGGACAAAGAGGTTGAAGGTGATGAAGCTGTCATGCATGAAGCGATCAATGCCACATTAGATCATTTAGTCGAGTTTGGAGCATCCTGTTACTTACCATCTTGACCTAGGCTGGAAATGAATTGCAACTGTTGTTTGTGAACTAACTTGTTACTCAGCTCAAAAGTGCTAGTTTTGTTTGGTCGTCCCTCTCTTGTTTCTTGTGTTGCTTGGCTCAACCTTATTAGTCCGTATTCATATGGCATCACCAATGAGACGAGGACGAAGATAAGTTTATTCTGGTGATAGTCATAGACTATCTTTCACATTATGCCTCAAATCTCCATGATTATGAAAATTTTGAATTTTGTAAAGGAATATAGGATTCATGGCAAGAGTCTCTTTGCCCTAGATGATTATTTAGCAAGGCTTAATCATCTTAGTTGGTATCTCTCTCGTAGAAAATTTATTATTGTAGGCTAATGTTATTGTTTTAAACTTTTTGGATCCTAGAAGTGGGACCTTTCCCTACTGGCAATGTAATAACAATTGCGAGGAAATAAAAGAAACAATTTTCTTATTATTTAATTGTTGTAAAACTTAATTGTTGCAATTTTTTATTATTATTTAATTGTTGTAAATTTTAATACAAGAAGAGTATTTTCTTTTAGAAGAAATCATGAGGTGCAAGCATAAAATGTTGTATCTGAAATTAAGGCATTAAATAATGATGACAGAGGCACTACATAGGTCTCAACTAGGGCCATTCTGAGCTGAGGATAACAATCTTGGAGAAGTGATTCTATATTGGATTGATTCCATGGATGAGTACTTTGACATTGGGGGTGCAACAATCAAAGAAATGTGGCTCTTGCCCAGTTCAAGATTATCGATGTTTCTTGGAACACTTGGAGGAATCATATTGAGTCCAACTATCTAAATCAAAATCAACTCAAATGGGAAAACATGAAGCATCAAAGGTTTTGCCTCCCTAGATTTTAAGAGGAGGAGAAGACTAAATTTCTAGAATTATCTTAGGTAGGCAAATCCGTTGAAGCATACCATCAATAGTCTTATGCAAGCCTTGTCCATAATGGATGATGAGAACCTTCTTCATCAATTTGTTAGAAGGTTGGATTGTCCTCTAAATAGGTTGGTAAAGAATCTGAAGCCCTCTTCCATATCCCCAAATCAGTGAGAATGGCTTTGGATTTTACACAAGCTTTCCTAAGGAGACATTCAATAGAATCCCTTTTTGGCCCCTTCCTTGAAGAGAGCTCCATCAAATTCCAAGTTACCAAAGCCAAGGAGAGATTAGGGATAGGATAGAAGCCGAATCTTGGAGGTTAGTGGACCTAGAGGTCAGGATTCTTACCCTACGATGCCTTCAGAATTGTAGTTTTAGCTCAGGAAGGAGCGTAAGTGTTTCGAATGCCAGCAACCAAGACACTTGATGAATGATTGTCCAAATTCACATGTCGTTGTTGTTACGTTTCCAAATCCTTCCTACTATAGGAGCTTGTTACTACAAGCCTACAATTCCAGTGCAAAGCAATGAGGGATCCTTACCTTAAAATTAGAGAAACTAGAGGAGACTTGTTCCAGCCCTAGTTAACAGCATTTAATTCCATTATAGTGGGTTGACCAGGAGGAAGAATAAAGAGGAATTTACACCATAGTGAGCACTAAGGTTAGAACCATTAATTTTTAGTAATTTGGACCCTGGACAATTCCCAAGGTAAAGATTTTAAGCTTTTGGTTAATTCAAGCACTCATGCATTCATCTCACCTAGATGCTTGTGTAAATTAGTAATCAATGTAAGTGGAATTAGGTGGTCAAAAGATTCTTTTCACATGCCATGAGATGGATGTAAGTCTATAATTTTTCCCTTAGGAGTATAGGATGGGATTCTTGGGATAGACTGGCCTACATAGAATAATCAGACTGACATCCACTATTGCAAGAACAAGGAGGCTATTTCATTCATGGATCTTCATGGGAACAAGATGCAAGGGGTTGGAATAATTGGAGCTCCTATCTACATCATATAAAGGCATCCAAGCTATTGAAGGGATTTAGGAAGACTCATATAATTTATGTTATTAAGCTTAACCCAGCAGGTAAAGAGTCAGATATACCAAGGAACCATAATGGTTAAGTGAGTATGTTGACGTATTTCTTGAAGTTTTGATCGAAATTCCCTCGACTCATAAGAAGGTAGATTATGAGATAGAGCTCATATTTGGAGCTCAGCTAATTGTAAAAAGGGCTTACAAGATGGTCATTCCAGAAGTAAGTGAACTCACGGCACCGTTGAGGTAACTTTATAATATGGTCATTCCAGAAGTAAGTGAACTCAAGGCACAGTTGAGGTAACTTTATAATAATTTTTCTTTCCAAAAATTACTCCCAAGGTTTTGCACTCCACCTTCCGATCTTAGACTACTTCAGTCTTTCATCCATTCAACCTTGGATTGATTAATTGGTGCACTCTATTTATACCAAGGCTAATACAGACACCCACCTTCTAGCATATTTTAATAGATAGTTATTATCATTTAATTTTTCTAAAAATAACTCATTTATTCTCTTTAAAACATTAAATATTATTTTTATTATTCTCTTTCTAACTCCAGTGTGGAGGGAGTGCCCATATACACGTGCACATATGGAAAGACCCCAATTAATTCATGCACATGATAACTTGGCTCTTAATCTTTTTTCTCTAATTTTTCAATTCATTATGCCTCCAAGTATAGCTTGGCTCTGAACCTTTTTTTTTTGCTAGTTTTTAATTATGTAGGCTCCAAGTATCTTGTTAAAATTCACATATTAAAATGTTCTCTACCTAGAAATATACACCTTAGAAGTTAATATCTCACTTACATTAGGATAAGGAAAGAGGGATCTTGCGTCCTCCCCCACTTGAAGATTTGAGATATCCTCATCTCTCTCGTAAATTTGGGTATAATGATTTCTTAACTCTTCCTCTTTCTCCCATGTAGCTTCCATTTGTTTTTTTAAGATCTTGTTCTTGAGGGGTTTTTCTCTCACGTCCAATACTACCTTTGTTCCAATTCCACTTGACCTTGGGCAGGAAAAGCAACCTATTCATCATATAATATATGACTCATATCTATGACATATTTCTTCAATAAACTCAAATGAAAGATATTGTGGATATTTAAGTACAAAGGAAGTAAAAGTTCATAAGCTTGATCTCCGATTCTCCATGTAATTAGCTACATGTTATAATATCTAGGTGATACTTTCTTATATTTCTCCAAGGAGAGTGAACTTCTCTTGGGTCGTACACAAAGAAAAACCATATAAACTTCATCAAACTCTCTAGTAGTTTGCTTTGGATGTGCATACTACTTTTATCTATCCTGGATAGCTTTAATATCCATCTTTATAGTTTGCATTTGATAATCCATTTCATCTAGCATTTGCTTTGACACTTTACTCTGAGTGGATCAAACCAATTTAATAGAATAATACAATCTTATCTATAAAGTGCCTTAAATGGACTCATAGCATTTGCTTTGACACTTCTACTCTAATAATTGGATTGGACCAATTTAATAACATAATACAATCTTATCCATAAAGTGCCTTAAATGGATTCATCCCTATTGATGATAAGATGCATTATAAGAAGCTTCTACCAAATATAGATAATTCATCCATCTCATGGGTTCTCGTCCATATAGAACGCTCAAAGAATATCTTCAATCACTTAGTTTACTCTCTTTATTTGGCCCATCAGTTTTCGAGATGATGATAGGTAATACTAAGGTCCAGGGAGGTAGCCATGACTTTAATGAAAGTAGTCATCTTTGTCACCGACTATCCTTCTAGGCAATCCATGGAGTTTGAATATTCCCTTTAAAAAGACTTTAGCAATATCTATCTTTTTCACTAGAATTAGATGAGGGAATTTTATCAAAACAAAATACCAACGACCAAGATAGAATCATATCTTGGATTAACTATAGTCCAATGATGAAATCCATGCTTATACACTACCTTTTCATCTGTGATATGTTTAAAGGATGCTAATTTTCTAGCATTTTTATTCTTTTAGCCTTGACCTTTTGGCAAACTAAGCACTGAACATGTTGTAGTACATCCTTCTTAAGCTTGGGCCAAAAGAAACTCTTCTATATAGCCATTAAAGCCTTAACATAGTTTGGTGTCCAAAAGAAACTCTTCTATATAGCCATTAAAGCCTTAACATAGTCTGGTGTCCTGCTATAGGGCTACTATGAGCTTCATTTAGAATCCTTCTCTCTTGAGGTTTCCTCCTTCACGAACATACAACCAATTATTGAATTATATACATCCATCCTCTAACCTGTATCCTTATCTTGAGGTTTCCTCCTTCAGGAACATAGCTAATTATTGAAGTACATACATCCATCCTCTAAAATGAATCCATGAACTTTCTTCACTTCTTGGGATATCTTGCTTTCCTACTTAAGCAACGTGATAATGGGGGTGAAGAATTTATCTGATCTAATATTCTCCTCAGTAGTATCACAAAAACAAGTAAGGATTCTTTCTTGCTAAGTGCATCATTGGTTGATCACATTCTTTTTTCTTGACCTATACTTAATTTCAAAATAAAACTCTTGAAGGGTTTGCATCTATCTTCTTTGCCTCATGTGAAGATCATTTGAGTGAAAATCCACTTTAATCTCTTATGATCAGTAAACCAAAGTGAACTTCTGCCTAAGAAGATAAGTCATTCGCTAAAAATCATGAACAACATAGTTCTTTTTATGCAATCTCAATTTTTAAGATTCATTAGGATTCCACCGAGATGAATCCATTAACTTTGGTAGCTTTAGTAGATTATTTATCACTAATATGGCCTTTAACCTATCAAAGGCACTCTAACACATCGAAGACCATTGAAATGAAATGTTCTTCTTGAGAAGTGACATAAAGGAGAAGCAATCTTGGCATATTGGGGAATAAAGATCTGATATCACCTTGTTAAATCAAAGAATCCTTTGACTTCCTTTACTATCTTTGGTTCTAGCCATTCACTAACATCTTGTACCTTTGTAGGATCAGCTCATATTCCATGCTTTGACACACTATGAACCCTAGATATTCAATTTGATCGGTAAAGAAGGTATACTTACTCTTGTACTCTTTGAGGGTTTCTCTCTAAGGGTTTCCAAGACTTTATGCATATGAAATGGTGAGTTGATTTTAATCCTCAATAATCAATACACAATGTGAAAGTCCCATCCTTCTTTTTCTAAAAAAGAACCCAAGGAGTTACATTAGATTGAACACATCCTTGCTAGATAAGCATGGTGCATCAATAGATAACTCTAGCTGTGCATAAATGTTGGATTTAACTAGATGTGGTGTGGCTGCATAGCAACATCGTCTTCCTACGAGAATCCCAAGCAACTAGCTTTCATGTGGTGAGTGACACACCTCGATTGTGCATTTGTGTGCTAGGCCACGATAAAGTGGTTTCTTGGTTGATCTGTTTTGTGATCCCGAGTGTGGTTGGGCAAAGCCCCACGACATTGCCAGTACTACTGAAAGGAGCTTGACCTTTCTACAAGGTACATGATAGAACAAAAAATGCAATCACATTAGTGGGCTTTATAGTGCTTAAAGTTCAATGAACTTAAAAAGAGTGGCATGTTGTACAAAACCTGAGGCGAATCAAGCAGATGTACCGGCGGATGCTTTACAAAATCACTTCTACCTATACTCTTTCAACATATATCTTTTTTTTTCAGGGATACCTAAGTCTCCAATCCCCAGAAGACAAAGACAATGTCTCTGATCTCGGATGTGATGATGTTACTTTGATGTGGTTGTCTTTGGCATACATAAAAGGGTAAGACTTCATCATCCTCTTTGGCCTGCATGTGAGAATTTGTTGCAATAAAGTTTCTCCTACCCAACACCTTTGCAAATTTGGAATAGCTGACATGCTTTGATGTGCCACCGTCACCATTTAGTAGCATCATTAAAGATGATCTGTTTAGGAAAATCTCATCTGTCGAGCGAGACACCTGCACTTGGGTTAATGTATTGCAAATGTTGGAGATGAAAACTATTTCAATGTCCAATGTTGCAGGTTGTATTTCACTAAAAGTTGGATGGAGGAGGAGTTTTCCAAATATATGCTTTTGATTGCTTGTGTTCATACCCTATGTCTTCTTATGCCAACATTTAGCCACCACAGCTTTGCAACTCTTCTTTTTTTCAGTTTCATCAATCGGAGTATTATCTCCCAACCCATGCGTGCCTTTTCTTCTTTGCTTCCTTTTCTTTAAAGCCCAATATTCCCTCATATGCTGTGTGACTTCGTGACGAATATGAAATGCATTAACCTGTGCAGCCACATTCTCATTGATGTAACTTGAAATATTCATTCAAAAAAAGAAGAACTCACAATCCATCCACTGAAAAAAAATGGAGAGAGAGAGAGAGAGTGTGTGTGTGTGTGTGTTCTAACAAACAGGTCCATATTGCAAATAGTAAAGAGAAGAACACATGAAGTAGAAGGGAGGAAAGAGAAAAGGCAGGCTCATATGAGAGAGAGAGAGAGAGAGAGAGAGAGAGAGAGAGAGAGAGAGAGAGAGAGAGAGAGTTGTGCAGCTCACCTGGCAGCTCCATGGAGTTGATGCCTTCAACTTGTAGCTTAGTTTGTGCATTGAGAGCTATATTGTGACTCTAGAGAGAGGGGTCCACACATGATGGTGTATCCAAGATCCAGTTACCAAATTTAAGAAGGGATTTGTAGCTCCATCCTTGCACACACACACACACACACACACACACACACACACATAGAACAATGCCATGATTCTAAAGAGAGGGGTTCACACATGATTTCATCTCCAAGATTTTATTACGAAAAGGTAATTTTAGTATAAAAAATTAAAAAGGGGTCCAATTCTTTTCCCACTCTATTTGAAACACTTGGAAAGTAATGTCAACGACAATTCTTCTTGTACCACCAATCCATCCTTACACCTCGAGTGTGAAACACTTGATTCCTTACAAGATAATCTATTGTCCAACACCAAGATATGCTAAAGGCATCTAACCTAATTGGTTGTAAAATTTAACTTGTACATAGCTTCACAAATCAAAGTATCCACCATTGGTTGCTTCATACTAAACCATGACATATTTGAATCACCAAGATGAAAGAAAAAGCCACCACTATAGTGGACACTCGTGTGTCATAACATCTAGCCTAATTAAAATCAATGAAAACATACAACTGAATATTATCCCCCTTAATACTTTCTTTTGTGGTAGCTTGCCAATGCTTAGCTTTAGGATTATTCATAATCTTACTCACCTGGGGAATGTTTGGCCTTGTATTGCATAGATAGATAGGGCTCCCAATAGGTTTCTCTACTCTGATAATAAAGTGATGCATCAAATGGTTCACCTACATCCTAGAGAGATTTATCCTAACACCTATCTCTACTAGTGTAGCAAACATGATTATAGTCTTCAAGACCAAACCATGTAAACAATCTTTATACATAATTTGATGCATCAAATGGTTCACCTACATCCTAGAGATTGATCCTAGCACCTATCTCTACTAGTTTAGTAACATGATTACAGTCTTCAAGACCAAACCTTGTAAACAATCTTTGTATATACTTTGATTGGCAACATCACAATACCATCATCATAGTACATAAATTATATGCCAAAATAATAATGCAATGAGCTCAAATCTATTATCTCAAATGATGCATGTAATTTAGCCTTGAAAGTTGAAATCTTCTCCTCATTAGGGCCTATAAGCACAACGTGTCATCAACGTATAAAATGACGACCAAAAAATTAATTCTTGCTTCTTAGGGTACTCTCAATTGGACTGTTGTAAACACCATTTGCAACCAAGTATACATGTATCTTCTTAGGGTGCTCTCAATTGGACTGTTGCAAACACCATTTGCAACCAAGTATACATGTATCTTCTCATACCATGCTCTAGGAGCCTACTTAATCTTTTCTTAACCTGCATACTTAAGACTCATGCCCCTTCTGAACAAAACCATGAGGCTAAGATACATTTACCTCGTCATCATGCAAATCATCATTCAAGAAGGTAGTCTTAATATCCAGATGATGTACATTCCATTCATGCAAATCACCATTCAAAAAGGCAGTCTTAATATCTAACCAATGTACATTCCATCCATGATGCATTTTCTTTGGAGGCTATACCAGAGGTTTTCATAGAGGTGGTGCGGTGTTTACTACTTCGAAAGAATAGCCAGAAGAAGTATAACTATTTCTATGGGTAAATTGGAGTGTGAAAGTTTCTCACGTAACTTATTTCTATACTTCACCTAGAGATTATGTTTACCTATCAGTATCCTAATTATTTATACTTACTAATCAACGTATAGGATATGGTGACGGTAACAACATGTCAATTTCCCATAGGATATGGTGACGGTAACAACATGTCATAAAAAACACCATATTGGGAAATATGGGAATTTCCCATATTTCCCATATTCCCATATTACCGTCACCATATAGGATATGGTGACGGTAACATGTCATAAAAAACACCATATTGGAGAATATGGGAATTTCCCATAAGTTTGGGACACGTGGTCAAAACTTTGGATTTGCCATAACTTGAACACCATTACTCCAAATTGTGCGCTTTAAAGCTTAATAGATCCCTCTTTTCAAGCGCTTTCCAATGATAGGTCACATGATAGGGTTTTGAGAAACTTATAGACATGTTAATCGGGTCCAACCTTTTTAGTATTACAAAAATGGGACTTGGGAGATTCCCAAACTCACGAATATGGTGTTAAAAGGAGATAATAAAAAATAGCCAACTCTTGGCATATTTCTAACTATAAGTGGCAATTGAATGGGGAGTATTGTAAATGCAAGATACCAGTGAAACGATCAGCTACACATGTTGGAAAAGTAGGTCTTTCTCCCTACTATGTCTCTCCTTGTTGTTTAAGGTCCAAAGTGAGTGCACCGAGGACAAGGGAAACTCGGATTCGATATGGGTATAGTTAACATTTGAAGTGTAACTGCACACTCACATGACCTTTACCGAGACATAGGAGCATTCAGTGAAACCGGTCAAGCACACTTTCGGATAGATGTATGGTACAAAGGGCTCATAGTATCTTCCTACCTTCCACAATGAGAAACGGTGTAAGCATAGGGAGCTACTAATATCACAGAAAAGAAATGGACAGACTACCAACATCACACACTTGAGCCAGTGCGAAGAGTTTGTGCTAGTCAGACTTAGGGGATTCACCTAAAAATATGTAAGTATAGCACTTGAATTCAAATGAAGGGATTTTTTAATTAAAAAAATTTAAGGCAAATTTAAAGAAATACATTTACAGAAAGGGTTTTTTAATCAATTTTGAAAAAAACCCCATAAGTCCATAAAGAGAAAGGGGTCATTTTATTCATGAAAAATTCACAGGTAAGGGGTTTTTTTAATGCCCCTATAACACCTAGATAGGGAATTGGCCAGTCAACCCTTCAAAGATGTTGCCAAAATGCATGACTTACAAGTTCCTTCCATCCTGGACACAGAGCATAACTCAACACTTTATTTCCTAATTCTATTTGTAAGGCAAAGGAGCACCTTCTCTGCACCCTACAACTATCAATGCAATAATACACCACATCGTACGAGACATGGGGTAAAGGCCTTATCATAATCTATGCCCTTCTTTTGATCATAACCCTTTGCAACAAGCTGTGCCTTGCAATAATACACCGTATTATAGTCATACGAGACGTGAGGGTAAAGGTCTCACATCATAATCTATGTCTTTCTCTTGATTATAACCCTTTGCAATACGCTTTGCCTTGTAGTGGTCACAATGCTACTAGCAACTTTATACTTAAGATTATAAGCCCACTTCATACCAATGGCCTTTTTACCATAAGGAAAATCTACCAAATACCAAGTGTCAATTTTGAGGACTAAGTACTCATCCTACATGGCCTACAGCCAATGTTCATTTTCTTGTGCTTTCTCAAAAGGAAACATGTTCCTCTTCATTTCATATACTCTCAATGAGAGCATGATCCAAAAAAGAATAAGATACATGATGAGAACCTCCACATGTCCTACTACTAGGAAAGAAGTAGCTAATATGCTATCCTATAATGTCTACACCAGCCATTTTGGCATACTCTTGGACACTTGTATGGTTAACATTTTCTGAATCTCCACTATTTCCTCATCAATAGGATGATCCATGGACTAAAACTTACTGATCAATATGGATTAATTTGCAACACCTTATTAAGCATTCATTTGCTCCACATATGGTTGTAGAGTCATTGATTTCTCAACAAAGACAACATCTCTACTCACCAAAATCCTCTTTGTGGCTAGATGGTAGAGTTTACACCCTTTGCTTTCTGAGATGCCTTCCACAAAAATACATTTTACCACCTTATCATCTAGCTTATTGTTTTGCAATGTTGCTTAGGCACAAGAACATAACTAAGAAAACCAAAAACATGCAAATGAGCCACATAGGGCTTCCTGCCATTCTAATCTTCATAAGGGGTGATTGTTTGCAAGGCCTTAGTGGGGCATCTGTTTAGCATACATAAGTGGCACACATAGATAGTAGCCCAACCTTCTAGGTCTAAGAAAGGAAGGCAACGAGAACCCAAGCACACACATCAAAGTGGCGGGTGGTAGGGGCATTTCTCAAGCACATGGATAGAATATTATAAAGGATCTAGTTGTTAAAGTTTGCCTCCATCATGTAACAATCCTTTCCCATAGCTTGTCCATTGTTTATTAACTCATAGCTCTAAAGGAGCATCTCTAGATCCACATTTCCCTCCATGATTCATTCCATCGAATCTCCATAAATCACCCCATCTCTCCTACTTGAGTATCTCAACCACATGATATCCCTTTGGCCTTTTTATCTTTTATAATTTCACTTATGAGACCAAATAACATTTGGACAATCAACCTTTGCTCACACACATCATACAATTTGTCATTGCTATGATTAAACGTAAATTCCAAGACTAACTAGTTTTTTGTTAGTTTTTATTATTTCTCTTGATGCATTTGCCTTGGTAAACTTCCAATAGATAATAGTTGGGGATATAACGATGTTGTTGTGAAACCTTGATCTTATCTGCTTAAAAACTTTGCATTTATGGTGCTTAAAATGCTCTTAATTATTATGATGAGTTGAGTACAATATGCTTATCTTCACATATATGCACATATAAAGACACACATGCACACACAACGCACACATATCCACACTCATGTATATACATATGCACACGCATGCGTGCACATGTAGATACACATACAACACAGCGTTCGAGAAAAGGTACCCTAGTAAACTTATCCATGAGCTAGTTGAAAAACCAAAATGGCTGGTTGAGAGCTTCACTAAAATGAATTGAGATGGATGAAAAAAGATGCACTTATAGTGAAATTTTCTTAAAGAATTAAGCTATAAAAACGAAACTCATTTTTTCCATGAAGTGTGTATGTTTAAGGCTATAAAAACGCGAACACGGCTGGGGTGGTTAAAGAGGATGAAGTCCCAGCCAATGATGTGGGTACGATCCGTGCTCTCTACGGTGTTGCGCGTCCTTGTAACCGGAGTTGGGTGTGTGAGTAGTGGATATAAACCTGTGTTTCTAGCCAAAAAATAATAATAATAAATAATTAATTAATTAAAAATTAAAAATTTAAAAAAAATTAAAAAGGCTATAAAAACGGAACTCATTTTTTCCGTAAAGTGTGTATGTTTCCTAAACTAAAAGGTTGCCCAACTCTATACAACTCCCGATTCTTTGAAAGGATGAGAGGGTACTTGGTACTACGCTAGTAAGTTGAGGAGGTAATAACGTGTGAGAGGAACAGCCACACAAAGGCAAGGGTGATATTTAGTTGGTAGTTTACATAAGAGAGAACTGGGGCCACACGATGTAACGAGGGCATGTAACGAGGGCGTATCTCCTCCTCTCTCTTGTCTGCCACATTCTTTGTGTGGCTTCAATCATGCAAGAGATACTTTCTCCACGTAGTTGCCCGACATTCCAAGCTAGTTCTGATTCCATTAGGCTTTGCCCCTTCCTTGTTGGATCTCTGCAGCAGCGTTTCTTGAGCTCCTGCGC
Source organism: Cibotium barometz (assembly GCF_041138505.1). Taxonomy (NCBI): domain Eukaryota; kingdom Viridiplantae; phylum Streptophyta; class Polypodiopsida; order Cyatheales; family Cibotiaceae; genus Cibotium; species Cibotium barometz. The sequence continues at coordinate 34,982,842 of NC_141046.1, forward strand.
CCGTATCAAATCCTGAGCTTGTCTGCTGTTGGGGCCTCGATGATCGCCTCTAGCTAGAAAGAAGCTTAGGCGCTGATACCGAGGCTCTGTTTATCATTCTCTTGGTTTCTTCAGTGGGTTTTCGTGAACAGTGCTTTTTGGATGCTACCATGGCAGATCCGCATGCTAGCGATAATGGGAGTCCTTCCTTCGTTCGCTGCAGCGACGAGAAAGTAAATGGAGATGGAGCGTGCAAGGTTTCTGACGAAAAGATTGCAAGCGGCAGCGAGAATGCTCTTGACAGTGTTAATGATAATGATGATGATCAAGTTGATGATGATCTCTGCGACGGTATTAGTGAAAGGGCCTCTGAATCAGGTGTCAATGAAAATGTGGCCTTTCAAGGGTTGGAGTCGTGCATTAATGTGCTTAATTACGATCGTAAGCATGTGATGAACGCCAACTGCCCTCGGGATAGGCTTCAGAGGCACCGCCTGCAGGTGGCCGGGAAGGTGCAGATCCCGGACGTGTGGTGTGGAGAGGGGAGTCTTCACGAGTGGGTCGGTTCACACGAGGTGGAGGAGGCCCTCCGTCCGCCCGAACTCTTGCATGCCCGTGCTGCCCTAGTATCTGGCCGGACGCCCAGCGGCCCGCCCACCTCCACCTGCACCACCCTCTGTGAGGTTTCTTTCCAATCATAACGTTAACGGGTTCTTTTATGGAATTTTAATATATTTCCTCAACTTTCATGGCTAATCAACATCATTAATGAAGATCGTAAACATTTTCATTGCTGGTTAAGGATTATCTTGCCAAGTGATGTGTCTTTGAAGTGTGGATGTAATGGTTGTTTGGGCTCCTTTTTGGTGGTTTAAAAGGCATTTACTGAAGAGCTATCTTGGAAGATTAGGTGCAGAGCTTTTAGCAAAGGTTCTAATGAAGAAGTTTAAGCACTGGTTATATGTAACGATCTTTGATAGGATTAACTCATTCATAGCCGACCCGTTAATAATCACACCTGAACACACATGGAAGTGAAGTTGGCCATTTTAGAGAACTTGAAATGCCTCCTCACAACAAGGAGAATGCAAGCAAAGGGGGTGCGTTGTCTTTTTTACATGTATCGGCTGCTGCAACTCCAATTGAAGCTTGTGATCCTAACCTGTGCAGGCTATCAGTGGCCGGTTGCGAGCTACATCCAGCCTGCCCAAGTCAAGGCCACTAGACAGCGGCCTAGCCACCAGTCACTAACAGCGGGCTATGGGGGTACATCCCTATCTAGTGCACCATCATTGTCAACATCGACTTCATGAAATCTGTTAAGAGAAACAAAGAGGTGTGCATTTAAGAAGCCGGGAAGATGGCATCGATGGTGTGGAATTTGGGCACGCGTAGCGAAACACAAGCAGCCGTTCGATTTATGTGGAGTGAACTTAGTGGGCAAGGGTTGGGTTCTAAGCAAGTCGCGCGCCCATGACGTGCGATACGCGTGTAGCGTAGCAGTTGAGTGTACGCGTGGCTATGGTGCGGTTTCGAAACCCGGCCTCTAGTATTGAAGTCGGGCATCTGGGCTATTTTAAACGCCTCGGGATGCTCGCTCGACCTCCATGCAATCGATGCCATGTTCCTGGCTTCTTAAATGCACCATGCCTCCCTATTTCCCATAATTGTAATTGTGTCTCCGCCTCCTTGTAGTCATATTCGTAGTGCTCTAACACAATTTAGTACATACGATATTTACATGTTCACAACTAGGATGCTTGGGTAGCCATATCTGCCTAAATGAAACGCACATGAATTTGTAAATATACTTGGAAAGGGTGCCGAAGGCACATCTGCTATTCTGATGAACCACACGCGTACGCTTATGATCAATGGAGATCTCAAAGTACCTCGTTAAAAGGATAACTACAAATTCTGTAGCACATTCGATTCTGAGTCACACTTCGCTCAAATCATACAAATTTGGTGCTTGTTTGTGTGAGTGAAAAATTTTTCTGTTCTAAGACTAGTTTATGCAAGCATCCTGGGAAAATGAAAGAATGCATACTGCTTGAATCAATCAAAAGCTTAAAAGGCTTACCCTGATACTGAGCCGGAGTATGGATGACTGAGAATTGGTGATTTGGCTCTTGGTTTTCAATTGCTGCATAAATTTGTTCTCTTTCCTCTTCCACTAACTCTTTCTCTTTGGTTGCCCCAGTTCTGGGAAGGAGTTCTGAGACTACTCTAGACAGAGGCAGATTGGCTGAGCTGGAGTTCTCCTGGGATTGCCCTGATTTTGACAAGATGGACCCTGATTTGACTGATAGGAAGGGGCTAGTCTCTGCACTCTTGGTCCTTGACTTCCCTGTCCCCTTGACATGGCAGGAGTCGGGCAGTCTTTCAGCTGGTGACCAAAACCCTGACATCCAAAACACCGGTTCTCACTTCTGAGCTCATCCCTCTAAATCCTTGAAAGAGGTGGGACTGCTGAGAAAGTGTTTTGTGGGAAGGGTCTTCGTTCACTTCTTCTTAATCTCCAGTATCCTGATTCTGATTTGGGCCTTGCTCTCTTTGGGGGAAGAAAGTTTAAAGTACTTCCCAGGGTTTGGAATCTTTTAAAGTTAGAGGGTATAGGCTTTGGCGGCGGGACCGCTTTGGCGGGACCTTAACAACAAAGGCTTTGGCAAAGTCCTTTGCCATTCTTATAGCTTCGGCCATTGAGACAGGTTTCATTCAAGCACCTCATCAACTCTGCTACGATCCGAGTAAGCAGAGTGAGACTCGCACGTCATTTTGAGAGTCTTTACTTTCCTGATCCTATTGAGCGACGGTATATGTGGTTCTTTGGAGGACGATGTATTAATGTCAGTACCAGTTCAGCGTCAGAGGCTTAGGCAAAATATTTCCTTAGCCATGATTCTGATAAGGCTAGGGCTTGTTCAGCATGTTCAACTCTTTGATCATTCACCTAGGAACTTCAGAATTTCATGCCGAGTTTTTAGGCTTCTTAGCTGCTTTATCCCTAGAAGTAGAATTACAGCACCTCTTTCTGTAATGAATCATATGTACCATGGTATGTCTCCTTCGCAGTTTTGCTTCTTTATGTGTACACGATTGAGGCAGTGATTTTGGGAGCCGTGATGCTCTATGATATCCAAAACTTTTGATAATAAACGATGTTTTGCAAAAAAAATTCCAAATTGTTTTCATGATTGTGAATATGGTTAATTAAATTATTAGAGTAAATCTTATTTAATGAAGTATGATGAAATAATTATCTGTTTAAAGAATAAATCATAAAAATTAAATAAACATAAATCTATTGTCAAAGTTAAGTTGACGAAAATCTCGTTTTATTAGAGTCATGAGGCACACGGCCCGTGCAAGGCAACCGGATCCTCTAACCGATGAGGAAGAGTTAGATCCGGATTCGAAAAGCCCTGCATAGATCCCAACTTGGTCCCTTCAAGGGTGAAGGGGAGCAGTTAGGGTCAAGTATTCTTCCATAGCCTCAATCCACTTCTCCACTACTTCACCCTTCAAGGGTGAAGGGGAGCAGTTAGGTGAAGTAGTGGAGAAGTGGATTGAGGCTATGGAAGAATACTTTGATGTAATTGGCTACAATGAGAGAAGTAGATTGAGGCTATGAAAGAATACTTTGATGTAACTGGCTACAATGAGAGAAGTGGATTGAGGCTATGGAAGATTACTTTGATGTAACTGGCTATAATGAGAGAAGCAAGATGGCTCTCGCCAGGTTAAAGACTATGGAAACGGCTAGGGTCATTTGGAGGAATCACTGCGAGACTAACCATCTCGTCGACCGTAATACCCAGATCTGGACCGATCTTAAAGCTTACCACAGAAAGAGGTTTTGTCCTCTGGGCTTCCTTGAAACTAAAATGAATGAGTTCTTGGAACTAAAGCAGAATAGCCGAAAAATTGAAGAGTACCATCAAGCTTTTGCCCTTCTCCTCAAATATTCCCCGCAATTGGATGAAGAGCAGCTGATGCCAGATTTATTTGAGGAATGAACGAGCCATTGGACACGTTAGTGGAGAATGCCAAACCTATCATATCATCCTGACTCTGGGAGAGTTCAGGAATGCCAGATAGATTCGGGGTATCCATCTATAAATTTCCAATTCAATTTATGAGTTTTCAATTTTTGAAGTTCATTCAACATAATATTAACAAGTGAAAACATTATTTCCCAAATTTACTTTAAAATTTTAAGCAATTTCTGTTGCTGTTACGTAAACTTACAACAACGCTCTGATACCAACTGTGGCATTCCACTGCCCCCTCTACACACCGGGATTCCCGATAGTTGGTAGCGGAAGCAGCTCCCTCATGCGCGGGGCACAGTTTCCCACTCGGGGCCTCGCCCTCGAATGTCTAGGCACGAGACTAAGCTGGTGGTCATTCCAAAAACCAAAACCAGGAAAATTTTCCATGCCCGAAAAGCGGGGACGATTCCACCATTTTGAATTTCTTAACGAATTTTTCTAACGAGGTCAAGATACTAAACTAACCTTCATCTAAATAAACCAGATAGAAGGGAAACTATTACAGACTTAACTTGAAGGGATCAACGCTTTTTTCCTAATTGAATTAGGCACAGCCGTTGATCTATTCATTAGAGAAGTCTTCAGGCTTTTATTTAATTACTCAAGTTCTAAACGTATTCCTATTAATCAATTTTATTATTAAAACTCTACTGATTCCAGCCTAACCCCATCCGGCCCATGAGTTAGCCACCGTCGAACCACTGGAATTGGTAGAACCAGACAAGTACTCACCCACCCATAATTGAATGCCTTTCTTAACTTTTGCTTTAGAATACAGATACGCACACACTCCTCTTTAAACTTTAACTTTTAAAACAATCCACATTGACAAATAATTATTGGTTACAGATGTCATAACTCAAAACTTCCATTCAATCCTTGTTTCTCATAAAACAGTATCACTGGACTCTCTGTTGAGACCAGCAGGTCAGCAAACGAGATCCACTAATAGATTACAATAATTTTCTTATCATCATACATATATATATCTTCCACGACATACGCATGGGTGTCCTAAGCACCGTGAGCCCGTGCATCGCTTGGTCAAAATCCTCCAGGATCCTCCTTAGGTACCCTGGAACTTCACTCAGGGACCGCTTCGTCGGCCCTCGCCCATCATACCGGAAGCACATCATTTTTCACCATACCCAGGCTAGTCAAGACCTGGGCAGGTTTTTGCTGCATCGTGAGCTGTCCTTTCAACACTCCCCGCCAGCTGGTTGCAACCAAACTTCCCTTAGAAAAACACATATACCAAATGCTCCCTCCAGCATTCTGGCATAAGACAGTCCTTTAAGAAAACACGGTTTCTATGCAAGTTTTCAGTTTTGATTTTCTTTTGAATACAATGGGTATATCTTAAATCCGTATCCCAATACTTCTAGATCACAGGTCTAAAATTCCAATAGAATTTCCTAAATTTTGTAACCTTGATCCTTAGATCAGAATCAAGGGTCTTAAACTGATTTCAGATTTGGTGGGTGATTTGAGTGAAATTTTCCTGAACTAGTCACATCGTCTTTTCTTGAAACTGACGAAGGAGATTAAATCGTGGTCATAGTCTGATTCAGGGTTTGATTCTGGAAAGGTTCTCCTTGAACTAACTTTCTCGAAGAGTAATATTTCAATTACTACTTTACTGAATTTCAATCATTGAGTATTTTGCTTAACTGAATTTAAAACTAATCATGAATTCCTATGAGGAATAAATTAATCATTTATCTAAAATCTCGACTTAGCCCTGTCCAGAAGCTTATCAATTCTGGGGATAGGATACTTATTCTTAACTGTCAGAGCTGATTGAGACCTCTGTAGTCCACACAAAGTGTTAGCGTTCAATCTTTCTTTTTCTGAAAGAGAACTGGCGCACCCCAAGGTGAAACACTGGGCCTTATAAACCCTTGTTCTAACAGCTGTCTAAGCTATTCCTTAAGTTCAATGGCTTGAGGAACTGGCATTTTGTACGTGCGCAGGGCTACTGGCTGAGCTCCGAGGGTCAATTCTATCACATGATCTACTTCCTGAATTGGAGGCATCTCTGTTAATTCTGCTGGGAATAAATCATCATAATCACTTAACCATTCATGTTCTTTAGCTTTTAACTTTGTGTCTACTAGATTCATTTTGACAACATAAAGGAGCTACTTCTTTCTAAGTCCTTTTAGTAACTTAGAAGCCTTTACTAATAACTGCAGACTTGGGGATCCTGAAATTCCGGTTCCTTGAACTTTATTTTCGTGAAGGTCACGGAAGGAAATGGTTCCATTATGATAGTGAATGTCAGCTTGATTTTTATGGAGCCAATCCATTCCAAGGATCCCATCAAAAACTCCCAAAGGTATAGACTGACAGTCAGTTAAATTTCCATCTAGATTTAAACTGAATACGATCTGTCTCAAGTTGAGTGAAAAGAATCTTTCCACTGGCCAATTTAACTTGCATAGGTTTCCTTGATTTCTGTTCTAAGACTAGCTTACGCAAGCATCCTGGGGAAATGAAAGAATGATTATTGCATGAATCAATCAAAAGCTTAAAAGGCTTACCCTGATACTCAGTTGGAGTATGGATGACTGAGAATTGGCGATTTGGCCCTTGGTTTTCAATTACTGCATAAATCTATCCTCTTTCCTCTTCCACTACTTCTGCTATTGTGACTGCTCTGGCTGCTGCAGTCTGAGACGGAACTCTTTCTCTTTGGTTGCCCCAGTTCTGGGAAGGAGTTCTGAGGCTACTCTGGACAGAGGAAGATGGCAGAGTTGGAGTTCTCCTGGGATTGCCCTGATTTTGATGAGATGGACCCTGATTTGACTGATAGGAAGGGGCTAGTCTCTGCACTCTCGGTCCTTGACGACTTCCGTGTCCCCTTGACATGGCAGGAGTCGGGCAGTCTTTCAGTTGGTGACCAAAACCTTGACATCCAAAACACCGGTTCTCACTTCTGAGCTCATCCCTCCGAATCCTTGAAAGAGGTGGGGCTCCTAAGAAAGTGTTTTGTGGGAAGGGTTTTTCGTCACTTCTTCTGAATCTCCCAGTATCCTGATTCTGATTTGAGCCTTGCTGTCTCTTTGGGGGAGGAAAGTTTGAAGTACTTCCCAGGGTTTGGAATCTTTTAAAGCTAGAGGGTACAGGCTTTGGCGGGACCTTAACAACAAAGACTTTGGCAAAGTCCTTTGCCATTCTTACAGCTTCGGCCCATTGAGACAGGTTTGGCATTCTTCACTAAGGTGTCCAATGGTTTGTTCATTCCTCAAATGAATCTGGCCATCAGCTGCTCTTCATCCAATTACGGGGAATATTTGAGGAGAAGGGCAATAGCTTGATGGTACTCCTTAATTGTCCGATTATCCTGCTTTAGTTCCAAGAACTCATTCATTTTAGTTTCAAGGAAGCCCGGAGGACAAAATCTCTTTCTGAGGTAAGCTTTAAGATCGGTCCAGGTCTGGGTATTACGGTCGAGACGGTTAGTCTCGCAGTGATTCCTCCAAGCGACCCTCGCCGTTTTCACAATTTTTAACCTGGCGAGAGCCATCGTGCTTCTCTCATTGTAGCCAATTACATCAAAGTATTCTTCCATAGCCTCAATCCACTTCTCCACTACTTCACCTAACTGCTCCCCTTCACCCTTGAAGGGACCAGGTTGGGATATGTGCAGGGCTTTTCGAACATCCGGATCTAACTCTTCCTCAATCATCGGTTAGAGGATCCAGTTGCCTTGCACGGGCCATGCGCCTCATGATTATGACAAAACGAGATTTTCGTCAACTTAACTTTGACAATAGATTTATGATTATTTAATTTTTATGATTTATTCTTTAAACAGATAATTATTTCATCATACTTCATGAAACAAGATTTACTCTGATAATTTTTTACAAAACATCATTTATTATCAAAAGTTTTCGATATATACATAGAGCATCACGGCTCCCAAAATCACTGCCTCAATCGCGTACGCATAAAGAAGCGAAATTGCGAAGGAGATATACCATGGTACACACGATTCATTATAGAAAGAGGTGCTGTAATTCTACTTCTAGGAACAAAGTAGCTAAGAAGCCTAAAAACTCGGCATGAAATTCTGAAGTTCCTAGGTGACTGATCAAAGAGTTGAACATGCTGAACAAGCCCTAGCCTTATCAGAATCATGGCTAAGGAAATATTTTGCCTAAGCCTCTGACGCTGACTGGTACTGACATTAATACATCGTCCTCCAAAGAACCACATATACCAACGTTGCTCAATAGGATCAGGAAAGTAAAGGCTTTCAAAATGACATGCGAGTCTCACTCTACGTACTCGGGTCGTATAGCAGAGTTGATGAGGTGCTCGAATGGAAAGGCTATCATATCATCCTGACTCTGGGAGAGTTCAGGAATGCCAGATAGATTCGGGGTATCCATCTATAAATTTCCAATTCAATTTATGAGTTTTCAATTTTTGAAGTTCATTCAACATAATATTAACAAGTGAAAACATTATTTCCCAGATTTACTTTAAAATTTTAAGCAATTTCTATTGCTGTTACGTAAATTTACAACAACGCTCTGATACCAACTGTGGGATCCCACTGCCCCCTCCGCACACCGGATTTCCAGTAGGCTGGCAGTAGCAGAAGCAGCTCCCTCATGCGCGGGGCAGGGTTTCCCACTCGGGGCCTCACCCTCGATGTCTGGGCACGAGACTAAGCTGGTAGTCATTCTGAAAATCGAAACCAGGAAAATTTTCCATGCCCGAAAAATGGAGACGATTCCACCATTTTTAATTTCTTAACGAATTTTTCTAACGAGGTCAAGATACTGAACTAACCTTCATCTGAATAAACCAGATAGAAGGGAAACTATTACAGACTTAACTTGAAGGGATCAACGCTTTTTTTCTAATTGAATCAGGCACAGTCGTTGATCTACTCATTAGAGAAGTCTTCAGGCTTTTATTTAAGTACTCGAGTTCTAAACGTATTATTAAAACTCTACTGATTCCAGCTTCCGGCCCATGGGTTAGCCACCACCCAACCACTGGAATTGGTAGAACCAGACAAGTACTCACCCACCCATAATTGAATGCCTTTCTTAACTTTTGCTTAGGATACAAATACGCACACACTACTCTTTAAACTTTAACCTTTAAAACAATCCATTGACAAACAATTATTGGTTACAGATGTCATAACTCAAAATTTCCATTCAATCCTTGTTCTCACAAAATAGTATCACTCTGGACTCTCCGTTAACACCAGCAGGTCAGCACAACGAGATCCACTAATAGATTACAATAATTTTCTCGTCATCATACATATATATATCTTCCACGACATACGCATGGGTGTCCTAAGCACCACCAGCCCGTGCATCGCCTGGTCAGAACCCTCCAGGATCCTCCTTAGGTGCCCTGGCACTTCACTCAGGGACTGCTTCGTCGGCCCTCGCCCATCTTACCGGAAGCACACCATTTTTCACCATACCCAGGCTGGTCAAGACCTGGGCAAGTTTTTGCTATGTCGTGAGCTGTCCTTTGAACACTCCCCGCTAGCTGTTGCAACCGAACTTCCCTTAGAAAAACACATATACCAAATGCTCCCTCCAGCATTCTGGCATAAGACAGTCCTTTAAGAAAACACGGTTTCTATGCAAGTTTTCAATTTTGATTTTCTTTTGAATACAATGGGTATATCTTAAATCCGTATCCCAATACTTCTAGATCATAGCTCTAAAATTCCAATAGAATTTTCTGAATTCTGTAACCTTGATCCTCAGATCAGAATGAAGGGTCTAAAACTGATTTCAGATTCGGTGGGTGATTTGAGTGAAATTTTCCTGAACTGGTCACATCATCTTTTCTTAAAACAAACGAAGGAGATTAAGTCTTAGTCATAGTCTGATTCAGGGTTTGAGTCTGGAAAGGTTCTCCCTGAAGACTAACTTTCTCGAAGAGTAATATTTCAATTACTACTTTACTGAATTTCAATCATTGAGTATTTTGCTTAACTGAAATTAAAACTAATAATGAATTCAGGAAAAGGTTCTCCCTGAAGACTAACTTTCTCGAAGAGTAATATTTCAATTACTACTTTACTGAATTTCAATCATTGAGTATTTTGCTTAACTGAAATTAAAACTAATAATGAATTCCTATGAGGAATAAATTAATCATTTATCTAAAATTCTGACTTCAATAGTTTTTCTGAATTTTCTCATTACCATCCTAGAGAATATGAAACGGTAGAATTTTCTCATAGAGTATTTATTTATTCATTTACCAATATTCATGGGATTTAAACATAGGATTAAAGAGAACTCTTATTTTGATATAAAAATTCTGTATGCATCTATTTATGCATAAAATCCAACTTCTATGGAAATAACACTTTTATATAAAAGAAAATCCTTTTATGCATCTATTTATGTAAAAAATCAATTTTGATGAAAGTAACAGTTTTATAATTAAAAAATTTTCTTTTATGCATCATTTTATGCATAAAAATCAATATTGGCGAAAGTAACACTTTTATAATGAAAAATTTTCTTTTATGCATCATTTTATGCATAAAAATCAATATTGGTGAAAGTAACACTTTTATAATTAAAAAAAATATTTCCAATATGCATCTTTCTATGCATAGAATTTAAATCTAATGAAAATCACTCTTTTATAAAAAAAAATTAACCAATATGCATCTTTCTATGCATAGAATTTAAATCTAATGAAAATCACTCTTTTATAATAAAAAAATAACCAATATACATCTTTCTATGCATAGAATTTAACTCTAATGAAAATCACTCTTTTATAATTTAAAAAAATAACCAATATGCATCTTTCTATGCATAGAATTTAATTTTTAATGAAAATAACACTTTTATAATAAAAATATTTCTACTATGCATTTTTCTATGCCTAGGATGAAAATAACACTTTTAGAATACACAAATGGTGGGGATTACTCTTTTTGAATAATAAAAGATAAAACTTATTTCACAAAATTTAAGAAAACATTCGCCATAACCTCCTTCGTATGGTTGACCATTTTTCAAAATTTTCTATCCTCAAGTTACTTAAAAATTATCCCAAATGGTTTAAAGCATTCTAAACTAATCAAATTTCACTTTTAAAAGAGAAACAATATGAACAGTTTAATTCTAACAATTTGATTACTTATCTACGATAAAGAAAGGCTGAATTTAAGAATGAAGAGAGGGGGAAAGCCTTTTCAACAAGGCATAACATCATTTTTTTATTTTAAATAAAATAAAAATTGGAAAACCATTAAAAGGAATAAAGAAAAAGTAGGATTTCTAGCTTACTTGAATTTCTGTGAACTTTCCTTTGGCTTGATAATTTGAGGGATCTACTCTTGTTTGCAACAAGAGTGGCCACCAATTCTTTTGAAGAGGGAAAGGTCAAAAACTAATGAATTATCAATAAATTCACTGTTTTTGGCTCTGGGTTGGAGTAGAGTAACAGTGCATAAAACACTATTAAGCTTCTACAAAGGGGAAGGCTTCTATTTATAGGAAAAAGTGAGCTTCTAACCAAGCAAACTGATTCTAGAATTTTTCATATCAGTTTAGTCAATTTTTGACCATTTTTGGGACAGTTTAGCTTACTTTTTGGAACTAGACTTGAATTAGGAGAGAGGAGAGATGAAATATCTCAATATTTGAGAATTTAAAACTCCACCACACATGTGAAATAGGCGCCTCCTTCATGAGGGAGAATCCCCACTCTGAGAGGTGTCAAAAATTCATGAGGGGGAATCCCCACTCTGAGAGGTGTCAAAAATTCTTTTTTTTAGTATTTCCTTTGGTCCTTAGTCCACTCTTCATCTTATGTGAGTATTTACTCATTTTTGGGGGGATTTTCTTTATTTCTTCAATTTATCTCCTCCATACATTTGGATGAATCGGATTGGCCCCTCAGAACCTTAATTTAAAATTTTCAGAAAATCTAGACCCTTAGGAGATAAGGCCTTTTGAACAGATTATAATTTATTTCTAATGCACCTTCTGAAAATATTTTTGAACTTATGTTTCGGGGGAGTTTATTTTAATAAGAAGAGATATTTTTCCATCCAAAAATATCTAAAATCTGAATAACCTCTCTCTAGAATATTTTCTCTCTCTAAGCCAAAATAGGTAGAAACAAGATCTTTTATTAATCTGAAGAGGGGATTGATTACAAGGGAAGATACTGGACATCTTGAGGGGCTGGGGAGGAATTTTACATCCTCTGCCTGCATGGGTCCTTCTATCTAATATAGGTCTATAGTTGGGTCCGGGAAATTCCTCATCACATAGCACTCAGATTGCCTTTGTTGAATCAAGAGTTCCATGCTCTGCAAGAATGTGGGATTATTAATCATCTCATTTATGTCCTCCCTTGTGTAGAGCAGATACTCTTCTCTTCTACAAATGCCCTATGTTGATCGTCCTCTTCTTCTTGTATTTCGAGGTCTTCCTCAGCCTTGGGTTCCTCATTTATGGGTTCTAGGGCTGGTATCCCTCCTTTTGTCATTCCAACCCCCATGTTATCTGTGGCATCCCTAGATGTTTCTACTTCCTTGCCACATAACAGAAGATCAATTTTTCTCCATTTCACCACCATTCTATACGTATTGAGCTCTTGCCTTTGTAAGCTCAGAAGTCGTAATTGACCCTTTGCTTCAGCCATCTTAATGTCAACCCCCAGTTCCTCAGATGTGGGGAAGAAGTTTTGACCCATCTTGACAGCATTTTCCCTGTCTTACCTAACCCTAGGAGTAATTCCACTAAGTCTCAAGGTGTTAGTGTGCCTCGGGCTAGACGTTAGGGTTGTAGGTGTTGTTAAGTCCAGTTTTGGACCATGTCCCGCGCTCGTTGACGGACCCTTGTCCACAGATTGGGCTTCATCTTCTATGCCGGGTTGGAGACCAAAGAATCCCCTAGCTACATCAAATATTCCACTATATTTTGCAGGAGAAGCAGGTTTCCCTTCCTCTCCATGTCCGGCTTAGTCCTTTCATGGATTCTTCGATATTGGTTTCTACAATGGTCAGATTTCTCCAAGCTGCAAAACTCAATTGAGTGCGAGTGACTTGAACCAATACTTTTCTGGTAGAAAGCTCTTGGGTAATTAGATGCACTGTCGTCAAGGGTAGGGTTGTCTCCAATAGGTTTTCCAGACCTTAAATGCATGAGAAAACAGTTCAGCAGGCCAACTCACTACTCTAACTTTTATGCTCGGTTGTTTGTCAGACTGACGTTTCACATTGTGAAAAAGGGGTTCCATGTCGTGAACTAGGTCTCATGTCGTGAGATGTACTTCACGTCGTGAACAGCTTGTGTTTCATGCCATTAATAGCTTATGTTTCACGCCTTGCAATTTCAAGCTAAAATTGCATTAATATAAATCGAGGAGATTATTATAGTGCACTTATGACGCTCTCTTGCCCCTGATCTGAGAATCCTTCAATCCATGAACTCGACCTGTCATGTCATGAAATGTACCCATTTCATGAGATAAGATTTTTTTCAGTTTCCTTGTGTCAGTTGTGTCAGGGTAAGATGCCATTAACTTTAGTAAGGCAATCTGGAGATTTTTAGTGCTAAGGCGGGTAGGATCTCATGCCGTGAAATGCAATTAGGTCTCACGCTGTGAAATGGTTTTTTGCACTTTCACGTGTTTGTCAATCGAGCCAACAGAATGATTTTTTGAGTGGTTTAGAGTTTGATTTCCCTGCCCAATGAATCTAGAATGGTCATGCCTAGCAAAAAGAATGTAATGCAAGTCATAAACACAACCAATGGCTCCTTATTTTTGTGATTTTTTGAACTTAAGAACAAAAAAAGAGTATCAACTCACGATAGCAAAATTGGTGATAAAAACAACAAGACCTAAAGAAAACCCAAGTGCTGCTTTCCTCCAAGCATTACCAAGTACTCACACCCACTTTAATACACACAAAATTTCACAATTAATATAGTTCATTCACTTTCACACAAACCTTATACACATAGTACTTCACAATGCACTTCCAAAATGCAAAAGCAACAATGAATCTTGCATAGTGGGAGCTAGAGCTCTAAGAATATGGAAGAAACAATGGTGGTTTCCCTGGCAGTGGCGCAAAAAATATTATGCCCTACTGCACCTCCCAAAACAAAACTCCACACATTCACCAATGGAACAAGTAGTAGACAACAACTAACCATCGTAGGGTACTTGCCATGTTTCGAGCCCACGTCCCTTGAGGCTCTCCAAGCTCGCTTGTAGAAGCTCCAATCTCCCAATCTCCATCTCCACTCTGTCCACCACGGAGTTGCTCACACCACAATGCAAGGCAACCATCCTCTCACTCTCCCACACCTAAGCATAGAAAATGCACATGCACTAGAGTACACACACTCTCTCTCACACACACATACACAAGACAAGAGCTCTCATAGCACAAAGGGGGATTGTGTCTTTCTATTATGAGAAATTTTCTTTTATACAACTAGCCCTTATTCAGACTTGGGCACCCAAAACTTACTAACTAAAGCCTTGGCTGGCCAGTATCTCATAATGTACAACATTTATAGTGCCGTTACATAACACTTATTAATTTCCTCAATGTGAGGAACATCTTTGTTAATCCAAAATGGGATTAACACACACCCAATGTCGTCTTAGAACAAATTATTAATCTTTCAGCCACCTGTCATACAAGAGAAGACAATGCTACACAAATAGAGTGCCATGCATCTTATCACTAGAGATAAAGAAATGGATGGTCTCTTCTCGACATCACCCAATGGCATGCAAACATATGCAATATATGAACTAGGATGGTCACCTGATTAGAATACCAATGCATTGATCGTATTTCATTCTACTCTTTAAATGAACAATTCTCTACAAAGTCAATTATCGACACCACCACATTATTTGGAAACTTAAGCAAATAGTCTTTGAATTGTTGAGCTTGCAATCTGTAGATGAAGTCATGCTTGATGAAATTTGTGATGTGGTCTATGAATAAGGATCTAAACTCGTTACATCCCATCTATCAAACTACAAGATCCTTTCTTTTCTTCACTGCTCCATCCTCATCAACATGGCGTGTCTCTATGTCCCACAAAAGACTTTAATTGAGACCAAGAAGCTATTCTCAAAAATCTCATTAGGACATAGCATCATCCTCTTTATGCCACATTGAGCACACATTCCATCAAAGCATTTTTGTGCATGGAATTGTGAATCTATAGGCTTTGGGCACAGTGGAGATCCCCAAAGAGCTATAGCACTATTGTATACAAATCGAAGAGCTACACACAGGCTCTTACCAGTTTCTGGAACACAAATTCCACAAGTGCATATACATGATTCCTTATGGTGCCCAAACTGGTTATGTCACATTTGATTGAAAATACATCATTTTTACATGATATATACAACAACAAGTAATCCAGTCCTTCAATTTACACACAAAGTAAGGCTTCAGGCGCTTCTTAGAGAGATTTGCACTTGTGGATGGCTATCCTAAAATCTTCTATAGAACTCCACCTATCACAACATAAAATATATTATTACACACATTAGGGTTTCGAGTGCTATTTTGGGCTACTTAAGAGTACATAACAGTACTAAAAATTACTTTTGGGTTACATAATAGTATTGAAAGGTACTTTTGAGTACTTTTGAAACCTATGGAGTAATTTGGAGTACTTTTCAGTATTATTCCAAAGTTCTTGGCAGTACTAAAAAGGTATTTTAAAGTTCTTGGAGTAGAGATCCCTAAAGAGCTATGACGTTGTTGTATACAAATTAAAGAGTTGCACATAGACTCTTACCAATTTCTGGAACACAAATTCCACAAGTGCATATACATGATTCCCCATGTGCCCAAACTAGTTATGTTGCATTTGATTGAAGGCATCTTTAAAATACATCATTTGTACATGATATATACAACAACAAGTAATCCAGTCCTTCAATTTGCAAACAAAGTAAGGCTTTAGTCCCTCAAAGCATCTTAGAGAGATTTACACCTATGGATGGCTATCCTAAAATCTTCTATATAACTCCACCTACCATAACATAAAATATATTATTACACGCATTAGGGTTTAGAGTGCTACTTAGAGTACATAACATTACTATATAGATTACTTTAGGGTTACATAACAGTATTGAAAGGTACTTTTGAGTACTTTTGAAAGCTATGGAGTAATTTGGAGTACTTTTCAGTACTATTTCGAAGTTCTTGGCAGTACTAAATGTTAGAAAAAGTGATCTATGTCATATCATAGACAAGGTCAAAGGGATGTGGATGAATGTGGTGAAGGCTAGGAGTTATCCCACATGCAAAGGCAAAGCCCATATGGTACTTGGACCTATATAAAGGGTCATTTCAATGTAATGTAAAAAAACAACAACTCATTCTCAAGTACACAATCTCTTGGTCAAGTAAGTGCATCTTGTGTTGCTTTGTATTGCTTTTTGTCATTTGTTTATAATCATGTTTAGCATTATGTTTGAGCCTCCATAGGCTAGCCTAGCCCTAGATCCATGATTTCCAACATGGTATCAGAGCCTGGCAGGCTATGGCTTAGCTTAGTTTAGTTGTTTTGCCATTTCTCTTCAATATGGTGCCCGCAAAAGGAAGTGCCATTGAGAAGAAGGAATAGCAAAATTATTGCATTAGTCTTTGCATCATTAGGGTTTCCTTAGGTGTTGTCCATTGCATTCATTTCAAAGAAGTAGAGAGAGCTTTTGCTCTTGTTCCCGCATTACACATCAAAAGCCAGCTCACTGTCATTAGAAAGAAGCGGTGTTCTCCATAGCTCATAGCAGAGAGAGAAGAAGAGTGCTAGCAGTGGTGGGACTTGACACTGTCAACAAGTCAGCAAGAAAGAAAGAAGACCAGCTAGGCAACGCATCAACACATTAGCTTACACGACAGCAGCAGGCTGCAAGCATTCCATCGCCAACACGTAGAGACAAAGAGAGAGAGGCTAGAGGGACCTCCCTCCTCAGTAATAGTCAACAACCACCCTGTTGCTTGTCAGTGCTATCCAGTAGTAAGTAGCACAAACCTTTTGCAAGCAAGAAGCTGACGGCAGCGAGGCAAGTGATGATCAGTAAGCAAACACATCTACAGCTTTGTGACAAAGATCCAACTCAGCATTCATCAGCACATCAGAGATAGCTCTGAACAGAAATGACAACGTGGAGCCCCTGACAAACTAGATCCGAAATCAGCGCAGCGAAAACGGGCGGTGCCGGTGGAATAAATCTGGCCGTTTTTCTCATTTGAAATAAAGGATTTTTATTCTTTATTATTTTGAGACTAAGGTTTGAAAAACCTTTAAGTAATATAAGAGGTTGTTCATATTACTTAAAGGTTTGAAAAACCTTTAAGTAATATAAGAGGTTGTTCATATGGTACTTAAGAAAGGGTGTATCTTTTACCTTTTTTGGAAAATTCTCGGTACTTTGTGGATGCCACAATGGAATGCCCACATGCATTATGAAGATGCCTCAAGGATGGGAATGCACGTACGTCCAGTCTATGAGCAATGTCAAGACAAAGAAGATGCTATGCAAAATGAAGATGCAGATGAAGATGCAGACAGAGATGCAAAAATGGATGAAGACGAAGACGAAGATGTCAATGAAGATGAACAAGATGCTGTCTATGTTAATTATTATGTCATGGCTCACATGTCATAATGACGAATGAATTATGCCCTCTCTTACCCAAATGTTTATGTATGGACACCTCTAACCACCGATGATGTAGGTTATGTGTTATTTTTATGATGCCCACTATATCTCTCAGTAGGCCATGTAGCCCTCAAGGGGGGATTGATGGGGAGTTGGGTCTCCATGACCAACAAATGATGATGATGCCCATGGATATGATGATGATGATGGTGAAAAGATGCAGGGGGGAAGAGAGCTTGAGCTCTTGCAAGCACACACACACACACTCACAAACCCTAATAGAGAACACACTAGGTGAGAGGCTGAAAATCTTCTTCTTCTCTACTCAACACTCAACACACCATATACAAGATAAGAGTACACAATAATATGAAAGGTACTCAACCAATACATACACGGGTTCTCTATAGTGTGAACCCGACTAAATGAGCTGGCGCTATAACTATGCCAGTCTCTAGAGTGGCTGTCACACAGCCTGTCATCCCACTGGCCGCATATCACCCAAGATCTCACCAACCATGCCAGTGGTGTAAGTGCGGGGCCTATCCCCCAGGCGGGTCATCAGTGTCCACCGCCTCACTAGAGCTCGATATCTCAACACTCCCCCTCGAGCTCAACTCCATCTCATGTACACCAAGCGAAGCCCTGAATCTGCGGAGCTTCTCTGTACCCAATGCTTTGGTGAAAATGTCAGCTACGTGATCCTCTGTGCTGACATAAACAAGGTCAAGGTCTCCTGCCAAGACCTTCTCTCTGACGAAGTGGTAGTGGACCTCTATGTGCTTCGTACGAGCATGAAAGACTGGGTTCCTGGCCAACTGTATACTGCTAATGTTGTCACAGAAAATGACAACTTGTCTATCCACTGATAGACCCAAATCTACAAGTAGCTTCCTCAACCAAGCTACCTCACATGCTGCCATAGCAGCTCCTCTGTACTCAGCCTCTGTACTCGATAGAGCAACCGTAGGGTGCTTCTTGCTGCTCCAAGTCACAGCAGCACTCCCCAAAGAAAACATGAATCCACTGGTAGATCTTCTATCTGAGATACTACCAGCCCAATCAGCATCTGTGTACCCATGTACACATATCTCTGTCCCAGTCTCATAGAATAGTCCACAATGCAAAGTAGACCTCACATACCTCAGTATGCGTCTTACTGCATCTAAATGCGGTTTCCGTGGAACCTGCATAAACTGACTCACCAACCCAACAGCATAGCTCAAATCTGGTCTGGTGATCGTCATGTAGATCAAACTTCCTACTATGCTCCTGTACATAGTAGGATCCTCCAAGATCTCTCCTGAATCTGCACTCAACTTGCCATTCTGATCCAATGGCACAGAAATAGGCTTACAGCCTGTCATACCATACTTGGACAACATGTCCAAGCCATACTGTCTCTGCAGTAATCCAATACCATGTGGTGACCTAATCACCTCAATGCCCAAGAAATATCTGAGCTCCCCCAGATCCTTCATCTCAAACTTCTGTCTAAGCAAGATCTTTACATCAAAGATCTCTGCATCATGGTCCCCCGTAATGATCAAGTCATCTACATAGATGACAACAAGCACAACTCCTCTATCACCATGTCTCACATACAATGAGAAATCTGCATTGGCTACATGAAAGCCAATAGTGACAAGATATTCAGAAATCTTGTCAGACCATGCTCTTTTTGCTTGCTTTAAGCCATACAAGGCTTTCTTCAACCTGCAAACATGCTCGGGGTGACCCACATCCTCATAACCAGGTGGCTGCAACATATACACCTCTTCTTGCAAATCCCCATGCAAGAATGCATTCTTTACATCCATCTGATGTAAAGACCATTTCTTTGATGCAGCCACTGCTATCACAACTCTCACCGTTGCCATCTTGGCAACTGGGCTGAAAGTTTCCTCATAATCAATCCCATATGTCTACGCATATCCTTTGGCTACCAATCTAGCCTTGTACCTGTTTATGCTTCCATCACTGTTATGTTTAACTTTGTACACCCACTTGCAGCCAATGGCTTTCTTGCCTTCAGGCAATTGCACTAAATACCAAGTTTCATTTCCATATAGTGCATCCATCTCCTCATCCATAGCTTTCTCCCAATGCACATTTCCAACAGCCTCATCAATGCATGTGGGCTCAACAACCTGCACAACCTTTGCCATATATGCATAGTGATGTGCCACATAACCATCATATGTAAATCTCTGCACAGGGTTCTTCACTCTCCCTGATCTTCGTAGCTTTTCATTCATGGCTTCCATAGCCTTCTTTACACCAGGTGTTCTCATAGCTGGGATCCCAAGCTCCTCATCAAGGCTCATATCTGAGCCACTAGACTCTCCATCAACATGAGAGTGCCCTACAGAAATGTCAGGCATACCAAGGGGCTCAACCATTTTCTCTTTTCCTTTACGTGATGTACTAATCACATTTGCAGGGCTAGTATTATGACGTAGCCTGCCACTCCATGGTCTATCAACAGACCCACTAGATGAGGACTCTCCTGGTCCACTCAAAGACTGTGATTGCTGACCTGCATTCTGTGCAACCACACTTCCACTCACATCAGCCCCAACAGCTTCTTTTTCAGCAGCATACCAGCTGCTCATCTCATCAAAGATAACATCCCTGCTTACCCTCAACTCACGTGTAGCAGGGTTATAACACCTGTATCCCTTTTGCTCAAGGGAATATCCAATAAACACACATTTTTCAGCTTTCGGATCCAGCTTAGTTCTCAGCTCATCTGGCACATGCACATATGCAATGCATCCAAAAACTTTCAGATGAGACAAATCTGGTTTTCTGCCAGTAAACCTCTCCTCTGGAGTTACATCATGTATGGCTGCAGTTGGAGTCCTGTTCATGATGTATACTGCTGTAGAAACAGCCTCAGCCCAATAGCAATGCGGCATATTCTTCTCTTCCATCAATGCTCGCGCAATCTCAGCAATGTGCCTGTTTTTCCGCTCAGCAACTCCATTTTGCTGCGGAGTGTATCTGCATGTGAACTGTCTCCGAATACCATTCTTCTTCAAAAATTCAGAGAACTCATTGGAGAAGTATTCTCCCCCTCCATCTGACCTTAGGCACTTAACATATTTCCCTGTTTGCTTTTCAACCAAAACTCTGAAATTCTGAAAGTGAGTGAATACCTCACTCTTCTCCTTCATGAAATATACCCACACTTTCCTTGTGTGGTCATCAATGAAAGTGACATAGTACCTGCAGCCTCCCATAGAAACGGTCTTCGTAGGACCCCATACATCTGAATGCACAACATCTAGTGCATTTCTGCTCACATATCTGTTACGTGGAAACACATGCTTTGTTTGCTTCCCAAATTGGCATGCTTCACATATTTTCTGCATACCTTCCACTTTAAATTTTGGCAGCCCTGTCACAATTCCTTTTGTCTGCATAGACTTCAATCTTTGCACATTTACATGTCCAATTCTTTTATGCCATATGTCTGTGTCTCCAACAACTCCTGAACCATTTGCAAACATCGCAGCACTCATTTCAGGCATGTCTACATCCAACGTAAACATTCTGCCCACTCTGTTGCCTTTTGCAACCAACCTGCACTTGTCTTTAAAATCTTCAACATAACACTCATCAGGGTTAAACCGAACCTGCAAACCCTGCTCAATCATCTGGCCAACTGAAACCAGATTCTTTGTTATGTTCGGTACATGAAGTACATCTGCAAGGTACTTCACTTTGCCATCCTGCATAGACAATGGCACATCTCCAACGTGGGCAATTGGATGAGCAGTGTCATCCCCTGTTTCCACAAAACCTGGTCTTTTCGGGTTTTTCATCTCCTTGAACCACTCTCCATGACTCGTCATGTGGTTCGAAGCGCCTGAATCCACATACCATACATTATCTTTTTGTGCTGCATCAACATTTTCAGACATGGCATTCACAACATGCTGCATAACAAACAACCTCTCATTATCCTCATTATTTCTGCTTGAGGATGCATAGTTGTTTTGCTGCACTTTCCCATTTTGCATGTCAGCCTACTTCTTATAACATTCTGACTGCACATGTCCAGGCTTACCACAATAATAGCATTCACGTGCATCATTATATTGCCTTTGCCAATTTCCACGGCCTCTTTGACTCCCCCTGCCTCTGAATTTGCCTCTTCCACCTGCGTGTTGTTGTTGTTGTTGATTCTGGGACTATTGTTGTTGCTGCTGCTGCTGGCCGTAATTCTGATTACCTGTTCGGCCACCTCCTTGACCGCGTCCACGGCCTCCTCTACCTCGTCCTCTTCCTGAACTCGTGTAGAAGGCCTGTTGCTCTGAACTGTTTTTGCTTTGTGAAGACTGTTGGTCTTCACCCAAGCTCTTCTCTTCGATAATCAGCATAGACACCAAATCTGTAAAGTTGGGAATGTTTTCCCGAGTCTGAATAGACGTCTTAAACGCCTTGTATTGTGGCCCGAGACCACGTAAACAGACTTCCACCTTGTCATCATCATCTACTGACACACCAATAGATGCAAGGGATTCCACAATACCCTTTATCTTCAGCGCATAGTCATTCACAGACATGCTCTTTTTCTCCACAGTATGAAGTTCATTCTTCAACTGTATCTTACGTGCCTTGGTATTTGTTTCATAAAGCTTTACCAAGGTGTCCCACGCCTCCTTGGGGGACTTGGCATCCTGAATGTGCCCAATCATGGTTTCCTGTATACTAATGCAGCAGTCGGATTTATATCCGGTATCTCCGGTGCCTCTTCATGCTCACCTTCTATGTAGTCCCAATAGCCTTTTCCCATCAGGAAATTCGTCAACCTGAACCTCCAAGCATGGAAGTTATTCTTGTCCAGCTTCTCAGCCACAATCTGTGTTATGCTATCATTAGACATCTTGCCAAACACACAATTTCACCAGAAACTGCACTCTGGTTTTTCTACACAACTGCTGTATTTTCTGCACAGCGGTACTGCAATCCACTCAAATGTCACAACCAGTGACCTCAATGCACATACATACACCCAATGGCAACTGTAGACCTCTTTGCAGCACCCACAGTGTCTGCACAGTCAATCTGTCTTCCTGCAGTTCTAAAAACAGAGTTCTGCAGAGAATCGATGACTTACCCGCAGTGCTCGAAATCGCCTGCTTTCTAAAAAACGGAGGTCCAGACGCGCCCGAAATGCTTTTTCGGCCCAGAAATTCAGTCCGAAGGACTACAGTCCGAAGGACTACAGTCCGAAGGACTATATAGTTGCCCTATAGCTTCACTCCCGCGAAGAAAGCTCCTCAATCGGAGATCGTTTGTCGGTGCCTCCCGTAGAGCTCCCGACAAGGGTGTAGTCACCAACACAATAGGGAAGAGTAGTTGTAGCTCTTACCCTTGTACCGCTTCTTGTGGTTCTCTTGCTTGCAGCTCAGCCCTTAGCACAAACCAGGCTCTGATACCATGAAAAGATGCAGGGGGGAAGAGAGCTTGAGCTCTTACAAGCACACACACACACTCACAAACCCTAATAGAGAACACACTAGGTGAGAGGCTGAAAATCTTCTTCTTCTCTACTCAACACTCAACACACCATATACAAGATAAGAGTACACAATAATATGAAAGGTACTCAACCAATACATACACGGGTTCTCTATAGTGTGAACCCGACTAAATGAGCTGGCGCTATAACTATGCCAGTCTCTAGAGTGGCTGTCACACAGCCTGTCATCCCACTGGCCGCATATCACCCAAGATCTCACCAACCATGCCAGTGGTGTAAGTGCGGGGCCTATCCCCCAGGCGGGTCATCAGTGTCCACCGCCTCACTAGAGCTCGATATCTCAACAGATGGGGTATGGGAGAGGAATGTTTTCATGTCATGCTATTTTCTTTTCGCAATGTAGAAGCTATGCTCCCTATGAGCGATGCTAATTTCTTTTATGTACTGTAGAGCTATACTCCTTATGAGTTAAGCTTTTTCTTTCATGTAATGTTAGAAGCAAGGAAGGGCATTATGATATGCCATGATCAAGGAAGGGTGTTAGAAAAAGTGATCTATGTCATATCATAGACAAGGTCAAAGGGATGTGGATGAATGTGGTGAAGGCTAGGAGTTATCCCACATGCAAAGGCAAAGCCCATATGGTACTTGGACCTATATAAAGGGTCATTTCAATGTAATGCAAAAAAGCAACAACTCATTCTCAAGTACACAATCTCTTGGTCAAGTAAGTGCATCTTGTGTTGCTTTGTATTGCTTTTTGTCATTTGTTTATAATGATGTTTAGCATTATGTTTGAGCCTCCATAGGCTAGCCTAGCCCTAGATCCATGATTTCCAACACTAAAAAGGTATTTTGAAGTTATTGGCAGTAGAGATCCCCAAAGAGCTATGAAAATGTTGTATACAAATTGAAGAGCTGCACACAGACTCTTACAAGTTTCTAGAACACAAATTCTACTAATGCATATACATGATTCCCCATGGTGCCCAAACTAGTTATGTCGCATCTGATTGAAGGCATATTTAAAATACATCATTTATACATGATATATACCACAACAAGTAATCCAATCCTTCAATTTGCACACAAAGTAAGGCTTCAAGCCCTTAAAGCATCTTAGAGAGATATGCACCTATGGATGGCTATCCTAAAATCTTTTATAGAACTCCACCTGCCAAAACATAAAATATATTATTACACACATTAGGGTATAGAGTGCTATTTTAGTCTACTTAAGAGTATATAACAGTACTAACAATTACTTTTAAGTTACATAACATTATTGAAAGGTACTTTTGAGTACTTTTGAAAGCTATGGAGTACTTTTCAGTACTATTTCGAAGTTCTTGGCAGTACTAAAAAGGTATTCACCTTAGTGCCAGGTATTGAAAATCACATGACCTCACAAATGATTTGATAGTACTCTTTTAAAGTACTTAACAATACTCAAAGGTAGAAAAAATGTACTTGACTTTGCAAATGTACTTGATAGCAAAAATAATAATTTATTAGTACTCTTTTAAAGTACCTAATAGTACTCAAAGGTATTGTTAAGTAAGTTTTGGAGTGCTTTATTATATTCTTTTACAGTACTTAATATTTTTGAATGTACTACTAAGTATCTTTTAGATTACTTAATAGTGTTGAAGGTACAATTAAGTATCTTTAAGAGAACTTAATAGTGCTAAAGGTACAATTAAGCATCTTTTGGAGTACTTAACAATGCTGAAGGTACACTCAAGTATCTTTTGGAGTACTTAACAACACTGAAGACATACTTAAGTATCTTTTTAATGCTTAACATTGTTGAAGGTATAATTAAGATCTTTTGTAGTACTTAACAGCACTGATGAAGACATACTTAAGTATATTTTTAATGCTTAACATTGTTGAAGGTATAATTAAGATCTTTTGTAGTACTTAACAGTATTGTACGGTACAATTAAGTATCTTTGGAGTACTTAATAGTACTAAATGTACAGTTAAGTATCTTTTCAGTATTATCAAGTTTTTCTACTCTTTGGAAGTTCTTGATAGTACTGAAAAGGACTTTACCTTACTACAAGGTAGGTTGTTCCTTGCGTTCTTTCTATGGCAGAGGGATTCCTAGCTACACATGTTCCTTAGTCATATGTTAGGTTGTAAAGTAATCATTTGAGTGTAAAATAGTGATAATTGGAGTTGTACAAGCACCCAGGTATCCATAAAAAAATACGTGGACTATTTAATTCTCTGCACATAGGGTACAACAACCCCTTTCAAGTCAATTTTTAGAGGTACAATTGAACCTCTTGCTTAAAAATGATATTTCTCCTATTCTTTTCTAAACTATTTATCTATTTCACGCTGATTCAAGTTTATCTATTCTACACTGATTCAAGTTTAAATTAAATTATAATAATAATTTCCCAATCTCTACACATTTCTCAAAATCAAAGATCTCAAAGATCTAATTTTGACTCTTTACCCTTAACTTAAATTAGATATTGCACATAACCTTTATAGAGACCTTAATAAATTGAGGGAACCTTCTTGTTGCCTAGAACCATAGGAAAATTAAGTATTGGGACATCTTACTTCTAAACCTAGGAAAAAATTTATATTTAATAATGTACGGCTAGGCCTTAGGTTAAACTAGTTCCTAGAGAGAGGAAAATTAATCTAGATGCTTTAATTAAGATTCTAAGTTTAGGCATTATTTTTTATTAAGTTATGAATAGTGGAGTTTAATTTGGAGGACTAGACTCAAATTGTAAGTTTAGGGACACTCCCATGCCTAGAGAGAGAGAGAGAGAGAGAGAGAGAGAGAGAGAGAGAGAGAGAGAGAGAGAGAGTAGAGAGAAATATGTAGAGAGACAAAGATAATAAAAAGATAAGGAATTACCCTAGTTGAATGAAAGAAATTTAGGGATAGTTAAGATTTAAATGAGTTTTTTTTAAAAGGAAAAATCATTGGTGCAAGGGTAGTCAAGGATTCTAGAGAAAGAAAGAGATATAAACTATTTACTTGCATTCACATGCATGGAAAAATTAAGGCTAAGATTAGCCAAAAACCTTAGATTTTACACTTGAGAGCCGGATTCTGTAGATGTGGTTAGATTATATTAATCTCTTCAAGGATAACATATATTTAGAGAGAGAAAATCATGACTAATCCTTAAATTAGGGATGTTGAGAGAAACTTATTGACCTTAATGAATGGAAAATTCATATCCTAGAGAGAAGTACATTAAAGTGATCAAATTAAATGATCCTTAGTAGTAAATTTAAAGCCCAAGAATAACATTGATTCAAAATAAGGACGAAGTTAGGAAAGACAAGGACCGGATATGCTCAAATCAAAGGCTCAAATCAATAGGACAAGTCCTTAGGTTTGTGAAGGAATGAAATTACACCGATAAATAGGAAAATGAATCCCATTAAGAGAAGAAATCAAGGTTGGGATATTTTAAGAACTCTATAAGGAAGATGTTTAGAATGACCGTAATGCTCTTAGGGATTTTCATATGAAGATAGGACCCAAATAAGAGAAGCTAGTGGATGACCTTAGAAAGACCTTCTTTGTACGCAAAGGACTTTACTTGAAGTTGAATGGAATAACATGTAATCAAGACTGGGAAGTGGCCCCAAAATGGAAGGGAAGATGTTGAGAAGACCTGGCTAGGATATGTGTATCTAGAGGAATTCGACTTGCTCGATTGGAGTTTTGAATGGAGCTTGACAAGCTTGTGATGGTTTACACTACTTCTTCAGATATGAATATGGTGTATATTATTCTAAAATCATGTTTTATTGTTTGGATAATGTATTCATGCGATGCATTATGTGTTTATTTGTGGAACTTTGTGAAGGTACCACACATGTTTATAGATTGTCACATTTATGGGGTGTCATCTGCAAGGTGCATCACACGAAGGTGGTCCTCTTAGAATTTGACCCCTCTCATCCAAATGTAGATGCTCCTAACATTTATGGGGTGTCATCTGCAGGGTGCATCACACGAAGGTGGTCCTCTTAGAATTTGACCCCTCTCATCCAAATGTAGATGCTCCTAACACAATTGGTGTGATAGACAAGGAAGGAGATCTAGAGTGAAACAGATGCCTTCCGTCTTGGTCTAAGGATCACGGTTGTTGTTTGAGGAGATTTGTGATAATGATGTGACATATATGTCTTGATTAGGATATGTATATGATATATGCATGTTCTAGAAAGAACTATAAAATTTATGTTAGGATTGTTTTCAAAGGAGTGCATATGTGAAATTAAGTTGTGTGCGTGAGTAAAGTGGCTATTTCAATTACGTGCATGAGTTCATAGAGCGACTCCATAAGATAGAACCAAAAGATTGGATGGGCCTAGGTTGAGACTATAGATCTCGGTTAAGTAGAAAAGAATCAAACACTAGAAAGTGGGCGACAGGGTGGACTCGAGTTGCGGGTACTTTCCAAACAAACTTGTGTTTATAGAACGATGAAACTTGGAATGAGTAGTTTAGTCTAGTAATCAAATCATGAATAAGGATAGAAGAATTGCCTTCATAATCAAGGAGTCAAGACATCTTGTTGAGCCTCGATGTAACCTTCATGTGAGAATTATGAAGGGAAAGCACTTGAAGGAACACCTAGAGGAATCATTCACCCTTCCTTATGTAAGGATTATTCTAATCAGCTAGAGGAAATGATGGTATAGCCAAGTGTTAGGATATTGTGATATGAGGCCTTAAGTTAGTCGCTCTACCCTTAGTGTGATTCCCTTCCCCATAGATAGAGGGATAGGGGTCTCACATCACTAAAAGGAGAATAATAGCATAGTTAGAGGAAAGAATCCTCATATAAACCAAAAAGTAATGTAAAAAAACACAAAAGTAAAAAATCACAACATGCATAAAGTTGAGATCTGGTGCACTACAAATGAGTATCTCATTAGGGACATTATTGTACTACAATCTCAAATTTTTATAAATACTAAAGCAATTGATGTGGAAAGGAAATAAGTCCTAGTAGATGGTGGTGAGGTTGAATTAATGACATGCTATGGGGAAATAGAAGTCATGATGCAAGGCAAACCAAAGTTTTGGGAGAGTGATTCTCCTAATGAAACACTACTGTACCAAGAGGAGTAATTACAATCTTGGATGAAACTCTAGGTTGTAATTGCCTTCATGAAAGACCTTTACCCACAAGTGGGATCAAACATCACTAGAGAAGTTGGATAAAGTCATCAAACTGGCCTGTCACGCAAGGATCCCACGACTTGGTTTGATGGAAGATGTGCTAATTATGATCACAGGTTTAAGGGACACAATCCTCTTGGTGGTTTTACCCAGTTCCCCACTTTCCCCTTTCCATAGCTTAAGATTGCAGTGGTGATAAATTGGTTGGCGAAAGCACTTAGTGCAAGTGAAAATTACAAAAAGGTTTAAGGTACACAATCCTCTTGGTGGTTTTATCTAGTTCCCCAGTTTAAACTTGTACCTTAAACTTGTGCTAATTATGATCACAGGTTTAAGATACGCAATCCTCTTAGTGGTTTTGCCTGGTTCCCCACTTTTCCCTTTCCATAGCTTAGGATTGCAGTGGTGATGAATTGGTTGGGGAAAGCACTTAGTACAAGTGAAAATTACATTGGTGATATATGGTTGGGGCAAGCACTATGAAAACTACAAAAAGGGTAATCAATCCACACACATGGACAAGTGTGACACTTAGAGATCTTGATACAACATCAAACACCATGGAAAGGACCAATGAAAGCTCTTCCAAATGAAGGCATTCAAAGTGACATGAGCTAGCAATTGGATACATGATTAACACACCAAGTGTCTATTAGCATGGTGTAATATGGCAAGACAATAAAACTTCACCCACCATAATCCACTAATAAAGTCATTGAATCGAACAAAGAAATGAGGAATATTTTTTAGCGACGAGAAGTTTTTGATTAGTGAGAAGTTTTCAAAAGCTTTCATCTCTCCCCCTCTCCCTCTACATATATACATGCATGCATGCATACATAGATACATGCATTCATTCACACATACATATATGCATGCATGCATATATGCATGCATTCATTCACACATACATATATGCATGCATGCATTCATTCACACATGCATGCATATAGGCATATGTATGTACATGTACATACATGCTCTATTTCACTCTCAAACTGTTCCTCACTCTAAATCTCTCCATGCACTCTCTCTCTCTTCTCTCTCTCTCTCTCTCTTTCTCTCTCTCTCTCTCTATTTTTCTCTGCTCTCTTCTGCAAAACTTCATCTCATGAATATTAGTAGCATGGATTTTGATAGGAAGACTAATTAAATATTGAGTATAGCAGGGCTCAAGAAGTTTTATAAAGTTCTCTAGTTTCATGGAGCTCATCATCACTGGACAAGTCATAGATAACTATCACCGAAATCCATGTTGAACTATTGGATTAGAGGAGGAAGATTCTTGATAGAGCACTTGAAACTACCAAAACAAAGAAAGAGGAAATCATTTCAAATGAGAAGTTGCACAAGATTCGAAAAGGCTAACTTAAATATATCCATTTGGCTCTCATCCTTTTTTTCCCCGTATCGTATAACTAACAATCATGGATTTCCACACAAAGACAATGCATGAGGACAACATGTGAATTACCTACTCGAAAGGCATATTCAAGGCCCTACTACACTTGGCAAGAGTGACTTGGTAAGAGTGATGACCAGGTACTCACACCAAGGGGAGCATCTATTATGGGTTGCATGACGATGGGCGAGATGATGCACATACACTTGCTTAGCTTAAAGCCCTTATTCTTGTTCATGGTAGGCTTTCAAGGTAGACTAGTACACAGTTATATATTTTTCAATCCCTGTTTAGTGCATGTGGGAAGGAATTAAGGGCCATGTTCATTTGACCTTCTTTACATATGCTTTGAAATTCATGGAATGATAAATCCTTGTATGCATCTAGGTGTGTAGTTTGGAGTCCCACCATCGAAGAGGACTCATGTTTTATACAACTAGAGGGGCTATCTAATATCCTTGTGTCTTTGACGTCTAGGTGTTAATGGATATTTATGTCCTACTTATTGTCCCACCACTCAAAGAGCTTGAGAAGAGATGCTTCCACAATCAGTCGTTCCTCTTCTAAACATAATGTTGGCTTTTCATAGTAGGTATGCAAGGGAGGTATCTAATATCCTTGTGTCTTTGACGTCTAGGTGTTAATGGATATTTATGTCCTACTTATTATCCCACCACTCAAAGAGCTTGAGAAGAGATGCTTCCACAATCAGTCGTTCCTCTTCTAAACATAATGTTGGCTTTTCATAGTAGGTATGCAAGGGAGGAATCTTGGGATAGAGTAGACCTCAATGGTTGGAGTCCTCACAACTAGACTCAATGCCTAGAGTAGCCATAGGTTCATAAAGAAAGCCATGAAAGCTTGGGCCATAAGCTCCAAGGACGATAGACTGTATAGTATCAAAAGATATCAAAAAGGTGGTACAAAGTACATACGCCATGTGCCTTGTATAGTCCCAAGGCCACATGTGCCCTAGTCCCATATGCCTAAATATACCCTAATCCCCCATGTGCCTAGGCCACACCCCATACGCATGTGTATCCTAAAATCGGGGACGAGCATTTTCTGAGCGAAATCTTCCGAGCGTCCGAGCGAAGGAAAAACAAAGCTTCCAACTATGCAAAAATATGACAAAAATGGATCAGAAGAAAGCATAGTTTCACTTAGAAATATGAAAAGTATTATAGGAATGCCTATTTTATACACGACTATTTATGTGAATCTTTGGGAATGGTGAGAACATAATGGGATGGCTTTTGAAGAAACCCACATGTAGAGTAGACTTCTCTATGAAAATTCCCTTATGATCCTTCTTACAACTTTTTACTTAATAGGGGGTGACATTGAAAAACCTCTCTCAACCTATCTTCATGAAAGGGTTTCTCCAAAGAAAACTCATTGAAGCAAGCCATCAAGGTAGTTTCTCCAGCGAAACCCCTTTGAACAAGGTCTTTCAAGGTAGTTTCGCTGGCGAAACTACCTTGGACAGCACTTTTAAAAGTGACATAACTTTCACATCCAATGTCCAAATATAGTCATTCAGCCACTCAAATTGATCGAAAAACCCCATTTGAGCACATCTATGGGGTTATATTTTGGAAAACCTTGCATATATAGCATTAAATATTACATGTATTTTATGAGAGTGATATATGAGCCCAAGTTAATACTTATTTACGATAATTTAAACTTCTGTAGAAACATGTCCATAAATATCTTGTTATTAATACTATAAAAACACTTGAAAGATATTGTCATATGATATGTTTAATAAGTAATTATTTATGTATAATATTATTATATTGAGAGTGATTATGAGGGACGTTTCTTAAATGAATTATTTTTCAATACTTTTTTAAGGTAATAACAACGGTACAAAGGGATGTCTATCTATCTTACAATCTCTCTCTCTCTCTCTCTCTCTCTCTCTCTCTCTCTCTCTCTCTCGTTTGTCACCACATGTAGTTTCAAAGAGAACTATAGTTGGGTGTTGGTCTTATTTTTCTCGCTCGAAAGAATCTTGCTCGTAATTTTTTGCTCATAACATTGACGTACTCCCTAAAATCATTTTGTTACAAACCATCCCCTTATATAATGATTTCATCTTCAAAATTGAATCCTAGCAAGGCTACAAGTACAATTTCACCTACTTTATCATCCCCTTCAATTCCTACGAAAGAGATAGTAAGGTTGTGCTCCCAGATCTACCAGGGCAGCCCATGCGGTTGTAAAGAATGTGCATCTATATGATCACGTTTAGGAGCAGGCTTCTGAGTTCTCTAAACACCACACACAAGATATTGAAGGGCTGGCTATGAAGTTCATAAAGGACGAGCTCTCTACAAAATGTAGTAGAAGATAAGCTTATCCAAAGTTCTTCCATCAAGCATCAAAGCCCACGACCTTAAAAGATAAGCTTACCCAAAGCTCTTTCATCGAGCATCAAAGCCCACGACCTCAAAAGAGAACGATCCACGTTGAATGTCGCAAAGAATAAAGGTGTCCATTTCTGGAATCACCGACACCTGACATGGTAGTGAAAAGTTTGATCGAGCTGCCTCGATAGCCACTTGTAGGAGAAGCTTTGCCTGCATCTTAATTTTGTTCTTGATTTGGATGTTTTTTTTACAGATTATGGCTTCAATTTTACGAGGTCAAAGATAACTCGTGTGCACCTACGACGATTATAGCTCTACACTAATTAACAATTGTGAAACAATATCACATTTGACTGATCGCATCATTGGCTTCAGTATCACAGACTGATAAAGATATTTTTATTTTTCTCTCTTTTACATTCGAACAAACTTATGTCCACTTTCAACATTGAAGGTGTATCTTTGGTCCCCTTTCAATACCGAGAGTGTTACTTAGGAAATGGGCTAGGGAACATTTCCTAATGTTTATAAAATTTTGGGGAGGATTGTGCAACCCCCCACCATACTTTATATATGGTTTTAGGGAAACCTATGCAAGTTAAATTGGCCAGTGGGAAGATTCTTTTCACTCACCTTGAGACAGATTGTATTTAGTTCAATCTAGATGGGAATTTACCTGACTGTCAGTCTATATCTTTGGGAGTTTTTGACGGGATCCTTGGAATGGATTGGCTCCACAAAAATCAAGCTGACATTCACTGTCATAATGGAACCATTTCCTTCTGTGACCTTCACGGAAATAAAGTTCAAGGAACCGGAATTTCAGGATCCCCAAGTTTGCAGTTATTAGTAAAGGCTTCTAAGTTACTAAAAGGACTTAGAAAGAAGCAGCTCCCTTATGTTGTCAAAATGAATCCAGTAGGCACAAAGTTAAAAGCTAAAGAACCTGAATGGTTAAGTGATTATGATGATTTATTCCAAGCAGAATTAACAGAGATGCCTCCAATTCGGGAAGTAGATCATGTGATAGAATTGACCCCCCCCCCCCCCCCCCGAAGCTCAGCCAATAGCCCTGCGCACGTACAAAATGCCAGTTCCTCAAGCCATCGAACTCAAGGAACAGCTTAGACAGCTGTTAGAACAAGGGTTTATAAGACCCAGTGTTTCACCTTGGGGTGCACCAGTTCTCTTTCAGAAAAAGAAAGATGGAACGCTAAGACTCTGTGTGGACTACAGAGGTCTCAATCAGCTGTGACAGTTAAGAATAAGTATCCTATCCCCAGAATTGATGAGCTTCTAGACAGGGCTAAGTGGAGCCCAGATCTTCACAAAGATAGATCTCAAATTAGGGTATTATCAGATCAAGATTAATGAGCAAGATATCGTGAAGACAACCATCAATACTCAGTATGGGCATTATGAATTCACTGTCATGCCATTTGGATTGACAAATGCCCCAGCTACATTCAATCGCTTAATGCAGGACATTCTCAGAGAATACTTGGATGATTTTGTTCTTGTTTTCTTTGATGATATTCTGATTTACTCAAAGAATGCAGCTGACCATGAAGCTCATGTCAACAGAAAAGTTCTTGAGATTCTAAGGAAGCACCAACTCTTTGCAAAAAAGAGAAAATGCACTTTCTCTGCCGACCATGTTGAATACTTGGGCTTTCTGGTATCCAAAGATGAAATTTCTCCAGATTCTGCAAAAGTCCAATTAGTCATAGATTGGCCTAAACCAAAGACAATGAAAGAAGTCAGAGGATTCTTGGAATTGACTAGTTGGTATAGAATTTTTATACCAAAGTATGCTCTCATAGCTTCCCCCCTGACTAATCTTCTCAAAAAGAATATCCCGTTTCAATGGTCTTCCAGGTGCCAGAGTGCTTTTGATAAGCTGAAGACCACCTTGGTAACCAATCCCGTTCTAAAGTTGCCAGATTTCTCTCTACCCTTTGAGGTAGTAACTAATGCCAGTGGTTTTGCCTTGGGAGGTGCACTCATGTAGGAAGGTCATGCAGTGGCCTATGAATCCCAAAAACTCAGAATGCATGAGAGAAATTATGCTTTCCACCATGACCTAGAACTCCTTTCAGTAGTATATGCCTTGAAGTTGTGGTGGAGACATTATCTACTGGGTCAAAGATTCACTTTGATGATGACAGATCATCAGAGCTTAAAGTGGATATTCACTTAGAAGGATCTGAACATGCGCCAAAGAAGGTGGTGGATGCAGACCCTATAGGAATTTGATTTTGAAATCAAGTACTGCCCAGGCAAAGAAAATGTGGTAGCAGATGCCCTCAGCAGAAAAGCCTCCTTGCTTGCAATTACTGTAGTGTCAAATCCTTTGATTATTGAGGCAAGAGAGAATGCAGGATAGATTCTTTGGCCCTATTGCTACCCTACTTATGCAGGAAAGCAAAAGTCCACAGGAGTTGAACCGAATTCAAGGGTATAGCCTGGATGATGGAATTATGTATTATAATTGTAGGCTATGCATTCCCAATGATGAGGGAACTAAGGGTCAAATTCTAAATGAAGCCCATGACAGCCTTATTGCAGGACATCCAGGTTTCATCAAAACCTACATGTCTGTGAAGAAAAGCTTCTTTGGCCTGGTCTAAAAAAGGATGTACTTAATCATGTACATCAATGTCTGACCTGTTAGAAAGTCAAGGCCGAGAGAGTAAAAATGCTTGGGAAGTTACATCCATTAGACATCCCCCAGTCATCAAATTTGAATTTATGCATAGAAAGATGCATAAAGGATTTATTTTTATTCCAAAAGTGTTATTCTCATCAAATTTGAGTTTATGCATAGAAAGATGCATAAAGGATTTATTTTTATTCCAAAAGTGTTATTCTCATCAAATTTGATTTTATGCATAGAAAGATGCATAAAGGGTTTATTTTTATTCCAAAAGTGTTATTCTCATCAAATTTGATTTTATGCATAGAAAGATGCATAAAGGGTTTATTTTTATTCCAAAAGTCTTATTCTCATCAAAATTGATTTTATGCATAGAAAGATGCATAAAGGGTTTATTTTTATTCCAAAAGTCTTATTCTCATCAAAATTGATTTTATGCATAGAAAGATGCATAAAGGGTTTCTTTTTATTCCAAAAGTCTTATTCTCATCAAAATTGATTTTATGCATAGAAAGATGCATAAAGGGTTTATTTTTATTCGAAAAGTATTATTTTCATCAAAATTGATTTTATACATAGAAAGATGCATAAAGGATTTATTTTTATTTTAAAAGTGTTATTTTTCTTAAAATTGATTTTATGCATAAATAGATGCATAAAAGGATTTTGTTAAAGGTGTTATTCCCACTGAAGTTGATTTTATGCACAAATAGATGCGTAAAGAATCTTTATATCAAAAATTAAAATTCTCTTAAATTCTATGTTTAAATGAATGTGATGAGAATAGATGTCATGAGATGTGATGAGAATCAGATAAGTGTGAATGAATGGATGGATGGATGTGATATGAATAGTATTGATGAGAATGTGATGTGGATAGATGCGATGAGATGTGATGTGAATGGGAATGAATGGATGGATGGATGTGATGTGAATAGAGGTGATGAGAATGTGAGGTGGATAGATGTGATGAGATGCGATGTGAATCAGATAAATGTCAATGAATGGATGAGATGTCATGTCATGTGAATCAGAATGTAAATGAATGATATGGGATATGAGTGAATGTATGTGATGATAATGAATGTGAATGTGTATGTGAGGAATGGATGTGAATGAGTATGTGAGGAATGGATAAGGATGTGTATGTGTATGTGAGGAATGGATGTGAATGAGTATGTGAAAGAATGGATAAGGATGTGTATAAGAAGGATGGATGTGAATGTGTATGTGTATGTGAAGAATGGATGTGAATGAGTATGTTAAAGAATAAATGTGGATGTATGTGAAAGAACGGATATAGATGTGTATGTGAAAGAATGTGATGTGATGTGACATGAATATATGTGGATGTGAAGTGATAGATATGAATGTATGGATAGATATGAGTAGTCGTACATGTGAACGATTGGATGGATGTGGATGAATGAGATGAGATGTGTATGAATGAGATATGATGTAGATAGAAGTGATGAATGAGATGTGAGGTAAAATGAATGGATGAGTTGTGAGTGAATGTGATGTGGTCTGAATGGATGAGATGTGAATGAATGTGATGTGATGAGATGTGGTTATGGGGGTAGATGCAAGTGGATGAGATCTGATGAGGATAAATTTGAGGAAATATGTGATGAGATGAAGATGATGTGATTGGACGAGAATAGAAATACTTGTGAAATGGTTGTGGAATTAAATAATGTGATGAGATGTGATTATGATGAGATGTGGTTATGGGGGTAGATGCGAGTGGATGAGATCTGATGAGATGTGGTTATGGGGGTAGATGCGAGTGGATGAGATCTGATGAGGATAAATTTGAGGAAAGATATGATGAGATGAAAATGATGTGATTGGATGAGAATAGAAATACTTGTGAAATGGTTGTGGAATTAAATAATGTGGTTGATGTGGAACAATGTGGAAAGACGAGAGTTCGCTATAAAAATTATATTTATTTAATGAATGTTTTATGTCAAGAATGCTGGGGAAGCATTTTGATCGTCTTGTGAATGAGGTCGTGGAGACCTAATCTAATAAGTTGCAACAACTGACGGAGAGTCAATGGAGGACGTCTCGCGTAGCAAGGTCTTGGTCGAGGTCTTGACTAGCCTCAGTTCGATTAAAATGGTGAGCTTCCGGTACGATGAGTGAAGCACTAGGTCACCTGCGAAGGATCCTAGAGGGTGCTAACCATACGATGCTCGGGATCTGGGTCGCCGACGATACCCACACGTGCGTCATGGAAGATATTGGAACAACGAGTAAGAGTTGTTTTCTGAATTCGGGCATGGATCTGGTTGATTGACCTTGCAGGTCCTCAACTGTTGAGTCCATGGCCCTTTTATATGGACCCGTTGGTTGATCTTACTGATCTTCAACTGAGTTTCCATTTTGATATGTGAATATATTGCCAGTTACCTATGAGCTAGGAACTCTCGAAAAGGCCCCTGAGAGTGGACAGGGGGTGAGCGTTTTGGTTGCCAATGATGCCATAGGTACACTGATGAAGGAATGATTGGAAATAAGGATTTTAACCAGAGATTTTGAGGATTAGGATCAGTGACTCAATGGTTTCATTAAATGATTGTTTTTTAAAGATAGCTGATTCTGTGAAAAAGGCAATTTCATATTGGGTGTGTAAGTGGTGTGACTAGTTTTAAGTTTGCATGAATATCCGGTTAGGGAGCCTGGGAACTCTTTTCCCTGGTATTCGGGACAAAACCTAACCAAATTCCTAATTAGATCCCATCACTATAGTGGTTAGGCGGTTGGCTAACCCATGGGGCTATATGGGGTTAGGGCTAGACTGATGGATCCCTAAATTGAGACTCAATTCTGTTATGGTACGATAGATGAAGTATATCCCGGATAGAAATTGTTTAATGGAAAAGAATCAACGGTTGTGCCTCTCAATGAGGAAAAAAGCATTGGTCTCTATGATCCAAGTGCAATCTTTTCCCTGAACTAATTATGGGACTTACGGGTTCGGTCAGATCAGTTCTGTTAGATAAGGCTTTTGACTACGTTAGAGAAAAAGTTATCCTGGAGGAATCGCCCGTGCTTTCCGGGCAAGGGAAGTTTTTACGGATTTGGTTTTGGAAGAACCGATGGATTAGTCTCTTGTCGGGATATCCGTGGGAGGCCCCGAGTGTGGAACCCTGCCCTGCACAAGAAGTGCTACTTCCGCTGCTAGCACCCTTGAATTCGTTGCGTGGTGGTCGTTGCGTGGTGGGGACAGGGATCTTATAGCTGGTATCAGAGCAAATTTGGTTGATGTGGATCAACCAAGAAGCCAAAAATGTCAAAAATTTATGAAGAAGCATTAAAAGGTTGTAATTGTGTGATAAAATTCATACAAATTGTTATTCAGATTGAAATTCATAAATTGATAATTGGGTCTTCAAATGGAAGTATTGCAATTATACGGAATCCCTGACTGGCTAGAGGCCTAGATATGATGGTATTTACCTTATAGTTCTAAGGACCGTGACTACCCATATATATCGAGGGTATAACTACAGCTCTTTACTAGCAGTATATACGAGTAAATCTAAGATCTTGAAATTATAAGCTAAAATGCTATCCGTATGATGAATTCGAATGTGGTTGATATGATTTTAAAATTCTGATTGAGAACTGATGAGTTGAATTGGATTCTGATTGAAAAAAGATGATTCCTGAATTTTTGGTTGAAAAGCGATAAACTGAGCAAAACCACAATGAGGATGAATGGGACGAGTCCCTGTGTTGATGTTCGTATAACTAGAATAACGATAATGACTTCAACAAATCACTATGAGATTAGTGGATTGTGCTGACAGATTTCTATTGTTGACCCAGTGGATCAAGTTAAGGGATGACAAATTAAAAATCTATAAAATTAAAATTCCCCATGGAGTACTGTTGACCCAGTGGATCAAGTTAAGGGATGACAAATTAAAAATCTGTAAAATTGAAATCCCCCATGGAGTACTGTTCAGATGGAAATTTCGGTCTAATAGGCCATTATTGTGTTAAAGATATGAATGATATGTTCTGAATGAATTGTTATCTGATAATGCGAGTATCTTTATCCCACAATTTAGTGGAGAGCACACCTAATCTAAAGAACCCCAGAATCAGATGAATCAAAAATCGGATTTGAATCGTAAATAAAGGGACTTAACAAGATTTTTCGTATTGATAGGATCATGGAGGATCGAGGTCATCGTCGTAGAAATGATAACCCCCAACTCGATGAAGAAGAGCTCAACTTGGATATTAAGTCAATATTAGATAAAATGGAAAAAATCCCTCAAAATGGGAATGTATTTAAAAAAATTATTTTGGCCATAACTTGAACATGCAAACTCCAAATTTGTCGGACAAAGTAGATCTAGATTCTACTTTTCAAGCTCTTTCCAATGATATGTCACATGAGTATGTTTTGACAAACTTTTGGATGAGTTTAGCATACCCTCACTTTTTTCATGGGAATGGGATTTTTCCCACTTTATCTAATATTGACTTTATTCGTAAAACTCTTCATAGTTCGCAGCCTGGGCCTTTCAAGGGTGAAGGAAAAACTTGGGCTAGGCTTTGATGGAGAAGTGGATCGAAGCAATGGAAGAGTACTTTGATATCACCGGGTACAATGAGAAGAGCAAAATGGCTCTTGCAAGGCTGAAGATAGTAGAAACAGCCAGAGTGGCATGGAGAAACCACTGCGAGACAAACCGTCTGGATCGGAATACCCAGACGTGGAATGATCTCAAAATTTACCTAAGGACGAGGTTCTGTCCTCCCGACTTTTTGAAAACAAAGATGAATGAGTTCTTAGAGCTAACCCAGGAAAACAGAACTATTGAAGTATATCACCAAGCGTTTGCTCTCCTCCTCAAATACTCGCCGCCGCCGTTGAATGAAGAATAGTTGATGGCCAGGTTCATTTGGGGACTGAATGAACCTTTGAATATTTTGGTGAAGAACGCCAAGCCAGTTTCCATGGCCGAAGCAGTGCGGATGGCAAAGGATTTCTCCAAGGCCTTTGATGTCAAGAAGGAAGTCTTCCACAGACTCTTGGAGGCATCCCAAGGCAGAAGCTTTCCAGCGTATATCCAGGCCATAATCCGCACAGATACCCTTGACCAACCTCCCTCTGGAAGGGAAGTCTTGGTATGGCAATGGACATGTGCTTCTGCACCTTGTGAATCTCTCTTAGTATGCTGGCACAGTTCCTCTTTTGGGTCCTCCAAGCTTAATTCATAATATCTATGTTCTTGCCCTTTCCTATTCGTCTCGCTTTGCCAGGATTGTTTGGTGAGGTACAATGGGCCGTTGACTTCGTCCTAGCCACCATGACAGCTAAAACCATGAAAACACATGACAACCTATTGTAAATGGAAACAATAACGATATGATGACGAGAAAGTTGAGAAAATGACATAAAAGAACCGAATACCTGAAAACAAGAAATGACCACAACAACGCGATGGTGGTCATCCTCCTCTGACCAAGATTGGTCTATATCATGTTGTTGTGGTCATTTACCCCAAAACATAAGATTTTGCATTCAAACAAAACATACTTACGCGATATGGGGTATACTTGCGGGAAGGATAACCTAGCATCACTGTGTGGTGGTAGTTCTAGGGGATGGGAAGGACTTCCTGCCTTGTATTTCTCTTTGCGACAAAAACGACCAAAAC
The DNA here is from genome assembly GCF_041138505.1 of Cibotium barometz. NCBI lineage: Eukaryota > Viridiplantae > Streptophyta > Polypodiopsida > Cyatheales > Cibotiaceae > Cibotium > Cibotium barometz. The sequence goes on from NC_141046.1 coordinate 35,023,355, forward strand.
AACGCGATACGACACATACTTGCTGGTAGAATTCCCTCCCCTCACGTTATTGTGGTAGTTTTCCTATATAGAAGGGGCATCACCTCTAAAACTTTATATCCCCCAAAGTGACCACAACGGCGTGTGATACAAAGTATATATGTCGGTGGGATGACCTCCCAATGCATTGTTGTGGTCGTTTTGGTGGATATAATGTTTTTTGAGCTACCTACATTAGACGGGCACCTATGCAAAGGTCGTATCTCAGAGAAACACAAAAAAGACATAGAAATCAGAAGGCAAATCCGATAGCGAATACCGACAAAGAAATCCAAAAACTATAGAATCAGCCAAAAACCCAATGCACGTCACTGTAGTACCTGTGCGAGGTCATGGAATCAGCCACGTAACAGTATAGTCGTGAGGACGAAGACGACGACACAAAAGCAACAGTGTAGTTGTGAAGACGAAGACGGCGACAAAGACACAGAATAAACAGAGGCCGGGAGGCACACAATGATGAAAGTGACGGCATGCAAAATTAAATACAGCATTAATTGGCATTGAATGCACCACGTCAATCACATTATGCACTTTCCATTAGTTTTGGGCCACATGGAAAAAGTCTCGGTCTTCGAGCCCTTTACCTTAGCCTACCCAAAGTTCCCACTCTCATTTCTTTTTTTGTCATTTCCTCGTCACTTGCCCTTCGTCTTTGTCTGAGTCCTTCACTACGCCTTCGTCAAACCCTAAATCCTTCCTTGTCAGCCATTATGGAGGTGACTCTTACCCTTTTATGTGTTTCTGCCTTCCAATTTCCTCATATATCTCTTTGTTTGGATTGAATTATGCATATTACCTGAAAATGACCATAACAATGCGAGGAGGCATATTCTTTCCATTAAGATGAACTCCCGTCACGTTGTTGTGGTCATTTTTAAAGAGAGAATGTCTAGTACGCTTAGCTTTTTGTCATGTTCTTGTTTGCTTAAGCTTCGAGTAGTTGTCTACTACTCTTCCTATAAGGATGGCCACCATTGTGTTTTGGTGGTCATTCTAAGTTGTAGCGTCGATATATCTCACTTTTTGCTTTTGTTGAGGGTTATTAGTTACTTGAAAAAATGACCATAATAACGTGATGAGAGATATTTCTTCATGTACAACTCGCTCCCTTCGCGTTATTATGGTCGTTTCTATTCTGTCGTTGTTTGCTGTTGGTTTTTGGACAAATATAGGCTGGCCCTAGCAATTTCGCAGTTGTGGAGGAGGAAGATGAAACTGTTGCTCAAACACCTGAACTCAAGCTGTTTGACTTTATCTACAAAGTTAAACGGCACCATCACCAGCCAGAGATTTTTAAAATGTTCAATGTCGAGTTTGATCTTGCAGACGTGCTGAGGTCCCTTGATTCCCAACTTGCTACTTAGCACCTTGAGTTCACAAATGTTACTTCTGCTGGTCAAGTGGAGTTTAAAGGTGTCCTGTTTGTTTATGCCCTTGACCTGAAGGCGAAAAAAGGAAGTCATACGAAAGCTTAGACGCCTTCTTAAGAGGTTGTCATCCAGTGCTCTTCGCAAGGTGCGAAAATGCCCACTCCACAAAAGAACATGTAGCTTTGTTCGCTTTTATGAGGGATTTATCGCCTACCTCCATCTGCAACTGGATGAGAACTTCGAGGATTTGCAGGGACCTCAAGGTAAAGGTGGTCTTCTCCAAGATGGAGATCAGGAAGCTCCAAAAATAGAGGACGATATTGATTGGGAGGAGGAGAGGAGGGAGGCCCAGAATGTTGACATCCAGGCTCTTCGTTTGTGAGACCATCATTCCTATCAAGTAGGACACACGTCAGCATGTGAACGAGGATGTTGGGGATGTGCCCTTGAGAGCTTGTCTGTTTCCGGCAACCCGTTTCAAGCTGCCTTCCTCCTCAAAAAGACAAGGCTTGATGTATAAATGCGATCATAGTAAATCCTGTCTTCCTTCGTAATTTTTACTTTTCTTAAGTTTTCAATGTGTTGTAATCAAGGTCTCACTTTACTTCTTCTTTTTCTTACATTGAGATATTTATGTAATCACATTTAGCATATCGCTTCCAAATCATAATTGAAATATCACTATATATGCAAAAAATTTGTTACAAACTCTCCATCAAGGAGGAGTGATGAGCACATTGCGTAAAACAACCTGTGACCTTGAAATATGAAGAGTTATAAATAGCCATTCGAGGAGGGCAGCACAACAACCATAGCACTTTGCTCTTTATGACAGCGAACCATCTCACCATGGAGCGGCATTCGTCAAAAATTGGCGCAGATAGCTCAAACTTGGCACCTTAGTCCAATCTCTTTCTGAATAAAAAAGTATGGTAATTTTTGACAAAATCTCCGTTCAATATAGTTTAAATGACAAAACAAATATGGACACAAAATAGCCACAACAACGCAATGTGGTTGAAAGTTCATGTAGAATGTCCCATATCGTGTTGTTGTGGTCAGTTACCGAAACATAAGATTTTGCATTCAAACGTAAGACAGGGCAAACATAGTTTTAATGGTGTGATGAGATGCTATAAAGTGCATTTTCCTTGACCCCCAAAATGACCAGAATAACACGATGCGGGGTATACTTGCCGGTAGAATGACCTAGTATTGTGTTGTTGTGGTCGTTTAGCTCGTGAAGTGTATGTTCCAATTTGTTTGAACGTCATTCAACAAACGACCCCAACAACGCGATATGACATAGAAACCAACTCCTAGCGACCAATATCACGTTGATGTTGATGTTGTTGTCTTCTTTGTTTAAAGCGTGTCTTGCAATTTTGTCTCATTGCCCTCCTCGGCCTTCTAGTAATTGTTTTTGAAATGCACTCAAAGTAAAAACACCACAAAATAATAATAATCAAGGTCACTTACATGTTAGTGTCACATGTTTTTCCTATAGGTCTTTATAATATATGTGTTTCTCACGTCTCTATGACACCTATATAGTAAAGAAAATTATTTTAGGAATCATCACATTATGCATTTTGAGAGTATTGGATTGTTTACCTGCTTGTTGCCTACTCTGAAAACGAAAGTCAGAATGCATTTCTGTTTGGCTCTCATCCACATGATATCTTGTCATCTGTTGTAGACTACAGTTTTCACCAATAGTTATCGTTGAAATAACTCTATCATTAAGTTTAATTATAATTTCAATAAGATCATTCCCATCAATGTCATCCATGTCTTGATCCATTGGCACTAATTTTTTATGTACTCTGTCCATACGTCTCTGTAGTAGAAAGACATGATGAAGTTCTGACTACTACAAAACGACATACGTGCAACACATTGTCTTCGTTACCACATAGCAAATTATATTTCTCTCTTCCTTTGTATCCCATCCTCTGTCAAGGATTTCAAGCATATCAATGTTTTGCATCTTTTCACAGACAAACATTGTTTTTGTAACCCATATTCTTGACTTTGCAAACAAATCCACAAATACCGTTACTGGCATTGCGAATGCTACTCAAATGACTCTTGTAGAGATCTGTGGTTTGAGATTACATTGCACCTCCTCGAAAAGTTTTGCTCGATAACTTTCACTTATCGCTACACTTGGTAACTCCCACTCTGGACTTGTGAATTCAGGCAGAGGAGCTGTACTCAATGTGCCAAAAGCTGTCATTCCAGTATGAATTTAAAAATAGTGGTCTCATTAAAAGAATATATCTTCCTCAGCCAATGATCTTGGAGAGCGACCTTTGTATTGTTGCTCTCCAATATATGCATGCAGAACATCAAGGATGCTAATTATTGATTCCATTGGTTACCATTTAATATATGTTGAAGGATATACATTTAAAAAATTAATCAAACAATTTGATTAAAAATTTTTGTTGAGTTTAAAATGAAGCTGCAATGAATTAGAAGCTTACAATTTGGTATGTGTCGTGGAAGATCGTGTGGCCAAACATCGAGCCTTAACTCATTATGCAAATACACATGTTGGAAAAGCACCTCTTTGATACTTGATTTGTTGCTTCCATGTCTGGATCCTTGGATTCTTCCTTTCCAGCATGATATAAAATCGTTTGCTAATGATCCTCTTTGCTTTCTCTTCCGTGAAACGGTTGTAGCAAAATCCAACTCCCCTTTCAAAACCGTCAGAGGATTCCATGTGTTTTTTGCATATAGCGTGTTATGAATCATAATAGATTGGATTTGTGAAGATGGCCTCCTAGGGTGCATTGACATTTCAGTCTCAGAGAGTTGTTTGCTGGTGACGAGAGAGTAAACATTTGAGAAATCATAGTGAGATGGTATGTTGTCATGAGGAGAGCACGAGAAAGAGAAGAAATCAGGTGTGTTCCCAAATGTATGCAATGGGCGGGAAAGGTAAATTTATTGCTTGAAACTTTAATGTTGACAGCATCTGACATAAGGGAGGAAAAAGAAGAGAGAGAATGTCATTTTCCCTTTTTTAAAAATTCTCCTTTTTGAGGAATTCCTACGTTACGTAGCCTTCGCACTCATTGGTTGGGTGCCTATTTTTCCTTTCTCTAAAAGGCCCAATAATGAGTCCCATTTTTTCCCCTAATGGAATCCATCAATGTTATTGCTCGGTAATAATGCTAAACGTCCAGCCGAAGGGTCTAGAACCATCTTATTTGTGGCAATAGGTGAAGAAAAGAAGCTTTCTGATGTGCTCTACATGCCTCAAATAAAGAGAAACATGCTCTAAGTTGGCTACAAGAATAGATCGTGGCCTTGAAGTAGGCTTCAAGAAAACAGTAGCAAATATTCTAGATGCTGAGGGGAAGATAGTTGGCAAAGCTGTGAGGAATAACAATTTATATGAGCTAAGTTCTCTTACAGCTATTTTGCAGGGCACAAGCAAACTTTGGCATGAGCGATTTGGTCACATTGGATTCGTTGTGCTGAAGGAGATGTAGAAAATGGGGATGGTGGGAAATTTACCTACATATGCAGAATTGTAGGAACCATGTGAAGCTTGTATGATGGGCAAGCAACAATGAGAGGCATTTCCACAAAGTATCCTCTAGACCTGGTACATGCTGATCTTTGCGGTAAGATGACTACTGCTGCATTGGGGGGATCTTCTTACTTTATGTTTTTAATCGACGATTATAGTAGGAGAATGTGGGTTTATTTCCTCCGTAATAAGGCTAAAGCTTTTGGTAAGTTTAAATAGACAGAAGGTGAAGAAGTTTGGGATGGATCGAGGAGGATAATTTACTTCAAGTGAATTCAATGAATACTGCAAGGAGTATGGCATCAAGCACCACCTCGCTACTGCATATACGCCTCAACAAAATGGATTTAAGGAACGCCGACTGCACAGTCATGGAAATGGAAAGGTATATGATGAAAGGAAAAGGGTTACCAGACTCTTTCTGGGGTGAAGTAGTCAACACTATAGTTTACATTCTCAATAGATCCTACACAAAGGCGCTCAAAGGAATCACACCATATGAGGCCTATTCGAGTAAGAAGCCTTCATGTTCTCATTTTTAAACATTTGGTTAAGACTGTTACATTTTTAAACATTTGGTTAAGACTGTTACATGCATAGACCAAATGCAAATGGAACTAAGCTTGCTGCCAAAAGCAAGAAATGTATCTTCCTTGGATACAGTACAGAGTCGAAAGCATATCGACTATTTGATCCAGACGCTAAGAAGATAATGGTAGCCGTGCTGTGATGTTTATGGAGCATCCACATTCAGTGGAGGACAGGAATCCATCCACTTTATCATCAAATGGAAAAATAATCCAAGCACGGGAAAAGTAGAGGAGGAGGAGATTTCAGATGATGAAGACTCTCAGAAATCACACCAGCCTACCTTGCACCTAAAGGACAGCCACTTCCTACGTACGTAAGGCAGCTCTTTGATGATTGCAACCCCCCACCTGATGTTGCAAAAATTTCAGCAGATGGCTTATGTAAATCAAAGAGAATAGAGGAGCACAGAAGGTGTTCTGAACACATTGTCAATATGGCCTTGGTGGCTAAGATAATAGATTTAGTGAAGGAGCCCACAAATGTAGAAGAAGATTGGTAGATCCAAAAAGGAAGGCAATGATAAAAACAACATAAAAACAATTACGGTATATCCTCCAAAGCTTGGGAGCATCATAAAAAACAATACTTGGGAGCTAGTTGATCGGCCACCAAAATGAAAGATAATTGGCACCAAGTGGGTATGGAAAGATAAGTATAAATCCAATGGCTCATTGGAGAAATACAAAGCTAGGCTAGTTGCACAAGGTTTTTTCACAGATTGAAGGTTTTGATGTCAGTGAAACCTTTGCCCCAACAGCTCGAATGACCACTATTCACATAGTACTTGCCTTGGCTGCTAAGAAGTGGCTAGTTTTTCAAATGGATGTACAATCAGCTTTTATGAATGGAAAGCTTGGTCACTAGGGTTTGAGCTGCCCGAATTAAAAAATAAGGTTTAGAGGTTGAAGAAGGCTTTATACAGGCTCAAACAAGCCCCAAGGGCATGGTACCAACAAATAGATACTTTTTTCAAAAATATTGGTCTTTCTAGGAGTGCATCTCATGCTAACTTGTATGTACTCAGAAAGGATGGCAAATATGTGATAGTTGCTCTCTATGTGGACAACCTGATTATCATCACATGCAACCATGAAGACTTGATTTAGCAAACACGAGAAAGTCTTGGCTCTGAGTTTGAGATGACAGACTTGGGGCTCTTGCATTATTTTTTGGGGATCGAGGTATGGCAGGAGTCTGACAAGTTCTTCATTTCTTAGTAGAAGTATGCAACAGATATCTTGAAGGCATTTACTATGACAAACTGCAAGCCAATATGTACACCGATGGAGGTAAACTCTAGGCTTTCTTCTGAGGACACTTCACCTTTGTTTGACATCAAGATGTACATGAAGCTCATTGTTGGGAGTTTGATTCTCTTGTGCAATACTAGACCAGATATTTGCTATGCAGTTGGTGTGTTGAGTAGGTTCTCCAACAAACCAAGGGAAAGTCATTGGAATGCAGCAATGTGTTAGGTACATCAAAGGGACCATTGAGTATGGAATTACATACATGTCTGGTGACTCCTTATTAGTGGGATATTATTACTTCGATTGGGCTGGAGATTGTGACACTGTAGTTGTTGATGTCCATTGTATAAAATATGTCTTTAAGTGGTCTTCAGAATTTCTCTTGCATTTTACTATAATCATTTGCATTATGTTCATAAGAGCACTATGTTGTTGAGGCAGTAACATATAACAGTTTTTTGATAAGGATGATTACGTATGGCCATGGACAAGGACATTATGGCCACTTTGCTATCGTATTTTGGCCTAAAAACACAAATTGTATAGTGGGATCGTTGTCAACATGCCTGAGAAATTTGGAAAGACAAGATAATCATGGTTATGGAGATCTTATCAACTTGTGTAATGTTCTTCAAGAAAGGCTTTAGCATATTAGATAATAAGAGACCTTTCTATGTATCAACTCTTTTGAAAATTCTCCAAATCAGTCTAATACATCATCTTTTTAATTAGCTTTTGAAGAACTTGATATTGTAATTGGATGGTTATCCATCTGAAAATAAGAGCACACACTTGTTTTCTTACCTCTATCACTACTAGTGGTTGGGGCTTCTTGATGGTTGGCCACACACATAGGACATCAGTGCAATGTTTAGAAGGTTCTCTCAAAATTTGAGGACAAGCCATACATTCACATTTTCGTATGTAATGGAGATCTTCAACTCTTGTGATGATCACTCAAACTTTGAGTTATATATTGAGGGATACTTATGTAAGGGTCACTATGCTTTAGTGGCCGTTATAAACTACTACAATTTAGGTTCTTCATACAAGGAAGTGTTCCCACAATGCAATACAAATTGCCAAAATCAATTGATTGCATGTCAAAGCAAATGCCAATGGAAGGTGGCATTAAGCTTTTGAAAAGGGATAATAAAGGGAATTAGAGAACCTAAACTAGTTCCTATGTTTAAACATGTAAGGACCTATACCCGAAAAGCATTGGACAAAAAAATAGATTATTGGAAGATCCTATATGCATCCGCAAGAGCTGAAGATGACAATGCTTTCTTAGGATTTGAGGATAATCATTATTATAGTCTTTTATGAGGAAAGGAAAAAGATGCATTTAGTCTAATGTTGGATGTTAAAAAAGGGTGCCTTTGTCTTGGTGGCCAAGGTTAGGAGTGGCACAAACTGATGTCAAAAAAATAAACATTCAAAAAACTTCAAAAAGATACTACTTCAATATTAGGCACCTTTGTCGACCGCGAGTTAGTGCAGTGGATAAAAGTGTTGCTTGAGAGTCTCAAGGTCATGGGTTCAAGCCCTCATTGTGCAAGCGGTGGCACGCATGGGTGTGTGTCATGTTGCACTTTCGAATTCCAGCCAATTCAAAAAAAAATATTAGGCACCTATCTCTCAAAGAAGGAATACAACTATTGGGATAAATCGTGGATGTGTAACAAGAAAGATCCAATTCGTTGAAAAAATGTTGATTCTATTTTTTAGGCATGGGTGACATAGTTAAAAAACACCATAAAGAATTAAAATACCCAAAACAACATGTGAGATGGCTTAGGAGAGCCTCAAAAACTAGAAGGGAAAAGCCAATAGATATAGCTTCAATTGTAATGGTTGTTGAAGAGATCAACTTTTGAAAAAGGTGTTTGTAAACACCAGAATTAAAGATATCTATCATCACATTTATAGTTTGAATTGCTATTCACAAAATCTAGCAAATAATTTATTCAATCAAATAAATATCATAACCAAAGAGCTAAAATATGAATTATAGCATTCTAGTTTCGAGTTTGCTAAAAAAATTATGATTCAAAAAATATTTGCAAACTTAGTGAAATTTAGATTCCCAAATTTAATGGGATTGTAGGAATCTAACAGTAATCATATTAATCATAGGAATCTAACAGTAATCATAGTAGGTGTAACTGGATAAATTCATGTACCACCTAAGTTGGTATCTAAGGTTAAGCATTATGTCCACTAGGAAAATCATAGGCATTAGAGGTTGGCTAATCATATTCAGTTGTATTCTTAGTAGTATTCTTATTCAACTTTCTTTATCTATAGTACTTTGTTCTTTGTATTCATTTGATTCAATACATTTTTTAATTGTGATTCCTCAATGGTGATCATGGATTCTTAGAGGGCCTTTTTTAAAAGCTACCTTGGGTATTTTGGGTTAATCCTTTGAAGGTTTTGTTCCATCATTGTTAGGTATTCAATATCGCTACAAACATGGAACATTTTTCTTCTTTGGAGCTTTAATGAGAAGTTAGATGGTACCTATTACTTCTTATGGGTTTTTATATTAAAAACATGCTCATTGGAGAAGGCTTCTAAGAAGTGGTTTCACGTGATGAGACAAAGGGCAGCTCTGGTAGGAAAGCACCTATTAACACAAATTACAACACAAAGGTGGTGCCCATTATATTACCACTTCAATTGGAAGTTATTATGCACATAATTTAGCTCATATAGTGAAGGATAGTAAATCCTAAACATGGTATGATGTGGATAGTGGTTCTTTCAAGCATATGACTCCTCATGGGAGGAGTTCTTTAATATCATTCATCATGTACTAAATAGAAGGAATGTTCAATGTGAAAACAATGCAACCTATGCTAATAAGACAAGGGTTAGTTCCTTTGCAATTTCTTAATGGGAGTTTTAAGAACGTAAGGGAAGTTATATATTTTCCAAGCTAATAACTTGATTTTTTGTACCTATCTTGTACTAGTAAGGTCTTATTTAGTAACAGCCAATGAAAAATTCATAATACTCTAGTGATATAATAGTTCTGGTCATCAACACTATGGAGAGGAGATTATACAAGTTCAATGCTCAAAAAGTAGATTAACATGCTTGTTCTACCTATGTGACAAAATCATGCTCACTTTGGCATGCTAAGTTTGTGGTCATGTAAATTATGCAAGTCTTATGCTTCTTAAAAGGTTCAATATGGTATAAACAGTTCAATAATATGTTATAAGATCTTCCTAATCTGGAGCAACTCACTTCATTAACTTGTGAGATTAGGGATTTTGTAAAAGATGATTTCGGTAAATAATTGCATCTTGTGCATGTTAATGTTGTGGGACCTATGCAGACAACATCACTTAGTGGTTGCAAATTCTGTCATTTTTATTGATGACTTCTTAAGATTTGCATCGTTTCATCCTATGAAGAGGAGGGCTATGTTCCATGAGCTACAAGGTATCCTACAGCCACCACGAGCTTGAGCTGTTGGATGCCTAGAGCCATCACTTGATTGAGCTGATGAGAGCCTAGAGCTGCCGCTTGCTTAAGTGTCGAATACCTGGAGATGCTGAGTTATGCATGCCTCCAAAGAGCTGAATGCCTAGATATAATGAAGTGAAATAATTGCTTGATGGAGGAGATGAGCTATAGGGTGTGCTAAATGCCTATTGAGTCCCACCCAGAGCTGTAACAGGGGGTATGCCCAACAGGGAGGCGGCGATGGCACTACCATGGAAGCTGCAAGATAGCCTCCAAAATGAGAATCAGGGAAGGGGGCTACCAAACTACAAAGTGATGCACAAGCAAAGACTTCCAGAACTACTTGAATTTTCATCTTAAACACCCTTTTCCAATGAAAAAAGTACTAAATTATAATGAATGGACAAGAGTTACAAAATCAGCTGACCAACCTAAGGAATGAAAAAATTTCCTACCCTAATCTGCATTATCAAGAGGATCCTCACAACTTGACTCATTAATCATGAGTGGTTGCGGTGGCAGTCATTGAAGCCTTCAGATGGTCACCCAGTATGACCTTAGTGAGACAAGCCTGCCTCTTTTGAGGACTGAAGATTTAGCCATGACAGCGCTCTTAGTAAGAGATCGATGAAGCTAATGGAAAAAGTGTCTCTGTTTGGGCGGCACTCTGCAGCCGTGTTAGACCCCAGCTCGAAAAACAAAACCATACAAGTCCATCCCTCCACCTGCATCATACTCCATGAGAGCTTGGCCAAGGTTGTCTCAAGCTAATTGATTTGCAGGCACTGCCAGTTGTATATGCTTGAGGAGAGCGGCACGGGTTAGTTTGAGTAATCAAAAATCAACCTGTATCCATGACATAACAGAGAGAATTAAAACCCCGACATGGGGTAGCCTGACCAAGTCTCATACGAAATGATAACAATATATACCTTGAGAGGGAGCAATCCTCAAGGCTTGCTCAATATATCTCTCAGCAATGGCTGTGTGCATTGTGGCACCAATAGGAAGAGCATCTTCATCAAGAAAAAAGAGAGGAGAATGTCCGGAGTGGACTGATCCAAGGGTTTCGTTTCGCATCCCAATGAAGAAAAACCCACCTGGGATGACTTTCGTGAAGAAGGCAAAATCTTCTGATCCCATGATCGGCATCACCTTCACCACATTGTGTTCACCTACGACATCTGCTGCTACAGTCCGCACGTGTTCGTACAAATTCGCATCATTAATGGTTGGAGGGTAAAAGGGAAACCCCTTTTCCAAGAAATCGACTTCAGCCTGGCACCTATGAACTTCTGCCTGCATCACTATGATCTGGAAAAACAACATAATAAGTCATTGGAGTCTTAGGTACTCACAGAACATTTTTCAAAGTGGCTTCCTGTTTTGAAAAACTGCAGGCTTTTTAGTAAAATTATAACTAAACTACATCAAGTTTAGCAGTGCTGTAAATTTTCTTAATCACTAGAATTGAGCCACCGCAAGAAACAGGATATTCACCTGTTTGATTCTCTGCCTCAACATTTCAAAGCTCTCTGTTGTAAAAGCTCTGAACGTCCCACCAATCACAACGGAATCTGGAATCACATTGTATGCACTGCCGCCATCCAAAGTGGTCACGGACACCACCTGCACTCAACAGGACATGATGTTCAAGACACTTGGTCGCAAGCTGGTGCCAAGCAGTGATCAATAAAAACCTTCTTTTCAACCAATCAAAAGAAGGACAAATCAATAAATCTACCAGTTTTCATTACATGAATCTGTATGTAATGAATGCCCGTTTAAAAACTAAAATGAATGAGAAATCATTCCTTAAAATGATGGCTACAAAATTCATGAATCATGGCCAATTTTCTTTGATTCCAAGCAATAAAAATACGCTGTAATGCCATTCTTTTCTGGCAATGGTCCTAAGCATGGGTTTTGACTAGAGAGAAGACAGACAACTGAACAAGCTACTTTGGAAGAGTTCATACAGGTGTTTGAGGATGGGTTTCATTACAAACCTGCGAATCCAAAGGGTTAGACTCTCGGGAAATCAAGTGTTGCAAGCTCAAAACGACTGAAGCTGCTGCAACGATGGGATCCACAGAATGCTGAGGAAGTGCCGCATGACCACCCCTTCCAATAATGATAGCTTTGAAAAATCCGCAGCCTGCTAAAACAGGGCCGGACCTTATACCGACAACTCCCGTTGGCTGTGCGTGCGTTACATGTAAACCAAATATGGCTTCTGCCTCTCCAAGAGCACCTTCTTGTATCATCCGTTGGGCTCCAGCTCCACCTTCTTCAGCAGGCTGAAAGATCAATAAGACTGTGCCCTGTTCCAGACCCCAAAAAAAAAAAGAGGAAAAAAAAGCAGATGGGATGCTTAGAGCAGGGATGGAGATCAAAGAGTGTTACACAAACATAGTTTTCATATTCTGGATCCGACTGTATGCTAGAGCATTATACACGGAATTCATACGCAACAAGGAGGATGGAAATACATACTTGCAATTTCTCAGCACGTCTTTGCAACAATTTGGCAGCTCCTAGAAGCATCGCCACATGAGCGTCATGTCCACAAGCATGCATTTTGCCCGGTCTTTTGCTCTTGTGCTCCCACTCCACAGCTTCCTGTCAAAACATGTAACGTCAAAATTATGACTGTACAAATCATGGAGCACGCATGCGTGGCGCGCGCGCACACACACACAAATTAAAAAAATATGTGAATTCTGTTTACAACTTAGACATCAAGGTTTTCATGTGACCTCTCTGTCTGTCAAAAGTGTAGGTGAAACATGAGCATTAAATCACAATCATGATATGTGTGCATACGTAGATATCATGAGGCATCAGCCCCAAATGAAACGTGTGCATGGTAGATCATGGATCACCATATTTCTTAATTTAATTGCTTTCGAAAATCCACAAAGCAGCACTGAAAGAGCAACGGAGTCTCTTTCTTGTATATTTGGCTACCTCAATTATTGCTCTAAAGGTGAAGCCGTGGTCCATCCCATAGGACGCCCACTTAAACCATGGATCAAAACCGTTGTCTCTCTACTCAAGTGTAATAATGGTCTTTTGCATCATGCGGTGTCATGGGCTTTAACCTCTTTTCCTATTGAAGGTCATTTCCGGAGCTTCTCACCTTCGCTCCGAGGGGGGTTTGTTGGGATTCGTAGCTTCCCATGAGAACCTCTTAGCCCACACTTATCTTACCTCATTATGTGTCACACTCCCCATCACATCCTTTGTATGCTGATGTGTCATACTCCCCATCACATCCTGTGTGCTCTCTTCCATTTGTACTCAACATCATTAATCATTTAGCCTCAAATGACATTTAGCCTCGTGTCATTTGAGTCTAGCATTGACTCTGTCTCTCTCTCTCTCTCTCTCTCTCTCTCTCTCTCTCTCTCTCTATAGCCATGGCTATGGGTGTCCAAGCTCTCCACCGGCCATAGCCACCATCAAGTGCATCCATTCAACTCAGAGAACATGCAATCCGGTATTAAACTATGCAGTAAGCTAAACTTGGTTACTTAGGTTTCTAGTACACATAGACCCATGTACCCATATGCTTCATCACACATTGCAGGGGGGGTGTCTATAAATTAACATGTGTCTAACCATGTGTTTAATAAACACAAGAAGACAAACACAAAAAAAGTAAAAGATTTGCAAACCTGGATTGGAAGCGCGTCCATGTCTGCTCTGAGGGCCACAAAGGGTGGCTTTCCTGTCCCGATGGTGGCAACAACTCCAGTTTCAGCAACAGGCCACCGGTACTGAATCCCAAGCTTATCCAATTCTGATCTAATCAGATTGCTTGTTTCAAATTCCTCATAAGCCAATTCTGGGTTCTCATGCAATGACCTTCTCACACTCTTTAACCAGTCTGTAAAAGCTGGCTCTTTGGCCAGAACCATGATCTCAGTGGTTAAATTCCGAGCTGTCTCTTGCCCCTTGGCAGCCCGGAAGGAGAAAACTGATGATGCAAAGTCCAGTGTTGAGGATTCAAGCCCATCTAGTGTGTAGGAGAGGCCATTGTCTGTGTAGAAAGAGGACCCCTGAGGCAGGAAATGGGCGATTAGAAAAAAGGGCAGGAAAAACAGAGCAGAACCCATTACAAGGCGATTGAAAAGATAAATTGGATTTATCGTTTTGGTTTATCCCGCATGCGGAATCGCCAACTTGGGTTGAGTTCAGGCTAGAGAGAAAATTGCCCACGTGGGTTCTGTGCAGGCTAGGGAGAAACAGGGTAGGGTGCAACTCAGGGCTTTTGAAGAGAAGATTTGGGTTGTTTCAGAAAGTCCTGAAATGGGCGGGAGAATAAATTGGGTTGTGAATTCTGAAAAGAAAGATCCCACATACAAAATGGCACAATATTGGGAGCTGAAATAGGGCCCTGAAGTCTAAAGGCACGGATTTTGTGACCTCTCGAGCAATTGCAGAGTACATATGCCACTTACAAAACTGCCCAATTTCCAGACTAGCTCAACCGATGATGCCGACTCGCCAGTGCACAGAGCTTGCTTCAGGGTTGGCCGCTTGACAGCCTTTAAAAGGGTAATTGCACTGTAATCTCTGAACAATAAGGGATCTACCCCAATTGAGTAGCTGTGTGACACAAATAAAGACCGTATATATAAGCCTTAACAATTAAACTGAAGTGTGACAGTCAAACAAAAGCCTAGCAAAATGGCTAGCGTAAATACTATAGTATAGTGTAAGGAAATTTAACAGAATGCACACAAAGGCATACAACACAACTGGAGACAGAATCATTGACAGCGAAGATGTAAAGCCTGCCGCCAAGCATGCATTCAAGCAATCTACCCATCAAATCATACATATAACACACATTCTATAGTACCAATGTGTGGATCACACAAATCTAAACCATGTAAAAAATGGTTGTTGCCTCACAGCTTTCGTGGAATGCTCGGTGCTCAGTGCTATACCTTAGCTGTGCGCGCGCCTGTTTCGTTGCGAATCGCTTCGAAATTTGCAAGTTTTTGCTAGTTCAGTGAACCTATGTATATAAGGCTACGTTTTCATGATGCACCACATGATGATTTATCAAGAATTTTATAAAATTACCCATTTTTTTTTTAACGCGGGGCCCCACACGTTTATTTTTTAAAATTTCTTTACACAGTTTTTATTTTCTTACAAGATTTATAGATTTTGGTCAAATTACTATTGAGGTCCAACATACTGCCTAATCTTTTGACAAATTCTTTACCTTCATTTAAAGTTTGTTTACAAATTATTTAGCCCTTAAAAGGATACCTAATTCTCTTATGCTTCCTCGAATATTTTACTCGAGTTTTCTTTCAAATCATCTAGTGTGACATACTTTTGAGGTCCAACGTAATATTATGGGTGTGCCACACTGTTACGCATGACTGGTCTCTATGGAGTTGGCTTTATTCAGTCCAATAGTGATGCACACAATTTTCCCCCCTCCTTATGTGCACTCTAGCAAAAATGCATAGAGACTATATGACTACATGACTTCAAACATTTCATGGTGATCGTTCCCTCTCTCATCTTCAAAGTTCATGGTGATTGTTTCATGGGGTTGATTGTGCGTTGGTATTGTACATTATGATGATTGCTAAAATTCTAAGCACGAAGTTGACCATGCATGCCGCGTTCCTAAAAATGTCGTGTTCCCAAAAATGTCCAAATAAACATGTCAATTTTATGGATTGTTCCTTGATTTACTAATTTGGTGCTATGTAATGTTTAGCCGATTTTAACAAATTTAATTTCTATAAAGTAGCATATTCTAACCTATTACTAAATCGTTGTTGTGTAGTGTGCAGTCAATTTTAACAAATTGAATTTCTGGCAGTATCTTGATCTTCGTGACCTAATATAGCTTACATCACTTTGTGTAAGCACTTATGTAATGTGTTGTAAAACTTATGTGTTGTAACCTTCTTTTATACCTAGGCACTTACCACTTTCTTTTGTACCAAAATTTTATTTTTAAAAAACTAGTTGTGTGGCAACAAAGAGATGAATCTTAGATCATAAAGCCTCGCTACTTGCTTGCATCATGCATTACTCAGTCGATATTTTTGTGCTACGTTAGTAGCTTTCCCTCTTCATTATTATATTATAAACATAATCACATTATATTGTGCACAATTTATAGCTTTATATTGTGCTACATTAGTAGGTTTCCCTCTTCATTATTATATTATAAACATAATCACATTATATTGTGCACAATTTATAGCTTTGGGCTATATAATCCATGATAGCTACATACTTTCCATTCAAAATACTACTCATTTCCCTTTGAAATAGCTTCATAGTTTTACTTGCTTTTATTTTTGGGCATGACAAACAAGAGAAATTATGTAGCAAATAGATCAAAACTTCCATTCATGCCTTTGTGTAGTGAGCCAACCCACTTTGTCACTACACTACATGCCTATATGTAAATTTTAAAAAAATGAAGTGAGAACACAATGATAGAGCTTAAGCTAATGTTTATAGAAGGTAGAGCATGTAGGTAAATCCATTTGTGTGTGAAAAAGAAGCATGTGTGTACATTGGTTATGCTAATGTATGACTCATTTAAGGAGACATGTGCTAGTGAAGAGAATTTAGTTTGTATGACCAAGGATCAAAACTTAGATCGCACAAGAAAAAACTAGAAAGAAAACATTTTGAACTAGAACCCATTTGGGTCTCAAATAGGTGCATGGATGGATGAAACTAAACCTTCCGTACATAACACATTTATAAGGGTAAGTTTTTCATCATGCTAAAACTACCACACCATAAACTCCTCAATGTCATCAATTTGCCTCACATCCTAATGAACCTCTTAAACATGTTACATCATAGTTGTCCTCAGCCTTTGCTACGCTAAATGCATGCATCATTGCCATCCACCTCTCTCAAACAAAAGCCACCAACCACAAAACTTTGGTAATGCACAGTACACCAAGATCAAAACTTGTACTTATAAAGCCCATAGAGTTCACATTCCCTTGTGTGCATAAACTCAAACCAAGGTGGTAGTATCTTAATGGGTAATAAATCATTGACAAGTCCTAGCATGTGTTGGACAAGAGAGCATTCACACTTGTTATGGGCATCAACATAGATAATATATTTGACCCTCTCTAGTCAGTAGGAAACCCGGGGGATTCACTCTTAGGAAACTTATGATATCACGTGAGTGTACAAGAGGGGGGTTTTTTGACATGAGGCATAAACTCATAAGGCAAGGCCAAGGCCATGTATTTAGGTAAATACTAAATCTTAAATTTAAGTTAGGGGGAGGGGGCCTTGATAGTACTTACTTTCATGGTGCATGTATGGTAATGATCTAATGATATCAAGAAATGATCGACATGCTTTAATAATGATTCAAGTAGGTTGTGGTGATTTATAGTGATGAAGCACTTATGTTCACTCAATAAGGTTCAAAGTAACATACTTTAATCTAAGGAGAGGGGGTGTGTAAATGCAAGACAAAAAACATAGATATAAGGAAGGGAGCTCTAAGGGGGGTGACATAGTCATTTTTAAAGGTATCCTTATAAGCTTAAATAGGGGGTGTTATCGTCGTATGAACATCATATATAGGGGGTTTTCTTGAGGTTCATGCACGCAAGTGATGTCCCCATTTATTTTGAGTGAATCCCTGGGGTAGGAAATATGCAAAGCAATGAAAGTGCAGTGTTAGTGTTAAGGCTTATGTTCTACTTTTGATCCACTTACCCGACCATTATTGAAGTCTTCGAAAATAAATATTTCTTTGGAAAAGGGAAAAGAAGGGGGACATTATAAAAGCATGCTCTAGGGGACACTGTAAAAGTGTGAATATAAGGAGCGCCCTTATTGTGGAGAAGGGAGGGATGAATTCAACCATATTGTGAAGCATCTATGTTAATGGAGAAGGGAGAGATGAATTCAACCATATTCACGCTAGACACCCATTAATTAATTAATGGGTCTACCTTAGAAACTATGGTTCATTGTCTCCTCATCAAAACACATCGAAGAGGTCCCTCTCTCTATTGTCATCAAACATACTCTCTCTCTCTCTCTCTCTCTCTCTCTCTCTCTCTCTCTCTCTCTCTCTCTCTAGGCTTGAAAGCCCTAGCGTGAAAAATGTGAGGTACAAGCTTTTAAAGCCCTCATTGGAAACTTCGGAAAATTGAAGCATCCATAAGGCACCCCTCCCGAATCCTCCACCCGCTAAGGTTTAAAAAATTTAACATTCCCAAAGTGTCATCCCCTCACTCATAAGCTCATGTCCATTCACCAAATTAATTAATGTTAAGAAAGCATTTGAGACCTGTATTGTGAGGCATCTATTTTAACATCGTATATTATATTTCTTGATATGAAAAATTCAAGAATTGATGGTGAGTGTCATTTTGACATGAAGTGGGCATAAGTGATGGGTCATGTATTGTGGGATAATTCTCAATTTTTGCACATGAGCAAAGAAAAAGGAGAGCAATTAGTTTGGAAAGAAACAAGCCCCCTCTTTTTTATTGGGTAGCCTTTTTGAGTAGCCAATGGGAAGCATTTGTCAAAATGGTAGGTAGCCAAAAGCGTGAATGGTTTCGGCCGCCCCTTTTTGGATCTTCGTTTTCAATCATTTCTGATCACCAGCTCCACCGCCCAAGCTTGCATCATGCATGCCAACAACCTTCCTACCACCATTTATGTCACAGCTCCACTCAATCAATCAAACCAGAAAGCTTTCCACAGTTCTCACACAATTAAATGCGCAACAATCCAAAATACATGAACTTGGTGTCATTTCATCTCTCTCTCTCTCTCTCTCTCTCTCTCTCTCTCTCTCGCCACTAAACGTGCAATCCCAGTGAATTCAGCTCATCAACATTTGATTCTCATGTTGTAATGAGACTCGAAATGTTTAATGTAATCTTTTGATCCACTTCTAAAAGCCAATTGAGCGGGGTTTGGGTTCCTAGACAGAGCAATCTAATCTCTCTCTCTCTCTCTTTATCATGGATAATTGAATAACAATGAGATGGATTTTTAAAGGTGGCTATTTTAGATAACGAGGTGGGAAAAGTAAAGTAATGCCATTCAGGGCTGAAAGAAGCATACCACTCAACCAATTAAAAACTTGAATAAGATTATTATTATTATGAGAGTCTCAAATACGCCACTCAACCGATTAAAAAACTCGAATAAGATTATTATATTATATTGAGTTTCGAGTAGCCACTCAACCAATTAAAAACTTGGACAAGATTATTATTAGAGTCTCAAATGGGCCACTGAACCAATTAAAAATTTATTAGATTATCATGATTGGTAGAGTCTCTCAAAATAGGCCACTGCACCAATCAAAAACTTGAAATAGATTATTATTATTATTCGAAGGGAAGCCGGCCAACCAATCAAAGACGTGGATAAGGTTATTATTATAGTCTCAATCTACTGTAGGCTATAATATAGTAACCAGGGGAGCTCTCAGAACTTTTCAAGTGGGACACTGTGGGAGACTGTGTGAGGGTGGGCCGGGGAAAGAGACAAAAAGGAGTTGAATGTAGGCAGGTCAAGAAAAGGGGAGCTGGCTTTTTTAAGGGAGCGAGGGCCCATGGTAATAACTTATAAGTACGTACTAGTGAGTCGTGAGTGATGGCACATGCTACGTAAACTGGTTGGAGCTGTACTTTCAGAACGTGCAGCACACGGTGCACGTGAATCTAATGCATTTTGCACTTTGCAGCAGCAAAATGAGCATGTGCTCTTCCACCACAGAATCAGATGGCTACAAATAGTTCTAGATTCCTCCAGAGTCCACGACTCCACAGCCCACAACCACTCTCCCCAAAAAAAAATTGTCTCTTCCCAAATTTTCAACTTCCCATCAATCCAAGGCTCAATTAGCTCTCTGCTGCGTGCTTCGCACGATCGAGCCATGACTTGCCAATTCCGCACATTTTGCCTTTCATTTTCCGCGCGTCCTGCCCCGTGACCCCCGGCATTTTATTTGAACGGGCTCATTTCAACCTTACATCTCTTTGTTAAGAGCTTTACGAAAGGAAGGGAGGGTTGTGGCCGGTGGGTTACAATTTTTTCTTTCTTTCTAAAGAGCTTTAGGAAAGGAAGGGAGGGGGGGCGAGAGGGAGGAATATTTGTTACACCTAAGGTATGGTGCCCCAATTGCTCCCTTCAAATCGCCACCTATATGCACTTTCCGGATCACCCAAATGTCCCCCATCCAACAAACATTCAACAACCCATTCTAATTTGGTTTAAGCTCTCTAAACTGTAATTCTCACCATCTCCTCCAATCAATGAATTCGAGCATGCTTTCTCAATCATGTTGGGGGTGCCCATTCTGAAGTTGCAACATGTACACTGCATGCTACCATGTTTTGAAATTGCTCCAAAAAGTACACGCCTGCTTCCCCCCAATTTCCACATTCATGAAAAGGAACATCGGGACGACTCGATCCGCACCAGAAGAAGTAAATGAGTTCACCAAAATTCGGCACCTCCGAGACTTGTGCTGCTCTCCACTTGCTCTTGCAGCTTCTCCAATCATTGGCAGACAATCAATAGATGCTCTTTGCACTATCGACAATGGGGGGGCCACGATTAGGGATTGTTGCTCCAACAAACGGGGCTTCTTGCATTGAACACATAATGAGTTCACCTCACTCACCAACACTCAATCCTTTTTGTCTACATTAATCCTTTTTAGGGCTTGTCTCCATTAAATCTAGGGTTTTTATGCATTAATCCTTTTTAGGGTTTGTCTACATTAATCCTTTTTAGGATTTGTTTGCTATTAATCCCAGTATGTGATTTAATTCGGAGGGCGTTTTGTACATTTTTGGTATTTGAAAGGTAAACAACATTTGAAGACGTTTTTAGTGAAGGGTAACCTTGTACAAAATCCTTTATTTTGAAGGGTAATTATGAAGCCTATCCGTAAAAAAAATTATAGGTTATATATATATATATATATATTCAATTATATTATATTATAAGCTAAAGACTAAAGACTAAAGTATATATAATAAAATTATATGGGTGTGTCATGGTCATTGCCAACTGAGACTCGCGAACATAATGCATTTATACGCGTTATTAATTACTAGTGGCTTGCCCGTTCCCTGAGACGGGCAAGAGTATTCTTATTTGTCGATCACAAATCAGTGCAGTAGAGAGAGGTGTTGCTCTAGAGTCCCAAGATTAAAGGTTCAAGCCCTCATGCGAAACTGGTGGCACGCATAGGTGTGTTTTTTTTCTTTATTATTAATTCCAAACAATTGGAAAAAAAAAGAATCGCTCATCTTCGAAGGGTAAGTAGGGATAAGCCATATATTTGAAGCCCATGATGGGCTCCATGGTCCCTAACTTGCCAACCTATATATAAACACACCATGCTTGCCATATATATACTCCTAAAGCACTTAATCTCATTAAATAAAGCACCAAACTTGGCATAAATAAATAGCCAGCATTTCAATCCAAAATAATGTTGAAAATCTAAACACACTTGAACAAAGCTTTAAAACAATCTTCGGACAACTTGATTATCTCTCCTTGGAAGCTTATACTCCTTGCCTCCATCTGACAAAAAAACATTAAAGAAAAAAACATTAGATAGTGCAAGATAAACTTTTCGTTGAAAAAAAGAAGGAAAACAATAAAACTTTACATAACTCATTTGGTGGATCAATATTTGAGGCGAATGGGGTTTGAACAAGCTTTGTAGACAGCAAACCAAAAAATTCTGTATTGTCCACTGCCCCTATGACTCAAAAATCTAACCTATCTAGCTTTTCGTAGTCCACAAACATTACATGTACATGAAGTACGCGATCTTTTTTAACCTCAGACTGTAAATTCCAAGTAGTCCAAAGCTCTCGTTATAAGGGTCTCGACCATACAAACCCAACAATAATTTGGGTTCTAAAAAATAAAAATATTCCCTGTTGTGAAAAGAATGTATCAATAGCAATATAAATTCATTAGACAAAACACAAAACCTACATAAAAAACAGGTTTCTATATATACCGTAAAACACTGGTGCTCTCTAACAGTTCGATAATTAGAGATGTTGTTGCTTGTCCTTTCCAAAATGGAGGGTCTACAATAAAGCCATGAATATTACATAGATTATGGAAAACAAAAATACCGGAATTATAGCAATCTCTAAAATAGTTACCTTCAATATCTTGGCTATCACCATAAACAAATGAAAATGATCTCCTTGCCACCTCCATCCTAAGAAATATAACCCTGACAAATATAACACTCACAACACTTTAAGTGTCCCTCTCTCGCTCGCTCTCTCTCTCTCTCTATATATATATATATATATATGTTTAGTATTTTATGCCAAGCAAGAAAAATAAATAAAAGCAAGTCAAAAGTAAACATTTGTTTATCCAAATGTCCAAAAATAACAAATAGGAACTCACCAACACCCGTCCGCCATCTCAACAATTAGAACCACCTCTTGAGAAATGATGGGGCACTCTCTTTTGTGGATCTGCATGGTATCTTTAGCTAAATGCAAGTAGATTTATACACATGAATTCAACAATTCCAAAGAGAAAAGCATCAATGTGAAAGATTGCACAGAAAGACAACATAGATTACAAATGTTACATCATTGGAAACATTTTTTTCATTGATACAGATATATCTATGATTGTAGTCTCCAGCGTTCATAAGCTACTATATCAATAGCTTGTTCTCTATCTTTTGGGCATAGATTAAATTTACATCCTGATTTATGCCATTTGGAAAACCTCCTTGTATAGACAACATTGGTTGTGAAGACTTCAGTTGAACCTTCTATGCTGCTTTCCTATTCCACATGATGATTTACACACACTTTCACTACATCATATGATCTAACACATGACATAGCAACGTATAACTGTCCATGTGTGAATACTTATGTGGCCAAGTAAAGTCCAAATACACTCAATGTTCATCCTTGGGACTTATTTATTGACATACCAAAGGCTAATATAACAGGAAATTGTCTCCTTCTCATGTCAAAAGGCAATTGCAACATAGTAGGTATGAATGTTATCTTGGGATAAAGACCATGTCTCCAATGTTGGTACCTGTAATGATTTCTGCTTCTATCACCTTTGAGTGAAATTGCTTACATATCAATTTAGTACCATTACAAAGTCCCCATCAAGGATCCAAATTGCGGAGCAGCATGATAGGAGCATTAATCTTTAGAATCAAGCGATGAGGAGGGTAACCACCACCCAAGTTCAAACTGTTCAAGTACTCAATTGGGTACAATATTGCGTCATTCTCGGAAGAAGCAATCGAATCAGCATTGAGGTATTCTCTTTCAAGACCGCGCTCAAGGCTAGTTTAAACTGTTCAAGCACTCAATTGGGTACAATATTGCGTCATTCTCGGAAGAAGCAATCGAATCAGCATTGAGGTATTCTCTTTCAAGACCGCGCTCAAGGCTAGTTCATTAACCTCATCAACCTCTAGATTTCGTGGTGCAAGTATAGCGTGGTCTTTAAAGAAGCATCCATATTCCTCCACCCTCTGAAGATCTTTGTATACCCATTCTACCAAACTCAAAATGGAGTTCCCATGGATCAACATTCGTGGTGGTATTACCACTTTGCCTTCATTGTTTGGATGGCCTATAGAGTCATCTCCAATTTGTAATGTCCATTTGACAAATGCTTGTTCTGTACAATCATAAGAATTGTGTCTAACCTGCATGTTTTGGGTGAACTTTAGAACTTTCACATATCTCCAAATATGTGACCGGCATAACGTTGCATCAACAATGTCCTCACGCGATCCCTTTGGCACAACCGGTAAGATTTGCCTGAAGTCACCACCAAAGAGCATAACTTTCCCACCAAACACTAAATCACTCTACATAATGTCTTTCAATGTCTTGTCCAGTGCTTCATATGCATACCAATACATCATTGGAGCCTCATCCCAAATAATTAACCTTGCAAGCTTCAACACCTCTGCTGATGTGTTGTTAGCTTTAATTCCACATGTGCTAAAAGCATTGAGCACCAATGGAATTTTAAAACGTGAGTGTGCTGTAACGACCATTTGAAAGCAACAATGCAGCTATTCTAGATGATGCACATGCCAATGCAACTTGATTCTCTCCATGTTATCGTGATGACAACAAGGAATTATAAAGATAGGTTTTGCTTGATCCACCTGGTCCATCAAGGGAAAAAATACCACCTTGGTTCAAAGAAAAAGCCTCAAGGATAGTGTCAAATGCTCTTGATTGACAACTATTTTGACTCCTTTCCATGGAAACGGACAAATCAGCCTGCTGAACAGAATCAAACAACATCTCTTCCATCAGCAAACCATTTTTCACACTGGCAACACTTGATCTATTGGGAACAGGCAACCCTTCAAAATCATGCAACCACTTTCCATATTGTTGTCAGAGGTCTTGCATTTGCAAACAGATCTTGATTCTTTGTTATAGAATGACAAACTCCAACATCTATACACCCTCTCTGCTGGGTATGGAAAAAATCATCTGAAATCTCGGTGGAGAATCTATTCCAAAGGTGTCCAGGGGATATAGGCTCACAAAAAACCATTATAATGACAAAAAATTGACGCAGATGGAATCCTATTTTCTGAACTGCAGCTTCTTGGAGACACATATACCACTCCTCATCACTCTCTAGCATTCCTCTGGCTTCACATGCAGCCTTAAAACATGGATACAAATGTCCATTCATCGTTCGTAAATCCTCAAAAGATTTACAACCTTTTCACACAATAAGTAGCATGCGTAAGTAATATTGTTCACCTGCACTCGGAGTAACATTATACATACGTCCGATCACATTTCCCCTTTTCCTTTTAGTCCATGAGGGCAAAGCTGAATTCCACACCCACTTACAAGGGAAATCAACATATAGCAGTCTACTTGCATCCGTATACAATTGATTAGCTTTGAACCATTCAGTCAAAGATGTTCTTTGGTTTCTGTCACAACTAATCACATCACGCAAATTATCCTGATCATTGAATATCACATTGTTCTGCATTGGGAGATGGATATGCAACCTTTGTATAATATCAAGCTTTTCATCATGCAAATCATATTGGTATATGTGTCAGCATGCCTCTGCTCACGCAGACATGTACCGCGCATCCAAATATTGACTAACCTCATCAATAACCCTGTGTGAGTCTTGCAACTCTATAGTAGCTTGATCATGTCCTTTGTATACATACTTATAAAAATACTTTACGGCAGTAATAGTAGAGCATACTTCAATGTTAATATGGGCTTTGTACCTCATAGACAGAAAAGGGTTATATGGAACAACCCATCGACTATCCACCATTTGATCCTTTAACTGTATATGAAACTACCATCGTCTCTCTGCATGTAAGTTGGATATCCATTGTCATCAACGCTAGTAGTCTCGCAAAAATTCCGAGGGTACCGATGTTTGCACCTCTTGGTTGACCATGCAAGGAGTGTATATTTACTTCCCCACATGGTCCATGGATGTTACAATGATTAATTATGGTGTGCAACCCAAGAAACATCACCTTATCAGGAAGTTCAGCATATACCAACATATCAGAGTGTGTAATCTCCACCGGTTTACTTCCACTTTCTAATATTAATAATATATGTGCATGTGGCAAGCCTCTTTTTTGAAATTCAATAACAGACACAAATCCTAACACCTTTCCAAAAATTTATTTTTTCAGCAATAAGTGTGTCATGTCCTTGTGTCTCTCATAAAAGACCCGAGCTATCAAGTTAGGTCGATCTTGGGGAACCTAACCAGGCAGTAAGGCATTTGTTATTTTATCCCACTTAGGATTGCAAGTGAAGGTAATAAACAGGTCAGGTTTACCCATCTTCCTACCTACGCCCAACAATGCCCCTAGAGACTCTATTGACCCCATCACTTGAATTAACCATATTTGCAAGACCTTGGTATACTTCAACATGCAATTCTTTTTTATTATTACGTATCCATACTAATCTAGATTCTTCCATGCTACTATATGCATCAACGATGTATTGTTGTAATAGCCGACCACCGCGCAGAAGGCATGTATTTGTATTTTCCCTTATTTGTAGTCTATATGCATAATATTGCTGTTGAGTTACGGTCTTTGTCTCCTCATTTGAACCTGGTCTATTCCTACCTTTGAGTGGAATTCCAACATGCCAACCATCCTCGCCTTGAGGAAATAGAAAAACATATAATAGAGGCATATACGAACAGTGCAGGTTCGATATTTTTTTTATAGCACCTGTGCTCTGCGCGACACTATTTGAATATCTCTATGTCCCACATGTAAATCATCCCCTTGACCCGGCATGATAGCTACTACCTCACTTCCTATAGGAACCAAGTATTGCCTTAAAGTTGATTGGTCGCGATTTAGTGATGACCATTCTCAGATCTGCATGTGGACCTGACTGCAACATTTCTCTCATTGTATGAAGAGCACAAGCATACGGATTATATCCATACATCATTGTTTGCAACCTCTCAAGTACATTATGATTTAAATAAGGCATCCCATGAAGTCTATTCTCTAATTCATGCTCTGTATCATACACATATAGTTGGGAAAATCCAAGAGCCGCATCTCGTGTTTCATCAAGTATTATAGAACCAACACGATGATAGGTAGTACCATGGATTCGAAAATTAAATACTCCCCCCTCCCCCTAGTGAACTGATTATCCAAGTGAGCACCAAGTGAAACGAATGCCAAGGCATTATTGTAAGAGCGGATATTCTTTCTGTATTCCTTGTGTCATTACCAAGCAGCAACTCAACCAATATAGGAGGTGGTTTTTCAAAGGTAGCAAAGAGACATTCCCACTTCCACAACAGTGTTTGCCTACATATTGTCTTAGCTTTCTTGATGCCTCATATTTCCAAATTAGTGCATTACAAAATGGCACTTATAAGTAAGGGCTTCTAATGAGTGAAGAGTGCAATCTCCAGAATACACCACCATGGTTGCTGGGTGCTTAACATTCCGAGGAAATGAAAACGCATGCCTTCTAGAGTGACATTCAGATTTAATATTTTTCACATCACCACAATGACACAACAAATAGAATGTAAATTATCATCCCCCACGGGAGGCTCATTTAAATCAAATGAAAAAGAGCCTTGCTTTATATCTCTTTGTGGCTTTGCATTTTGATAGGTTCTTGAAGTACCATAGCATTGGCAATTGCTCTCTTTCTTGGGAATAAGTGGATT
Source organism: Cibotium barometz (assembly GCF_041138505.1). NCBI lineage: Eukaryota > Viridiplantae > Streptophyta > Polypodiopsida > Cyatheales > Cibotiaceae > Cibotium > Cibotium barometz. The sequence continues at coordinate 35,050,906 of NC_141046.1, forward strand.
CCACCATGGATTCCTCTATGTTTCTTGTGGATTGCACCATGGATTCCTCTATGTTTCTCTCCATTTTCAACCAAGGATTAACATCATCCCACCCATCAAATCCAAGGAGTTCTCATTTTGGGCTAGGTTGGGATTCAAAAAAGCCCAATTGTGGCATCTCCTCAAACAAGACAGTATCTGATAATTTATTATTGTCATAAGTCAACTTTAAGATATTTAATGACATGTCTCTGCATAAAACATAATCAAACTATACATTAATAACAATCATAAACTTTTTTATATTTAGCAAAGGGAGATTATAAAAAAAGAAAGAAAAAATAAAATCCATTCAAATACAAAAAGCAATCTAGAACCGAATCCATTCAAGAAGAACACAATAAAATTTATTTTTGGAGGAGCTTATGCTTTGGAATACATTTAATAACTTCATCAAATACTTGTCGTACTTGATCTCTTTCAACATGGACAATAGAGTCTATTTCATAACGATCAATCAAGCCCAAGCTTTCTTTAATAATCATAAGCACAATATTTTCATCTAATTTGTCTAAATCTAAACGTATTTTAATTTGATAAACATCGTTCCATCCAACAGCTTCAACTAGCCATGGTGGACTATGAAAAAAACGATGCTCAAATTCAGCAGCCAAATTTACCCTCTCCTCAAAGGAAAGAGCACTCCTCATGTGCTCAAAAAATATGTAAGTAACTTCTTCCATCTATGTCAATCATACATACATACATATAAGTAGACGCATGACTACTATGTGCGTGAGTGTAAATTTTAATTGTATAACTAATCTATGCATGCACATCGGTGTAAATAAACAAATTGCAACTACTATGTGTATACACATGTGTGTTTGAATTAATACATGTAAATCAAAGCCTTTCCTCGGTGCGTGTGTGAGTGTGTGTGTGTATAAGAAGTTACACTACTAATACATATAATAACGTAATTGACACAATGTATACTACAAAGTTAACGCACATACTATAACTACATGCAATTCAAATCACAATCCTACACATACACTTCCACACCCACCCACGCTTTCCCATTTGGATGACTAAAATATTTTGAAACACTTCCACTCTATCTCTTTCTCTCTCACACACATACTCACACACAACCACACACTATATATAACACGCCTTGCACCTACAACAGAATTAATAATAAAAACACACACACACACACACACAAAAACTTTTTGGATTTGAATAACTAAAATATTAGTATCTTCCAAATATTTACTGCTATTTAAATTATTAAACATTCAAAACACTTTAACATCAATATGAGGACTCTCTCAAACACACACAGTACACACACACTCAACACACACACACACACACACACACACACACACACACATTGAACTCACACACACACACACACACACACACACACACACACACTTGCTATTCATATTTTTTTTAAAAACTTCCATATTTTGATAAGCTTTCATAATATGGAATTTTACAAAATAACATTTTAACAAACTTCTATTTTATAATGTTATTGTTTAGGGATTTAAGTATGGACTATAACATTTAGGGTTGTGTGTGTGTAAAATGATTTAAGTAAATAAATGTGTGTGTTATATGTATGTATATATACGTATATATTTGTATACATACATACACATACACATACACACATATAAATACATTCACAGATAAAATCACACACACACACACACCACACACAATCACACCCCAAGCACAAACACACACACACTAAACTATTTCACTCTCTCTCTCTCTCTCTCTCACACACACACACACTTGCTAATCAAATTAAACATAATATTTTTTAAAAAGTTTTTAAATACTCTACCTCAAACACGCACACACCCCCACACACACTTTTCTTATTCAAACAACTATATTATTCATCTCTCTCAAACACACACACACACACACACACACACTTGCTATTCATCTCTCTCAAACAAACACACACACACACACACACACACACTTGCTATTCATTTTTTTTAACTTCCATATTTTGATAAGCTTTCATAATATGGAATTTTACAAAAATAACATTTTAATAAACTTCCATTTTCTAATGTTATTGTTTAGGGATTTAAGTATAGACTATAATATTTAGGGTTGTGTGTATGATGACATTGTGTGTGTGTGTGTGTGTGTGTGTGTAAAATGATTTAAGTAAGGTGTGTGTTATATGTATGTATATATATACGTATATATTTGTATACATACATACACATACACACTTTTTTTTGTAAATCTACATACACATACACACATA